>NC_064825.1:101575302-102175440 GCF_024166365.1 Elephas maximus indicus | reverse complement strand
AGCTTCCTCCAGTCCAGAGTTTGCATAGCTTAGCATAGCTCTGGAGTCAGAAGAACTGGATTCAAGTTCTGATTTTGCAACACATGAGCAGTGTAACAAAGTCGCTTAAGCGCTCAGAGCCTCAGCTGCGCCATCTGCAGAATGAGAGAAGAAATACACCCAATCTCATAGGGTTGCCCTGAGGATTAGCCAAGATGATGATTGCTGGGCTTTCGGTCTCTGTGAAGCTGGGCCTGCGAGGAACGAGAAGCCACCCCAAGGGCTGCGGGGAGTGAAGGAGGAGGCAGCACCCCCCAGCAGAGTGCATGCGAGGCGAGGGCCCAGGACGCACCAGGGCGCGATGCCTTGCTCCGCATCCCAACCCTCCACGATGCGCCCGGCGATGTAGGAATCCAGCAGCTCCTTTTCCCTCTTGTCCTCTAGCGACTTCTTCTCAAACAGAGGCCGCAGCCCACAGTCTGCAGAGCGAGCGGACCGTGAGGGGCGGAGCTGCCTCCAACCCCGCCGCCCCGCCGCCCCGCCGCCCGCTGCAGCCTCACCTGCCTCCCCGGCGCCGAAGGTCCGTGGGTTGAAAAAGCTCTGGAACTCCTCAGCGGTGGTGCGCCCTTGGATGGACGCGTCGGGGTCCTCGTCCAACCCGTCTCCAGCCTCCTCCTCCAGGGGTTCCTCTGTAAGGACGGGGGCACCAATGGAGCTGAGCTGGGCCATTCGTCACCCAACTCCCCGCTCTCCCAAGTCACTTGCCGGCTTTGGGGGCCACTTCGTGTAGTTAAGAGCGCATACGCACCTCAGTTTCTAGGTAACTGAACCTCCCGGGACCTCAGTTTACTCATCCGTAAAATGGGCGTAGAGCCTACCTCACTCAGCTACCACAGGATTTAATGAACGCACTCACATGCTCACGTGGTAAGCGTTAGACAAACGGAAATGACTTGTTCTTTTGTTATTCCCTCCTGGCTTTGTCCTCTGCATCTCAGGACCCTGGCCTTCTCCACTCACCGCAGTAGTTGAGGTCGCAGTACTCAAAGTCACCAGGCTTCCCGGCCACATAGCACCACGCGCCCTCAGCGTCCCCGTCTGGATTCCGGCAGTAGTTCTCCACCAGAGGCACTGACTTGCTGAAATCCAGGTCCTTGCTCAGGGCCTTGGCCTCACTGCTGGCCCAGGCCAGGCAGGGGGAGCCTTGTGTGGTCACCGCCAGGCGACCCTGGTACTGCTGGCCACGATCCAGGACACACAGCTCAGATGGGGGTGAGGGCTTCACCCTGGAGCGTGGGGTCAGTGCCACAGTGACACCCTCCCCGCCTGGTGGGGGAGGAGGCAGGGGAGTAAAATAGATGGACCCCCAGATGGAACCAGGCAGACAAGGATTTCAATCCCTGCCTTGCTGCTTTCTACCTATAGGACCCCAGGTAACTTAATCTTTCTGAGCTTCAGTTTGGTTGCTTATACAAAGGATTATTAATGGGCTTCTCAGGAGAAAGACCAGGTGATCTGCTTGTAAATATTACAGCCAAGAAAACCTTATGAGAGAGTTCTACTCTGTCACATGGGATCACTATGAGTCAAGAACAACTCAGCAACACCTAACAACAACAATGCTGTCCCTGGGTGGTGCAAACAGTTGATGTGCCCAGCTGCCAACAAAAGATTGAAGTTCCAGTCCACCTAGAAGTGCCTCAGTGATCTACTTCTGAAAAAGCAGCCACTGAAAACCCTTTGGGGCACAGATCTACTGTGATGCACATGGTGTCACCAGGAGTCACAGTCAACTTGATAGCAACTGCTTTGGTAATTTCATCTTTGCAGGGTTGTTGAGAGGATTAAACAGAATATACAGCATAACCATTAAAGAGTCTGACCCATAATAAGCCAGAATAGAAAACAGATTTCCCTCCTGGGTCATTTTGAATCTATTGGCAGTGACTGCCTGGAGTGCTGGGTTAAGAAGAACTCTGTGTTTATGTAGGGGCACAGAAGAAAGATTGCTGGGATTGACTGAGGTTATCTACATGGGCAGTAGGTCAATTTCAGCATGCCTGCAACATACATATCATGCGGAGGGGGAGGGCTGGGGAAATGGTAGCCATTTTTATTATGACAATTGATGACTGTAAGACCAATCCCAAGGTCAAGGCCCCATAAGGATGTTTGAAGGGCAAATAGTGTCAACCTATGTGGGCTAGATTGAGGGACTGGCTCTAATTCTTTACCCCTGTCTGTACCCCTGTGACTTTACACGCAGAGGCAGGGTGTACTTCTCCACCTGTTGGCTGTGGCCTTGATCATTGACTTTCTCTGGCCAATGGAATGTGGACAGAAGTGACTGTGCCGGTTCTGAGCCTAGGCCTTGAGAGACACCGTGTGTTTCTGCTCAGTGACTTTTGCTTCTGCCATCACCGTAAACACATGTGGAGCAGGCCTGGGCCCAGCCTGCAGCAAGAAGCTGAGCTCAGCAGGACCCATGGTCTAAAGCAGAGCCACCCAGCCAGACACGTCCTACATCAGTCAAGCCCACAGAGCAAGTCCAGCTGGTATCAAAGGAGCCGCCCCAGCCAGCCTTTTTACACTCGAGAAATAAATGCTTATTGTTGTACGCCCCTGAGATCTTATGGTTGGTTTTGCAGCATTATTATGGCTGTAGCTGATTCTAGTTTCAGTTGCCGTTGAGTGAACTCTGACTCATGGTGACCCCATGCGTATCACTGTAGAACTGTGCTCCATAGGATTTTCAATGTCTGATTTTTGAAAGCAGATCACACCAGGCCTTTCTTCAGAGATATCTTGGGTAGACTCAAACCTCCAAACTTTTAGTTTGCAGTCAAGCACATTAACCCTTTGCACCACCCAGGGACCGACCTAACTGATTTAAGACAGAAAAAAAAAAAAGGGGGGGGGCTGTCGAATCAAATCCGGCTCACAGTGAGCCCATGCATGTCAAAGTAGAACTGTGCTCCATAGAGCTCTCAGTGGTCGATTATTTTGAAAGTAGATCGCCAGGCCTTTCTCCCAAAGATGCCTCTGGGTGGACTTGAACCTCCAACCACCCAGGGGCTGAGCTAACTAATAAACCACGGGAAATAATAATGATGGACTCGCACAGTTCTGAAATGAATGAGTCTTGCTCTGTGGTGTTCAGAAAAGGACATGTGGACTGAAATGGTCTGGGAGGGATTCCTGGAGGGAAAGTGCCTGTGCAGGAAGAAAAGCATGTCTGCAACAAGCCACAGATGGCTCATAAGGAAGCCAAGGCTGGGGAGGGCAAGGGGAGCGTGGGAAGTCAACGCCCTCAGGTCTCCCAGCTCCACTGACTGACGGGCCCAAATACGTTTTAGATGACTAACCCCTTCTAAGGTAGCTGGGGTTTCAGGTCCTGCCCCCAGCTGCCAGGCCCCATAGAAACCTCTTGGCCTTGGCCTTGGCCTTGGCCTTGACCTTGGCCGTGGATTGCCTTACTGCCCCAGCTCACCACACACAGGGATGCTGCACTCTTCCCTCCGCACGGTGGGGTCTGTAGTGTAGCACCAGGGCCCTGTAGTGCTGCTATCTGGGTTGCGGCAGAAATTCTCCTTCAGGTAGGCCTCGTGGTAGGTGGTGAAGTTGATTCTGGAATAGGAAAAGCTCAGCTTGGGACCCCAGCGGGAAGCCATGCCCCAGTGTCTCCTTGCTCTCTGCCCATCACTCACTCAGGTTTATGTGGATAGCGACTCCTCCAGAGCTGGCACTCGATGCCTGACCGGGTGAAGCTCACGTTCCCACGGTAGTTTGTGCCCAGACCCACAGCGCAGTTCCCTGCAGAGGCCCCAGGCCAGGTCAGTATTGGGATCCTGAGGATTTGTCCCTCTCTCTCCCAGCAAAGCTCTGTCTGTCTACCCTCTCCGAGCTCTCTCAGGACCACAGTGCTTGACCAGCATTTACTCAGCACCTCTGGTTTACCCAGCAGTTCTCTAGTCAGTTAACAAGAGTCGCCAAATAGTCAGTGAGCACCCACCATGGGCCAGGCACCATGCCAGGTACTGAGGACATAGTGATGAATAAGACAGTCACAGTCAAATTTTCTGCATCTTTAAATTCAGTGGCTCCTCATGTCTGAGAGGATGAAAAAGTGAACAAGGTCCTTCTGTGATCTGGCCCTGGTCTATTTATCCTGGTGCCTTGGCTCCTAACTCCTGAGCACACTAGGCTCACTCATACCTCAGGGCCTTTGCACATGCTATTTACTCTGCCTGGAATGCAGAGTTCATCAATGCATTCCACAAGGCCAGGTGAACTGTACTTCCTCTGGGACCTGTCCCCAATTCTGCCAGCAAACCGGAAGCCCCTCCTGTGTTCTTCTGGCACCTTGAACAGCACTTTTCTAGCAATCACCTTGACGATTTGTATTTTTGCTTTCCTTTGAGACTGTGTACTCCTTGAAGGCAAAGACTGTGTCTGACTCTCTTAGACTCTCCAGCACCCAACACAGTGTCTGGCACATAGCAGGGGCCTAGTTAAATGTTTGTCGAATGAATGATTTAACTAATGAAAACACGGCCAGCGATTAAAGTGTTCCATGTAGTGGGGACCATTGTCATACCAAAACCAACCAAAAACCCATTGCCGCTGAGTCGATTCCAACTGATAGCGACCCAGAGGACAGAGTAGAACATCCCCATACAGTTTCCAAGGATTGGCTGATGGATTCGAACGGCTGACCTTTTCGTTAGCAGCTGTAGCTCTTAACCACTGCACCACCAGGGCCCCTGTCATACTAAAGGTATATTTAAAATGCTATGAAGGAGACAGAAGGCTCCCTGAAGGCTTAGTGAATGGGATGGCACTTGAATTAGCCCTTGGAGGATAGAGAGGCTTTCAATAGCCATTGATGAGTGCTCCAGGAGAAAGTGACAATGTGAGCAAGTGCCAGGAAGGAGAAACGCCTTGATATGTGTCAAGAAGTTCTCGCTGTCAGAGTAGCTGAAGGTTTGAGTTCATGATTGGTGCAGTGGAAGGTGAGGCTAGAAGGGGAAGTTCAGGCCAGAAAGCACAAAGCTCGCCACACTTCCTGGGAGCAATAGGGAGCCACTAAGGGATTTGGAGAATGAGCGTGACAACATAGGAGCAGTGCTCTGGAAACAGCGGGCAAGACTGGGGTGAGCAGAGTCAGGCAAACGTGAATGAGGCCTTAAACATTAATTCATCATGCATTCATTCATTCATTTGTTCCTCCAACATTAAACATCTTATTGACTGCCAAACATGAAGCTGGGGGCTAGAGATGCAGAGACACAGGCTAGACCATAGGGACAGAAAGGCAATGTCATAATGGACCATATCTACCATGGCCTCCACCAGACTGAGTCCAGTACAACTAGATGGTGCCTGGCTACCACCACTGACTGCTCTGACAGGGATCATAATAGAGGGTCTGGGACAGAGCTGGAGAAAAATGTAGAACAAAATTCTAACACAAAAAGAAAGACCAGACTTGCTGGCCTGACAGCAACTGGAGAAACCCTGAGAGTATGGCCCCCAGACACCCTTTCGTCTCAGTAATGAGGTCACTCCCGAGGTTCACCCTTCAGCCAAAGATTGAACAGCCCCAGGGAAGAAAACATGACTAAAGGGGCACACCAACCCTGGGCAGGGACTGGAAGGCAGGAGAGAACAGGAAAGCTGGTAATAGGGAGCCCAGGGTTGAGAAGGGAGAGTGTTGACATGTCATGGGGTTGTTAACTAATGTCGTACAACAATGTGTGTACTGTTTGATGAGAAACTAGTGTTCTGTAAACCTTCATCTAAAGTTCAATTAAAAAAAAAAAAGAAAGGCAATGTCAATGTAAGAGGCTGCCCCTACTGGGCCACATCCCCTAACCCACCCCTACCCTCCTCCTCTTCCAGGTTCAGGCCCCTCTCTCCTGGGACTGCTTACCCCTCACATCCCACACCCCTGACGCTGTTGTTTCCTCACCTTCCAGACATTCCACGAGGTTTTCTCGAGGTGTCCTCACTGGCTCACAAGCTGCAAAAGACCCAGAAACACCTTTGGAAGCAGAGTAGGGACAGGATGGACTGGAATAAAGGGTGGGGGGGGGGTAATACTCAGAAGCAGAGAAATGAACAGATAGAAAGAAAGAAGGCTGAGTGAGTGTATGGATGGATGACTGGTGAACCAGATATTTCTGTGAGGTAGAACATTCCCTAGCTCGAGTCTCCAGGCCTCCCTTCCAGGAGCAGATCCTTCTCGATGCTCACCTGTGTACTTGACCCAGAATGCTTCCTGAAAAACAAGGACTGCAGTGAGACTGAGCCGAGAGCCTTTGATTTACTTATTTTTATTATAGTAAACTTCTGTCTTCTCCAATGACTTTCCCTTCCCTTAGCTCAGTCACACAGAGTCAGGCTCTGGGGAGATTGGTGACCAAAAGCCCAAGCCCATTAAAGAAAAGGGTATTTGAGGAGAGGGGAGTCCACTCTCTCCCACTCACCACAATTGAAAAGGGGTCCCCTGAGCTGGGGTAGGTGAGAGGAGAGAGGAGCATGGGTCCTTAGCTGCGGGCCCTGGCAGACACCCAAGGAAGGGAAAGGCTGCCAGAGTTCCAGGAACGCTGAGGCCTAAGCCCAGGGCTCCTGGCCTCATAGGATTCCCATAGCCCAAGGGTGGCACAGAAAGGCTGAAATTGAAGAGATCACATGGGTCAGGGCAAGGGACTGTAGAGATCCCAACATAGGCAGCTGTCTGGAGACCAAGGAGGCCTCTGCATGTCAGGCAGCCTCAACAGACCCTGGCACTTCAGCATAGCCAAGTACAGGGACCTCCAAAAATGGCTGAGGTTGATCACCTTGCCAGCCCAGTGGAATGGGGATCAGAGTTGAAGTTAACTTAGCAGTAGTTAATGAGTTCCGATGTTCTTGGTCCTCACCGTGTCACTGGGAGACTCCAGGGCCTCGAAAGCCTCCTCATAGCTGCACTGCTCCTCCACGCACTCTCGCTCCAGGTTACCTTTGCGCATCTCCTCCAGGAAGCCGCTGTTGGCACGGCGGACCCGCTGGAGCATCGACAGTGCTTGCTGAGGGGCCAGGAACACTGCGGTAGAAGGGTCGTGCGACAGCGGCCTCAGAGAGCCAGGCGGCCTTGGCCATGGTGGGGCCAGGAAGCAAGCCATGCTGGCATCCAGAAGGGGGTGGCTGGCATGCCGGCGGAAGCCAGAAAGCAGCCAAATGTAGCCCACCAGGTCCCCTATTTACATTGGCCACTTCCAGCGCACTCCCCATATTGCAGGAGAGAAGCAGCCAGCGTCCTCCAGCCCTGAGGACCTAGCTGCTTCCCTAAGCTGGATACCCTGGGCTGAGACCCTCCTGGGGGTCAGCCGTGTTCTCTGTCAGGCCAGTAGACCCCAACCACGGCCCATGGCCCAGTCTTCCAGCCTGTCCTAGCTTCCAAGCCGCCCCTTACCATGCTGGCTGTGCGCAAGGCTGAACAGGGCAGCTAGGGCCAGGCAGCCAGGCAGGCGCGGGCCTCGGACGTGCGCCATAGTGTGTCTGCTCTGGGACTCTGAAGGCTCATCCTGACCCCTCTGGGTTAATGTTGAACTAGCATGAAGAAATTGGCCGAGAAGGAGAGGTCATGGGTTCAGGGCCGTAGGGACAAGCAGATAGATAGTTCACCTGCCCACCCCCGCCATCTGGTGAAAACGTTCTCCTAGGACCAGAGATGGACAGTCTGAGAGGAAGCCACAAAGGAAAGGTCACTGTAACCACCAACCCCCACTCCTCCTCTCCCTGGGGCATGAGGTGAACTTGGGCCAAGATCTTCCTGAAGCTAATACATGGTAATGATTGCTTTAGTCTCTATATGCCTCAGTTTTCTCATCTGTAAAATGGGGATGGTAATAGAACTTGGTGTGAGGAGTAAAGGAGATTATAAATGTAAAGGTCCCTAGGTGGTGCAAATGGTTTGTGCTTGGCCACTAAACAAAAGATTGGGGGTTCGAATCCACCCATTGGCTCCCAGGAAGAAAGGTCTGGCTATCTACTTCTGAGAGATCATAGCCATGGAAAACCCTATGGGGCACAGCTCTACTCTGACACACGTGTGGTAGCCATGAGTCAGAATTGACTTGACAGCGACAGATTTGGTTTTTGTTAATAATTGGTAAATGTATGTCAATACATAAATAATTGGTAGATAAATGTATGTAAACTGACGGAGAGGTTTGTGGAATCACAATATGCAGATATAAGAAAATGGAGACAAGGGTGTGGCCACAATGTGGCCGGAGACAAGGGTGTGGCCACAATGTGGCCAGACACAAGCTGTCCACCTCTTTCTGGGATGTGCTGGGGGCAGGGACACCCAACAGGGGCCCCGGACTCTCAACCACTGATGGAAGGTTCCATTTCCCCTTTTTCCCATCTGGGGTGCTGTGGATGTGTGTTTGTATGTGGTGGTTACCTGGGAGGAGCAGGTCCAGGGCCTCTTGGGCCTTTGGTCTATTTTCTTTCATCTCCCAGGACCTGCTGCCTGCCCGGAACAGAAGCCAGCCCAAATCCCAGGGCCTCTGGGGTAGGGCCCCTCCCTCTCTCCCTGCCTGTCTTACCTGGTCCAAGCCTAGAGTGGCTGCAGGTCCTATACTGCCCCTGGGCCCAGCCCTGCTCCCTGTCCCTCCCCCATTTCCTGTGTGCAGTCTGCAAGATAAATATTAGTCCTGGGTCTAATTAGGACAGAAGGACAAAGAGCGAGAACAGAGGGAAGCACAGGGCCTTGCCTTGCCTATCCTTTGGGCCTGGCTGTTTGGGGTCTGGACTGCAGTCATGTTCACCTGGCAAGATCACGGGCAGGGGCCTGGTGCAGTGTTTGTAACAGAGAGGGTTGGCAGAGCCCTGCAGACCAGGCTCCCAGGAATCAGCTTAATTCCTGGGTGGCCAAAGTTCTTATATTTTGTGTGTGTGTGTGTATGTCTGTCTGTGTGTATATATATATATATATAGAGAGAGAGAGAGAGAGAGAGCCCTGGTGGCACAATGGTAAAGCGCTCAGCCACTAATGAAATGGCTGACAGTTTGAACCTGCCCAGTGGCTCTGCAGAGAAAGACCTGGAGATCTGCTTCCGTAAAGACTACAGCCTAGAATACCTATGGGGCAGTTCTACTATGTCACACGGGGCCACTATGAGTCCAAAATTGACTCAACAGCGCATAAGACTGTGTGGATATATATGTATATATATTTCAATTGAGGCATAATTTACATACAGTAATGTTCACAAATCCTAAGTGTATAACTCAGATTTTTAGATACACACCCATGTAACCAACACCCAGATTGACAGAGAATATTCCCAGCCCCAAAACAGACTCCTTCATCTCATTCAGTACCCCCAATATAACTACTATTCTAACCGCTATCACCATAAGTAAGTTTTGCCTATATTTGAACTTCATGTAAATGGAAACCTATAGTATATACTCATTGCATCTAGCTTTTTTTTGTTCAGTATATTTCTGAGATTCATTCGTGTTGTCTGGATCAATAGCTTGTTCCTTCATTGCGTGACGTTCTTACTCGTTTTATTTATCCATTCACCCATTGGTGGACATTTGGATTAGTTTCCAGTTTTGAGCTATTATGAACAGTGCTGCTATGAATATTCTTGAACAAGACTTTTGGTGTATATAAGCACTTCTTTGAGTATATATGCTCAGGAGCAGATTCGCTGGGTCATAAAGTAGGTATATATTTTGCTTAAGTAGCTATTACAAGTAGTCTTCCTAAGTGGTTGTACCAGTTTACTTTCCCACATTTAAAAAGTTCCAGTTGCTTCATATCCTTGCTGACACTCTATATTCTCTGTCCATTTAATATTAACCATTCTGATGGATGTATCAGCATATTTCACTGATTTTAATTTGTATTCCCTGTTGACTAATGATATTGAGCCTACTTTTTTTTTTTTTTTTTTTGGAGTGGAATGGTGAAAAGATCTTGTATCACTCATTTATTCAAAAATCAAATACTGAGTGAGAAAGGGAGCAGGGCTCCTGAGAAGTAGAGAACAGAGAGAAGTATGGCTTCATCCTTCTCAAGACAGGTGTTCCTTGGATGGCCCCCTTTCCCTGATGATCAGCTTGGGCCAGTGCTGAGTCAACCTGCAGAGGGAGAAGTGGCAAGAGGCAGGGGTGGTAACAGGGAGGACAAAACACATATGCACCTCTTCTCTTGAGGGCCTGAGGCGGGAGGTAGGCGCAGTTCCCTATCAAGTGAAAAGTGTACCCCCAGGATACCTAACAGTTCTGGGCAGACACTGCTGAGCCATCACCCAAGCTGAGGTAAGAACTGGAAAAGAACAGGACCTACCAGGCCTCACACAAGTCCCAAGAAACAAGGTTGGTTGGTTAAAATCTAATCGTAGCAACTCTTTTTCAGGCTTTGGATGCTGTGGTGTTTCTCCCCACACACTGCCACCATTTCCTGGCCCTCCCTCCTCCTGGACAGTCCCAGAATTATGCATTACCAAGAAGTTATTCAGACTGGTGGACAGCTGGGTTAATGTCAATGGCAAAATGGGAGACATGGCTGCTTATGACATTATGATCAAATGCTGTGAAAGTGCCAGAAAACCACCCAGATTTGAATCTGGCTTTGCCTTTTATTCGTTTTGTGGTCTTGACATGTTACTTACCCCCGCTGAAACTTAGTATCCTCATCCCCAAAATGAGGATCACGGCATCTATTTTGCAAGACAGCATAAGGACGAAGCAAGAATGTATGTTCTTCCTGCCTCTCTCACCTCCACTCCTCCTCAAAGCAAACCAGTCTGGCTTTTGACTGCTCTCACCTGGCTCATCAGTGGCTCCTACACATTTCACCACCCTCCACAGTCAACAGACACTGTTGACCACTTCCTCCTTGTTGAAACACTCTCTCTTTAGCTTTGTGATCCAGACTTTGCAGGGTTTTCGTTTTATTGGATGCTGAGTTTTAGTCTCCTTTGACAAGTCTTCCTTGTCTCATCGAACCTGAAGGGTTGGGCTACTGCAGTGCTTGGTCCTGGGCCCTCGTCTCTTCTCTCTGTACCTTCCCCCACTCCCACAGCTTCAGTGACCACCTATTGGCCAGTAACTCCCAGATCCTCTTCCTCTAACCCAGGCTTTTCTCCACAGGTTTGTAACTATTTCCAACTGCTCAATTGGGATATCTCCTGCAGACACTTAAAACCCAAATCATAATTGACCTGGATCCCCCTGCAGTGTTACCTGCCTTATTACCATTTGATTGCCTAAGCCAGAAACCAGGAGTCGGATCTATCCCCCTCCGTCTTTGAATCCGTCACTTCTACCTCCCAGAGAACTTACCCATCTAAAGGGTGAAAGAGGGTATATATGGGCCCGTCTCTGTCTCCACCTCCTTCCACACTCTGCCTCCATCACCATTCCTTGCTCAAACACACAGGGACTTTGTCCTTTCTGGTCTCTCCGGCTGGAATCCACCTCCTCCCTCAGATACCATCACAGTTCGCTCCCTCCATTATTCAGGTCTCTGCTCAAGTCCTGTTACTCAGGGTCTTCCAGACCATTCCTATCCCCTCCCCATGAATTACTCTTTTTCACTGTGTTTATCTCACCTGACATATATCTGGAGCCCTGGTGGCAGAGTGGCTAAGAGCTACAGCTGCTAAACAAAAGGTCAGCAGTTTGAATCCACCCACTGCTCCTTGGAAACCCTATGGGCAGTTCTACTCTGTCCTATAGGGTTGCTGAGTAGAACCAACTCGATGGCAATGGGTTTGGTTTTTGTGACGTGTACTTGTTTATTGTCTGTCTTCCCTCACTCGAATATAAACTCCACGAAAGCAGAGACTTTATTATCACTGTTGTCTCCCTGGCAACTAGAACAGTGCCTGGCATGTTGGAGGTGCTCAGTGAAGATCTGCTGGATTAATGATCCCATATCTCTCCATTTCCACTGCTACCACCCTATTCCAAGTCACCCCAGCAACATCCTAAACGATTTCCCCAGTTACACCTTGCTCTCCCAACACAGGGATCTTTTCAAACACAAATCTGATCATGTTATTGCCCTGCTCAAAACCCTTCAGAGCTCCTCAGTATCTGAAAATGAAGTCCCAACTCCTGGCCCAGGGCCCTGTGTGACCTGGCTCCTGTTCCCTCTCCCCTTCATTCTCTTTGCTCCAGCCATGCTGCTCTTCTTAGCTGCTCAGACCCTCATCAAAGGGCTTGTCCCCATGTCCCACCTTCCCTGCCTTAACCTGCTCACCCTCCAAGTCACAGCTGACACAAGGCGCAGCAGAGGGCAAAGGTGAAGAGCCTTATACCAGCGCTAGCCTGTGTGGGTTTGAATCTCAACTCTGCCACCTAGCAGCTTTGTGAGTTATGTTCCTCATCCGTAAAATAAGGAGGACTGTATAAACTCACGGACAGCACTGGCCCAGAGTAAGGCCTATGTTCATTATCCTTATTTCCCAGGGATGCCTTCCCTGACGCCCCAGACCAAGTTATCGTCCCATTAAACATAGCAGCACTCCTCTTGAACTCTTGTCTAGTGATTTCTCCTCCCAGTAAACCACAGGCTCCTTTGCCCATCTTGTTCTGGCCCTATTCCCTGCACCTGGTACAGTCCAGGCCCATTGTGGCTGCAGAACGAATGCTAACTCCTTCAGGTCTGGTGCACAGACAGGCATAGCTCCGGCCCTTGCCACCTCCCAAGGAGTCTGATGTTTCTCAGGACAGAGCTGTAACCAACTTTCACAGTACTTAGGTAGTGAGAAAAACTACCAAAATAACCTAAAGCTTGAATTACAGAGAGGCGTGACAAGCCAATCTCTCAGAGCTCAGGCTCAGGCCTTTGAACCCCCAAAAGCCACTCAAGGTGATTCCAGAAAGAATGGCCTGTCCCTTGGGGAGCACCCTGGGGTGACTATCGTAGCACTAGGCACTCAGGTAGGGCAGAGGCACTGCCAGCTACCTGACTACCTCAGTGGGTGAGGTCACTCAGCAATGTGTAAAGAACAAGTACCTAACTTCAACACCTCAACAACAAAGAGACAAACAATCCAATTAAAAAATGGGCAAAGGAAAATGAAAGACACTTCATCAAAAAAGACATTCAGACAGCCAACAAATACATGAAGAGATGGTCACAATCATTAGCCATTAGAGAGATGCAAATCCAAACAACAATGAAGTATCATCTCATCCCAGGAATAACAGCACTGATCAAAAAACCGCAAAAAACATATGCTAGTGAGGGTGTGGGGAGATTGGAACTCTCGTACACTGCTGGTGGGATTGTAAAATGGTACAACCACCGTGGAGAACGGTATGGCCCTTCCTTAAAAACTCAGAAACAGAGATACCATATGATCCAGCAATTCCAAAGCCAAAAAACCAAGTCGATCCTGACTCATGACAGCCCTTTCAGACAGAACAGAAATGCCCCATAGGGTTTCCAGGGCTGTAATCTTTATGGAAGCAGATTGCCACATCTTTCTCCCACACAGCAGCTGGTGGGTTTGAACCGCCAACCTTTTGGTTAGCAGCTGAATGCCTGAACCACTGTAACACCAGGACTCCTTAGCAATTCCAGTCCTAGGTATATATCTTAGAGAAATTAGAACCATGACATGAATAGGTATATGCACACCCATACTCATCGCAGCATTATTCACAATAGCAGAAGGATGGAAACAACTTAAGCACCCAAGGCTGAATGGATAAACTGTGGTACATACACACGATGGAATACTACGAAATATTAAAGAATAACAATGAACCTGCGAAACATCTCACAACATGGATGAACCTGGAGAACATTATGCTGAGTGAAATAAGTCAATCACCAAAGGACAAATATTGTATAAGACCACTATCTTAAAAAGTCAAGAAAAGCTTTACATACAGAAAAAAGCATTCTTTGATGGTTACTGGGAATGGGTTGGGGGAAGCAGGGAAAATCACTAACTAGATAGTAGACACATATTAACATGGGTGAAGAGAAAAGCAACACACAATAAGGGGGAGGTCAGCATAACATAACCAGGCCAAGGAATACCCTGGGAGGTGCTCAAGAGTAAAAGACAACAACAGTAAATATTATTACACACACGATCCTGCAATAACCGTGATAATTTATGAGTGGATACACAGGTAGACATGTAAGCTGAACAGGTGTGGGATGGCATACGGGAGTGTACCCACCAGCATATATAGGTTTGGCAGAGGATAGTTCTACGTATGTATCTGTATGTGCTGCAAATACATCCACGTATATAGTAGCGCAGGAAACCCTGGTAGCATAGTGGTTAAGTACTACGGCTGCTAACCAAGAGATCAGCAGATTGAATCCACCAGGCACTCCTTGGAAACTCTGTGGGGCAGTTCTACTCTGTCCTATAGGGTCGCTATGAGTCGGAATCGGCTTGACGGCAGTGGGTTTGGTTTTTTTTTTTGGTTTAGAGTAGTGCACACAGGGGACAAAGTTATGAAAACTTCTTAGCCATAAACACACACCTTGAGGGACTGAGTCACTAGGCTTGAGGGCTTAGGACCAGTCTCAGGGGACATCTAGGTCAACTGACGTAACAGAGTTTATAAAGACAATGTTTTACATCCTGCTTTGTTAAATAGCAACTGTGGTCTTAAAAGCTTGTGAGCAGCCATCTAAGTTAAACTATTGGTCTCTTCCCATGCAAAGAATCAAAAAAAAAAAAAAAAAAAAAAATCAAAGAATCAAACAATTAGTCCAAAGCACTAATGGCCCAAACGAACCACAGCCTCCACTAGCCCGAGACCAGAAGAACTAGATGGTGCCTGGCTACCTCTATTGACCACTCCCACTCCAACCAGGCTCATAATAGAAGGTTCAGGTTAGAGTGGGGGGAAAAAAATGTGGAACAAAACTCAAACTGGTAAAAAGGACCACACTTATTGGTCTGATAAGGACTGGTGGAACCCCCAAGACTATGGCCCTTAGACACCTGGAACTGAACCCACTCCTGGAGATCACCTTTCAGCCAAACAATAGACAAGCCTATACAGTGAACAATAACACCCTTGAGAAACATGCTCCTCGGAGCAATCAACCGTGAGACCAAAAGAGCAGCATTTTCCCTCCAAAAAAAAAAAAAAAAAATTTCAGAAGGAAGCAAGGGGCAGGAAAGATGGGTGAACGGAAATACGGGAATCTGAGGAAGTGGGGAGAGTGCTGTCACATTGAGGAAAGCGCAACTAATGTCGCGAAACAGAAGTATAAATTGTTGAATGGGAAACTACCCTGCTCTGTAAACTTTCACCCAAACCAGAATAAAATGTTAAAAGAAAAAAAAGAACAAGTGCCTGCAGTGTTCCTAGGGAAGGAGGCCAAACAAGTTCTACTGGAAGTCAATAAAGATGTTTAATTTAGGTTTTATCTTATAGCCTTGGGAAACAATTTGGTGGCCCTCTATCTATAAGCCTATCTATCCATAAGCCAGTTGCTATTGAGTTGATTCCTGCTCATGGCAACCTCATGTGTACAAAGTAGAACTGCTCCACACAGTTTTCAAGGAAGCAGATTGCCAGGCCTTTCTTCCAAGGTACCTCTGGTTGGGTTTGAACTGTCAACTTTTTGGTTAATAGTTGTGTGCTTAACCATTTGTGCCACCCAGGGACTCAGGGAGCGAAGTTGATGACCTGCTTCTCATAGCAGACTCTAGTCCCTACCAGGCAACCCACAGACAAAGAAGATGCAAACACTCAGCAGCCAGAAAAAGAAGTCTTTATAGAGAGCACTGTGAGGGGGAGGCGAAGTGTCAGGTGCCTGTCTCCATCTCTACCACTTCTGCCCAGGCACTAAAGCCCATGTCCTTATGGATGAGCAGCAGGCTGTGGGTGGGGCCTGGCTCCTCTGGCACCACAAGGCACTTGTTCTGGCTCTCGGAAATGGTGACCTCAATGATGTCTCGGGCTGGGGAGGCTGCCCGTTCGCTGGATGTATCCAGCAGTTCAGGCTCAGCCTGCAAAAGCACCACGGTGGGTTCAGAAGCAGCAGGAGGCACGGAGGGTGGGCTAGAGGGCACCTCAGGCTGGTGACTGAGCTGATGCCGCTTGAGGCTTTGGGGGAGAGTGTAGCCCATGCCACAGATGGGGCAGCGGTAGGGCTTGTCTGCCAGGTGGCATTTGAGGTGACGTCGCAGCTTGGTAGCCAGTGTGTAAGCACGGCCACACTGGGGGCACACGAAGGGCCTCTCTCCCGAGTGCAGGCGCTCGTGAGCACGCAGCGTGTGTGGGTCTCGGAGGGCCTTCCCACACACGGGGCACAGGTGGGCCTCCCCAGTGTGGGAGATAAGGTGGCGCCGCAGCTCAGGCAGCTGCGGGAAGGCATCCGCGCAGTGCGGGCAGTGGTAAGGGCGCTCCCCTGTGTGCAGCCGCAAGTGCCCGCGCAGATTGCCCCGCTGGCGGAATGCCCGTCCACAGTGCGGACACAGGAAGGGCTTTTCCCCTGTGTGGAGCCGCATGTGGTTCCTCAGGGAGCCCTGGTTGGCTAGGGGCCGCCCGCACACAGGGCACGGGCACGGGGCAGGGGCAGCTGGCATCTGGTGGGTCTTGCGATGGAGCCGCAGGGAGGGCCGGCGGGCAAAGGCCTTGCCACACTGGTCACAAGTGAAGGGCCGGGCGCCGGAATGTACCACCTGGTGCTCTTTGAGGTCTCGCCGGGTGCCATAGGCCTTGTCACACTGTGAGCAGGGGAAGGGTCGTACCCCACGGTGGCCCAGCATGTGGGCTTTGAAGCTCTCCTCAGAGCTATAGCTCTTGCCACACTCGGTGCAGAGGAAGGGCTTGTGGCCCGTGTGCACAAACGCGTGCTTCTTTAGGTGGCACAGCTGCAGGAATGCCTTGCCACACTCCCCACACCGGTACCGTCGCCCCTGCTTCGAGGAGCTGCTTGCCAGGGCAGGAGGGCTCCGCAAGGGTGCAGGGAAGCTAGAATGCTGGGGCTCTTTGGCCTGCTGGTCCCTGTGCTCTGAGGTCTTTGCTCTGGGTGGGCTTTGATCACTAGGGCTACAGAACTTCTTGGCCATGTAGGCACGGAGTTGGGTGCCGCTGGAAGAGGATGAAGAACTGGTTTCACTGCTCTCTGGGCCCTGCTGCATAGCCAGGCAGCTCTGAGGTTCAGGTGGCATCTGTGTCTGGGGTGGGTTCTCCTTGTTCGCACTGCCATCATGAAGCAATGCTCCAAGTGCTTGGCCACCCATGGAAAGGTGGTCCTGGGCTTGGGGCTTAAGTCCAGGGCTCACTGTACTCTCTGCCTGGAAGCTGAGGAGCCAATGGCGACTGACATCTGCAAGGCAAGAGTGGGGTGCTGTCGTTAGTAGAGTTCAGTAGCAGGGGGTGACAGTGGTGTTACCAGGAGATTATAGGAACATGTGTCTTCTCCTACCCAGCCCCGAACTTCATTGGGAGCAGGGACACCAATCTCTTTACTAAAACATAAGCCACAGTCTTTATCTTCCTGTCCAGCCTAAGATGTCTTCTGGAGAAGCACCCCTGGAAACCATGGTATCCCAGCCATCTCTAGAGTAAGGCCATCCCAAAGGTCCCCTCATTCTCCCTTTGGAGACACCCATTAGCTCATGCATAAAATAAAGGACATGCCCCCGCCAACAGAAGAAACAGTAAGAGAACGGAGACTTCTACGCAGTTTACTGTCTTCATCAAATGACCTTACTATTCCAGAAACTCTTGCTTAGGAAGAAAAAAGTTGCAAATAGTCTTAACACTTGTTTTAAGCAAAAGACCCAGAACTCTTCAACAGAAAACATCAAATGACAGTTTACATCCCAAGACACTTTGAACCCCTTGCATGAAAATTCTAGCCTGGCTATGTCCACCAAGACTGTCATGATCTATACCCAATCCCGCACTGAAAAACTCACCTTAGAGCAGACTTCAAAATCTCAATAAATATCCTAACTTTGCCCTTTCCCCTCAGTGTTCGCTAAGACTCTGCAGTGTTCTGTCTTACCACATTAAGCCATAAACTCGGCTTCGTCTTACCAACAGGTTGTTTTGGTGATAATTTGGGGAGCCAACGTCCGACACATACCTGTGCAGGGCTCTGCTGCGTCCTCTTCAGGAGAGGCCCCTTCCTGCTGCACAGCAGACTCCACTTCTGTCACCATAGCCATAGCTCCCTCTTCCTCTAGCCTGGGCTGGGTGGGGCTCGGGTCATCAGAGGGAGGCCAGGGCCACAGCAGCAGCTCAACGCCTGGCAGCACGACCCTGTATACCTGCAGGTGAAGCCTCTTGCCGATCCGCACCGGGGCCACGTTTCCCTCACTCTCCCGCCTGCCCTGCTGCACCAAACTGCAAAGCAGAGCAAGGGCTAGATCAAGAGATCATCTTCAAGTGGCCTTCCCTGGAAACCTCAGCTCCCAGGCAGTCTGAGCCTAAAGGACCCCATGCCTTTGGAACACTCGCTACAAAAGCTCATTGTGTCCGGAATTATAGCCTGCCTCAGGTCCCATCTCAAGCCACAACAGAAAGCCTCAAAGGAGCAATCTTCACTACATACTCTCCTGTAGCTTACCTGGTCCAGCCTGAACTCTGCTCACAGGCACAAATGTCTTGCCATGGGCCTAGTGACAGGTCCTGAAATAAACCAATAAAAGTTCTTCTCAAATGTGTTGGAGGGGACCACGGTGAGGAAAAAAAAAGATCCTGGATGGAACCTCTCCTGGGACAGATCTAAGATGAAGCCCGTGGAAGGTCAGTGGCCTCTGATTCTGCCTCTACTGGACTGTGTTGCCCAATTCCTCATTAGTAAAGACCGAAAATTGTGCCCTCACCTCCCTCCCAAGGGCATGGAGAATTACTAAATTGAACACATTACTGCCTTCCAGCGAGTACTAAAAAAAAAAAGTAGTAAGAGGAACATCAAATTTTTTTAGTACATACTATACAATGACACTTATTGCATTATTTCATCTGTTGTTAGGTGCTGTCCAGTCAATTTTGACTCATAGCGACCCCATAGGGTTTTCTAGGTTGTAATCTATATGGGGGAGACATGGTGGTGCAGCAGTTAAGCGTTTGCCTGCTAACCAAAAGCTCAGCAGCTTGAATCCACCAGTTGCTCCCTGGAAACCCTATGGGGCAGTTCTATTCTGTCCTATAGAGTCACTATGAGTTGGAATCGACTCAATGGCAACAGGTTTTTTAGTCTTTATGGGAGCAAACTGCCAGGTCTTTCTCCCATGGAGCCACTGGATGGATTCCATACGCCAACCTTTTGGTTAACAGGCCTTGACTGAGCCACCAGGGCTCCTTTAACTTGTCTCCCAAATGATTTTGAGATAGCCATTATGTTCCTTTATTTTACAAACTAGTTAAATGAAGCATGTCATTTAATTAGTGAGGTGACAAGGCTGGTATGTGACTCATGCTGTTTTTTTTCCCCTAAATTTTATTTATTTTGTTACTGTTGTTGAGAACATACGCAGCAAAACATACAACAATTCAACAGTTTCTACATGTACAATTTCATGACACTGATTACATTCTTCTTGTGCAACCAGGCTCACTCTCCTTTTCTGAGTTGTTCCTCTTCATTAACATAAACTCACTGCCCCTAAGGTTAACTCACTGTCCCCTAAGGTTAACTCACTGCCCCCTAGGGTTAACTCATTGCCCCCTAAGGTTTGACCCATGCCTTTTTAATTAAAAAAAACCTTTGACTTTTGTCACTGCTAACTCTAAGCTAATGCAGTTTTTAACAACTTTTTGCATCTCGCATTCCTCAACTATTGCAAAATGAGGTAAAAAACCGTCCTTGCGAGAAGGAACAAAACCATCTCCTCTATCTTGCTGGAAATACCCTGCCTCGTCCAACAACCTGGAGAGCTGTCTGGAAATGTCTGAACGTCCCCAAGTTTTCCATCACAGCGAGGAGGCGCCCTATCCCTCAGTACCTCCTTATGCCGCGTGTCCACTTGCTTGCCCTTCTCCTCAGAGACAAGCTTTTCTTCCAGTGGTCCCCACTGCAGTCCAGGCTGCAGGGGCTCCCCGACACACCAGATCCCCAAGCGCTGCTCTTTAGCGAGTGAGGGGCCAAGGGCCAAGCCCCGGGGGAGGTTCTTTAGAGCGAGGATGGCTCGGGCCGGCTCCGGCCGGAAGTCCTGGAGGGCCTGAGCACAGCCGTCTCCCGAAGGGCTCCATCCTGAGTCTGGGCCCGGGCGCGGCTCGGGGGCTGCAGGCAGATGGGAAGATAGTGAGGGAGTGGCCAACGGTGAGGGAACAGTCCGAGAAGGCGTGGGGCAAGAAAAAGTGCGGGAGACAGCCGCAGGTCCAGCCAGGCCTCAGGAGTCTGAAGGATCTGTGGGGCTCTAAGGGGACCTTTAAAGGGTCTGAGAGGTTTCGGGGGCCCTTAGGAGGCCTCCAGGGTCTCTGAGGGCGCCGGAGAAGGATCCTGGGCTCAGAAGAAGCAGGCACGGGGCAAGAGAGTTGCCCAGACAACGTTAGTTCCTCCCAGGCCAGGGCCGCAGGCCACAGACACTGTAGGTCACTCACCGAGCCGCGCTTTCTTTCCCTCCAGGAGTAGCTCCTCTGCCTCCTCCATCCCGGGTCAGTCAGCCTCAAGTCACCGGAAGTGATCGTTGTCTTCTCAGGTCCACCCGGAAACAGTTATTGATTCCCGAATTTCCTCTCAAGAAAGAATCCTAAGAGTCGAGCCTCATTGGTGCACAGGATTGGGAGTTTGGGAATATTTATGAAGCAAAACTCTGTCCGAGGAGAATAGGACGTAAGATTCCGGAGATATATAAGAGATTCGAGTATCAGGGAAAGTGGAACTAATTTTTTCAACCACCTCCTGTTGGAAGAGACGACTCGGACAGTTATGCTGTAATCCCGGAGGCGGGCACTTAGGCGGGCGCCTGCAGGAAGTGGGCGGGGCTCGTGGAAAGGCCACGTTTGGACCAGGCAATGGGTCGGAAATGGGTTGGAGGTGTGGCGGAAGTGGTTGGGGAAGGTGGAGACGGGGAGGGGGCGGTTCCCGTTCTACCGCGGAGCCGGATGTTTGCCGACCTTTGACAGGCGTGGCGGAGAGAGCAGTGCCCGAGCGCGGTGAGCTGCAGGGCTCGGGGTTACCCCCGGGTGGGGGTAGAGGAAGGGAAGAAGCTGGCCTGGGGTCGTCTGAAGGGATGCGGTCCGAATGAGGAGGACTCCAGTAGATCTGAGGAGGGGGTTCGAGGGTTGAGTTTGGGCCTGGGGGCCTGGCCTTCCCGCTGCCCCACTCCAGGCTCTGCATCCCCGTCGCTGCCTTCCTCCTGCCCTCCCCAGGCCAAATCATTGTCCTTGAGCAAGTCAGTGGGAGAGGGAAGTCTCACTGGTCCGATCTGGCGAAGCACTAAGAAGAGATTTGGGGGAAGTGTTCCACCCTGCCATTTATTAGGCCACACTTTAATTTCAGTTTCTTAATCTGTGAAATGGGGTAAATACACCCAATCCGGGATTTGTAAACCATGAAGTTCTATGCAAACGTGATTGTACTTTTATTGTGGTGGGATTGGGCTTTTTCAATTCATGAGCTGCAACTCCCCTCTCCTGTAGGCGGGCGATTCCACTGCCTGAGAATACGACGTCAAGTTGCTATGTCTGTTCAGAGCGGACGAGGATATGGGAGAAGCTTTAGTTTGCCCCCTTTTGCCTCAGGTTTGCTGTCTGAACCTTGAGAATTGCGTCAATGAATCACTTGGAGAATTGTTGAGAGATTGGCCTTTATCAGGATACTACCTCAGACTCACATGGGCTAAAATCCTAACTCTGCTGGCTGTTTGACCCTAAGCAATTTACTTATTTTTTCTGGTCCTCACTTTCTTCAAACTGTAAAGTGGGTTTAGTAGTACTCCCCTCACTGTGTTGTTAAAAGAGGTATTTGTCCATTTCCTGGTGCCTTGTAGGTCCTCAGGAAACCCTGGTGGCGTAGTGGTAAAGTGCTACAGCTGCTAACCAAAGGGTCGGCAGTTCGAATCTGCCAGGCGCTCCTTGGAAACTCTATGAGGCAGTTCTACTCTGTCCTATAGGGCCGCTGTGAGTCGGAATCGACTCGATGGCACTGGGTTTGGTTTTTTGGTTTGTAGGTTCTCAACAAATGTTGGTTTCCTGTTCCACTTAGTAATGGATTGATTCAGTCAGTAATTCAACAAGTATTATTGAGCATTAAATGTGTGCCAGGCATTATTCTGAGTAGGTCGGAGGTTTTAAATAGGGGTCCTCAAAAGGCCTGCGAACCCCACAAAATTGCGAGCAGGATTTCATACACGTGCTGAATTTCATCAGAGAGCTCCAGGACTTCCCAAAATTAAAATTTCTGTCTAAAGCAGTTCTCAAAGATTTTTGTAAAGGTAAATGGTTTACCTGCTGAGAAGGGAAAAAATGGTCTCAGAGTAGCGAGTATTTTTCACAGATTGGAGCAGGGCCTTGTGGGTGGCTGGGGTCTTAGATAGCCAGGATACTTCACTTCCACCACCTTATGTTAGACATTCCCAGGACTAGTTTCCCTCACTCTCTCACTGAATGGGCTCAGAGAAGACAACAGCTGCGGACTGGGCAGTGATGAGAGAGGCCAGTCTGGCGGGAAGGTGGAACAGCTGTGATTAGCTATGCTGGAAAAAGAGATTATAAGTGGGGGTGGGGGAAATCAGAACTGACCGAATAGAGGAGGAGTTACTGGCAAAGAGGTGGAGTTCACGTTCAACTCCCTTTTAGAGGGCGTCCCTCTCCCTCCCTCAAAAGTACCTCAGCTCCCAGCTGCTCCTTCTAATCCTGTTCACTTCAGCATAAGTATTTTAGAACAGTGGAGAGTTGTATTTCTGGGAGGAGCCTTGGCTTTCATAGATGAGGAAATTGGGGCCCAGATAGGAGAAGGGCTTGCCCAGCATATTTGTAACTCGGTGGCTTAGGCAGGACTCTAAGTCAGTTCTCCATATACCTCATCCCATGCTTTTTTCATCTATATCAAGCACCTACTCTGTGCAGAAAGGCTCTTCTTGGAAGGTGGGTAGGAGGGCGAAGGAGCACCTGGTACCAGGGCAGTGACAGAAGAAATGGAGAGAGCGCTCAGGTCCGGAGGAGTTGCTTTGACCTGGATTCTGTCCCTGCTACCCAGCTGGCAGCCCCTTTTGGGGAGCAGCCCTCACAGTCTCCTGGTGGAATAGGGAGAGGAGCATGTAGATGGCTCGAGGTGGATTCCACAAGACTGAGGATTGCCTGCACTGGAGGTTTGAAAGAGAGTGGGGAGCTGGGTTTTAGGGGTGAGAGGCACAACAGTACAGGGAAAGAGAGAAGTATATCCCAAATAACATGAGCAGGCCATCTTTCTCTGTGTTTTGGGGAGTTGACTTGTATTGAGGGGTAACCAGTGGTAGTGGATAAGAGCAGTGGATAAGGCCAGGGAAGAAGAGGAGAGAGGAGTTTTCTCTTGGATTTGGCTCCGGAGCTTGAAACAGCTTTTTCCACTGAATCAATGTGGTTGCCCTGGTAACAGGGTGGTTGTTGCTAGGCACAGGGAGCCGGTTTGCCATCCAGAATCTTTGGCTGTGACGCATGCAAGAGATTGTCACGTTGCCTCAGAGCCCTGAGGTGTTCAGGATCTGGATCTCAGATGGCAGTTCTCTCTCCCTCTTCTCACTACCCTCCCCCAGCCCTTGCTTGCACTCCTTATCTTCCTTGCTGATTCTCTGACCATATATGTCCCTTTTTGGCCTCCAAGAATGCAGCCTGGTTTGGAGCAGCCTCTTATCTGAGGTTGGACTGAGTGGACTGAACTGAAACTCCCTTGCCTCACCCATGTGGTGAGCTTGTGGTAGGAGAGGGATTTGTTTCCCGTCCGGCTGAGGACTGAAGGTACCTGCCACGTGTCGCATGCGGTCACACCCTTAAGGCCAGGACCAGATGTCAGACCTGGGGAAACCCAGTCTCAGAGTCAGTCCTTCTCCTTTCCCGCTGGCTGAAGCTGCTGTTCCGATCTTCACCTCCCGGGTCTCAGCACATTAGAGATCACGAGCTTCCCTCTGTTCCATCTGTGCTCTCTAAACTTTAGGGCAGTCTACTGACCTTTCCCACCCTGAAACTAGTGTCAGGGGTGGGCTTCAGAGCCCCTGGGAACCTGCAGATTATCTGCTCTGTGACTGGCAGGCAAACTCCATTGTTTGGTGCTGGTCCCTGTCCTGGGCCAAGCCCAGTTGGGCCTCTCAGCCATGACCTTTTTTTGGGGGAACCTACGGCCTCTGGCTACCTCCTGTACCCTAAGGCAGTGGTGGTGGATGGAGTAACCAGAGACACAGTTGACCAGTTTCAAGCAGGGGGTCTGAAACATTCCTATGCTCCTTGGATTCTTAAAACATCTCTACCCCTGTAGTTCCAGGGCCCTGGGAAGCTTCTGGGCTCCAGGAACCTGAAGGAGAGTGGTGTGAACTTACCCACTGCAGCTGGGACCACATGGCTGAGGCAGCTGGGTGGTGGGTAGCGCAGGGCTTGGCACGGCTCCTCTCTGCCCAGCTTGAGGACCTGAGGGAGGTGCTGAGCTGTGCCATCCTCTGCCCCAGCTGTCTTTTCTGGCAACATGCCTGAACTGTGGATCCAGGAGAACCCAGAGCTGCATGGAGCTGTTGGCAGGGATGAGAAGTGTTGAGGAATAGGGACAGAGGAGCTTGGGGGAGGAAAGGATGGGGGCAGGAAGGCTTGGACTGGGAGGGGAAAAGATGGTGTCAATGACCTGCCACCTCTCCCCATTCCTCCCCAAGTTTTCTCTTCAGGTTCTACAGAACCTGAGGGACAGGCTTGGCCATGGACCCGCTCTCAGAGCTGCAGGATGACCTGACCTTAGATGACACCAGCCAGGCTCTGAACCAGCTGAAGCTAACCTCCATTGACGAGAAGAACTGGCCCTCAGACGAAATGCCAGACTTTCCTAAGTCAGGTGGGCACTGCCAGATCTCAGGTGGCCACAGGCACCCCAGAGAGGAGACCGCTACCTGGTGAAGGGAGACCCTGAGAGGACAGAAGGGGGGCAAGCAGCCCGGCCCCAGGGTGGAGGTGGAGCAGGAGCACAACCCTTTCTAGGGGGAGTGCCAAAGAACATGAGTCTCAAGGGGAGCACTGCACCAGCCCCCTGGGTTGACCACTTACTTGGCCGTGTTTCTCAGATGACTCCAAATGCAGCTCCCCGGAACCTGTCACACACCTGAAGTGGGATGACCCTTTCTACGACATCGCCCGGCACCAGATTGTGGAGGTGGCAGGTGAGCACAGCCAGCATTGCACACTTTTCCTCAAAGGCAAAGCCTGCCCCTCACGTCATGCAGAAGGGGACTGGTGGAGGAGTAGGTGCCCAGAACTCCTGAGTACAGGTGCCATTCTTTAAAATCACGACTTAATTATGCTTGCTGTTCAGTACAGTCACCTGCAACCCCATCCTGACCTATGACCCCATTGTCTCCATGGGGGCTGGTATGTGGGAGGCGGTGTGGCCTAGTGGCTTTGAAGTCAGAAACCCCTGCATTTGATTTCAGCTCTGCTGCCTAGCGGCAGAGTGACTTTGGACAAGAAACTTGACTTCTCTGAACTTGTTTCTTCCTCACAGGGTCACTGAGAGGATTACAATAGTGAACATATGCCGGCCTGGCCTGAGCCAGAAGAGAGTTGGCACAATAAATGGCCATTCGTTTCCCCTCACCACCTCCCTTCTTTTTGGCTTGACATCAGCTTGTCACTCCAACAGTTACTGGGGAGGGAGGACGCCAGCCCCTCCTGGGAAACCCACCTCCAAGGGAGTCTGGAGTGATCAGAGCCTCCTTCTAGAAGTGAGAGGCTATGTGAGGGGCATTAGGTTCCCCACAGATGTGCTACCCTGCTGGGAATGGGGGGTATGTCCCCGAGGTCTCTGCCTCAGTGAGCTTCCACCCTCCTGCTCATGAGGCAAGACCCAGAATAAACCACAAAGAGCTATATTAGCTAGGATGGTGATGACCATTTCCTGCTCCTAGGGCCTTTGCTAGAAGGGGAAATTGGAATTGTGGGATCCTTTGTCTTTTCCCTAATGGTTGTCTGCCCTGGCTGGTGAGGCCAGGCTGCTGTAAGCAAGGGTGATGGCATGGCACTGTTCTGAGGCATCAGGGTGGGCAAGGGAAGTCAGGTCCCTGGAGCCTAGCATGATGCCTGGTGAGGGGCCTGGAAGGAGCCTGGAGGCATCTGGCCATAGAGAAACAGCAGGAAGCACCATCTCTCAGATATTGGGCTCCGAGAATAACGGGGAAGTTGGAAGGATTGCCCTAGTGTCAAAGGTGTTTCTGTGGCACCTGTGTTCCTGGTGCCTGCCCTGGTCTGGGTAGGGGTTCTTGGCTTTGGCCTCTCTTATCTCTACTGAGAGTTCTTTCCTGACCTGTGCATAACCTGGGCACAGGAGTGTCACCTAAGGTCCAGAGCCTTCTTGCCTCAACCTTCCAGAGATAAACTGGTCGAGTGTAGGGGATGTCTGATGTGAAGGATTCTCTGTCCTGACATCTGTCCTGGCCTATGAGTTCCTATCACAAGGCAGACCTGGGGAGGCTGCCCCTCCACCTTGGGTGCCTTCTCTGCCCCCTGCAAGCAGGGCTGCAACATGTTTCTGTTTCCCCAGGGTGCGATGAGCCTGAGGGGGCCCAGCCAGGTAGGTGTCAGTCCTGGCTCTCTGTGCTTGGTTTGTGGACTGTGGACTGCAGCCTCGGGGACTGTTGATCAGGAAGGGCACTTGGTGGAGGCCAGGTGGTGCCAGCTTAATTGCAGCCTCACTCCAGGGAACTGGCGGTATCTGGGAGCTGGAAATAGAAGAGAAATTGTTATGACTGGGGGAGGGGTGGGCTGTGTGGGCGCACACCCAGAATCTAAAGGAAGAAGCTCCAGGGAACAGAAGGGCCTTTCTTGTTCCTGCTTCACTTCATAGTGGGCCTGGCTCTGTGCAGTGACCTGGCCTGGGTGCTGGTCCCTCTAGCCTGAATGCAGAATGCTGGCTCAGGGACCTGCTGGGTGTCCTGCTTGATGAGACCATGGTGAGGTCCTAGGAGGCTGCTTCCTGGCTCTACAACCTGGAGAATGAGGCCATGCTAGAAGGGAGGATTGCCCCTAACTCTTCTGCAGTCTTTCCGTGACTAGCCGCGGCTATCATGCTCCATGGTCAAATTTGGCTTAGTCCAAGTGGGCTCTTTCCAGTGCTGTGCTAGTAAATGCTTAACAGCTGGCTCTCCAGAAATGAAAAAAGAAAAAAAAGGCCACTGTAGCATTTGCCAGTTTCTAGCATGGCCAGCTTCAAGCTACCAATGTGATGTCAACCAGCTTGCAAAATTCCTGACAGTTTAACGATTGACTCCTGCAAGCGTGGTTCTGTCAGTCCCAGCCCCCACCTCCATCTTGTTGGCCTGCTCTGCAGCTTGTGGGCGTGGCCTGGCAGCCGGTCTGGCAGTTTCTACAACTGCCAGCCCTGCCCAGAGAAGCTGTATGGTTGCTGATTAACACCCAGGTCACCCGGGAGAGTTTCTCATTGGTATCTGGGGAACGCAGATGCCTCACTCTGTGCAGCTTGTCTTTTCCTGTGCTTTCCACAAACCCATATCTCCCTTCTCATTGGGCCCTCCCCCACAGTGTTCTGAAGGAGGGGAGTTCTGGGCCTTTTTACGTTGCTTCCTGTAGCAGCGTTCACTCTGCCTGCAGGTGAATGCCTGACCACCTAAGAACTTGGGCAGTGGGACTCTGCTCCAGGAAGTGGAGGGCAGGGCTAGACCCTAGAATTACCTACTTTCTCCTTCCTCACCCATCTGGGAGTCTTGCCACCCAACTCCCCAGTGACCCCCACACCCACCCCCATCCCGGCATCATTCAACATGCATTTATAGGACACCTACTCTGGAACAAGCGTCGTGGTCAGCACTGGGGATTCAGTGAGGCAGGACACACATTCCCTCCTTCAAGGAGCTGACAGTCTAGTGAAGTGGTTCCTAAAACTGGTCACGGTCCCCTTTGAGAACGTGAGACGTTGGACCTCTTCCCGTAGAAAAAATCTGCGTGTAATTATAATATCTTTCATATAACATCGTGGAATTGGTAGGTCCCCCATTGATGGGGTTTTGGTTAAGAATCCGAAGTTTCTCATTTACAAGGCGCTTTGGCCACCTGAGGAGGCCTGGTGGCACAGTAGTTAAGAGCTCGGCTGCTAACTGAAAGGTCGGAAGTTCTAAACCCACCAGCAGCTCCACAGG
This sequence comes from Elephas maximus indicus, assembly GCF_024166365.1. Taxonomy (NCBI): domain Eukaryota; kingdom Metazoa; phylum Chordata; class Mammalia; order Proboscidea; family Elephantidae; genus Elephas; species Elephas maximus. The sequence goes on along the minus strand of NC_064825.1, from coordinate 102,147,175 downwards.
AGAAAGATGTGGCAGTCTGCTTCTGTAAAGATTTACAGCCTTAGAAATCCTATGGGACAGCTCTGCTCTGTCCTACAGGCTCAGAATTGACTCCATGGCAACAAGTTTTTTGGTTTGTTTATTTATTTATTTTTTTTGTATGACCAGCTTACAGATGGAACCACAGGCCCCTGACCCCTTGCCCCCAACTGCTTGCTGAACCAGTTACAAAGATCTTTAAGTTCCAGGGTTATGCGAGTGCACAGACTTTCTGCCCTCTTGAAGCCCTCAAATCTGCCAGCCCACGTGGCCTGTAACAGGGCGGCCTTACTGTTGGGGGGACAGGGATGGAAAGAATCCCCATACTCCTCCCTGCATTTTCCCCTCCTTCCTCCGCTTCAGATGATCTTCCTTCTCTGGCAGGAGGTCCCAGTGGTTTCTGAGGTTCCGGATTGTACAAGAGACTGGGCTTGCCAGTCTGACCTTATCATCCCTGCCCTCTGCCAGTCTGTTCTTCCTTCCCAGGCAGAGTCAGTGGAAAGAGAATCAGAGCAGACACCTGGTACCAGACCCTCACACCAGCATGTCACGTTCTAGTCTAGAATATGAAAGAGAACAGGTGGTACCTGGTCCCCCCAAATAACCTGCTGCTGGATGAAGCTGCACCTTCTTCTCCTCACCCAGGCTTGTAGAGGGTCCTCTGCCTATAAGTCTGGAGAAATTCTTCCCCAGACCGTGGTAGAGTCGCTGTCTAAAGACAGCCCAACCTCATAAGCTAAGCATCATCATGAATGAACTCGGAAACAAAATGACGTACATCATGGAATGCTGACTGTGACCCATGCCAGCTCCCAGCATTTATTGAGTGTCTGGCACATGCTGGACACTGGAGCAGGCACTAGGCATTCAAAGATGCCTGAGATACCTTCAAGTGGCTCTCAAGCCAGTAGAGGAGACAGGCGCGAAAATAATTATGCAAGAGGGTTGGAATGTCATGACAGGGTTGTATGACAGTGTGTGCCCATTGGAAGGGACAGCTGGCCTGTCTGGGAGGAGAAGAGGGCTCAGGCTTCTGGGAGGAGATGTGTCTGGGTTGAGTCTTAAGGATTCATAGGAGTTAGCCTAGAGTTAGGGAGCAGAACCATCTGGAAAAAAGGCCTGTCTGGTGTGAGAAACTGCAGAGGCTCAAACTCGGCTGATGTGGGCAGGGGCTTTAAGCACTTCTGTGTTGGTGTGCATGATGTGAGCCTGGGGAGAGGCAGGGGCCAAGCCCATAGAGTCCTGTGAGCCATTCCAAGGAACATACTCTGCACCGGGAGCCTAGAAGAGTGGATCTGGTGGTGGGGGTTAGGACGAAAGGAGGATTTAGGGAGGTAGAGTTGGAGGTTAAAAAGATAAAAAAAAAAAAAAAGCTAAACCAATTGAGGTGGAATCAACTCTGACTCATGGAGACGCTATGTGTGTTGGAGCAGAACTGTGCTCCACGGGGTTTTCAATGGCTGATTTTTCAGTGGTAGATCACCAGGCCTTTCTTCTGAGGTGCCTCTGGGTAGACTTGAACCTCCAAGTTTTGCATTAGCAGCTAAATGTATTAACCTTTTGTACCACCCAGGGACTCCAGGGCTTATAACTCTACAGGACTAGGAGGGAGGGCAGAGTCTCTCTGGGCTTGGTGGGCTGGGCCTCAGATCGCAAATATTTCGGGGCCCTGGTTAGGACCTGTCAGGGCAAACAGAGGCCAGGCAGTGTTTTGGGTCGAGATGGGAGAGTTGGAAGGGCTGGATGAGATAGTCAGACTGTTGGGAGGGAGGCACGAAATTAAGGCAAAGCACCAGGCCGTGCAGCCTGCAGGAACTGGGGCCACCCTGTCCACATTCCAGAAGCCTCTTTCAACCTCTCCAATGAGCTTTGCCCCAGCTCTAGAGAAAAGGGCCAGGGTCTTGGCAAGCATTTTGGAAAACACTGACTCTAGGTTAAGTTACTGACCACAAAAGAAGGGTCATCAAGATCCTGGCTTTTTTTTTTTAAATAATATTTTATTTTCGTTAAAAATATACATAGCAGAATCTGCTCCCAGTCAACAGTTTCTAGATATAGTCAGTGCCATTGGTTACATTCTGTACATTGTGACACCATTCTCTTTATTTCTGCTCTAGTTGTTTCACTCCTGTTGACCTAAACTCCCTGCCCCCATACTTCTCATCTGTGCATTAAAATAGCTGTTGTCCATTTGGTCCTGTATAGATAATTTTTTAAAAAGAATGTAATACTCTAGGGTAACAATCTTTACTTTTTTGAGCTAAACTGTTACTTAGTTTAAAGGTGACTTCAGGGAATAGTTTTTTGTTTTTTTTTTAATTTTTTATTGTGCTTTAAGTGAAAGTTTACAAATCAAGTCAGTCTCTCATACAAAAATTTATATACACCTTGCTCTGTACTCCTAGTTGCTCTCCCCCAATGAGACAACACACTCCTCTCCACTCTCTATTTTTGTGTCCATTTGCCCAGTTTCTGACCCCCCTCTGCCCTCTCATCTCCCCTCCAGACAGGAGCTGCCCACATAGTCTCATGTGTCTACTTGATCCAAGAAGCTCACTCCTCACCAGTATCATTTTCTATCCCATTGTCCAGTCCAATCCCTGTCTGAGGAGTTGGCTTTGGGAATGGTTCCTGTCTTGGGCTAACAGAAGGTCTGGGGACCATGACCTCTGGGGTCCTTCTAGTCTCAGTCAGACCATTAAGTCTGGTCTTTTTACAAGAATTTGTCAGGGGATAGTTTTGATTAAAGGTTTGAAGAGTAACTCAGGGCAGTATTCTTAGGGACTCCTCCAGCCCCAGTAGGTCCAGTAAGGTCCATTTTTCTCCTTTTCTATCATGATCCATCTATTGTGTCCCTGATCAGAACGTTCAGTAGTGGTAGCCAGGCACCATCTAGTTCTTCTGGTCTCAAGGTAGAGGAGGCAGTGGTTCATGGAGACAGGTAGTCTGGTAGTTCAGTTCCTTCTCTGATTCTTGAGTTTCCTTCTTTCTCTTTTGTTCCAGATGACTAGAGCCCAATAGTTGTATCTTCGATGGCTGCTCATAAGCTTTTAAGACCCCAGATACTACTCACCATAATGGGAGGTAGAGCATAAGCTTTAAGAGGTACATTACGCCAGTTGACTGGGTTGTCTGACGAGACCGAGGATCATGGCTCATTAATTATGTGGGATACCCAGTGAGGAGCGGGATAATCTTTCATCCTCAGAAGTAGATGAAGGGCAGACCCTTACTCAGTTTGTGGATTGTGTAAGTGTTCTTGTGATGCAGTGGGGATTAAGAAAGTCATCTGGTGCCTATGGAAAGACCTGAGGGCAGAGGTGAAGGGAAGGTTCCTAGGACATGGGGGAAGGGGTCAGGCCTTGTCTGCACTGAGGTTTGCTTGGAGTCCCTGATCCACACTGACTCTGGGAGAGCTTCTCACTTTGGAGAGCATAGCATATGCCTCAGACTCCCTGCTTCATGACAGCCAGACGGTCCACCCCTCACATTGTGAATATTTTTATAAGGATCCTCAGTGATCTCACCCAAATAAGCATTTTTCCACGTTACAGACTCCTCCGCACTCCAGGATTTTTAGAATGTCCTTCATGAGAAAGGATGTGAGTTTTAGAAATGGCCAGAAGTCAGTCAGAGCCAAGTCTGGTAAATAATTTTAGTAATAAAATCAGAAAGTATTTTCAGTGCTTAAAAATGACTAGTAAGACTGTTGAAATGGCAGATATTTTGTTACGTATGTATTTACCACACACATACACACACACACACACAAAAAGACTAGTAAGTAATCAGACTGATTTTTTTGGTGGCCTCAGATTTGCTGAGAAGGTAGCTTCAAGAGATATTTTAAATATGTAGCGCTCAGTCGGGGGGTGTTTGTGGAATAACCGTTGCCTTTTAAGGTGACCGTTTGACAAGATTCAATTGCTTTCATGGATATAACTTTTTAAAAGTCATGTTATGTTTTTAATACCCCCCTCAATGCCCTGAGAGCAACCCGACCTGCCCTTCCTTCTTCAGGTGTGCCGCCTTGAGTAGGAGAGGCTACCCAGAGATGTATGTGCACGGACCACTCTGGCCCTATACGAAATGGTACAGGACTCCAGGCCTGGCACCTTTACAGTCCTCAGCCCACTTCTCTCAGTTCACCTCTGACCCACTGTGCTGTCTCTTTCTCTATGCCTAGGAGATGACAAGTATGGGCGGAAGATCATTGTATTTAGTGCCTGTCGAATGCCCCCTAGCCACCAGCTGGACCACAGCAAGCTCCTGGGGTGAGTATTGGTGGGAAGGGGTGGGACCTTTGCCCAGATCCCCAGTATAACCCAATGCCATTTTCCTTACCGACCTTCCCTGCCCGGGGTGCCAGGCCACCTCCCTGAATGCCTCCTCTCTTCTTGTGAGGGAGGTATTTTATATGAGAGGCAGCACTGGGCTGGGTGGCAGACCTGGTTTCTAGTCATGGGGACTTAGTGTCTGCTGCCTTGGCAAGTGTCTTCATCTCCTTAAGCCTCCTTTTCTTCATCTTTGAAAAGGGGATGATAATATAGTGTAAACGGTTAAGCTCTCGGCTGCTAAACAAAAGGTTGGTTCCAACCCACCCAGCTGCTCCTCTAGAGGAGGACCTGGCAATCTGCATCCGTAAAGATTAAAGCCATGAAAACCCTATGGGGCAGTTCTACTCTGTCACATGGGGTTGCTATGAGCTGGAATTGACTGGACGGCATACAATAGCAACAGCACCTTCCTCACAGGGGTGAGATACTGCGCATGAAAGTACTTAGACAAGTAAAATACTGTCCGAATGTCAGGGCTTATTGTAATAGCTATGTGGCGCATCTTCTTGTGGCTGCTATTGTTTGTCATTTTTATGAATACTTATTTCATGCTCAGATAAATGTGACATCAGTGGTTTCTAAAACTTTCTCGGTTTTGTTAGCCAAATATATGTAATTGCTCTGGGCGGTGTAGAAATCTCCTTACACAAATCCGAAGGCTGATTTAATGTGGAAGCTTGATAGGCCCTATAACTATAAAAATCCACTACTGCGGGTTACTAAGCCCCCACTGGGCCAGGCTTAGGGCTCACTGTGAGGACAGAGCTTGTCCCTGCCCACCCCGCTCCAGCTCCCTTTCCAGCCCACAGTGTGGACAGGGCAATAACTAACTTCGTCCTGATAGGCCTCAGTGTGTGTAGAGTTACCATCATGTGCTAATTTCCTGGACACTTTAAAGCACTCCCGAAATTTAAACTGATGACACCAGTTCTTTGAGATCCTGAATGGTTGTGTGTGTGTGTGTGTGTGTACAGGGTGGTGTGGGGTCAGGAGCAGGCCAAGAGTGAGGCAGCAGAAGGGGAAGGGCCAAATTCTGGCGTCTCAGCTAGTCAGCGGGGATGGTGGCCCAGAGGCTGGGTCGTCCTAGCCATTGTCTGCCAGTTCTTTCTATTTGGGTTTCTGAACTCCCCTCCCACCTCTCCTCAGATGAGGCAGGCAGGCCTACCATGTGGCTGCAGCGGCTGGCTGAACCAGGAATAGGCCCAGGAGCTCATCCTGAGGGTGGCTGAGTCATACCCTCACCCTTCTGGTTTTATCAGTGTGTGACATAACAGGTGACAGACTCCTGGCCAGATAACAATCCGGTGGGAAGGAAGTCAAAGAATGGGGGTGGGAAAGCACCCAGTTCTCCAGGAGACAGCTTGCTGTGTGAGGCTGTGCCCACCCTGGGGCTTCCTCAGGGTTCAGGAAGCCCTCTTCCATCTGTTGCTATCTGTTTTCCAACTCTTCCGGAGCTAATACCTCCCACCACCACCCCCAGCCTGGTCACAATCCCTGCTGACAGCAGGGAGGCACTGCCATCGTTCCTGCCATCTTGGATTCAGTCAGTTGTCTCAGTCCTGGCTTCCTCCAGCTGTCCACTCAGATCTGGGGGGTAGAAATAGAAAATACTTGAGGCATGGAGTCAGAAGGCCAATTGAACTCTGCTGTGTGCTTTGGGGCAGGTTTCTTAAGAACCCTATAAAAATAAGAATTGTGTCCACCTCACACAGCTGTGGGGATTAGGTAAGGTAATGTACATGAGAGTCCCTGGGTAGCAAAAATGGTTAAGGGCTTGCTGCTAACCAAAAGGTTGGAGGTTCCTGTCCACCCAGAGGCACCTTGGAAGAAAGGCCTGGAGATCTACTTCCAAAAAATCAGCCATTGAAAACCCTATGGAGCATAGTTCTACACTCGCACACATGGGGTTGCCATGAGTCGGAATTGGTTTTGGTTGGTTTTTAATGTACTTGAAATACTACTGCATACATTTTTAAAGTATTTTAAATTTTGAAAATTTAGAAAAATGTAAGTAGCTATAAAGAAAAACATCGTTGTTGTTGTTATGTGCCATCGGGTCAATTCCAACTCATAACGACCCTACCAGACAGAGTAGAACTGCCCAAAGAGTTTCCTAGGCTGCAATCTTTATGGGAGCAGATCGCCAGGTCTTTTCTCCCACTGAGTGGCTGGTGGGTTTGAACTGCCAACCTTTCAGGTAGCAGCCAAGCACTTAACCATTGTGCCACTGTGACACTTTAAAGAAAAAATAAAGTCATTGATAAACCCACCAATCAGAGAGAAAACCACTGTTATTCACTTCCTGTTTCTATAACGAACGCTGAACTCTATGGTCAGTTTTATATCTGGCATAACATTTTTATCTTCTGAGCGTTAAATATCCTCCAAAAATATCCTTTAAAAAACATTTTAATGAGACTTACTGGGCTAACAGAGACTGGAGAAACCCTGAGCATATGGCCCCCAGATACCCTTTTAACTCAGTACTGAAGTCACTCCTGAGGTTCACCCTTCAGCCAAAGATTAGACAGGCCCATAAAACAAGATGAGGCTAAATGAGCACACCAACCCAGGGGCTAGGACCAGAAGGCAGGAGGGGACAGGAAAGCTGGTAATGGGGAACCTAAGTTTGAGAAGGGGAGAGTGTTGACATGTGGGGTTGACAACTAATGTCACAAAACAGTATGTGTCTTGATTGTTTAATGAGGAACTAATTTGTTCTGTAAACCTTCATTGAAAGTGCAATTAAAAAAAAAAACATTTTATTGACGTAGTATATATACAGAAAAATGAACATGCTATAAATGTACAACTTGATGAGTTTTATAAAATTGAGCACACCTATGTCACCTGCTACCCTGAAGGCCCCCTCTTGTTCCCTCAGTCACTTCCCCATGGAAGGGTAACCACAGTCCTGACAGCTAACCTCACAGATTAGTTCTGTCTATAGAAACATCCTGTGAGCTTTTCTATTTATAAATCTCCAATGATTTATTTAACCAATTCCCTATTGTTAGACAGTTTGCTTGTTGCTCTGTTTTATTTTATTTTACTTTTCACCATTATTAAAAAAAAGCCGCAAAGCACAGACTTCTACAAAATGTTTCTGTTCATCTCTGCTTATTTCCTTAGGATAAATTCCGAGACATTTTTACAGGGTCAGTAGTATAACATTTACAGCTCCTGATAAACATCACTTTATTGGACTCATAACGCCCATCAGTGGATAAGAGTGTCTGTCATCACTATAATATTTGCTATATTTATATATATATGTAAAATGTCATCTTTTATGTGACAGCTCTTTATATGCGAAGTGCTGAATGTGTATAAAGGGGTATGATTGTATGGTTAACAGTGATCCCAATCACAATAACAGTCCAGCGTGTGCCACCTCCCAGGCCCCGATGTGCTGCCCACTCAGGATTTGGGTTACCTTCTCTGGGTTAGGTCCAGTTGTATCTGGGCACTTGGTCAAATGCTTGGGCGCTTCCTGGGGCTCCCCCCCGCCGCCGCCCCGTTGGAGATCCTTAGCCTTCCTGCCTGCCTTGGACTGCAGTGGAATCTCTATGGGAGCCTGGGAGCTGGCTGGCCAACCACTCCCAGAAAGAAGGTTTCACAATGGACTCTCCTCCCTTTCTCTAATTCTCGTTCATTCCATCCATACTTCTCTTGCTGAGGTGGGCTTTATACAACTTGGGTGTCCGTGCTGGGCGTGCAGGAGCCTATGTGTATTAGGGCCATGACTTGGGCAGGAAAGAGGACCCCTCTGCTAGGATATCCCCTCAGGCACAATGATTTACACCCTGCACCTGCCCTTGGGGAGTCTGATGTAAAAAGCAGAGCTGTCCTGTCGTCAAGAATTGTTAGGCAGTGGAGTCAAACAGTTCACCTCCAGACTCCTCTACAAGCTGTGCAGCCTTGGATGAGCACTTGATGTCCCTGAGCCTCCTGGTCCTTACTTGTTAAATGAGGATAATATCTGCCTACATTGTTAATGAGGAGGAAATCAGGCAATGAATGTGAAGTGTTTGGCAGATGCTAAAAACTTAATAGTAATAAATGGTGGCTGTCATCATTATTATTGAAGCTTCAGGGCAACCTTGTGAGGGAAATATTATTCCTATTTTTACTACAAGTATGTGAGAAGGCTCGATTAGATACCTGGTCTCCTGATTTCTAGTTGGTGCTCAAAAATAAGAGCTATTGTTATTATTTATTATTCCTCCGCCTTGCCCAGCCACTGCCCTGTGAGTCCACAACACACACAGTGCCGGGTTATTCAGCCAGAAGCGACATGGAAGTGCAATGGAAGAGGAGGTGCTTATGGGGAAGGTTGTGATATAAGCAGGAGGTTCGCTCAGGGGTGTTGGTTTCTGCCGTCATGTGGGCCCCACTTGTGGACCTCGGGCCCACCTCTGCCCGCAGTGGATCAGGCCTGAGCAGGGCTTTTCTCTGGGCAGGTACCTGAAGCACACCCTGGATCAGTATGTGGAGAGTGACTACACGCTCCTCTACCTGCACCATGGCCTGACCAGCGACAACAAGCCCTCGCTTAGCTGGCTCCGGGATGCCTACCGGGAGTTTGACCGCAAGTGGGTTGGGGCGTGGGGGTGGGCGCCATGGCCTGGGGGCAGGCGACTCTGGAGCCAGCAGCTCTGCCAGGTCTGGGCTGCCCTCCACTTGGTAGGAACTTACTCCATGCTGAGGGAGACAGGTGCCCCCGCCTTGTAAATGCAGAGCCTGAAGTTGGAATGACTGGGGCTTAAGTCCCAGTTTGTCTCCTTACCCACTCTGTGACCTTTGATGTTACTTGGCCTTTCTGAGCCTCCATTTCCTAATCTGTAACTTGGAACAGCAATGGCACCTGTCCTCGCACGCTTGCCACAGGCAGTCAGTTCAAAAGCTCTGCATCAGGAACTTAGCTCTGTGCCTCCCATGCCGCTCTCACGCCTGAGTGCCCCACTCCACCTCGGCAGGTACAAGAAGAACATCAAGGCCCTATACATCGTGCACCCCACCATGTTCATCAAGACCCTGCTTATCCTCTTCAAACCCATCATCAGGTGAACAGCCCAGGGCGGGCCAGGCTTCCCGTGCTACCTCTCTAACTCAGAAGTAGATACCTGTGAGGCCCAAGCAGTTTAGGGGCTGGGCCTCTGTCTGATCTGGGGGGGCTGCTGAGGGAGGAGTGGAGGCCCTCGGAGGGTGCCCCCACCCTTTGACCCATGCTCTTTCTTCCATGGGCAGCTTCAAGTTTGGGCGAAAGATCTTCTATGTGAATTACCTGAGCGAGCTGAGTGAGCACGTGAAGCTGGAGCAACTGGGGATCCCTCGCCAAGTGCTCAAGTGAGGTCGGGGGGTTGGCAGCTGGCCAGCGGGGCTGTGTGTGCCCACCGGGCACATAGATGCAGGTGTGCTTTGTTTCTAGCCAAGGCGAGGGGAAGCCTTGAGACCCAGGGGTAACTAGAGAAAACAAGTATAATGATTAAGCGACAGCGTATGGGGTCAGATAGAGTGAAATCAAATCCCATTCCTGTCCTTAGATGCCGCATGATGGAATCTCTTTAAAGCCTTAGCTGTCTCATGTGTAAAGTAGGGTCGTTATGAGGATTAAATGAAATAATCCATGTAAAATAGCCCCGTCAGTCATGCTTGATAACAAGGTTTGCCATGGTGACTACAGAGCCCAGGGAGCGACCCTGACCCCACCTGCTCCCCCAGGTATGATGACTTCCTCAAATCCACACAGAAGAGCCCGGCGACAGCCCCCAAGCCCATGCCACCACGGCCGCCTCTGCCTAACCAGCAATTTGGGGTCTCGTTGCAGCAGTGAGTATGCAAAAGGTGGGCAGGCCTGGAGCCTGGTTGCTGGGGCCAGGAGGGACTACAGACCCCTCACTGCCCTTGTTCTCTCAGCCTCCAGGAGAAGAACCCAGAGCAGGAGCCCATTCCACTTGTGCTCCGGGAGACCGTTGCTTACTTACACGCCCACGGTGAGTGCCAGGCCCTTGACCATGTGGCTCCAAAGTTACTTATCTCCAAACCCACCATTCCCCCTCAGCCTGGACCCAGCCTTCTCCTTAGCTGGGTCCCCCAGCTCTTCTTGCTGAGAGACAGGTCCTACATGTGTCAGCACCCCCACTGACCCTGACTGGAACCCCAAGACAGACTGGCCCCAAGCACTAAGACTCACCAGCCCCCACTGTTTCCCAGCTCTCACCACCGAGGGGATTTTCAGGAGGTCAGCCAACACCCAGATTGTGCGGGAAGTGCAGCAGAAATATAACATGGGTGAGTGGTCCTGGGACTGTGCCAGAGGGGGCACCATGTGTGACTTTCAGGGGGCTTCTCTGCCTACTTCTGCCCTGTAAATGAGGGCCCCAGATCCTGTTTCCTGTCAGAGGTTTCTGGGGCATTTGATATCATTACATGGGTTCCACTCCTGCCTCATCGTCACACTTTGGCCCCTGGATCCAGGCGCGTTCAGAGGGGAGGGACAACTGTAGTGTGTGCTGGGGACCCACTCTGCCCAGATGGCCTGAACCTGCATTACCTTGTCACAGAGGAAGAGGGGAGGCAGGTGCAAGAGGAGGCCCCCTGCGAGGGGTGGGGCTTATGAGGTGGCTGAGAATGAATTTGGGCAGTGGGTCTGCTTGGCCTTGAATGGGCTGTTGGTGTCCAGGCTGGGATGAGCTCCTCCCCACCATCTGTCCCCACTGCCCCCTCCCCTCCAGGGCTGCCTGTGGATTTTGACCAGTACAATGAGGTGCACCTGCCAGCTGTCATCCTCAAGACCTTCCTCCGGGAGCTTCCTGAGCCCCTGCTCACCTTTGACCTCTACCCCCACGTCGTGGGCTTCCTCAGTGAGTGCCCTCTCTTTCCTCCACAGCTGTGCACCTCTTCTGCCAGGGCTGGGCCAGACTTGCAGCAGGCGTTAGGCCATCCATTCACCCACCCTTCCTTGCAAGCTGTGGGCCTTGGCATCACCAAGAAAAGTCTGGTCGGGGTCTCTCCTCTTGCCTCATGTCAGGGCTTCCTGAGCCAGGCCAGTGCAGGGTCCCCGTGTGGCCATTCACATAGCCCTGTGACCTGGGACCCTGTCTTAGTTATCTAGTGCTGCTATAACAGAAGTACCACAAATGAATGCCTTTAACAAACAAGTTTATTCTCTCACAGTTTAGGAGGCTAGAAGTCCAAATTCAGGGTGCCAGCTCTAGGGGAAGGCTTTGTCTGTCTCTCAGCTCTGGGCAAAGGTCCTTGACTCCTTTCAAGATCTGTGGACCAGGCTTTCCTTGGAGGTCTCCATGTGTCTCGGCATCAGTATTCCCCAGGCTCTGCTTGTTCGCTTGCTTGTTCAATCTTTTATGTCTCAAAAGAGATTGACACAAGGTACATACTAATCCTGCCTCATTAATATAGGAAACATAACCTAATCCTCATTAACATAACTTAAACCTGCCTCTTTAAAACCACAGGCCAAAAACCGAACCCACTGCTGACCCCATAGGGTTTCCAAGGCTGCCACATCTTTCTCCTGCAGAGCCACAGGTGGTTTTGAACCGTGGACCTTTTGGTTAACAGCCTGTTGCTTTAACCACTGTGCCACCAGGGCTCCTTAAAAATCACAAGCAGCAGTTAGAATTTACAACACATCACAAAATGGAGGATAATCACATCAGATCACAAAATGGAGGATAACCACACAATACTAGGAATCATGACCTAGCCAAGTTGATACATATTTTGGGGGGACACAACTCAATCCATGACAGCCCCCATTCCTCACAGACATTGATGAGAGCCAGAGAGTGGAGGTGACGGTGCAGGTCCTCCAGACACTGCCTGAGGAGAACTATGAGGTGCTGCGTTTCCTGATTGCCTTCCTGGTCCAGGTGAGACCTCAGCCTCAGCCTCCACTGCTCACCTGGGGGTGAAGGGAGGGAGGGAGAGCCAGGGCACTTGGCTTCCTACTGCAACCCCACATTCCCTCCACAGATTTCTGCCCACAGTGACCAGAACAAGATGACCAACACTAACCTGGCTGTGGTCTTCGGCCCTAACCTGCTGTGGGCCAGGGATGCCGCCATCACCCTCAAGGCCATTAATCCCATCAATACCTTCACCAAGTTCCTGCTGGATCATCAGGGGGAGTTGTTTGCTAGCCGAGACTCCAAGGGGCCACCAGCCCCCCAGTATGGGGTCCTCCTCCTGGCATCAGCCTTACAGGAGCCCGGGGCTCCTGTCCAGGAAGGAGCAGTGAAGCCCCCTGGGACATAGAAGCTGGAGCCAGTGACCTGGCACTCCTTCCCTCTGTCCAGCCCACCTCATGGCCCTGGAGGCCTTGCTATTACCACAGACATTTTTCTTCTTTGCCTTATACTTCTCACTGCCTCCTGGAGCCCTGGCTCCCGCTGGGCTCTCCAGAAGAGCTGGGCTCAGCTCATCCAGCTGGAGGAGGACTGAACCCCAGCAGCCCTTTTCCTGCTTTCTCCGGCCCTGTTTCCCTGGCAACTGTGGATGATTGAGTCACTGCCAGCTGGGCTGGTAACTGGGGCTGGCCCTCTATTTCCAGATTGCTGGGGAATGGAAGGCTGAGCTCCTTGGCTTGGGCCTGGCCAGGCTGAGGCTCTTTCCTGTGTGGGTCTGTTGCCCTGGGCATCAGAATTTCCACAGCAAGATGCCCTGGAAGCAAGGACCTTGGTCATGTCCTCCCCTCTGCAGGCTTAGCCTTCGGTATTTCCACAGCCAAGGAGTGACAGGGCTGGAGTCTGCTTCCTATTTCTGCTACCTTTCACATGTCCTGGGTTAGCCTTCTTCAAGTGGTACTGCCCCAGGGGTCCCAACCCCCTGGTTCTGCCAGGACTGGCAGCTTGGGCAACAGGGCTCAGAGGGAGGCCCAGCCAGTCCCAGCTTCCATTCTAAATACATACAGACACCCCACTTCCACCTCCAGCAGCTTCTGGTCCAATCAGTGACAAGCTCCCTTCCCACTTGGATGGGTCCTCACCTACAGGCTTTGTGGACCTGTCTGTTGTGGAGTCAGACTGGTCCGTGCTCTGGCCAGAGGTGACTCAATGCTTCTCCATCCAGGTAGAGACTCCTGTGGGGACTAGAGTAGAGGCTTAGAGTGCCCATGGAGGGGCGGAGGAGACTTTGCTAGTAGACCAGCCCCTGCCAGGCGCGCTCTAGCAACCTCCCCCAGAGAGCATGGGGCCCTGGGACCCTCCTGTCTTTCATAAAACTTGGACCCCAATCATGATTAATAGCCCTCATTCCAGCTGTGTCCCATAGTATTACACTCCTCCCTGGTGAACTCTGAGGACTCTTGTCCCTGGTAGCAAGGAAGTACCTGCTCAGTGGCCCTGTGCACACATCCCTGGCCAGGCGGGGCAGCTCCAGAGCCTACCCCATGGGGGTCCTCTGAGCAGCCCAGCCCATCTGGAAGCCAGGTGGGGCCCGGGCCCTAGCTTTCCCCAGGTGACAGGTGTATCAGGACTCCCAGGGCTTGGGAGTTGCTGCTGGTTGTGTGCCCGGTCCTGGGCCTGGACTGCTTTCTGCCCTCCCTTATATATCGTGTTGCTCACAGCCCTATTGATGGGGAGCCTTTTGGATCTCTTTGGTCTTTCTCCTGTCACCTGCCCCACTGGTCTGTACCTGGGGGCGCTTGTACTGTGGACTGAGTGTTCACATTCATACTTAATGACTTCCTAGTCACCAATCATGTATTTCACCGTTTGCACTTTTTGTATTTCAATAAAAATGGAGATGGAAAACTGCCCATCTGGCTGGAGTTAAGTGGGGAGTGGAGGTTCAGAGCCAGATGGCAATTGTGGTTGAGGAGAGAGCAGATGAGGCCTCAGGAGGACCCCACCCCCATTCTTGTTCCCCTGTGAGTGGGTATGAGCTCAGCTTTCTGACATCTTCCAGGCTTCAAGTGTGAACAGTCAGGTTCCATTGTTTTGCACTTGCAGCATTCCAACTGGCTGCATGTGCTGTGTCCTAAGCCATGGTGCCTTCCTCCCCTAGCTGGAAGGTTTATTCATCTAAGTCAGGCAAGAGAGAGAGAAGCAGTGCTGTGGTGGACAACGGTACGGGTTTGGGCATTAGACTAGGGTTTGACTCCTAGTGCCATCACCAGCTCCATCTGGTAATAATGATATAATTGGCTTCCCTCTGAGACCATTTCCTCTTCTGAAACCAGTTCCTGAGAATCAGAGATAAAGTATATAAATACACGATGCAGAGTGCTTGCTCAGCAGTAACCAGAATGACCATCATTTCACAGATGAAGTGATTGCCCCAGGCTCAGTCAGAATTGGAACCTTCATCTCCTGCCCCTCAGCCTGAGAGGCCAGGCTGTCTCCACCTGCCACGTAGTTGCATGGAGGCTATGAAAGTCCCAGCTTTCCTTTCTTCTTTTGAGCAGGTTTGTCTGTCACTGGGAGGGCAGGAGGACACAATTTCACAATATTCATTTAACTTGGCCCACAGGCCAAGTTCCAGCTGTTGTTGTTTGCCTGCTAATTGCAGTCAGGAGGCTGTGGTGGCCTCAGCTGAGCCTGTAGGTTTTTCTCCTAGGTGCTTGTCTGGGCTGGGGGACCGAGCCAGCACTGCAGGATCAGGCAGTGTTGCTAAGATGGTGGTTATAAACACTGGCACTGCGCTCCAGGAAACCAGCCCCGTTACACAACTGTGGCCTTCATCCAGGTAGCTCAGGGCAGAAGGCAATGGTGGCCTCTTCTCTCTCATTGGCCCTGCTCAGCTCTAAGCTGGGTGACTGGAACAGAGACAGTGACCCAAAGAAACAAGCAAGATGGGAGGGGGAGGCAGGGAGAGCAGTTCCCTGGGGCTGGGCTCCTGGCAGGGGCCTGCTGGAACTCCAGTGCCACTGATTTACCACTACCTGAGAACTGCAAGTCCCGGGTGGGAGAGTAGGGCGACACCTTAAAGGGGTAGCACACCATGTTGGACGTGAGACAGCTGAGCACTCTGCTGTTTTGGGCTCTCAAATGAAGGTGGGAACACCAGGGACAGTCTTCCCACTGTTTCTGACCCAGGGGCTGGGGCAACTCTGTTGGCTGCTTGCATGGTCAGGTCTGAGATCTAAGCCAGACTCCTCCTCCCAGCCTCCTAGGTAGGAACAGTCTCACACACAGTTTACTAACAAGCAAGGGATCCCAGGCCCTCCTACTGGCAGGAGAGGGCTGGGCCCACCTTTTCAGCCCCAGGTTTGGGCTGCAGTTAGAATTTCCTAACCTGTCCTTTTTTGTCCTGAGGTCTGGCTTCAGCCTAAAGGGGGTGGAGGGGCAACCTAGGATACGGTTGCCCCGCTCTGGGTCAGGCAGTTCTCTTTTGCCTCTAGCACCTCCTTTGAGCTAGGACACAGGTTGCACCTTTAGCTCCTTCCCTCAACTGTGGGGCCCAGCCCAGGAGGCTGGAGCTGGCTTTGCCAGGGCTGAGCCGCTGGCAGCAGAAGCCCCCAAGAGGCCAGGCGGAAATAGTCCCTGCAGGGCTCTTTCACTTTTACTCTTTTGAGAGCCCCGTGCCCTGGCTGGAGCTGTGTGTCAGATCAGGGCAGCTAAGCAAGCTTGCACAGGCCCTTGACTTCCTACTTCTTCACTCAACTCCTCCCCTTCTTCTCTCTGGTTTGCTCAGCCTCGACTCCTCACACTGGATGACAGCCCAGGGAG
Source organism: Elephas maximus indicus (assembly GCF_024166365.1). Taxonomy (NCBI): domain Eukaryota; kingdom Metazoa; phylum Chordata; class Mammalia; order Proboscidea; family Elephantidae; genus Elephas; species Elephas maximus. The sequence continues at coordinate 102,131,127 of NC_064825.1, read as the reverse complement.
CCCTAAATTCCCTGCCATGGCTTCTGCTGGAAACCCAGCCTGGATCTGCTGGTTGTCTTTCCCTCTGAGCCAAAGGTCACCTTCTCCAGGCTGTGTGGTGAGTTGTGTTATATAGAGGAGAATATACACTGATGCTAATGGCTAACATTTTATGGAGATTTTACTAGGGCCAGGCACTGTGTTATGTACTTTATACACATTATTTTATTGAACATCATTCATATATAAGCCCCCAGAAATGGGAACTCCAGGAAGCAGAGGGGAAGGTGGTGTGCTAAGAGGTTTCCTGACCAGCCCCAAGACTTGAAACACCCCGCCTGACTCCAAAGCCCTTCCGAGGCTCACATGGACCCACCTTCCCTTCCCTCGGTGCCTGCAGTGAAGCAGACCTGCACCCAATGGGAGGGTGGGTGCCTAGGTGTTCAGACAACTTACAGGACAGGAGGCTGTTAAAGTACAGAAAAAAATTTATTGGAAATCTCTTGAATACATTCTAAATTGCAGCTCAGTATTTCCAAACAAGGTAGGCTAGAGAAGGGACACTGTCACCTGTAGACAGATGTCTGGTCCCAGCCCTGTCCCAGGGTGAAGTCAGTCTAGGGCTCATACCTTTAATTGTACCTGGCTGAGGGGCAAGGGCTGGCCTCGACAGTTGCTTTGCTGCTCTCAGACTCAGCTGCAAGTCAGGGTTCGGCCTCCCCAGCCTCTCACTAGTGGGTCCTGGAGAAAGGCTGCTGCCTGCACAGGCCAACAAGTAGGACTCGAAGAGGACTGTCTGGGACAGCGACTAACAGGCCTTTCCATGCAAGGCCTCGAAAAGAGAGCTGAGGTGGGGGACTATCAATAACTTACCAGGGTCTCTACCTTTTTCAGCCCTGGAGCGTGGGGGGTAAATGTGGATTGGTTTAACAGACTGTGTGTGTGGCCACCACAGAGAAGTGCCCTGGCCATTGGACACCATTGCTGGGATCATTTCTTTGTGGCAGCAGAGTGCATGCAGAGGCCAGGGTCAGCCTCAGCTGAGACTGCAGAGCCCTGTCCAGCCTTGAGGTCAGCCTTGTAGGTGGGAACATGTCACATGCGGTTTATTAACAAGCAGTTGAGAGCCACCTGCTCCACTGAAGAACAGCTGCTGCCAATGAACACCCCAGGTGGGCCAGGAGGAATGGGGCAGGCCGAGTCTCCTTGGCCAGGGCTACTAGTTAGGCTGGGAGAGGGACAGATGACAGGTGGGTTAAGCTAGGCACTTGACTTAATCAAGTAACAATAGCTGAAGGGTTAAGTCAATCATATGCCCAGCTTTGGTTTCTCAAGAAGGAACCAATCCAACTAGTGAACCCCAGGGCAGTGTGCAGGCCCTGGGATTAAAGGGAAGTGGTGGCCAGGCCCAGGTGGAAGGCGGAAGAGGTTCACAGCCCAGCTCCAAGTATCAGGAGCAAGTACACCAGCAGCAGGGATGTCTGGCCTTCTCTAGTCCACTGCAAGGCACACCCAATGCCCCTGGGCACTGCATGTGGCCCAGCTCTAGGGAATCATCACATTTAGCACCCAAGACTTCCCGGGCTGCCGGAACGGAGTCAGTCAACTCTGCAGATGCTGTAAAGACTCATGGTTCTCACCAGGAATGTGGAGGTGTCCAAGGTAAAGCCTGTGGTCAGTTCGAATGCAGAAACTGTGGGAGGCTACTTTGCCCTCAGCCAGCCCCATTCTTGGATCCCATCTCTTATGTCATGGAAAGGAGGACCCTCAGAGCAGCAATCCAGATTCTGAGGAACCACCACAGGAGGAGGCCCCTGCTCCAGGAAGAGGCCCTCCCCCTTCCCCAAGTGAAAACAGCTAACCTCAAACATATTTTCTCTATAAAGTACCTGACTTCTCTGAAAGTAATAAATATGTACTGTAGTCTATAACCAAGAAACAGCTATGGGAGGAGAGGAAAAGAGAAGAACCTTTGCCATGACTCCCAGTGACAGAATTCTAGAGATGGAGGATTCTGTTTTCACTTCACGTGTAGCTGAGAGCTGAACACAGGCAGCCACGGGGGCTGCTCGGAGCCTGTGATAAGAGATGGACTGGCACAACCTTCAACAGTGGGGCTGGCTGGCTTTGGAGTTCTCATCATCTTGGGCAGGCAGGCCTGTCATACTGCCAAAAGTACAGGCATAGGGGGCAGAGAGGAGACACGGGGAGAGAAAGAGGAAGAAAATGCCTGGAACTAAAGGAAACAAAGAGAGCCTAAAGGACCCCTTCTTTCTCTCCTCCCAGCACTGTCTCCTTCTTCTTTCTGTCTCCACACCAGTCTCTGGGCCACCAGCTGGAATGTCAAGTGGCTGACAGTAATGGCAGGTGAGTGGCCAGCTGCAGGGCCAACCCAGGGCAGAAGGCCGGCTGCAGGCAGATAGGATGCCACCCTTTGTGAAGCAGTTGGGGATGGACAGTGTAAGCAGATGGCCCCGCTGAGGACCCGTTTGTTACAGAGGGTTTTTCCATCTCCAAGGCCAGAGGGTGAGTCCTCTCACATGCTATTACTGGGCTTGACTACAGCCGTGGAGTCTCCAGGAGGTACAAGAGCAGGATTTCTGGGCCCTCCACGGGGGTCCTCCCTTCCACCAGCTTGGAGCAGGATGAGGAATGGGAACAGCTGATGAGGCAGCTCTCTGTCCCCAGGGACCACAAAAAAGGGGATGCTGCTGATACTCGAGGACACCAACTTTTACTGCAGGGTTTCTACAAAGGCATCAAATTCTCTGACATTCTTCTCGTGTACAGCCAACTTCTCCGGTAATGAGTCCTGCAGTGGGAGGGGAGAGAAGAGCTGTTACCAGGTAAGGCCTTGGGGAGGCAGCCAGCCCTGTCATCCAGAGCTGAGGAAGGGAGTGAGGCTGAGTGCAGCTCAGCACTGCTGCCTGGGAGGGCGGAGAGGGTGCAGGGCAGCTGGGCCGACCCGGGACTGTTGGGGTCATGACCACCATTGTTCTGAGGGGGCTGTTGGGGGTGACTGAACAGCCCCAGGGAATCCAAGAGGGCACCCCTTCAGTGAGACAGAAAAGGACAGGACGACATAGAGAAATTAAACACAAGCTACCTTGGCATAGATTAGACTGACACTAGAGTATGACAGAGAGTTTAGAGCTCCACAGATGAAGACATGTTTGTGAAAGATTTCACACACTTTGATATGTACCAGCATCCCCTGGGGCGCATGAACAAGGCAGCCCCAGCCGCTCCCAAGAGATTCTGATCCAGCAGGTCTGTGGTGAGGCCTGGGACTCTGCATCTTTGAACAAGCTGAGGAGCGGGTGGGTTAGAGAAGGTTGAGGGAGAACAGCAAGCGAGAGACGCAGAGGAAAACAACCACTGAGCAGAAGCAGGCAATAATACTTCTTTGTGTATCAACTCTTAATAAAAAATAGACCCTGACCAGGTGGCCTGTCTCCACTGGTGAATAAACAAGGATAAACTGCATCTCAATAATACTTCTTTGTGTATCAACTCTTAATAAAAAATAGACCCTGACCAGGTGGCCTGTCTCCACTGGTGAATAAACAAGGATAAACTGCATCTCGAGAGTCTAACCATCACAGGAAGATTTCCTGGGTTAAGCACAACACAGGGTACTGGGGAGAGGCCGGGTGCAGCAGGCTAGCACACTGGCTGCGATGTCACTTGAGGGCACTCATATCCCTTTCCTTCCACGTGCATTTCAAATGAGAGGCAGGGGAGTTAGTGGTTAAAAGCCTCAATTCGGGAGCCAGGCTCTGTGGGGCCACAGCCTCGTTCTGCCTGACTGCATGACCCCAGGCAAGTTATTTAATCACAGCAAATAATTAATTGTGCAGGTTTCCTCATCTATATACTGAGGATAATAAGAAAACCTACCTACCTCTTAGGGTTGTTGAGGGTTCATGTTAAACACTCAGCAAACTGCTTGGCTCCTTGAAAGCCTCAATCAGTGTTAATGACAATAACAGCATTGGTGTATCAATATTACCAATGAGCATGCTTTTCTGCTTCAGGCAAATCAAGGTGGCTGCCCCTGGGGCCTCTCATTTCTGTGGAGGAGCTGACAACGCCCCTTCAGGCAGAGGGACCTTGGCGTCTTGGGGCATAAGGCACCCCGGGGTTTGTGGCTGCCCAGGGCTCTCTTCTGCCTTCCAGACAGGAAGTAGGAAATATCCTATGCAGGGTTGTGGTAATTACGGTCTGTGTCAGGACCTCTGGCCAAACATGAGAATCACTAGCTGAGGGAATGAGCTCTGGTACTTACGACCTTACCTTCTCCTCTGCCCTGTGCCCTTGGCATCTGCCTGGCAAGCTAAACAGCTGAATGCAAGGAGCTGCTGGAGCAGCTTGGCTCTGTGGCATCAGCAAGGGGAAGACACCAGGCGCAGAACGAGAGGAATGTCTAAGTAATGCTCAGATGTACAGAGAAAGGCAGGAACTGAACACAAGCAAATTCCAGATAATGACTGCCAGGCAACAATGCAAACTCAAGTGTGATCAAAAGAAGTAATGGTCTAAAAGTGTCTCCTTCCCGTTTCAGGGAAGATAGGAGGGGTGTGGGGGGCCGGGAGGAGGAGTGGAGAGTGACAGGAAAAAACTCCTAGGCCTGTGGAGCAGGAATGACCATCAAATGGGGATGGGAGGTGAGAGCATGAGGTCTGGCAGGGGCAGGTTTTCCATACCAAGTCCTCAGCCATGGACTGCGCGCCAATGTCTATGGAGAGGCTGCTTAGCTGAGGAGGGTTCTGAAATTCACGATAGAAGGTCCCCAAGTCCATTGGAAGAATGTCGTCTTTAGAAAACGCCGGTTTCTTCAAAAAACAAGAGAAATCCAGTTGAGCCTCGACCTTGGACCACAGGGGAAAATGCAGAAGAGATGAGCTACAAAGGGTCACCTATTCAGGCACAACTAGATCTCAGTGGGTATCCGGGAAATCCCTTGTTTGGAGCTGCATTTTATTATGAATTGCAAGCGAAGACATGATATAAAAAGCCTTAGTACCCATGAGCCTCCAAATGTCTCCCCGAAACAGGGCGTCCTGGGCAGGTACCCCAAGTAAAACTATACAGTTGGGCCACTACCTTCTATGACCTCTGTCTGCACCAGCTCAGAAGGAAATCCTTGTTTCAAAGCATACTTTGATAGAAGATGATCTAGGTTTATTTCCCCCAGGACAGGAAGGGTCAAGGAAGGTGATGGCAACTTACAAAGTCGATCATCACAAAGTCATCATGGGTATTGCCACTGCTGCCCCTGCTGGACCCTTCGGAGTGCAGGCTGCCTTGGAGAGGAGATCCAGTCTCTGGGGAATCTGGAGGGTTCACCTGTTTCAGGTTTTAGGATAAGGAGAGTTAGGACTGGTCTGTGAATTGGATGCAAGTTACTGCTAACAATCTGAGGGTTTCGTAAGGGATATAACACTGGCTACAAATCCCAAAAGCACGGGATTATGGTCTCTGGAGGATTAGTGACTGGCCTAGAAGGACGACAACTACTGTACCACCTCATGGGAAACTCTTAAGTCAAAGGTGGGCTCACCATGGGATCGGCATCCTCCAGCTCCAAATTCTTGGGGGCAAACATGGCAAAGGGGATGTCTAAACTGGTCAGGGTCACCTGGAGAGACATACGAGAGAAGTATTAGGGCCTGACCCTCCCCCCAGTTTACATGCTTCCTTTGTAGGCTGCCAGTGCCTGGAGGCCTGGCAAGTTTGCACACCTCAGCTGATCATGTTGCCCCTTAGGCTCCTGTCTTGCTGGAGACCCCAGGCTCCTTCTGCCTCTGTGGCCCACACTTCCCCTTCACCAGGATAAACAGAGGTTAGGGCTCGCCAGGACCCTGGGAATTCAGCTTTTGAAGCTTGATCCACAGGGATTCAGTAACAGCTGTACTTTACTGGCAGCACTGAGGAGGAATTTCATAGTTCAAGTAATGCAAGGGAATGACAATTACAGAACAATGATCTTGTATTAAATGGTGTCTTATCTCCCTCTCTATGGGAAGCTTAGAAGATCACAGAAAAAGAGTTCTTAACTTTTTCTGAAGAGGTCTCACAGGCTATTAACACTCTCCACAGAAAAATTTACATACTCACACATATAATACACACAATTTTGCATGCCATTTCAGTGGTTCCATAGACCCCAGGTTAAGAGCCCTGAAATACAAGGCCTCACTCTGAAAGCTTAGATATTCTCACAGGTGACAGTGGCAGAAGAATCACCTGGTTGATTGGTTTGTTGACAAAAGCGCCCACTTTCCGGACAAAGATGGTCTCCAGGACATCGTGAGGGGAGGCCCGTCCTTCACTGCTGTTTGACACGGTTTCAGTATCCTCGCTGGAGACGAAAGGTAAAGTTGGGACTCACTATTAAACCACAGCAGAGACTTTAAAACCCTGTACCGGCTGCTGCTGAGTCGATTCCGACTTATAGCGACTTTATAGGACAGAGTAGAACTGAGTTTCTAAGAAGCAGCTGGTGGATTAGAACTGCTGACCTTTTGGTCAGTAGCCGTAGCTCTTAAGCACTGGGCCTCCAGGGCTCCTCCCCATAAATCCACTGCCTTGTGGAGCTGCAGCCTAGGGCAGGAGGTGGCCCCCACTGGCGCACCCGCTCATGCAATGTCAGTACATGCTGTGGCTGCCGCCATCCATCACCCTGCCTTTTAAGTTGACGGCAGAGGACTGAGTTTCCTGGAACAACTAAGAATTACACAAACGTGAATAGAACTTAGTGTTAAAAGTATATAAAGCTGACGTAAAATTTAATCTGAAATACCAATGGCAAGCACCAGCTATGATGCATATGGCAATCGTACACCCAGTCAAGCAGCTCTCGTAAACTATAATTTTAGTGTTAATCTATCATGTGGCCAGACCCAATATTTAACTTTTCTTTATTTTTGTTGTTGTTATCTAAAAATACCATAATAGTGTATGGTTTCCAGTGCGATATTAAATGTATGCCTGGCCTCACAAAGTCAAGAGTTACAAATTTGATTCCTCAGACCGTTAGGGCTCTCTCTATACCTGACAAACTGCCTGGGCTGAGGTTCTTGGTGCGGTGTACCATGTTTCCCCTCCCTTCCTTCCTGTCTCTTTATTGTGAAAACTCTTTGAACACATTCAGTTTCGCTGCTCCCACCCTCTCCGTCTTTAGCCCTCCAGATTGAGACGGGAGTCTTAGATGACTGGGGGAGAGGGGGGATCTAAGAAGTAGAAATGGGAACCCATACTGACACTGGCCAGAGCAGCAGTCATAGCTCTGTAGGTGGCAGGGGACAGGAAAGGTCCTCTGGCCAAAAGCAGGGTCTCAAGGTAGGGAGGAGGAACCTCCAGTCCAAGCGATCTCTGGACTCAGTAGGGAGGACCAGGTTTGAGGAAAGGCTCAAGCTCTTACGGCCTGTGTTTAAGAATGCCCTACACAGGGTCCTCTGTCTTGAACTACCCTCGGACATGCCCCAGGAGTCGGGGCTCAGAAAAAGAGAGTAAACTGACCAACAGACCTTCCTTTGAGGGATTAATGAGAGGATGGAAGCTTGAGAAGCCAGGAATGAAAGAAATTATTTTTCCGGAAGGATGGTACCGAAAAAAAAAAATTCTTCCCCCAAAATTCCCCTTCTACCACCATTCCACTGTGGGAACCAAAATAAGGCTCAGGAATTTCTATTATCCGAAAGTTCATTTAGGACGAGGTCGAGCACTACAATCTCATCTCTGGGGCCTTCCCGCTCAAAGGAGGGCAGGGTAGGTCAAGACAACTCAGCTTCCCAAGGGAGAACGATGAGTGTAATGGAAAGAAAGCTCAGGCTTGGAGTCAGAGGATCTGGGCTTGAGCCCTCACCCTGCCATTCTGTGAGCTCTGTGAGCTATCACAGGCCCATTACTCAACCCTTCTGAGAGCCTCTCTTCTTTTAAAAAAGGAAATAACACTGGTGATTTCTGCAGGATGGGATTATGACAAATTTTACTTTTTACCTAATCAAGGTCTGCGAATTTTGAATTTTATTTCTGTAATCAGAAAAGGCAAAGATTTAAAATGATATTTTTTAATGAGGAAAAACACCTATTTCCAAGGGATCTCCGTGAGAATCTAACATAGCAGAAAATCAATCCCAGCTACAACCACAGATACACTGTGGCCCCAGACGTTAGGGTTATGGTAACCCTCTTGCTCCAGTCCTCAGGAAAGAGACGACTGACTCCAAGAGCAAGAGGAAAGCATCTGAAAACCCCTTCACTAGATGAGGGTGACAAGAACCCAGCCCCTGCTGTTTTCTGTCAGTAGCCAAGCCCTAGGCCAGTTTTCTTACACACCAGGGGATGCCTAGGCTCTCGTGATTGGCTAATAATACCTGAGGTTGGATACAACTGCCCTGACTAGGGTGACTCCTGACCAGACTCCAGAACTGAAATTAATTATGAGATTCTCATTTGGGAACTGGAAGGATTCTACATTTTGAACACAAATGCTAAGCCAGAGACAATGATGGAAGCTAGTCAGTTTTTACCAACACCAAATAAGCACATGTGCATCAGAGAGGGCAGGCTCCTGGCTGGCCTAGCAGGGCCAGAGCCAAGATGGCCAGGAACTCACCTGCTGGAAGGTGTGGCAGCACAGCGGGCCCCATCAGAAGGGCTGCAGGTTGCCAATCTCTCCTGGTCAGCCTGGGCACCGTGGGCAGGCTGGCTGGGAGCAAGCGGTACCCCGCCTTCCTTCCCGGGAACCATTAGCTTTGGTGAAAAAAGGAGAGCTACAGTGAATCATGGCAATGCTAGGCAGGAGAACCTCAGGTCCCAGCATGATGGTATCTGCTCTTAAGCTTTTCTGTCACCAGTGCTGCCACCAAATGGACCGGAAACCCTGGATCTTTATCCTCTCTGGGACCCAGTTAATGGAAGACATCTGGCAATGACTACAGAGGGGAAAGGAGAGAGAGAACACCTGAGAACATCTGCTTTCCTTTCAGCAGCCTAAGAGGCCCCTCCTTCTCACAGCGAGTCATTTCAGTCCTCCAAAGTTACCGAAGGGCTCTGCTTCCGAATGCTTAGAGCAGAGCTGTCTTAAGAGGCCCTCAACTGCCTCCGGGCAGGGAAGGCAGCACTGGAAACCCCATGGTCCTCCCCATGTTTAAAGATACCTGGTGAGGGTGTGTAGCGTTTAAGCCAGCAGCAAACACTACTGGATAAGCCAGGTCAGCTGATCCAACGCCCAGGGCAGCAGGCTGATAGGAAAGGCGAGAGCTTGAGAGCTAAGCAAGAGAAAAACAAAGAGGGGCAGAGGAGAGGAGGAGGAGAAGAAAACAGGCAATCCTAGCCTGTGACTAGTGATCAGCAGAGAGAAAGGAATGGCTCCCAGCCCACATCCCCACAGCACCTAAGGCCTGATAGAAGGGTTAAAGACAGACCAGGCCACTAACTTTTTAGATAAGAAAACACGGACTTGTTTGTATTGGGGTTGGGATTCCTCACTCTGGAGCCTCCCAAGGGCCTTGCATGAGTTCGTGGTTCGCAGGTTTCCCAGAGGCTCAGCTAACTGTTTCAGTTTCAAGCCCAGCAGATCTGTGGAGCACAAGCCTGGGCAGAACTTGGAGCCAACATAATCAGTTTTTCCAGAGTCATTCTATTTTTTCCTTTGTCATTGAGGTCCCTTTAACACAGAAGGCCAGCTTCTTTAATCACACCCTCTATCACTCCTGTGCATGGGAGGGTTCCTATTTGTATTTTAAAAATACCAGTCTTGGACTGTTTATTTGAAAGTAAGACATAACAACCCCATGTATTTTTCACATCAATGGAAGGAGGAGGGGCAAATGAGAAACCCTATTCTGGGCTACTGTGTTAAAAGCCATCACAAGCCTCAAAATAATCCCATAGAGCACTTGGAATATTTAAATAACTCTACCTTGTATTTTATTTACAATTTTTAAATAAAAATATGCCATCTGATTATAGCCCCTTCTTCCCATTACAGACTCACTTGATGGGAAAAGGCCAGTCCTGCCATGGGGACCCTCAGGGTGTCCGTCACCACAGGAGTAGGGGTCTGAAAATGTGCCTTTGTGACAGTAAACACACACTGTGCACAGATACACACAGAGACAGGAAAAACAAGAGAAGAAAAAAGAAAAGAGAAGGAACTTGAGAAAGAAGTGGAAAAAACTGGGAAGCAGCAGTAGCAATAGAGGCTGAATGGACAATGGTTAACTCGGTGAATCAGGGAGAGAGCTGCATGTCTGTCTTCCGAAAGGACAACTTGGAAGGTCTGCACAAGTAATATTTATCCCAGGGTGCTCCACTGTGTGCCTGTCTCCCTGACAAGCAGGTGGAAAACAAAGCTCAGTCAAGCTGGCATGACTTGGCAAAACGGAGAAACCTGAACCAGGCATCAGGCTGTCTTTAGTCAAAAAAAAAAAAAAAAAAGGTGGGGGGCAGCGGTTAGAGAACAGATGTCATTAGAAAGGGCCTCAGAGCAGGTGCAAGGTGTGGTCCAGATGAATGACGATACTGAGGCTATCAGGTTAGACTGGAGCCCTTTTGCAGGGGACCTAGAACCTGTGGGGACAGGTTTAAATAGCTGACATTTTTGGCTGGAACTTTAAATAGCTGCACTTTCCTACATCGTCCCAGGGAAGGTGGGTGGGCATGCAGGGTGGGTGTGTTCCTATACTGCCCCATGGTGAGGGCAACTTTGGCAGAGTAAAAGCTGGGGCACTTTCAAAACTCTTTATGATTTTAAACCTAATAATGGGTATGGTGATTATCTTAGTTCTTGCCGTTCCATTTTTAAATTTCACCAATTAGCTAATTAATGTTTAGAATTAGAGGTAGGACCTTAGGTCACAATGGCAGATTCGAAGTCACAACTATTTCTTGACACAACTCTGTCCAAAAGACACAATGGCCCAACAACTCTTATTTTGTTTGCAAAACAAACAACATCAGCTTAACATGTATTTACTGGACTCTAGCAAAAGCTCAAAGCGAAGATGCTGAATTGAATAATTATGAAAGTCCCTAGGTTAAACCAAGAAAGAAACCATTTCAATATTAACAGAAATAAGGATTTCTGGCTATTAGTTAAGTGAAAGGCAAACAATTTTCTCTCTCTGTTCGAACATCAAGGTTCAAAATGGGTATTTCTACACAAAATAGTACCAGCCATGGTCAGAGGTATTGAGGGAGCACTGCCAGGGCTCACCCATGGGTGCACAGAGTTGATAAGATCTTGGCATGATCTCATTTTAAACTGTGACAAGACACAACGGCAACTGATACCATGAAAAAGATATGCTGTCCTTACACAGGCCAACAGACCTTTAGCAAACACCAGGTATAGAAACTACCGTCCCAATTTCCCAATTTACCTTTGGGGTCAAATTCCCACTGTATCATTGTATCAGAGAGAGAGACAAACTGATTTGTTACAGCCCAGCATACCCATGCCTCACGCCTCCCAAGTCACAATTTTTAAGTTACTGTTTATGAATCTATCATTTGTAAAAGAAAATAAAACTGCGTAATGAACTTTTAAATTTGACATATCTACATTTTGATGATCTAAAAAAGAACCTACTCCCGTTAATGTGACCTGTAAGAAAGTGGGCTTTCCCTGTTTTTTGCTGGTGTTGCTCTCTGCCAGTAAGCATACTGCCCCAGAGCAATACAGACACTGACAGGCCTGCATGCATTAACGGGAGGAGGAGCCTAACAATCCCGTGTCCCCATCCAAACTGTCTAGGCAACTCTAGAACTTGGACCTTTGAACCCTAAGCAATTTGGGAAAATAGAAAGAACAGAGATAGGCAGATGCTGCAATGTTATTCACCCGGAATTAATCATGTGCCTAATTCTTGCTTTTGAAACGGATTAGAACCATAATTTTTAATCCAGTATCTCCTGAACAACACAGAATAGAAAACTAAAAAATTATTTTTCTCTTAATTAAAAAAAAACCCACAACACAGAAAACAACACCTATTGGAGAGCTAACTAATCTGTTGGGTCCCCAAAATAAGATGATGAAAAGGGATAATCTAGGGCTAGGTTACAGGAACATGGAACTGAGTCAGGTCTGGAAGAAACTGTCTAATGTCAAAGTCAAAGGGGAATAATGGAAATAGTGGGCAGGTGGAGCAGAAATTGGGAAGCAATGAGGTAGAAGATGAATGACTTGGGGGTAGAAGGGAAGAAATGTGCCTCTGAAATTCAGTCAGCTGCCAAAAACGACTCCTTGGCAGAAGCTGTCTCAGCATTATACAACAAGACTACACAGATGCTTCTTCTTGGGAAGCGGAGAACATGGTTTGAAGCCTGTGTTTTACTAAAATTGGGTTTGACACTGAATATTGACTCAAGTGGAAAAGTTAATGGCTAAAAGGTCCGGATAGGGTACATATAGGTAGAAACCTGTAATTATTAAGAAAAACTGTACTACTGGTTTCTTACTGGCATTTTTATGCTAAATAATTATTGGTTGCTTTGGGGCTCCTTCTTCCAGTATTAGAAACCAAATTTACCACTTCAAAAGAGCAGTAACTCCTCCATTAATAAGTGTAGGGTTAGAGTACCTCCCTGGCCTCAGACTGCATCTGGAAATCTGTGACCGATTTTCTAGGAATTTTAAGAAGTTACCAAGAAAGTAAAGGTTACATGTAATCCTGTGGCTTAAGAATGGTTATAGACTAGAAACACTGAAATACTTACTACCAGGTGGATAAGAAGGCTCTCGCCACCCCTCAAAATAACTCCCTCAAAACAATCACCGCCACCACCAAAAGGTACTGTATCCAAAGTCTGACACCATTTCATAGGCCCCATATATGTACCACATATAACTCCTGTCGCCCCAGAACCTGTTTCTTCTACCTGGGATGGAGGAGAGGTGGAAAAAGAGGTGGTACACACTTCCTGAGAGTCTTCCACAGATGGATACGTAACTCCAGTGTCCTCACCAGCGGTTCTGCAGTGTGGGGGGGAAAAGAAAAAGTTTTATGGTGGTAGCAATCAACTTCAGAAGGGATGCAAAGGGAGGTTAGATAAGGAGGGAAGCTATGACAGGAGTTGTTTCAGGCATGAAGTATAAGAGAATCCATGCCAAAATGGAAAAGTCAAAATTAGCAAAATGAAACATCTCCTTGTAGAGTTCACAGCAGCAAGAGAGGCATGATAAACCATTTCAAAACATTTTCAGGAGAGCAGCAACTAGAGGTCTGACCAAAGCTTTTTTTAAAGCCAAATATCTTACCTCATCTATCGTTTGAGAGAAATTTTTCTGGGCCAATGTTGGGGGCCAGACCAGGTCTTCAAAGAATTGTCAGAAATAGACAGTGAAAGAAACATCTAGAGCCTACAGACAACTTCAGCCTATCCAGCTTCAGAAGTCCATCACACGAACTTACATCCAACCTCCAGACAATTGTGTTTTCTCAGGTTTAGGCCTGGAGATGTTTTATTCTGATGAATAATTAAACTGTACCAGATGGCAACCTGAAGACCATTTAATTTGCCAAAGGACATTCCACAAATAACTGCCACTCTTTGTAGTCCCTAAGTAAGTTGCTAGTGAGAAAAGTCCAATCACTACCATCAACATCCAAAATGTCTACGAATTTTCTGAGCCTTTCCGTACGCCCCAAGTCTTGGCACACCTAACAGGCAGCAGCAAGAAGGGATGCTAGCACTTCCATTTCACTCCGCGTAGGGTCTCCATTAGTACCCCCTGTCCATCCAAGAATTCTGATAAAGATACTTTATCTGCCCCTGAAAAATGGATGCTTTCGAGAGAGCACCTTTCACATTCCTCACCTGTAATTGCACGGGTGCATGGGCGAGGAGCTGGGATAGGGACGGTCCACAAAGTGATCAATGATAATCCCCATGATAGGCGGGGTTCTCTCAAATTGCCTGCAATGCAATAAGCAGATTGCAATATTCGTTAGAATGCCTTTCCAGCCTCCCAAAGTCCTCAGAGGGCTCCTCACTTTGTATCTGTTGGCAGCCACTACCAGAGCCTTAGTTATCGCCCCCCCAAATATAAACCAACAACTCTACATTGAGGACAAATTGGTTCTGCGACACTCAGATTCTCCAGTCTGGTAACTGTGCTCTCTCTCTTGATTTTTATTCTTCTGAGGGGCTGCGTTCAGCACCAGCAAAGGTGAATTGTAAGCTTAGTCTTGGTGTTGGGGTGTGGGGGAAGAACAGGACTTGAACATCTTTGGCAGAGTTCTTTTGGATTCCAAAGTTCTTTCTCACCTGGTAGACATGAATGCCAAGTTAATTCTGTAAGCACAAGAAAGAGTGATGGTGCCCACAGGGGTACCCACTGTTCCAACACGAACTGTCTGGAAGCCTAGGAGAAGAGATAAGTTATTTACTTTTTTTCCAAAGAACACTGGCACTGCTCCCAGTCTGCCTTTCCCCAGGTCATTCAGCCTCGCGTCCAATCTCTGGTGCTACTTAGCACCTTGAGTGCAGCAGCCTCAATGTCTTCTCTCTCTCTCTGTATTTTTTTTTTCTCTTTCAATTTATTCTACACTGACCCAATACTGATAGGTGGAACAGCATTCTATTTCTAGATGAAACCACCTTCAAAGAGGTATAACAGATATTAGTCCTAAAGTCTGAGCAAGTCCTACCCGATCCTCTCCGGATATGTCACATGCCCGATGAGACAGAGAAAAGGCACTAGGGATTTGTCATACAAACACCTCAATTTATGAAATGACATACCCACCCAAGCTGCCACCCCAGACTAGGTATAGGGAAAAGTCAGGGCCTTCCAGAGGTTTTCTTTTGTTTCTAATTTTTCAAAATTGTTGGTGCTCATCAGAAATATTTAACATGCTCGTTGGAGAAAATTAGGAAACTAGACAATTATATAAAGAGGAAAAAAGTACTGAGTTGTTGGAACTTTTGGGGAAATTATTTGGTTATCTCTGGCAACTCCTTAGACTATAAACCTGCTTTCTGATCTTTTCCTTACTTGCAGTATACGTATTAAGATTACAAGCTACATATTATTAGAGATAGCAACCAAGAAGTCAGGAGAGCTCTAAATACCACAAATGTGTTTCAACTTTCATACATACCTTCTCCTAAGCCATTCAGCTGAACTTCCCCAAAATATATTCTGCAGGGAAGGAAGAAAAAGAAGGATTACCCAAATCTTTATTCTAATAGCCTCTATAGGCAAACCACCTGGAAACAATCAAACAAACAAAACAACCCCTTCTTTCCTCATCTGCACAAAAGCCTCTCCTGATGGGAACAATAATGCTACCAACTACTTCGATTAAGCTGCTGGCATGAAGATGGACAAGAAGAGAATTGGTTAAGAAATGAAGAAAATAAGAATATTCTGAAAATACAAAAATATAAACATAGCAGAACCTTCCCATGAGTCTTCCCGGCAAGGCCAGTCTGTATTACCAAAAAGTCTGAGTTACAAAATACTTAAAGTCTGTTTCTATATTTTTCAAGTAATACTGTTAAAAACTTAACACACACGTGGGTTTATTCAATATATACTAAGCTCCAACAATGTACAAAGTCATGGTTAGACGTTAGGGACGAGATAATGATAAACCAGACACTCCTAGATCTCAGATTATAGTCTGGTATGGGAGAAAAGATTTATAATAAATATCTAAAATAGACGCATGAAAGAGACAGACACCATAAAGCAGGGGTCGACATACTTTTTTTTAAAGGGCCAGAGAGTAAATATTTCAGGTTTGTGGGCCACATGGTCTGTCACAACTACTCAACTTTGCTGCTGTACTGCAAAAGTAACCACAGACAATAAGTAAATGAATGGACATAGTGTGTTCTAAAAAAAAAATTATTTACAAAAACAAGCAGTTGGTTTGCTGGTCATAGTTTGCTGACCCCTGCCATAAAGTAATGTTAATGAAGTGTTGCTAAAGAGAGATACCCCTGGTTATTCCTTAATAAAGGGCTATCAGCTCACTACTCATTTGAATATAGTTGAAGTGCTTATTAAAATAACCTAATTACGCTGAACTTTTTCTTAGCTAACCTGTTTATATCATTTATGTGCTAAGCTAAAATTTTCTTCACAAATAGCAGACAATACAATTTTAATTCAGTCTTAATGAACAGCAAATTCAGAATAAGTTGTTTTATCAGTAATTCTACAGGGACAAGATCACAAAAATAGAATGGTAATACAGCTTAAAAAACAGACAAGGCTATTCTCCAGTGGTGTTAAGGTTATACTGTTAACATGCTGACAATAGTATAAAAAGAAAAAAATGCAAATCTATCTCTAAGACCATCTACTTCTCTATGGTTTAAGCCACAGTTATATGCATCCAAAAGCACTCCTAACTGAAAAACAAAGAGTGAGCAATACTGTATTACTTTAGCAGTGTAGGATGGCTACTTATAAAAGAACCAAAGGAAAAGGGGGTTTAGCATAGGTAAGTGGCAGTTAAGAGTTAGAAAGACACTTTCCATTATACTTGAATAAAAGTCTAGTAATTTTCAAACAAAACACTCAACTTTAAACCTGGAAGATAACAGAGAAGACAAGAAAACTTTATTAAAGACTTGGAAAAATAAACATGGTTAGGGTTGCTTGATTAGTGCTAAGAAAATTAAACGATGATTTGGTAACTATTCTCAGCTAATGGACTGTTTCAACAGAACTAGTCTCTCCTCCTTAGTCCCTCCATCCTGTTAAAGTAATTCTAAAAATCAGTTCTATACACTTAAATTCCTTCCTCTAAAACCAAGGGCTTGTCACTAATGTAAAAGAAAGGACTCATTGATGATTTGGGAACCCCACAGTTAAGCACTGAGCTGCTAACCCAAAGGTTCGAATCCACCAGCTGCTCTGTGAAAGAAAGATGTGGCAGTCTCCTTCCATACAGATTTACAGTCTTGGAAACCCTAAGGGGCAGTTCTACTCTGTCCTACAGGATTACTGTGAGTCAGAATCAACTCAAGGCAATGGGTTTGGTTTTTCTGGTTTGGCCTTCAGTGCTCTGCTCTCTCACATTCCTTCATACCCTCTACTCCAACACTTTGGACCATCTGACAATCAGAGTACAGGTCATACTTCGCCCCCTCATCTCTATGTCTTGCCGTCCATTGTACTCTCTACCTGGAACAATCATTCTTCTACCAGCTGAAATTCTCTTTGCCTCAAGGTCAAGCTCAAATGCCACTTTCTCCATGAGGCCTGTCCTGTTTCTCCCACCACAATGAACTTTTCTTTCCTCTGTTCTCCTACTTTTTTCCTGATACTACTACGCAGATTCCAAATTCTGCTTTTATTATGTATTTATGCCATGTACCAAACTGTTTCCCCCATTAGATTAGAAACACCACCATGGCAGGGACTCTGTACCTCAAAGAACTGTTAGCCAGTTCTTTATAATGAAAAACTTAAATTGAGTTCAGTTGTTACAGACAGAAAATTTTAATTTAACCTGGAATACAGAAGGCTGTGGAATCTTGACAGGATAGCCTTTTTTTTTTTTTTTTTAAGTCTTAAGCTCCTTTCCCCCTTTGTCATGTATGTAAGTAGGAACTCAAAATCCATTCCACAGGAATCATGACTGTGTCTAGGCCAAAGGACAATGAACTTGGTGACTGGAAAAACTGAGGATAGCTAGGACAGAGGTTCATAATGGAGGCTGGATAGACGATCACATTAAAGCTAGAGCATCAACTATCCAAGCAGTCATCTGTCCAGAAAAGAATCACAGAATACAGAGTGATGAGGCTGATAAGTAATTCAAAAAGAAAAGCATCTACGCTGTTTACCTGTACAATATGACATATTCATGCCCTTGTTTTCTGGAGAGTCTGTAGGCTGGTGTCACCCTAGTTATAGCAAGGAGAGACTTCAGGAGCAAAGACAGCCTGTTGTATACCGTGTAGGATACTTTGATTTCCTTATCACACCTGAGGAGCACACAGACACTGTCAGCATTCTCTACTAAACTAATGTAAAGCAAAGAACAGAAATGCAATTGACATAGAGGTATTACTGAGTTCCGTCTATGGACTGAGATGAATTTGGTAACATTATTCATGAATTCTGATGGAATAAAATCTGCTTTATAGTTTAAATACACCATTCAGAGAGTATTACAGTCAAAAGAGATGGTTGCGAATTATGCACTGGAGCTGTATAGTATTAAATTTATTATTAAAACATGTTCTGAACAAAAGGCATAATTAGAGTTCTTTGTCAGTTTATCAACAGGTTGTTAAAGTAAACCAAAGCTTTTCTTTTTCATGAATTAGACACAGGCAGATGAGCACTAAAAAAGGCACCCAATATATTTTTTCTAGCTTTGAAGTGGTTATCTTTCTAAGAAATAAAAGAACACACTTAAAAGCAGTAATTCAATATTGTAATTATATATACTGAAGGTGCAAACATAATTTCAGTAGACCATCTTATGAGCTGTCTACCTCTATACATTTAATAGGAAATCTGGAGAAAAGTCTGTTTTGCACTATAATTTTGGATTATAACCTGGCAATTGCTTTCTATTTAAGAAAGAAAAATAACTCCCACATCACACATAATTACCACTAAGATTTTTCTTTTGATATATTTTTTTCTCAATTTTTCCTCAATCTTCCTATACACTCTTCTTGAAAACTAAAGCTTCAGACAGGAAGAAAGCTAATCTGCCTTGAAAGAAGAAAATGGGGGAGGGAAATAACATGCATTTCCAATCCATGGCCAACAGTTTTTAAAAAGGAATAGTGAGGGGAAATCTTATTGGACATCTGCCACCCAGAAAACAGACAAAATAGAGTAGTCATGTCACAAGAGCTCGCCAGGGATTTCATCAGAGAACTATCTGTGCTCTGGGAAAACAACAAATCCTTTTCAGCTTTCTCTGCTGCTCCTTTCCCTTTGGGGTCTGAGTCTCTCTGGACTGGCACTCCCTCTGAAGGTCACTGCTATGCTTAGGCTGGAAGCCAAGCCTGAAGCCAATTGTAGCAAAGACCAAATGGCTTTGTTAAGTGGTTAGAATGTCCTCCCTGACTCTGATAACAAAGCCCTGCTTTTCACAAGATGTCATCTACTTTAACCCCTCAGCTACCACAACCAAGGACCCTGAGACAGAAACACTTACTTTTCATTCATTTCAAGACACCAAATTTCCAGCTCCATGGAATCTCCCTATAAATGGGACAATTGAAAAACAGTTCAGTTTTATTATTATTAGTTTTAACTACCCTTTCTTTTCTTATTATAAAGAACTGTACAAAACAAAACCCAAACCCACTGCTGTCAAGTTGATTCTGACTCATAGCGACCCTACAGGACAGAGTACAACTGCCCCATATGGTTTCTAAGGAGGACCTGGTGGATTCGAACTGCCAACCTTTTGGTTAGCAGCCGTAGCTCTTAATCACAATGCTACCAGGGTTTCCAAAAGAACTATACGGTTACTATAAAAATATTGAAAATTATAGATAAGCAAAAAGAAAAAAAAAATTGGATATAACCATATAATTCAACCAGCCATTTTTCTAAATAAAAAATAGTACGTACGTCACGCTATACATACTATTTTTATCACTTGCTTTTTTCTTAATAAATACATCGTGACATTTTCCGTATAATTAAAAAATCTCCCATCATTTTTAATGGTTGCATAGTATTCTACCAGGTGAACCTATAATTTTATCAGCCCCTTTATTCTTGGACATATAGGCTGTTTCTGATTTTTCACTACCATAAACAATACTGTGATAAACAGCCTCGAGGCTAAAACTATGCACCCATTTTGAATGAATTTCTTAAGGCAAATTTCCAGAATTAGGATTGCTAGATCAAAGAGTATAAATGTCTTTAAATTTTTTGATGTGCATTTCCAAATTGCCCTTCAGAAAGACTGACACTTTCCAAATGATGGACAAGCCCTTCCCTCCAGCTCTATAGGAGATATTTTTAGGTAAGCTCACAGTTAAGGAATAACTTAATGGGTTCCTTACTTAATCTTTTTTTCACTGTCTGATGTCTTTAGCCAAATTGTTCATCTCTATAAACAGACTTATTTAGCCTAGTGGATGGGAAAGAATTGGAAGATAAGCTAGAATCCCTCAACTCAGTAACATCTTGTGTGTCATTTCTTGAGCAGGATAGTCACATATCTTTGAACACAAGTAACCTTTTTACAAATCATTTGGAAGAGGGCTATTCTCTTAGGTTTGGGAGTAAGTTTGGGTTGGTTCATGGAGTAGAGATCTGACTTTCACTTCTTCCGGGTCAAATTTAAATATGTCTCCTTTATATATATCCTTCTCATCAAGCTGTCAGCTTTAAATAAGAGGATGAACTTTGAATTCCATGCCCCCTCCCCCCAAAAAAGATGATTAGATACTAGGGAGTGTCCAAAGCAATTATGTGGTTTTTCAGAACAGTTTATAATTAGATTTCCTAGGAAATGTTGCCTGGGAGAGGAAAGAATTCTTTAAAGATTCCTTCTGGACCCTCTATGGATATTAGGAAAATAATCCTAGTATAAATTGTAATTAAATAAAGAGTAATATATAAATTTTATATTATTTAGTGCTACGGCTTCCATGGAGTAAACATTAACATCATTCATGTAACAAAATTTGAAAGCCTATTAAATGTCATCCCAGGCACTGTGCTAGGCACTGAGGACACAGAGATGATCATTTATCTATACCTTATCTCACTTCAAAAGAATTTGAGAAACTACATAGCTGTTGACCTCAAGAACACAAACGTGTTGATTACCTAATATATGTCAGATTAGGTTACAGACTTTCCAAATAAGGATTAAATGAAAAAATATTATAGCCCCGCAAGATGTGTCAAGTGTCGTTTAGTTAGGGGGTGTTGGTGGGGGTGGGGTTGAGTAATTTGACCAAAATTACTCAGCTGAGATCTGAACCTGAAGCTTCAAAGCTCCCATGTCAATTCGCCTTTTACTTCCCAGTCTAGTAGTGGAAAGAGATTAATAAACATATAAATAATAATATCTGCCTCAATCCTAACATGCAAGATGAGCAAAAATACATTTAAAAAAATCATAATACAGCAAGTTATACTCTACAGACATAACTATAAACAAAGCATACGAAGTCTAAAAAGAGCACAGTTACCTCTCCCACTAGGAGATTTTCTAAAGTAAGAGAGTCTCTTGAAGGATGAGAAGAAACATGTTATCTGACTATAAGGGCAAAGAGCCTATTCCAAGTGGATGGAGTGATAAATAACCTCTTCAGAGAATGATGAGAAGTTCAGCGGGGAAAGAAGAAGGAATAAGGTCAAGAACAGAGTTGGGACCAGAATGTGAACATCGAGTGCAGAGTTAAGACACCATTCTGGCCTTAACCTTACCTCAGAAGTCTTGAGAGAGATTTCCACACACATAGACCTCCCGACAGCCGGCAGCTGCCCTGCCAGTGCCTTCTTTGCTTCATGTGTAACCTCTGGGATGTCCTTGATTGCTAAGTTGAACTGGAAAACAAAAGGGACTTCTGTATCCTAACCACTCATAAGGAACATTATGGAAACATAAAGTAAGGCTTTACGATGGGTAATGCAGACATTGCTTTGATTAAGGAGGACATTCATTCACCTCTCCCTTCCCCATAAGAGATATCCTGCATCAAAGGCCCAAGTCTCAGGTTAAGAAAGGTAATTATCTATTACAAAGGTTAGTTAACAAAGTATTATTTTTGTCCTCCAAGGACTTAGTTTTTCATCTATCACAGCTAGAAGACAAGGACCAAATAAATCCAGGGCTAACATTTGATAAAGAACATATTCTCCAAGTGAATGGATCAAAGAGAATTAGATATTTTAACATGAATATTTAATAATACTATAAACAGTATTTTATACTATTGAGCTTGAGAACTTTAAACTCATTCCTGTGACAAACACCACAGTACACCCATTAGCAAAGAACAGGATTTTTACCCAATCTGAACCCGTTGGGGATGAGGATGAACGAGTACAAATCTTCTCGCCCAGCCGAGCCTGGACAATCACTTGGACAGTCTAAAAAATGCAAACAAGCAAAAAAAGCAAAGATGAAAAGTCTTAACTGATTTGGCTCCTGATCCAATACAGGGTTAAAAAGATACCAATTAATCATAACTCTTTATACCTCAGGAAAGGGTATAATGTAAAAAAAAAAAAAAATTTTTTTTATTCATACCTCAGGAAAGGGTATAATTTAAAACAGTCAAGAACAGATGAAAAAAGACAAAACAATGCATAAAAAAGTAATAATAATACTGTAAACCGTCCCGAGAGCACAATGCCAATCAGTTAGAGGAATTACAGTTTGAGCTTGGAATGTGTGCTATCCTCACATGGCAGAAGGAAAGCTGCACATGGTGGCTATGACTTTCCTAAAGAAACAAGTCCAACTATGGGTTTAAATATTCACTGCCACAAGCTTATGTAATCATAGTAGATTTAAACTAAGAACTGCCATGATTATTCATACTGCTTGGCCCATATGGCAAAAGTCTTCCAAATAATTTCATAACCAGAATTTGTATTGTATGGATTGTTCTAGCATGGCAGTGGTTGAGAGGAAGGAGTTATAGAGGTGAAAATGGTGTTATTTTAGGTCTGGGAAAGTATAACTTCTAAAGCATTCAAAACTCAGTTTTAATTCCCTATTTACCAGGAGGGGAACAATAAATGAAAGTTGGGCATTTCAGGGTAAGTTGTTGCTTTTTTTTCGTTGCTTAGGAAAACATGCCCCAAATGCTGACCATTCCGATTCACAGTCTTTGTTCCTACCCCAAGGGAACATACTGTGCCAATAATCTGGCAGAATAGCTTGACATTTCTACAAACAGCCTTGCAAAAAAAAAAATTTTTTTTTTTTTTTTTGAACAAGTCGCTGTGGAAAATTGGAAGCTACTTTTTAGTTACACCCCCAGTACCGCCCCCAATCTTCACAGTTTGGTTTACAACAGACAGAAGTATCCCTTAAAATGGGCAAGCTGCAAGCTGTTATGCTACATTTCCAAAGAGGGTTCTCAGAAGAGAGAAGCATGGAAGTTCTTTCCAAGAGTTCTAGGCTCAAGAGAACGGATATATTACCTTGAGGGCAAAAAACTTAATGAACTTGTCCAGGTCCTTCCTGTCCTGGGAATTGAGATCAGTTTCCATTGCCTATAGGAATCTAAAACAGGAAAAAAAAAAAAAAAAGATTAAAAAAGTGACTAATATCTTTAAAAAGGAATTGCTACATCAAAGCATACAGAGATGATATTGTCTGCTAGCTGTATGAATAGTCAAGTGGGAGTGGGAGGGAAAATTATTTTTTCCCTCTAAAGATACCAAAGTGAAAAATATTAAGATGTAGAAATTATCTTTTGAGGAAAATAAATTCCACACAAGAAGCTCTATCTTGGAACCTAAAAAAATGGATGAGGATAAGACAATTTACCTGAATTTAAAACTTCGAGCTATTAAAAAAAAAAAAAAAAATTATGTAAAAATGCTTTATTATTACCCAGCATACTAAGGACTAAGAAGTTTGAATGAGACAAAATTCTGCTAAATCAACATAAAATTCATTAACTGTATTCCTTCAAAAGACCACTAAATCAATTTAACTTTTTTTTGAGGGGGGGAGGGGTTTATGGACCCCTTTGAGAATCTGATAGTAAGAAAAATCCTTTCTCCAAAAAAATGCACATATATGGAAACATTTGCATATAATTTCAGAGGGTTCATGGATTTTATGAAGCACACCATGAACCTCCCAGGTTGAAATGGTTTGAGATGGGGTTTGGCATAAGGAAGGAAGCACTTTGGGAGAGAAGTGCATGAACAAAGAGGCATAAGCAAAAGGGAGCAAAATGGGTTTTCCAAAGGATTGCACACAGATGGGGTAAGGCTGGTTGGGGACAGACCAGGAGGGTCTAGAATGCAATGCTAGAGCCTGACCTGCATCTTGTTGTGGTTTGTTGCCATCAAGTTGCTTCCAACTCATTGTGACCCCAGTGCCTGAGTGGGAGCCTATTCCAGGCTTTTGAGAAGTGACACAACCAGAGTGGAAGTATCATCTGAATGGTGCTTTAAAAAGATAGCTTTGCTGGCATAATATAGAACAGTTTTGAGTAGGAAAAACAGGGAAATCATTTAGATCCTTGGCAATAATTCAGACTTGTGGCTAAGGCTAAAACTCTAGCACAGGCATGATCTGGAAATAGTATGGGTGGGAGACATTTTACAGGAAGAGCTGTTAGGATTTAAGAACTAAAACTACAAAAAGGGAACAAAAGAGAGCCTGGGTTTTAAAACTTGGGTACCCGAGAAGCAAGTTTAATAGGGTTTCAAAAACCAGGAAAGACAGACTAGGAGCTAATTTTAAGGAAACGTGGAAACAAATGGGGAGAGTTAGAAGAGAAAATGAGTACAGATTTAAAAAAAAACATTTTCTTTATTAAGGTATAATTTACATGTAGTAACGTGCACAAATCTTAGACATACTGCTCAATAAATTTTTACGGGTATATATATATATATACGTATATACCCGTGTAACAATGACGCAAGATAGAGAACATTTCTAGTATTTCAGAAGGCTCCTTTATGGCCCTTCAGTCAATAAACCCACCCAAAGGAAACTATTATTCTGACCTGTATCACCATGGATCGGTTTTGTCTGTTTTCAAATTTCTTATAAGTGAAATCATACAGTATGAATTCTTCTGTGTGTGGCTTTGTTTATTTAGGAGCCCTGGAGGTGCAGGGTGCTATCCAAAAGGTCAGAGCAGTTCGAATCAACCAGTCACTTCTTGGAAATCCTATGGGGCAGTTCGACTCTGTCCTATAGGGTTGCTACGAGTTGGAATCCACTCAATAGCAACAGGTTTACTTAATACTATGTCTGTGAGATTCATCTATATTGCCGTATGTAGCAGTTTATTCTTTTTCATCGCTAAGTAGTACTCTATTTTATGAATATGCCACAATTTATCAATTCCACTGTTGACAACACTTGAGTTGTTTCATGTTTTAGCCATTATATTCTTTTGCGTGTCATGTGGTGAACATAAACATTCACTGCTATCAGAGGTAAAGTCAGGCGTGGAAATGCTGAGTCACACGGTATACGTATTTTCAGCTTTAATAGATACTACCAAACATTTTCCCAGAGTATCTGTACCAATTTACACTCCCACCAGCAGTGTTCCAGTTGCTCTCCATCTTTAACACCAGTTGGTACTGCCAATTCTTTAATTTTAGCCATTCTGGTAGGAGTGTGGTAGTATCTCATTTAATGTGTACTTCCCTGATGACTGCCACTTCTCCTATCGGCACCTTTTCATATGCTTACCATTTGGTTATGCTTGTTTGCCAAGTGCTAGTTCAAATCTTTTGCCGATTTTAAAAACTGGGTTGTCTTTCTTATTAATTTGTAATTATATATTGGCAATGGATTTGGTTTTGGTTTGGTGTGCATGTATGTGTGAATATATATATACACATACATACCAAAACCAAACCAAACCTGTTGCCATCGAGTCGATTCCAACTCCTAGTGACCCTATAGGACAGAGCAGAACTGCCCCATGGGGTTTCCAAGGAGCACCTGGTGGATTTGAACTGCTGACCTTTTGGTTAGCAGCAGTAGCTCTTAACTACTATGCCACCAGGGTTTCCTACACACACACACACACACACACACACACACACACACACACACAAGTACACGTACATTCTGGATACCAGTATTTTGGATTTGTATACTGCAAATATCTTCTCCCCATTTATGGCTTGCCTTTTCTTATAGAATTAAAAAAAAAAAAAAAAAAGCTTTGTTGAGGTATAAATGACAAACAACACACTTAAAGCGTACAATTTGATACGTTTGACATATGTATATATCTGTGAACCCATCAGCACAAACAAGATAGTGAACATATCCACTCTATCCAAAAGTGTCCTCATGCCCCTCTGTAGTACCCGGCTTTAGCCTCTCCTTGGGAGCCCTGGTGGCATACCAGTTGAGCGCTCAGCTGCTAACGGAAAGGTTGGCAGTTCAAACCCATCCAGCAGCTCCACAACAGAAAGACCTGGTGATCTGCTTCTCTGAAAACTCCATGGGCCAGTTAGTTCTGACCTGCCATGTGGAGTCGCTGCGAGTTAGAATTCACTCAGTGGCCCCTGACAACAGCAGCAGCCCCTCCTCAGTTCCCATCTTCATCCTCAAATGACCAGATATGCCTTCTATCACTATAGAACCCCATCTGCATTTTCCAGAGTTTTATATAAATGGAATCATGCAGTATGTACTTTTTTGTCGTTGCCTGGGTCAGTAATTCATTTCTTTTTACTAACAAGTAGTATTCCTCTTAATCTTTTCTTTTACAATTAGAACTTACAGTGTTCTGTTACAGAAATCTTTGCTGATCTCAAAGTCATAAAGACATTCTCCTACATTTTCTTCTAGAAACACTGTTTTACCTTTCACATTTACATTCGTGATCCATCTCAATTTTTATATACAGTGTGAGTTTGGAATAAAGGTTCTGTTGTTGTTGTTGTTGTTGTTAAAACAAATAAGTTCAGTTTATTTAACAGATTGAATTAAAAAAACTAGAAGACCAGTCTGAAAATGGTGAGTCAGGAACTAACAGAAAAGGTTTAGATTGAGGCTAAGGCTGGAGATTAAAACTGGATATTCTCCAAAAAGAAGTGATAGTTAAAACTGTAGCTATAGATGAAACCACCAAAGAGGAGAAGAGAAAAAGAAAACAACAAAGACCCTTGGAAAATAAGTAAAAGAACTAAAAAATGTAATGCACAGAGACAAGAACTAATCAGAGAAATAGGCAAAATGGTTTCTGAGCCATTTTCATTGAAATCAAGCAAAAAGAAGAGTTTCCTCCACAGAGAAAAGGCCACTGGACTTGGCATTGTGTTGATAATGACTTCTTAGAGGGTGGTTCCTTAGAGTGGGAGTGAGGAATGCACTCAGCTATTTCCGAGAAGTTAGATAGGGAAAGATCTCAGGCTCTTGGTTGAAAGGATTTTGTCCTACAGGGATATCGGAGCAATCTATGGCGGGGGGGGGGGGGGGGGGACACCACTAAAGGAGAAATAAAACATGCCCCCAAAAATAAAACATGCAAGAGAAGAAATAATTGTTGGAATAAGATGGTACAGGAAACAGAGTACACTGTGATCATGAACATTTTCAGATTGATTTTCAAGTAGGTTAATGCCCTAAAGTGATCCAAATTACAAATGACAACTTTTGAGGTCCATCATGTGTAGGTCTGAATGCATTTGAAATGTATACCCAACTTTGGATCTTCCTAATTTTGGTTAAAAAGAACACTAACAAACGTTAAAGTAAAAAGAAAAAGACCTTTTAAAGGGTTAAACAGCTCAAGGCCCGGAAGGAACACAGCTATAGATTAGAGAGAAGTCAGTCCTAACTACAGATTTGGTTGCCTTTCTTTCACTTTAAAGTGGTGAGCTGTATTCTCTCCAATGCATCTACCAATGCAAACATTATAATGGCACAATGAGTCTCATACATTTTTGTACAAATCGTGGCACTAAAGTTAATAAGCCAAAAGTGTTGAGGTCTCCACTGGAGAAAAAGTTATCTCCCAGGCATCAGAGCTGCTTGTTCCCTTAGGCCCAGGTGTTCAGCAGTTGATTCACCCTTTACAGCATAAGGTGATGTAACGGTTACACTGTGCTTTGCTCTTTGCAAAATTTTTTCTTTGGGTGTCCCAAGGGATATGAAGGGAGTTTGGGCACATCTACAACTGAACTTTTTTCTGGCCTTTACTGGTAATCAGTTACTAAATCCTGCAGCTTTTGCTATACAGTATCTATATTTGCTGTATTTGCTTCATTTCCACAGATAACACCATAATCTAGGACCTTGTTTCTTATCTGCAAGAGAGGTAATTGGTTAATTTACCTTCTTCTAGTTTACACTGTACACATCAGGCAAACTACTGAAAGACTAATCTTAGTAAAGTACTATATCATATTGCTCCTATGCTCCAGAGCTTTTGGCAAATTCTTCGGTCTGTTAAAAATTCCCATGCAAAGTCAACAGTGAAAACAGGAGATGGGATTTAGAACATGTATCTGAAAGGCCTGCTGGCACTATCAGGAAGGTTCTTGGTCACCGAAACTGGTAAACAGTGAGCCTGGACCAGGGTCTGGTTCTTGAATTTGCATGTTCAAAAAATGAATTTTATTAGTTTAATCAAAGTTTCGGGAACTACTTCAGCTACGAGACAGTTTATATGTCATAATTCCAGTTTACTAACGGAGACATAAAACCAAGTAGACAGAAAGAGAAGTGTTAAGTGATCAACATGTTGCCATTCCTTAAAGGAGAACATTTGGAGAAACCAAAAAAATATCAGATAGTTAACCGGTACCACCCCACTATAGGTTTCACATATGCTTGTCAGCCACAGGGGCAAGCAGGTTGCAATTTTGCCATCTAGTCTAGAGATCAGTCCCTGAAGAAGGACATCATGCTTGGCAGAGTACAGGGTCAGCAGAAAAGAGGAAGACCCTCAATGAGGTGGATGGACACAGTGGTTGCCAACAATGAGCTCAAGCATAATAACGATTGTAAGGATGGCTCAGGACCGGGCAGTGTTTCGTTCTGTTGTGCATGGGTTCGCTACAAGTCGGGACCGAACCGACTCGACAGCACCTAACAACAACAACAGTCTAGAGGGCCTGAAAATGCACGTATTTAACTTTCTTGAAACTTTGCAGATCACTGCCAACACTGTCTCCACCGTCAAAATGCCTCTGTCTCACATTAAGGGTGCAGACTTCCTGATGGGATGGGTTTTAAGGCAATATATCAGCTGCATGGGGACTAAGCCAAAGAAGTAGGACTTTCAGGTTACCACTTAGTTCAAGTCAGGGCCTTTTTTAAAAAAAAAAAAAAAAAAAAAAACACCTCTGAGCATTCTAGTCTCTCAATTACATTGCACCTTTTCTAACTTTTCTACAAGCTCCACATTTCTTGCCCCTTTCCTGATAATCTGCAGAATATGTAAGTTCATCTGAGCTACTTAAAAAAAAAAATTTTTTTTAATTATTTTTTTTACTTACTATCTTCTTTATTAAATTTTTTGCCTAAGAGACATAACCTAGTTACTATGTATAATTTCAGATATTTGTCACAAATCTATGTGGTTCCTACTCATACATGTTTGATTCATTCTTACGAAGTCTCCCCTTTTCTAAAAGGGCTTAATTTGATGTAAAGTATATTTATACATCATAATGCTTTCACAAATATCACTGTCCCTCCAAATGTCATCTACACTTATGTTCCCCTGACTCACTACTTGGAGCTTTTCTTGTTTGAGAAATAACCTCATTTAGTTAAGGCCTTTCTTCAAGAATTAAGGAAGTTAACAAATAACCCTGGGCCTTAAATAGCAATTTTAATTTAGTAATGTTCTCAATATATCACTTTCATGAAGAGAAATTCATAACAACAAATAACATTTTGAGGTTCCCAATGTGTTAAGGAACACGTATAGGCTTGCACCAGAATAGAATATTTTTAAACAATTATCTGAAAAAAATAAATTCTCCTTTTGTTGTGTAATGGCTGCAGACAATCACCAACATCCAAACAGTAGACAGATGATTGTATAACACAGTTTCAACACGAGTGATATAATCAATTGAGGGTAAAGTACACTTAACTCGATAGGCAGGTTCTCTATCTAGATTTTTACTTACCTTTGTACTGAAATGTTAATATTAAACGAAAAAATAAATTAGAAGAGCTCTATCAACTATCTTCCCAAGCCCCAGTTAAAAGCATAATACAAAAGCTACAAATAAACCCCAAAGACAGAGAAAACAGAATAGGAAATAACAAATGAAAATGTCAACAAAATAATGGAAAAAAAAAGTGCACGGACAGGGTAAGCATAAAGGTCTCAATGTTTATTTCCAGTTGCTCCTAAAACATCATTAAAATGACAAAAAAGGGATTATAAAAAGCATAAACCAACATGCATCAAAATCTCTGCAAGATGGAAAGTACGCCCACTCCTCACTTACTATCTTGCTCATTATCTGACATTCTGTATTTGTGACAATAGTAAAAAAATCTACTATCCGACTATTTTGTGCATTAACAACATACGTTTGGCAATAACAAATGCTGAGGTGTAAGGACAGAGTAATGCTGGCTGTGACGGTTAAGGTCATGTCTCAACTTGGCTGGGCCACTATTCTCAGTAGTTTGGCAGATACGTAATGATGTAATTTGACATATTTGGTATATAATGACGTAGACCCTGGAGATGTAGTGGATAAGATCTCAGCTGCTAACCAAAAAGGTCGGCAGTTGAGTCCACCAGCCACTCCTTGGAAACCCTATGGGGCAGTCCTACTCTGTCCTATGGGGTCGTTATCAGTCGGAATCAACTTGACGGCAAAGGTTTTGTTTTGTTTTTTGGTGAAATCAAAACCAGTAGTCATGGAAACTCTAAAGAAAGCAACCTCATTTGTACCAAGGAATGCAAGAGAGGTTAAGGAATTAAGAGGCACCAAACAGCTCCTAAAGTAAGGTGGCAGGTGGGGCTGAAAACAGGAGGATTGTTTGAAAGTCCATAGAAGAAGCAGTTAGACCCCCATCCCCAGTCCCCAATTTCACTCAGACTAGTATTTAACTCCATACAATTAGGAGACGGGATGTTAACTTTTTAGAAACACTGAGCCCCACCCTCAGGTCCCTTCCTCATTTGACTGGCAAAACACCGGCAACCATATTGGAGGCTTTCATCATGTGACTGGTGATTCCTGGCTGTCCCATTCACACTTGAGCATACCCACTGCTGTGGAGTTGATTCCGACTTATAGGGACCCTATAGGACAGAGTAGAACTGCCCCCACAGGGTGTCCAAGGCTGTAAATCTTTATAGAAACAGACTGCCACATCTTTCACCAGTGGAGCAGCTGCGTGGGTTCAAACCACCAACCTTCTGGTTAGCAGCCAAGTGCTTTAACCACGGCACTGCCAGGGATCCTCACTTGTGCTCACATCAAGTACCAAAAAGACAGTTAGAAGCTCAGGGTATATGAGTGAGGCTAGCACAACGGTGGGCCTCACAGCAGGGTCTAAAAATCTAACATTACTGAGAGAAAACATAGAAACAAATCTTGGAGTAGGCAAAAATTTTTTAAAGAGAGGATACAAATTACATAAGGCATAAAAGAAAAAAACTGACTGACTAGATTTCATCAAAATTTAAAACTTCTGCTCTTTAAAAGACACTTTTGAAAAATGAAAAGGCAATCCAGACTGGGAGAGAAGTATTGACAACATATATACCTGACAAAAGACTTGTATCTAGAATATATAAAGAATTCTTAACAATTCAGTAATAAAACAACCCAATAAAATATGGGCAAAATTTTGAACAGGTGCTTCACAAAAGAACTTATATAAATGGCTAATGAATTGGCAAGTGGGATATTTACACAATCTTCCCACAGATTGCTTATTAATTACAAAGGGAAGTCTGGTGGCCGTTTTAACAAAGTAATCAAAGCTAACATACCAACAATTGAAAAATTGATACTGCATCCCTCCTGATGTGATGTAGCGAGGATACTGTATCATTTGTGTAGCTTTCCTGCCAAAAATATATAACCTGAATCTAACATAAGAAAGCAATCAACCACACTCAAATTTTACAAATGTCAGTGATAGTTCATGTGGTAGAATCCCTGCCGTCCATGTGGGAGACCCAGGTTCAATTCCTACAAATACACTTCAACTGCAGCTACCACTCAGCTCACCTGTCAGTGGAGGCTTGCTTGCATGTTGCTATGAGGCTAAACAGTTCAATGGAGCTTTCAGGCTATGACAGACTAGGAAGAAAGGCCTGGCAATCTATTTCACTGGCAAAAATCAGTCAATGAAAACCGTATGTGTAACAGATTGAATTATGTCCTCCAAAAATGTGTCAACTTGGTTAGGCCATGTGTGGTTGTTCTCCATTTTGTGATTTTCCTATGTGTTATAAATCATAATCTCTGCCTGTGGTTAAAAAGGATTACAGTGGTATTGTAACACCCTTACAAAGGTCACATCCCTGAGCCAATGTAAAGGGAGTTTCCCTGAGGTGTGGCCTGCACCACCTTTTATCTTACTAGACATGAAAGGAAAGGGAAGCAAGCAGAGAGTTAGGGACCTCATACCACCAAGAAAGCAGCTCCGGGAGCAGAGTGTGTCCTTTGGACCTGAGGTCCCTGCGCTGAGATGCTCCCAGACCAACGGAACACTGATGACAAAGACCTTTCTCCAGAGCTGACAGACAGAGAAAGCCTTCCGCTGGAGCCAGAACCCTGAATTCGGACTTCTAGCCCACTGGACTGTGAGAGAATAAACTTCTCTTTGTTAGAGCCACGCACTTATGGTATTTCTGTTATAGCGGCACTAGATGACCAAGACACTGTGGATCACAACAGTCCAATCCTGTTTTGCATGGGGTTGCCATGAGTCGAGTCTAGGGCCAAATCAATGGCAGCTACCAACAATTCTTCAAAAATGTCAGTGTTATGAAAGACAAAATGAGGCTGAAGAACTGTTTTAGATTAAAGGAGGCTAAAGAGATATGACAACTAAATGCAGTACTTGATCCTGACTGGTTCCTGGGTTGAAAAAATAAAGTTTCTTTTTTTTAACAATTTTTATTGTGCTTTAAGTGAAAGTTTACAAATCAAGTCAGTCTCTCATACAAAAATGTATGTACACCTTGCTATGTACTCCTAGTTGCTCTCTCCCTAATGAGAGCGCACACTCCTCCTCTCCACCCTGTATTCCCTGTGTCTGCTCAGCCAGCTTCTGTTCACTCTGCCTTCTCATTTCCCTTCCAGACAGGAGCAAAACACATAGTCTCCTGCTGTCTACTTGAACTAAGAAGCTCATTTTCAATCTTGGAAAAATAAAGTTTCTGTAAAGGACAATATTGTAACAATTGGCAACATTTGAACACAGGACTATATACTCAATAATACTGCATCAATGTTAAATTCCCTGAATTTGATACATACAATTACACTTTGGTCAATGCTCCTGTTCTTATGAGATACGAGATACAAGTAACTTCTCTCAACGGTGCAGCTAAAAACAAAAATCAAAGAAAAAAAAAGAATATATTACATATATTATATTACATGATGTTTAATATATTGAGAGGGAATGAAAATAAAGCAGTATGGCAAAGAGTGAACAATGTGAATCTAGATGAAAGGTACACATAATATTCTCACAATTTTCCTGCAGATATGAATTTTTTTCAAAATAAAAAATTTAAATAAGCAAACAAAAATCTTTGCATTAAATGGTTTATAACAGGGTAGGGAATTTATAGTCCCTAATTTTCACCCACATAAAAGTTTTCTAAAATTAGGCATATCTTCTTGTGGCCCTTCTTCAAACATAATTTTTCAAACATCTGAATGACTGCTCTAACTGTATTTCAAAGATCCCATCACAAGATAGCCTTGCCTCAGAGTGAAGTAGCCAAAGAGTTCAATGTACTCTGCTATGATAAACATGAGTTTAAAATCTCTAAGCGGGAATTCCAACAACATGATGGACTGTGTTCATGCTCAGTTCTTCCTCCCACTACAAACATAAAAATGTGGATAAAATATAACAATAAAAAAGTTTTGAGACACAGCTAAACTATAAAGACTAAGAAATCCCAGGTGTCAGAGAAGAGGTAAGTTAAAGCTATAAAAAAAGCTATAGATGTAAGAAAAAACTGATGCCAGGGGAGCTGAAGCCTTAGGGAGCTTGGTTAGGTTCTTCCAACAAACACAGGACAACAGGAGTAGGGGCAGGGGGATAAGTCCTTAACCTTATGGGCAGGTGGAAACACAGTCCTTTGCATAGAACCCCAGAGGCAAGTGATCCTTGATCTCAGAGGCTAGATGAATCCTGCAGGAGCACCAACGACGGCTGTCATCTATCATGGCAAGGTTGGTAGGTTGGCAAGTCATTCTCAAAACTTCAAAAGTATTCTTCAGTAAAGTACATGGAGTATGGCAGCCAGAGTTATACCACCTACATGCATAGTAAAAAAAAAAAAAGCCAAGAAAATAACCCCAAAACTGGTCCAGAACCAGTGGAAAGATCAGTGGGTTGCCGAGAAGTCAGCGGGAGAGAAGAAGGATGAATAGGTGGGGTACAGGGCATTTTTAGGTCAGTGAAAATATTCTGTATGGTACTGTAATGGTGGACACATGACATTAATTAAACATTTGTCAAAACCCACAGGACTTTACAACACAAAGTATGAACCCTGGAGGGCTGTGAGGACCATGGTCTCAGGGAACATCTAGCTCAACTGACATAACGTAGTTTATAAAGAAATGTTCTACATTCTACTTTGGTGAGTAGCACCTGGGGTTTTAAAAGCTTGTGAGTGGCCATCTAAGATACTCCCCTGGTCTCACCCTGTCTGGAGGAAGGGAGAACGAAGAAAACCAAAGACAGAAGGGAAAGATTAGTCCAAAGGACTAATGGACCACAACTACCACAGCCTCCACCAGGCTAAGTCCAATACAACTAGATGGTACCTGGCTACTACCACTGACTGCTCTGACAGAGTCCCGGACAGAGCTGGAAAAAAATGTAGAACAAAATTCTAACTCATGCACATACACAAAAAAAGACCAGACTTACTGGTCTGACAGACGGGAGAAGCACCAAGAGTATGGCCCCCAGACACCCTTATAACTCAATAATGAAGTCACTCCCGAGGTTCACCCTTCAGCCTAAGATTAGACAGGCCCATAAAACAAAATGAGACTAAATAGGCATACCAGCCCAGAGGCTAGGACAAGAAGGTGGGAGGGGACAGAAAAACTGGTAACGGGGAACCCAAGGTCGAGAAGGGGAGGGTGCTGACATGTCATGGGGTTGGCAACCAATGTCAGAAAACAGTATGTGTATTAACTGTTTAGTGAGAAACTAGTTTACTCTGTAAATCTTCATCTAAAGTACAATAAAAAAATTAAAAACAAAAATAGTGAACCCTTATGTAAACTTAAGTAAATAATGTATAAACATTGGTTCACTGATTGTAACAAATGTACCACAGAAATGCAAGGTATTAATAGAAAAAACAGTGCAGGGAGGGGGGTATAAATGGGAACTCTCTGTCCTTTCTGCACAATTTTTCTGTAAACACAAAACTAATATAAACAATAAAGTCCATTAAAAAAAAAAAAAACTGGTCCAGAACCATTAAAACCCCTAAAACATAGGCAGAAGGCAGCCAGAAACAGCCTTGGGGAAACTTACACAGCCTTGGATCATCAATACTCTGCTGCCAGGCCACACCCACAGCCCTCCTCTGTAACTTTTAGCTAGATGAATTCATAGTTTAAAAACCTTAAAAAAAAAAAAAATTACAGACTGCATGTGGAAATAAAACACCAGTAACTCAAAATAATATGACAATGTAAAAGAGGCCTCACATCTGAGGGAAGAATGGACAAGCTAAGAGGAAGAATGCTTGTACATGTTAAACTCCTACAAGAGACAGGAACTCGGGGCAGCCACAGCAATGTTAGGACTCAAAAAATCACCAGGAGTCGGCAAAGGCATGAAAAAAATCAGACTTGCAAGATCTGAGTATAAAGCAGCAAGTTTTGGAAAGCTACAGAGCTTGACGAGTACTGGGAGTGGTACGGTAGAACAGAGGCATGTGGGTGAAATAGTGATGGCTGGGAAGAAGCGGACCTAGACTTAGAGCGTTTGAACTGGAATATCAGGGCTGATTTAGGATGCTGAAAAAGGTAGTGGGTTGAATTTCTTAAATCGATTTATACACTTTGGAAAGATTGAGATATAACTCACATACCGTAAAATTCAACATTTTAAAGTATACAATCCAGTGAATTTTAGTATATTCGTAGATTGTGCAACCATCACCACTAATTTGAGAACATTTTCATTAACCCAAAAAGTATAACTGTATCCACTCTCATTTACTCCCCTATTCCTCCATCCCACAGCCCCTGGCAACCACTAATCTATTTTCTATCTCTACGGATTTGCCTACTCTGAACACTTACATACATGGAATCATTAAACATGTGGCTTTTAACTCTTCAGACATGGATTGGACTGCACAATGGGTTGGAGAGGGATGCTGGTGAGGTGTGAACTTCTTGGATCAGGTGGACACTTGAGACTATGTTGGCATCTCCTGCTTGGAGGGGAGATTAGAGGGTGGAGGGGGTTAGAAGCTGGTGAAATGGACATAAAAAAAGAGAGTGGAGGGAGAGATCGGGCCGTCTCATTAGGGCGAGAGTAATTGGGAGTGTGTACCAAGGTGTGTATGGGTTTTTGTGTGAGAGACTGACTCGATTTGTAAACTCTCACTTAAAGCACAATAAAAATTATTAAAAAAAAATGTGGCTTTTGTTATCTAGCTTCTTTTACTTAGCATGTTTTCAAAGTTTATCCATGTCATAGCATAGATCAGCACTTCATCCCTTTTTATGCTGAATAATAAGCCATTATATGGATATAAAAATATTTTTATATTAAAAAAAAGGATATACCACATTTTGTTTATCCATTCATGAGTTGATGGACATTTGGGTTGTCTGCACTTTCTGGCTCTTATGAATACTGCTGCTATGAACATGCGTATATGAGCTTGTATGTTAGCATATGTCTTCAATTTGTATATACCAAGGAATTGCTGGGTTATGTGGTAATTCTACATTTAACTTTTTGAGGAACTACCGAATTGTTTTCCAAAGTGGCTGCACCATTTTACATTCAGTAGTGGGTAGATTTTTTAAAACAGAAGTTTGATTAAGAGTAGAGTACAAAATGAGAACACAGACGACAGAGAGGACAGACCCTGTGTGTCACTCTTCTTTTCCTTTTGTCCAAGTATCTCCCTCTTTTTCACAATCCTCTGTTTTTCCTTTCTTTTTTTGATCCATACTATGAAAAACGTTAAACATTACTCAACTTCAACAATTTGGGATAAGTCCTATCCTTAACTTCTGCCAAAATAAACCTAATTTCTCCCTGAAAGAAAATAATGTCATCCCAGCTCATAAATCTCTGCAATTTTTCATATATGATATTTGGCACATATTAAAAGAAAGCAGGCATTCATGAAAACAAACTCAGATGACCAACATCCAGGAGATACAAGAGATATTAGAAACCTTAGTAAGTTATTCAGATAATAAAGTTATCAGACACAGACTTTAAAATAAATATGCTGAATATGTTCAATTAAATAAAACACACAATGGAAATCTTTGAGGACTAGAAATTATAAAGAATCAAATAGAAATTCTATAACTTAAAAAAAAAATTAGAAACTCAATGGTTGAGTTTAACAGCAGGTAAGATTAGCAAAGAGAGAAATCGTGAAAAACCGAAACCAAACCCAACCCGTTGCTGTCGAGTCGATTCCGACTCATAGTGACCCTATAGAGCAGAGTAGAACTACCCATAGGGTTTCCAAGGAGCACCTGGTAGATTCGAACTGCTGACATTTAGATTAGCAGGTTAACCACTATACCACCAGGGTTTCCCAATTGTGAAAGAGAATTTACCAAAAACCAAACCCACTGCCACTGAGTTAATTCCTACTAATAGTGACTCATAGGACAGAGTACAACAGCCCCATAGGATTTCCAAGGCTGTAAATCTTTATGGAAGCACTGCCACATCTTTCTCCCACCAGCAGCTGCCTCGTGGGTTCAAACCACTGACCTTTTAGTTAGCAGCCAAGTGCTTTAACCACTGTGCCACCAGGGCTCCAAAAGAGTTATCAGGCAGAAGAAAATAGCCAGAATGAAAGAGGCAAAACAGTGGTATCTTAGTTATCTAGTGCCGCCATAAGAGAAATACCACAAGTGGGTGGCTTTAACAAACAGAAAGTTATTTTCTCACAGTATAGGAGGCTAGAGGTCTGATTCAGGGCACCAGCTCTAGGAGAAGGCTTTCTCTCTACTGGTTTTGGGAGAAAGTTCTTATCGCTTGGCTCTGTGGTGATCTTCATGTGGCATGGCATCTATCTTCCCTCATCTCTGCTTGCTTCTCTGTCCTAATCTGCTTTTTTATATTT
Source organism: Elephas maximus indicus (assembly GCF_024166365.1). Classification (NCBI taxonomy): domain Eukaryota; kingdom Metazoa; phylum Chordata; class Mammalia; order Proboscidea; family Elephantidae; genus Elephas; species Elephas maximus. Next base: position 102,092,967 of record NC_064825.1, on the reverse strand, counting down.
CAAAGGTTTAAAACACATCCTATACTGATGTGGCCTCTTAACATAATAAAGAAAACCCATTCCCAATTGGAATTATAATCATAGGTATAGGGGTTAGGATTTACAACACGTATTTTGGGGGGGACACAATTCAATCCATTAAAAAAAAAAAAAAAAAAAAACCAGTCCATAGCAGATGGAAAACAGAAAGGAGCAGAATAGACATAAAGTAAGTATCCACATTTGAGATGCTTCTGAGAATGAAAAGGACACTATTAATAATCATACCATGACAACAGGTACAAACTGGGACATGAGGTCATCTGAAGCCTATGGACACAAGAAAAAGTCCAACATATGTGTAAATGGAGTTCCAGAAAAAGAAATAGGTGGTATGCAAAATTAGGAAAAAGACAGTTGAAGATTTGCAAGTAAAAGAGTAAAGAGAAATAAACTGGATAAGTATGGTCTGGCCAGATAAGGAGGGAGTCATGAAAGTCACACAAAATAGAGTCAAATAGCAGATTAGTAAAGAATCAACACAGACTCTTTGGTAAGTAAAGTTCTAGAAACATTAATCTGAATACAGACAGGATGATAAAGTAAAAGGACTGCAAGCAGAGAGAGTAGCCAGGAAGCTGTAGTAATAATCTACATGGGACTTGATGACAAATTGGATTAGGGTGGAACAGTCACAAGTAAAGAAAGAGCAAATACTTTCAAATGAACAACTAAATAATTTGGCAAGAGATTATATAAAAATAACTCTAGATACTATCTTTAGCATTTAAAACTGGAAAAAGGAGAACATCAATTGCTGAAAAAATAATTTCTATGTATTCTATGTATTTCTTCAACGGCAACGGGTTTTGATTTTTTTTTATGTATTCCTATTTCTAACATAGTTTTTTTTTTTTTTTTAATGTTTTGGGTTCAGGCTTAAAAGCTCAACATGGCAAACCAGCAGTAGCTAGCAAGAAAAACAGGTAAGTTTACAATAAATATTGAAATAGAAACCGAAGTTGCAAATTATGTAGAAATTATCAAAATGAAGAATATGTGACATAAAAACCAATGAGATACAGCAAAAGCAGACTTCAAAAGAAAATATATAGCTTTAAATGCTGTTATAATTTAAAAAGACTAAAAATAAACAAGAAATTTATTCAAAAAACCAGAAAGAAACTAAACCAAAAGAAAATGAAAGAAGGTTATTAGATAAAAACCAAGCTTAATTACCTAGGAAAAAATTTTAAACCATTCCAAGGAATAAATAAGCCCAACATCTGGTTTCCTGAAAATTCCAACAGAAATAGACAAACTCTTGGCAAGTCTGATTAAGGGGGAAAAACACCTATAGGGTCATATTTAAAACGGGACAGCTAAATCTCATTAAGAATTTCTCAACATTCTCCCTCTCCTAATGACTGAATAACTGAGGCAATACAAAAAAAAATTGAAGAAAAAAACCCCTTAAGATTGAAAGGAATATGAAATGATTCTTAACTCTGTATTTGTTTCACGAAGTTGTCAAGGATTTCATTTTACTTGGATCAACAATCAACACCCATGGAAGCAGCAGTGAAGTAATCAAATGACGCATTGCATTGGGAAAATCTGCTGCCAAGGACCTCTTTAATATGCTGAAAAGCAAAGATGTCACCTTGAAGACTAAGTTGGGCCTGACCCAAGCCGTGGTATTTTCAATCGCATCACATGCATGTGAAAGCTGGACAATGAATAAGGAAGACCAAAGAAGAATTGACGCCTTTGAATTGTGGTGTTGGTGAAGAATATTGAATATACCATGGACTGCCAAAAGAACGAACAAATCTGTCTTGGAAGTAGTACAACAAGAATGCCCCTTAGAAGCTAGGATGGCAAGACTACATCTTACATACTTTGCACACGTTGTCAGGAGGGATCAGTCCCTGGAGAAGGACATCATGCTTGGCAGAGTACAGGGTCAGCAGAAAAGAGGAAGACTCTCAACCAGGTGTACTGACACAGTGGCTGCAACAATGAGCTCAAGCATAACAACAATTTTAAGGATGGCCCAGGACTGGGAAGTGTTTTGTTCTGTTGTGCATAGGGTCGCTATGAACCGACTTGAGGGCATCTAAGGACAACATTTGTTTCACATGCATATGAGTCAAAACGGAAAGCTGTACCTTCAAAAACAGCAATACCAAATGACCTCTTCTATCAATTCTTGATTTCCCTTTCACTAAGAAAGGAGCGCTAGTAGCACAGTGGTTAAATGCTCGGCTGCTAACCTAAAGGTTGGTGCTTTCCAACCCGGCAGCTGCTGGTGGGAGAAAGATGTGGCAATTAGCTTCCTTAAAGATTGACAGCCTTGGAAGCCCTACGGGGCAATTCTACTCTGTCCTACAGGGTCAGTATGAGTCAGAATTGACTCATGACAACGGGTTCCACTGAGAAGGTAACTACTGACCCATACTTAAGCGTGCACATTCGTAAGTTGTTTTTCTAAGCAGTGGTGATGCATATTCTCATCCCTTCTCTTGAAGACACCACCAGGACATCAAGACAAATTTCCCAAGCAACCTACACTGACCTTCAGAGAATGTCTCTAATAAACTGGCCCATATTTACCCTATACATTAACGGCAACCAACTATTTAAAACTAATTTTAAATCCCTTTCGGAATTTACAATCCTTTAAAGATTTAAAGATAAAGCTTTTAAGAAAGGTTTCTTGATTTCCCCCAGGCAGAGAGGATTATGCCCTTCTCTGCATTTTTCCTGGCTCCAGTGCCTCTATTATATCACACACTAGTTGAAATTTTTCTCCACAATTTGACAAAGAGGAAGCAAGAAAGTTTATGCACTTTTTGGTGATTTAGTGAAATTCATCTTATTCAGCTCAACATACCAAATTGGAAACTACTTTCAAGTTATCCACACATAAAGTTTAGGTAAGCTTTGTTCAAGAATAAGCCCCTTTTACTAAAGTGTACATATTTTAAGACTCTCATGTCAACACATACAAGCTAAACAAATCTTAAGCAATACAGTAACTCAAAGGTTAATGGAAGAGATTGCATTTTAAAATTAGTCTCCACTTTTCTTTCATAAAAAAAGGAACTAAAATCTTAACACTGAGGAATATTTTGTACGTACTATTCATTCTCTGTAATCTAAAGAGCACTCAGCCACACTGCCAATGGATGTAATTATTCATTTCTCCTATAATGAAGCGTTCAAAAATGAGGAAGATAAATTAAAAAACGCAGTTTTATGGCTTTCTAGGTATTATTATGAAGATTAAATAACTATTCTCTAGATAGTTTCAGAAATAAATACCTTCCACTACCATTTGAACCTAATATAATTGCAAAGTATTAGGAATGCACCTTATGGGGTGGGTATGATAAATTCTAAAGTGGGTATATTTTCTGTATAGTCAAATTTATCCTTGAAAATCACTCACATAGTAGGACTTGGGTCCTTGAAAGCTCAAAAGTTAATGTGTTTGCTTCTTTTGGCATTTAGGCTACAGACACCCTGCTCTGAGTCATGGAGGTTATACTTTAACTGGGTTTGGGGGAAGAAGGAAAGGACAATGGGAAAAATAAGAGAGCTTTGTCTTGTTTCCACCTCAATACAGTACAGTTCCAGTATGCCTGTACAGTGGAACTCCACTGAGTTCAGTTGATTCTTAGCTCTTAAAACAATATAAGCTGGAGCTAAAGAGATGCAGTTTTTGCTTGAATTTTAATAATCACTACTGGAGGAAAGAAAAATACAAATACACAATAAGAACTTAGGTAAAAGCACAGTAAAGGAAAATCCAGTGGTTTGCAAGTTTTATGAAAATTAGATTTCAAGAGTTACCATAGCCTTCTTAATTTTACATCTAAAGGGGGTACAATTTGAAAACAGTGCATGAGTTAGCTACATGCATCTGTACTGCAGATCACTGTATGTGACAAGTTACTTCAGCACTTATTCATCACCCACTGTGTATTAAAAGTATTGTTGAGTCAGAATTCCATTCCACCAACATTATAAGCTTTCTGCTGAACTGAAAAACAGAGCTGGAAAAAAAATTTTTTTTTAAATCTTAACGATTTAGTTGAAGCCACAATATTCAGATATGAAAACGACTAACACTCATAAAAGAACACATAAAAACCTGGAAATATAAAGAAAGGGTCTGTTATTTACCATTTGTATTATTGCACATTGCACACCCAAGGTGTTCGAAAAATTCTACTGACTTAGGCAAAGAGTTTTAAACTAATTACAACGGCAAAATGTGTACTTTTTGCGCAGGAGAGAGAGAGGCCTGTGGGGGTGCCAGGAGAAGAATACTAAAGGTGAAATGCTAAGCTGAACCGACCAGACTGACTGGGAACCAGCTGACTGGGAAAGTGAAAACAGAAATGCGTTAGTGATGAGCCCAAGAAGGTGCTTAGCTACTTACCCAGAGATTTATTTAATGAGAATGGGTCGCAGGTTTCCACAGGTCGTTCCGCTGCCAGTAAGAAGATAGCCGTGAACCTTGGGTCCCTTTTTTCACTAGTCAACAGTCACCCTCACCTACACGCGAAGTACATATTTGGCACTTAACAAATCCTGATTGAATGAAAACCTACCTTACTCATATTAATGCCCAGCCCTGGAGTTATTATGGCCCCACAAGCTACCTCCAAAAAAGTGCCCTAAGACCTAAATCAGAGAGCTGGGAAAGTAGAGAGGAAAGCTCTGGGGCTCTTTGTAAGACGAAACAATCAAGGGCCAAGGGGCCTACCCTAACCCGACATCCCAAAGAAAACTCAGGGGCTCCGGGAACTGAAGCATGGCTGGTAGGCTTCGGCTTCCACAGGAGGTACTCGACGGGCCGCAGATCCATAGCCTCCCACCCGGGGGCGCTGAAAGTTCTGGGCGGGGCGGGGGGTAGTATTCCCTCTAAAGTTAGTACCTGCGACGCTGCGGCACAGAGAGTGACTCGGGGCTCTCATTACGGAGGCCGGGGCCTGGGGCCAGCCAGCCGCGCCTTTTGGCTGAGGGCTCGGCGCTCTGGGGCTGCAGTGACAGCACCGGTCGCAGAGATACCTCACGCCGCAGGAGGCTCGTGGCTCGCAGGCCCGGGTGTTTCGCTCCCAGAACTATGGGAGTTGGCTCACTCACGTCGACCAGCCCTTCTCAGGGCTCCCCTCCCAGCTCAGGCGATCACTTCAGCCTTAAGCCCAGCAGTCCGTCGGCTCCCGGCGCCGCCATCCTCAGTGTTTGTTTTCATCCGCTTCGGTGAAGGCGCGGGGGGAGAAAGAAGGCTATGAGGGAAATCTTGCTGCCTAATCTCAGTCGCACTTTCGCTACACACTTGGTTGCCTTATTTAGTCTTTTTTCTCCTGGAAATCCCCATGAAAGTTGATTTTCTATCCATATAATTCTTCCAAGCCAATTTTCACAAGTGTCTCAGGGGAAGAGGAAGGCATAATCGGGGCGTCTTTAAGACAGCAAGGACATTGGGGTAGTGTGTGGAATATGCGACAGCGAACCGCAGATCACCGCGGCAGCGGCAGTGAGGACGCGGCGGGGGGCGGGCACTGACGTAGAGTGGGCGGTGCAGCTGACGAGCACCGTGGCGGCCTTTGAGCTATCGCGCCGGTTCCGGAGGAGGGTCCAACAGGGCTGGGTGGGTGGGGAAGTGCGGCTGGTAACCAGGCACCCGCGGAGAGGTGGGTGAGCGGCTTCGGCGGACTTTGGCCGGCGCAATTAGACTTTCTGCGACATGTTAGACGTTTTTTAAGGCACCCCAGAAAAGCGGCGGAGTCGCTTCTTTTTTCGCGCCTTTATTTTAACCTATCTGGTTTTCCTTCCTAACCCTCAGCCTCACGATTTGAATTTCTTGGGAGTGAAGGGGAAGCCTGTTATAGCACATCTCCGTCCACCAAGTTGGGTCGTGGGCTTTTTTGGCCCCCTTGGTTTGAGAATCCCCCACATCCATCCCGTACTTATCAGGTGGAGGGTTTTGGGTAATGACTGATCCCTGCCCAGGTTAGTTATGACTTAAATTAGCTGCTTTGTGAACTGTATAGTTAAAAGAAGATCTCTTTTGCCTTGTGGATAATTATACCATCATCCCTATTAAATCTTCTGCTGTTCTCAGTTGAAATGCCAACCATTAAATGAGCCACTGAGATTGAACTCCCATTAACTCTCAAACCAGAGCAAGCCTGTCCCACTGTCATGAGTTAGTGAGAGAAACCCAGAGTTACAGGTACAGCACCTTTTGCTTGAACAGAATGAGAATTTGCGGAAAAAGGGCTGTTGTAGCCTTCGAATCATTTCTTTCGGTTTTTAGTAGGTTTCTAATGTTTTCCTTTTTTAATCTTTACAGAGAGAAGATAATAAATACCAGAACCATTTAACTGATGATTAGCTGCTGAATCCTGACACTTTTTAAAATACTCTTGCACCAATAACTTCATTGTGAAGAGCTCAGAATAAATAACAGGGAAGGAGTGACGACGTTCGAATACACCATGGCTATACCAATAACAGTGCTTGATTGTGATCTCTTACTGTATGGCCGAGGTCACCGAACATTGGATCGCTTTAAGTTGGATGATGTGACAGATGAGTACTTGATGTCTGTGTATGGGTTCCCACGACAGTTCATTTATTACTTAGTGGAGCTCTTGGGGGCTAGTCTTTCTAGACCTACTCAGCGATCCAGGGCTATTAGCCCAGAGACACAGATCCTCGCAGCATTGGGCTTCTATACCTCAGGTTCCTTCCAGACTCGCATGGGAGATGCTATTGGAATCAGTCAGGCCTCTATGAGTCGTTGTGTTGCCAATGTCACTGAAGCACTGGTGGAAAGGGCCTCGCAGTTCATTCACTTTCCAGCTGATGAAACCTCCATGCAGGCTCTGAAGGATGGATTCTATGGGTTGGCAGGGATGCCAGGGGTGATAGGGGTGGTTGACTGTATCCATGTGGCAATCAAGGCACCAAATGCCGAAGACCTCTCCTATGTGAACCGCAAAGGCCTGCATTCTTTGAACTGCCTGATGGTGTGCGACCTCAGAGGGGCACTAATGACTGTGGAGACGAACTGGCCGGGTAGCCTACAGGACTCTACTGTGCTGCAGCAGTCGTCTCTCTGTAGTCAGTTTGAAGCCGGAATGCACAAAGACAGCTGGCTGCTTGGTAAGTTTATGGGTATAAATGCTTCATTTTGTAGCTAGAGAAAAATTATGTAGCAGAATAGAAAGAAATGCGGGAGCCTGTAGTTGGGGGCTGACTCAACAGTAGCTAACAGCAATAGACCTGAGCCTCAGTCCTGTCACTTTTTATGAGACCTCAGGTAAGTCACTTGTACTCTCTGCACCTGAATTTTTATCATCGGTGAAAATAATGCCAGCAACAGTGATACCTGTTGTGAAGATTAGGAGCCCTGATAGCAGTGGTTAAGAGCTCAGCTGCTATCCAAAAGGTCGGAGGTTTGAGTCCACCAGCCACTCCTTGTAAACCCTATGGGGTAGTTCTGCTCTGTCCTGTAGGGTCACTGTGAGTCAGAATCGAGTCGATGGCACACAACAACAACGACAACATGAAAGTTCACTATGAAGTACTGTACAAATGTATAAATATAAGGTAGCGCTGTTACCATTGGTGACTGCCACTGTGATAACTATGAAAACGATAGTAGGTGGTGCACTTACACGGATATTGTTATAGGAACTCATTTCACAGATCTGCCCTAGTCCCATACAAGTAGATTTTATAGTTGAGTTGGAAAGCCTGGTTTAGCGCTGTGAGTAAGACAAGACTCCATGACCAGAACTCATTCAGTACTGAGCATTGTGATCTGAGATGACGGTATAGCTATGGGGAATACAGTCAGTTAATACAGTTAGTTAGCTGTGATAAAGCCCTTTAGCCTGGCAGCTTAGTTTTTCTTTTTGTTTTTTTAAAACACTAACCTTATGTGAGCAACAGAATAACAAGGATTATCTTGTATACAACATACTGTGTGAGAGATGAAAAGTTACATAAAGGACTGGAAGATCTCTCTTTAAGACCATTAATAGATCTGCACTCACTTGCTCATAGCACGATGTTTAACATGTAGTAGACACTTGGGAAACATTTCTCTTTAGCATTCTTCCTGGCATGTTAAAGAGAAATCTCCCCTATTCCAAATGGGAAGGGATTGCTGTCAGAGTGATTGGTTTAGAACTGCCAGAGTGGTATGTGTAATATCTTGAAACTTAATGATTTTCTTGAGTTGTTGCTTCTATACACCATTATCAGTGCCAAAATATAGGCACTGGCATCTGACTTGCTTTCCTGTTTTGTCTATACCACTTTCAGAACATCAACATTTTTCTGCCTGTTGTATCTTCACTTAAATCCCACCTCGTGCTTACTTGGAAACCCTGGTTAAGAGCTAGGCTGCTAACCAAAATGTTGGCAGTTCGAATCTACCAAGTGCACCTTGAAAACCCTGTGGGGCGGTTCTACTCTGTTGTATAGGGTTTCTGTGAGTCGGAATTGACTCAGTGGCAACCGGTTTGGTTTTTGGTTTTTTGTGCTTACTTTGAACTTTTAAATTCCATTCTCACACAACTCACACAATAAAAAAATAAAGTGTCTAAGACTGGTTACTGTAATCTAGCTACTACTGCAGTTGTGGGTACCAAGCTGGTCTCTTATGTATATCTTCACTTTGTACCCTAACAATAAAGCCAGTTAACACTTACTGAACACTTAGGATCAGTCAGGTGATGTTGTAAGCATTTTGCATGGAATACCTCATTTAATCCTTACAAAAACTTTTTTAACAGTTAAATATTAGTATCGACATTTTTATACACGAGGAAACTGAGGCACAGAAATGTTAAATCACACGCTCGAGATCATTCAGCTATTAAGTGATGGAGCCAAAACTGATCACCGTGCTATGCTTACAGATTAAATGCTGGGCTAGTTTCCTGAACATTTCTCAAAGGGCTGGAGTGCCTCTCAAGAAGCTTCCTCCTCTTGGCTTCTAAGTATCAGTAAGCTGAAGTTGGCATTTGAGTCTCATTGTGAATTAATATTAGGCCTACGACTGTTTCCATCAAAAGTTGACAATGTTTCATTGCTATTTATATTTAAAGTGAGTGAAAATAAGCATATCCTATCATCTAATGCCTCTTCTTTCAACTTAGACCTTAGTTGAATAGTTTTAGTGTTATTAGACTTGCTTCATTTTTTGTAACCAGATACTTCTTTGAGTTGCAAATACTGGGAAACAAAATTACATACAGTTCAGGAAATGCTGGGAGGTTAATACTTGGATGTGTAGGGGTTTTCGGGATTTATCAAGTAAAAAAAAGCAGAAAAGTACAGTGTTGAGGTAAGTCTAAAAAGAGCATTGTTTTAGTTATTTTGTGTTGCTATAATAAAAATACCACAAGTGGATGGCTTTAACAAACAAATTTATTCTCTAATAGTTTAGGAGGCTACAAGTCTGAACTTAGGGTACCAGCTCTAGGGGAAGGCTTTCTCTCCCTGTTGGCTCCGGGGCAAGGTCCTGTCTCCTTTCAACATCTGTGGGCCCAGTGTTCCTTGGAGGTCTCCATGTGTCTTGACATCAATTTTCCTCTGGGTCTGGGAGGTTCCAACGCAGGAACCTCTGCTCTCAGCTGTACTTTCTTGGTGGAGTGAGGTCACTCCCCTCTCTGCTTATTTCTCTCTCCTTTTATGTCTTGTAAGATAAAAGGTGACTCAGGCAAGGGTAAGACTTGAGTAAGGATGTGCCTTAAGGAAGAGTGTGACTTGAGTAAGGGTGTGACTTGAGTCATACCTTCTTGTAAGGCTGTGACTCAAGATACACACCACTGTGATCCTGCTTCATTAACATATAGGTTAGGATTTACAGCACATCACAAAATGGAGGATTATTACATCAGATCACAAAATGGAGGACCACCATACACTACTGGGAATCATGGCCTAGCCAAGTTTACACATATTTTGAGGGGATTGGCACAGTACATGGAAACCCTGGTGGCATAGTGGTTAACAGCTACGGCTGTTAACCAGAGGTTGGCGGTTCGAACCCACCAGGTGCTCCTCGGAAACACTGTAGGACAGTTCTACTCTGTCCTGTAGGGTTGCTATGAGTCGAAATCAACTCGACAGCAACAGGTTTTTGTACAGTTCAGTCGGTGACAAGCATTCTCTTAAAATCATTGCTTGACTAGTCATAGAAAGAGTGCTTGAGGACTGGAGTTTCTCTGTATGTCTGTGAGCATATAAGTGAAGTTGTGCCATGTGGGTAGGGCCATAGAATATCAGAGGGTTAGGGCTGATCTTCAGAGAAGCCCAGCAGTCATTTAAGTGGTATCTGAGTTTAGTCTTTGCTCTTTGTAAATTCAGTTTCTCCAGCACTTTATTTCCACAAAACCCCCAAAACAAAATAGTCTGAATCTTTCAAACGATAAATTAAGAATAGTGATAAATCAAGAAATAGATCTCTTTCTTTTTGTCTTGGTATATCCCTCGAAGCAAAATGCATCACCAGCAGCTCTATTGGAGCCACCTGAAAAATTCGGCCAGGGTTCCTGCTTTCACTGTGTGTGCTTAAACAGGCACAGCCTGCTTGCAAGTACAGCCTCAATATGTGCCACCAGTGCTTCATTAGTATGCAAAAGACAGAGGCTTCATCAAGTTGGACTAAGCAATCTCCCTTGAATGGATTATCCAAGATGTCTACCCAACAAAAGACACAATGAAATTATTCGTATATACTATTACAAAATCTTCAATTGTGAAAAAAAATAGTACAAGTAGTGTGTGCTCAGTATTGCCCAATAGAAAACATGGTTTATAACCTTATTAAAAAAGAATATATATATCGTTGTTGTTAGGTGCCGTCAAGTAGGTTCCAACTCATAGCGACCCTGTGTATGACAGAACGAAACATTGCCTGGTCCTATGCTGTCCTCACAATCGTTGCTATGTTTGAGCCCATTATTGCAGCCACTGTATCAGTCCATCTCATTGAGGATCTTCCTCTTTTTCGTTGATCCTCTACCTTACCAAGCATGAAGTCCTTCTCCAGGGACTGGTCCCTTCTGATAACATGTCCAAAGTACATGAGATGAAGTCTCACGATCCTCGCTTTTAAGGAACGCTCTGGTTATACTTCTTCCAAGACAGACTTATTAGTTTTTATATATACATACACATGTATATATATGTATGTATATATGTAATATAACTATGAACTTCGCTTTTAGCAAGTTGTCCTGCTGAACAGGAAGAGGAATTGAAGCACTTACTGATGAGGATCAAAGACCACAACCTTCAGTATGGATTATACCTCAACATAAAGAAAAACTGGACCAATAAGCAACATCAGAGTAAATGGAGAAAAGATTGAAGTTGTCAAGAATTTCATTTTACTTGGATCCACAATCAGTGCCCATGGAAGCAGCAGTTAAGAAATCAAACGACACGTTGCAGTGGACAAATCTGCTTTAAAAGACCTCTTTGAAGTATTAAAAAACAAAGTTGTCACTCTAAGGACTGAGGTGCCTCTGACCCAAGCTGTGGTGTTTTCAGTCGCCTCATATACATGTGAAAGCTGGACTATGAATAAGGAAGATTGAAGAAGAATTGATGCCTTTGAATTATGGTGTTGGTGAAGAATATTGAATATACCACGGACTGCCAAAAGAACAAACAAATCTGTCTCGCAAGAAGTACGGCCAGAATGCTCATTAGATGGCAAGGATAGCGAGATTTCGTCTCACATACTTTTGGGCATGTTATCAGGAGGACCCAGTCCCTAGAGAAGGACAACGTGCTTGGTGAAGTGAAGAGTCAGCAAAGGAGAAGAGAACGCCCAGTGGGATGGATTGATACGGTGGCTGCAGCAATGGACTCAGACATGGAAGTGGTTGTGGAGATGGTGAAGGACTAAGCAGTGTTTCGTTCTGTTGCACATGGAGTCGCACTGAGTGGGAATCAGCTCAATGGCACCTAACAGTAACTAGGGAACAACACCAGATAGCATAATGTGAAATATTTGAGTAAATTGGTACGTAATTTATGGAGAAAATCAGAAAAATGAAAGGTCGATATTGTTGGGAAGACATCATTGAAAGGTGGATCTTGAAATAGGACTTGGTAATTATGACTACTGTCATTTCCTGAACAGTATGTTAAGATTTTTATATCCATTGTCTCATTTAATCCTAAATGCAACTCTATGAGGTATTATTATTCCCATTTTTTAGATAAGCAAACTGAGGTTTAAGTTTTTAAAGTCGATCATATGAGGAATTACTCTATTTGGCAAATAATCCTTTTGTTAAGGACTTTGAGGTCATGTAGGAATTACTGATTTTCTTGTTCTCCACACCTCGGTTCCCCAGATTCAGCTGGAATTATGGCTTTACAGGAGTTCGTTGAATTGTTTGTAGGATCTAGTTGATAGTAAGTAGATTTTGAAAAGTCTCTGAAAAAAACTCTGAAAAATTTTTATGTCCTTTTCTGAGTCCCTTCTTTCTAGAAAGAATGGAAGTGGAGAGATGGATATTGCAGCACCATTTACCAAGCGGTTATTACAGCCCGTTTTGGTACTATGCCACGTGCTAGGCACCAAGTATGCTGGGAAAGAGTACCCATGGAAGTTGAAGATGTAGAAATTGATTGACTTAGCACTATCAGTTCTAGCATGTACCCCTTATAAGTCTCCATGAACTGTGCAGAAAAACTAGTTTGAAGACCCCTCAACTAGTATAGTGTTCCACAAACTTTCCAGACCAAAAGAGTCATCTGGAGAATTTATTAAAAATGTGTATTTCTGAGCTCCATTCAAACCAAAGGAATGAGACTCTTCAAGGAAGGAGCCTAGACATCCCTTTTTAACAGGTATTCTAAATGATTCATATGATTAGACAAGTTTGGAAAACACTGGTCTCTAGAGGACATATGGACAATGGGATAACGTGGAGGAAGATTGGCAGGAGTATGAGAAAAGATGTTAAAAAAAAAAGAGAGAGAGCAAGAAAGGATGGGTGATTGTATCCAAAGAACACCATTGGATTTGTGGGATAGGGTGGAGGAGAAGCCAATCCTAGGATTAGCTGTGATTCTACCGTGTTTATTTAGCATAGTTTCATCTAGGCCGTCACCCTTCCTATCCTCAATCACATCTGTCCCTTTAGACTCATTACCTAATTCCCATTCTCCAGACGTACCTGTTCCTACAGACAGTCCAGCCTGAGTCCTTACTGCTTCAGCTCTTGGCCTAGTCCTGTTGAGCAGCTATGGGTGAGATCTGCCAGAATGTCTTCTGGATGACTGATCATGTAAGCAATTGTAATCTGTTCAGCAATTCTGATCCTAATCCCCTCCTGAGTGTTTGTCTTCCACAGGTGCTTTGATTATAACCGGTTAATGTCTATAGAACATTTTATGAAAGGTCTACCTTAACTATCTTGTTCTGTATATCTCTCCATTTAAGGTCCATACCATTCTTAGAGAAACTTTAACCAACATCATTTATATCTCTCTGTTTTGTCATTCATCTTAAATGCTTATCTTATTCTCTTTTACAGCATGGTACCATTGTTTTAGTGACTCTGAGTCTGATATCAACATTTACTGACTAGCTCCTTCCTGTGCCTGAAGGGATGGGTGATGAATCTTTTGGTCTTGTCCTTTGTAAAATGAGTTTATTAATATCTAACCATGTAAAGTTGGTATGAGGATAGTAAGAGATAATATTTTTAAAGCATCTACCTGGACAATGAATAAGGAAGACTAGAGAAGAATTGATGCCTTTGAATTATGGTGCTGGCAAAGAATATTGAATATACCATGGACTGCCAAAAGAACGAACAAATCTGTCTTGGAAGAGGTACAGCCAGAATGCTCCTTAGAAGCAAGGATGGTGAGACTTCATCTCACATACTTTGGACATATTATCAGGAGGGACCGGTCCCTGGAGAAGGACATCATGCTTGGTAAAGTAGAAGGTCAGCAAAAAAGAGGAAGACCCTCAAGGAACTGGATTGACACAGTGGCTGCAACAGTAGGCTCAAGCATAACAACAATTATGAGGATGGTGCATGACTGGATAGTGTTGAGCTCTGTTGTACATAGGGTTGCTATGAGTCTGACCCAACTTGATGGCACCTAACAACAACAGCATAGTGTCTGCTGCATAGTAGGTGTTCAATAAATTTAGACATTATTTTTCCATTGTTATTTACAGTGTGGGAGTCAGTAGAGTTTTGGATCCATACCCATGCTTCCAGTCCTCTAAGTGAAGGAAAAAAAAAAAAAAAAGGAAAGTCTGAGAACATAAAATAACAGTTAGTTTATAGAATTTATTCTGAGGCGTTCAGAGCTTTACATATATCTGAAAAGTATTTACAACATGAAGATTGTGAAATAGGGGAGGAAGATGTTATTAGCACTATTTTATGTTGGAAGGTCAGAGCTACATTGATGTTGAAACCCTCAAGATCACTCAGTAAGCCAGTGGTGAAGCCAGTCTCAACGATGGACTCTAGGACTGGAATGGTATCTGTACCAACTCACTATATCAGTTTTGGTGCTCAGGCAGAACGTGGACTGATGAAAAACCGAGAGTAGGGAAAAGTGGGGGAGCCATGAGGATGTTTAGTTCAGTAAATAAAACATCGGTTTCTCGAAATTCTGTAATTAGAAGAGGTGGGTGCGATTTGAAAGAGTAAGTTGTCCATGGGGGAAAAGGTCAGCTAGATATAAAATTTGAAAATTTTGTCTACAGTGATTTTTAGATATTTAAAGTTAATCCACTTAGAAATATAAGCTCCTAAAAGAAAAGAGTCCACTATGTTTAGAATAGTGCCTAGAACACTCGAAACATTCTGTAACTATTTACCAAAATAGATGATGGATCAGAAGCACAGCAATTGTGTAAGTTGGTACTCCTAGGGCCTATTTGTCTCAGATTGCTAAAAGGTTATGGTTCTGTGTGAGACATTTCATCTGCCAGGCGTAGTAAATCATGACAATTAAACATTATAGAAACATTGTACTGCTGTATTAGGACATTGCACCCCAGTTTTTTTGTGTGTGTGTTCTGTTTTTTTCTAGCACTTCCCAGGATAATTTTGTTTGTTAGTTTGTTTTATTGGGCTTTAAGTGAAAGTTTACAAATCAAGTCAGACTCTCATACAAAAATTTATAAATGCCTTGCTATGTACTCCTAATTGCTATCCCTCTAATGAGACAGCATCATTACTTTACACTAATGAGACAGCACACTCCTTCCCTCCTCTATTCCCGGGATAATTTGATAAGGAAGTTACTTAAGGGAAATGCCTTGTGTGTATTATTTAATTGACTTCTGGTTTAATTTCCTTATTACTCACTACTACTATCTGCATCATTGTATTTAAGCTCTCCTTGTTAATGTGGGATTCCGTCAGTTCCTCTGTTAAAGACAACTAGTGAGGGTAATATTTAGAAAGGCAGAACGCCTGAGTTCTGATATCTGCCACAAATGCTAGGACTTTTATCTCATTCTTGTTAGCACAAGGAGGATAAATGATTATTGTCTGTGAAGTATTCTGAAGGCCTTACATAGTATTTTCAGACCTGAAATTTTAATGGTAATGTTAGAAATTTTCCCCACAAGTGTTTTGAGATCTCCTGGCAGAGTTCTCGTTTTCTCTTACTCTTGCTCCTTAGAAATTTTGAAGATTGGCTTGCTATCTGATAGTTTTTACTAAGCCTTTTATTAAAGAGCAATATCTCTGAGTTGGGAAAATCCAGGAATTTTTTTTCCCCCAGTATCTTTACCTCCTCCTTACATTTTTTCAGACTTGGCTTTCTTCAGCTATTAGTTTTTATCTTTACTGATTTTAACCAAGAATATTCCTAGCCAAGACTCGTTATCTTTTTGCTTGTAACACTGCCATACTTTCTTTTTTTTGAATAATTTTTATTGTGCTTTAAGTGAAAGTTTACAAATCAAGTCAGTCTGTCACATATAAGCTTATATACACCTTACTACATACTCGCATTTACTCTCCCCGTAATGAGTCAGCCCGCTCCCTCCTTCCAGCCTGTCCTTTTGTGACGATTTTGCCAGTTTCTAACCCTCTCTACCCTCCTATCTCCCCTCCAGACAGGAGATGCCAACACAGTCTCAAGTGTCCACCTGATACAAGTAGCTCACTCTTCATCAGCATCTCTCTCCTACCCATTGTCCAGTCCCTTCCATGTCTGATGAGTTGTCTTTGGGAATGGTTCCTGTCCTGGGCCGACAGAAGGTTTGGGGACCATGACCGCCGGGATTCTTCTAGTCTCAGTCAGACCATTAAGTCTGGTCTTTTTATGAAAATATGGGGTCTGCATCCCACTGATCTCCTGCTCCCTCAGGGGTTCTCTGTTGTGCTCCCTGTCAGGGCAGTCATCGGTTGTGGCCGGGCACCATCTAGTTCTTCTGGTCTCAGAATGATGTAAGTCTGTAGTTCATGTGGCCCTTTCTGTCTCTTGGGCTCATAGTTATTATGTGACTTTGGTGTTTTTCATTCTCCTTTGATCCAGGTGAGTTGAGACCAATTGATGCATCTTAGGTGGCCGCTTGTTAGCATTTAAGTCCCTAGACGCCACATTTCAAAATGGAATGCAGAATGTTTTCATAATAGAATTTATTTTGCCAATTGACTTAGAAGTGTCCTTAAGCCATAGTCCCAAAACCCCCACCCTTACTCCGCTGACCTTCGAAGCATTCAGTTTAGCCCGGAAACTTCTTTGCTTTTGGTCCAGTCCAGTTGAGCTGACCTTCCCTGTATTGAATATTGTCCTTCCCTTCACCTGAAGTAGTTCTTATCTACTAACTAATCAGTAAATAACCCTCTCCCACCCTTCCTCCCTCCCCCCTCTCGTAACCACAAAAGTATGTGTTCTTCTCAGTTTATACTATTTCTCAAGATCTTATAATAGTGGTCTTATACAATATTTGTCCTTTTGCCTCTGACTAATTTCACTCAGCATAATCCCTTCCAGGTTCCTCCATGTTATGAAATGTTTCACAGATTCGTCACTGTTCTTTACCGATGCTTAGTATTCCACTGTGTGAATATACCGTAATTTATTTAACCATTCATCTGTTGACTGACACCTTGGTTGCTTCCAGCTTTTTGCTATTGTAAAGAGTGCTGCAATAAACATGGGTGCGCATATATCTGTTCGTGTAAAGGCTCTTATTTCTCTAGGGTATATTCCGAGGAGTGGGATTTCTGGGTTGTATGGTAGTTCTATTTCTAACTTTTTAAGAAAACGCCGGGTAGATTTCCAAAGTGATTGTACCATTTTACATTCCTACCAGCAGTGTATAAGAGTTCCAATCTCTCCGCAGCCTCTCCAACATTTATTATTTTGTGTTTTTTGGATTAATGCCAGCCTTGTTGGAGTGAGATGGAATCTCATCGTAGTTTTAATTTGCATTTCTCTACTGGCTAATGATCAAGAGCATTTTCTCATGTATCTGTTAGCTGCCTGAATATCTTCTTTAGTGAAGTGCGTGTTCATATCCTTTGCCCACTTTTTGATTGGGTTGTTTGTCTTTTTGTGGTTGAGTTTTAACAGAATCGTATAGATTTTAGAGATCAGGCGCTGGTTGGAGATGTCATAGCTGAAAATTTTTTCCCAATCTGTAGGTGGTCTTTTTACTCTTTTGGTGAATTTTTTTTTAGATGAGCATAGGTGTTTGATTTTTAGGAGCTCCCAGTTACCGGGTTTCTCTTCATCATTTTTGGTAATGTTTTGTATTCTGTTCATGCCTTGTATTAGGGCTCCTAAGGTTGTCCCTATTTTTTCTTCCATGATCTTTATCGTTTTAGTCTTTATGTTTAGGTCTTTGATCCACTTGGAGTTAGTTTTTGTGCATGGTGTGAGGTATGGGTCCTGTTTCATTTTTTTGCAAATGGATATCCAGTTATGCCAGCACCATTTGTTAAAAAGACTATCTTTTCCCCAATTAACTGACACTGGGCCTTTGTCAAATATCAGCTGCTCATATGTGGATGGATTTATATCTGGGTTCTCAATTCTGTTCCATTGGTCTATGTGCCTGTTGTTGTACCAGTACCAGGCTGTTTTGACTACTGTGGCTGTATAATAGGTTCTAAAATCAGGTAGAGTGAGGCCTCCCACTTTCTTCTTCTTTTTCAGTAATGCTTTACTTATCCGGGGCTTCGTTCCCTTCCATATGAAGTTGGTGATTTGTTTCTCCATCAGATTAAAAAATGTCATTGGAATTTGGATCAGAAGTGCATTGTATGTATAGATGGCTTTTGGTAGAATAGGCATTTTTACTCTGTTAAGTCTTCCTATCCATGAGCAAGGTATGTTTTTCCACTTATGTAGGTCCCTTTTAGTATCCTGCACTAGTACTTTGTAGTTTTCTTTGTATAGGTCTTTTACATCTTTGGTAAGATTTCTTCCTAAGTATTTTATCTTCTTGGGGGCTACTGTGAATGGTATTGATTTGGTGATTTTCTCTTTGATGTTCTTTTTGTTGATGTAGAGAAATCCAAGCGATCTTTGTATGTTTATCTTATAACCTGAGACTCTGCCAGACTCTTCTATTAGTTTCAGTAGTTTTCTGGAGGATTCCTTTGGGTTTTCTGTGTATGACATCATGTCATCTGCAAACAGAGATAATTCTACTTCCTCCTTGCCAATCTGGATGCCCTTTATTTCTTTGTGTAGCCTAATTGCTCTGGCTAGGACCTCTAGGGCAATGTTGAATAAGAGTGGTGATAAAGGGCATCCTTGTCTGGTTCCCATTCTCAAGGGGAAATGCTTTCAGGCTGTCACCATTTAGGGTGATGTTGGCTGTTGGCTTTGTGTAGATGCCCTTTATTATGTTGAGGAATTTTCCTTCCAGGGTTTTTATTTTGTTGGGGGTTTTTGGTTACCTTTTCAATGTCTCTTTTTGTTATGGGTCTATTTAGTTGTTCTACTTCTGATTGTGTCAGTTTAGGTAAGTGGTGTTTTTCTAGGAATTCATCCATTTCTTCTAGGTTTGCAAATTTGTTAGAGTACAATTTTTCGTAATAATCTGATACGATTCTTTTAATTTCAGTTGGGTCTGTTGTGATATGGCCCATCTTGTTTCTTATTCAGGTTATTTGTTTCCTTTCCTGTGTTTCTTTAGTCAGTCTGGCCAATGGTTTATCAATTATGTTAATTTTTTCAAAGAAGCAGCTTTTGGCTTTGTTAATTCTTTCAATTGTTTTTCTGTTCTCTATTTAGTTCAGCTCTAATTTTTATTATTTGTTTTCTTCTAGTGCCTGATGGATTCTTTTGTTGCTCGCTTTCTATTTGTTCAAGTTGTAGGGGCAGTTCTCTGTTTTTGGTTCCTTCTTCTTTCTATATGTGTGCATTTAGCAATATAAATTGATCTCTGAGCGCTGCTTTTGCTGTGCCCCAGAGGTTTTGATAGGAAGTGTTTTCATTCTCGTTGCATTCTATGAATTTCTTTATTCCCTCCTTAATGTCTTGTAAAACCCAGTCTTTTTTGAGCAGGGTATTGTTCAGTTTTCAAGTATTTGATTTCTTTTCCCTGATTTTTCTGTTACTGCTTTCTACTTTTATGGCCTTGTGGTCTGAGAAGATGCTTTGTAATATTTTGATGTTTTGGATTCTGCAAAGGTTTGTTTTATGGCCTAATACGTGATCTAGAGAATGTTCCATGTGCACTAGAAAAAAAAGTATACTTTGCAGCTGTTGGCTGGAGGCATAGTTTCTTTTTACCACAGCATTTTCCTCTTGGTTTCCTCATGTATCTTGGTTCCATGTTTAGTTTTTGTGGGTTAAAGAATTTAACTTTACCCAAAGGATTTGGTCTTTGTCTTTGGTTCCTAAGAGATAACTTTAAAACCTTGGAATGGGCCCCAGATCATACCTGAAGGTTTGTGCTAATGAGGTGCCTCTTGCGTGGGGGCTGGGCAGACCAGAAAGACCCACCTTGTGTTTTCAGCAAACTTTAGGGGGCATGATTCAATCATGTGTAATGTATAATGAGCCCCAAATAAAGGATATGGACAAGGACGCTCCATGGGCTTCCTGGTTAGTAAAAGACTTTGATGCATTGGAAGGGTATCCGCATGTTCCTTGTTAGGACTTGGAAGCTCCACCTTGGGAACCCTCCCAGACTTCTCCCCATGTGTCTCTTCATTTTTATCCTTTATTTTTTTATGCTATAATAAAACTGTAATAGTTAGCATAGTGGTTATCATGAGTTCTATGAGTTGTTCTAGTGGATTATTGAACCTAACGTAGTAGTGGAAGTCAACAGGGCAGAAGTAAGGGAGCCTGGGGATCAGTGAGCTTATGGCTACCATCCTGAGAGAAAGGGACCCCCAAATTTGTAGCCAGCAGGTAGGATTTTTATCTCATTGTTCTTAGCACTGGGAGAATAAATGATTACTGTCTATGAAGTACATAGTACCTTCAGACCTGAAATTTTAATGGTAAAGTTTTAAATTTTCCCAAAGAATTTAGTCTTTGTCCTTGGTTCCTAAGAGATAAGGGAACCCACAAGCTTGTGGCTGGTGTTTGAAGTCTTGGGCAGACTTGGCAGTCTGGAGGATGGTGCCCTTTACCTTGTGAGGTCTGATCTAGCTTCTGGTGGTTAGGGTCAGAGAAAGAAGCGCTGCATGTGCAGTCAAATTGGAACGGAATTAAATTGAAAAGATTTCATTGATTTGATTTCCACACAGTTTTGGTGGCAGAGAATTAAGGTTACAATTGATCATTAACATTTCCTGTCCCCTCACGGTATATGTTCCTGGATTTCCCCTACTTTGTATCCCACTTATAATCATTTGTGACCTCTTTGGGCCTTCCCCACAGGTGACAGTTCCTTCTTTCTCCGTACCTGGCTCATGACCCCACTTCACATTCCTGAAACGCCAACGGAGCATCGCTATAATATGGTCCATGCTGCCACTCACAGTGTGATTAAGAAGACTTTCCAAACCCTCAACTCCCGATTCCGCTGCCTGGATGGATCCAAGGGAGCACTGCAGTACTCACCTGAGAAGTCCAGCCACATCATCTTGGCTTGTTGTGTACTCCACAACATCTCCCTGGAGCATGGGCTGGATGTTTGTTCCTCCCCAGTGACAGGACTCGTGGAACAGCCCCCTGAGGAAGAGTATGAGCACATGGAGTCCCTGGACTTCGAGGCCGACCGGATCCGCCAGGAGCTGATGCTCACTCATTTTAGCTAAGGTGGAAGATGGGGAGGAGGACGACTTTCCAGAAGTTGTGACAAACTGTTCCCCTCACCACCACCTACACGGCTGCATCATTTAGCATGACTGAGTGTGGGGACACTTGTCATAAACTGACATTTAATCTGTGTTTTAGGAGGGTTTGGGCTATGCCAGAATATCTTGATTTATTTGCAAATTTATTGACTAAAGCAAAAGTAAGACTACAGTTCAGCACTATCCGATGAACTCCAGGGTGTGCACCACTCATTTGAAAGCTCACTAGTTGCAGACATTTATGGTTGTGCCTGCAAAATCGGGAACACAGCATGTATACAGCTAAAATATTTTTGTTGTTGTTGTTTTAATGATCTGGAGATTTCAAATGAAAACAATACGTGTTTGTCTTAAATTATGTGGATGGTATTTTAGTTTTTGTACTTTGCTGCCTGTATAGGCATAATATGAGGCAAATGTGAAGAGTAAATTTAAATTGGGGAGTGGTCTTCTGACCTAAGTAAACGGCTAGTAATCTAAGTTTGGAGTTTTGTGTTTTTAAGACAATGTTAGGGATAGTCTAAAACCTTCATCTTTGACTTGTCTGCAGTAATTGGACTGTGACTTGGACCTCGGTCCTAGGGAGAATGTCTGGACTCCAGTCTCCTATTTGCAACCTCGAGTAGGAGCTAGAGACTAACTGAGTTCAAAAACCCAATCAGCTCAAGAAAGACAATTCAAATATAGATAAAATAGCAAGCTTTACAAGGAATCCAAAGGCCCTGATAGATTGATGGGCAAATTAGGCTCACACAGGTTTGGACAATTCGCATCTGAATAGATAACATTGCTGATGACCTTGATGTTAGAACGCCTGTTTAGCCATTCTATTTTGAAATTCCTAGTATAGTATAGTATAGTATAGTATAGTATAGTATAGTATAGTATAGTATAGTATAGTATAGTATAGTATAGTATAGTATAGTATAGTATAGTATAGTATAGTATAGTATAGTATAGTATAGTATAGTATAGTATAGTATAGTATAGTATAGTATAGTATAGTATAGTATAGTATAGTATAGTATAGTATAGTATGAAGATTTAGGGAATGAAGAAGGTGTGTGAAAGAGATAAAAGGAATATAAATGAATTCTGGAGTTAGACCTACTTGGATATCTTGTGTACAAAGTGATGGACAGAATTTCCCAGGAAAGAAATAATCCCCTACCAAGTCTTATTCTAAAATTAGACTGACATAAAAAAAAAAAAAAAAACTTGATTGAAATAATGCAAGTGTGAATTAGGTTCACACATTGGTGCCTTTGCTGGATTTAAAAAGAGACTTTCCTGAGGATTGTCTTGTTCCCAGTTTCACAGCCACGTCACCATGTGATACCTCTAACCTGTCCTCTTGGATCGTTTCCTCCCTGCCACTGGCAGTGTTAATCTGGTGATTTTCAAAGTAAAGAAATGAACAGCTGATGACAGAAGAAATTGGAAATAAATTGAGGATGACTCATCCTCCAAATTAAAAACAATTATGGATTATTATCTGCTGTTTATTTCCACTCCAAATGCTATTTTCCATCATCATCCTACTCTTAAACAGTGGGTCCATTTGGCAGGGGGTTGAGTCTAATATGTACAGTGATGTCACTGAGGTGGGAGTGGACAAATAAGTGACTGGAAACTTTATTCATTGTGCTGTAGAGATGCCCTGTTAGATTTTTTTCCATTGTGAAGTTTAGCTTGTGTCCCAACCTTCCTTTGTCTCCCTCATAAGGCAATGTCTCAACTCTCACAGTCTTTCCTTTTTAAGCTTCCCGAGGTGGATATTTCCCCCTAAAAGTTGTGGTTTTATTATTTATATTGACTCAGGAATACGTGCTGTCTACGTACTATAAGTGGCAAGGTGGGATGTGATCATGGAAAGTGCCTAGCATTTTAGCCTTAAATAACCATTCTTAAGCAAAATTGCGATTTTTCACAACCTAACTCACTACATGGTGACATGCCTGCGTGGGAGGAAGAGTCTTGGAGAGCTTTCAGAAGCAATTTCAAGTCTATTACTTGTACACTAAAGATATTTCCAAGTGCTGAACTAACTGAACACTGGCTGGCAGTGTTTTTCCCTGGGAGAATTTTATTTTCTAGTAATTCTACAGAGTAACTGTCCAAATCTATAACTTTAATATCCTTTTGACTTGGATTTTTACAGGCCCTCATTTTTCAGTTTATACTTTTCCCAAAGTGATATAGGGAAGGACGAAGGCCTTTGCTGATAGGGGCTTGTTATACAATTGCCTGAGAAGGCTTCTCTGCTTGAGGCCCTCAGTGTGGATTTATAGCCTCTTCCTGGTATGGTTTTGGGAAAGTGGCGATAATTTTGCCTTTCTTATATAAGCCTAACATTCCCATAGGTGACTCCATCTGGCCAGCATAGGAGCTTTCCAGATTTGCCGTTTGTTGATGTTAGGTGCTATTGAGTCAGCTCTGACTTGTAACGACCTTATGTACAACAGAATGAATCACTGGCCCATCCTATGCCATCCTCGCAATAGTAGCTATGTGTCTTAGTCATCTAGTGCATGGCTTTAACAAAGAGAAATTTATTCTCTCACTGTCTAGTAGGCTACAAGTCCAAATTCATGGTGTCAGCTCCAGGGGTAGGCTTTTTCTCTTTGTCGGCTCTGGAGGAAGGTCTTCGTGATGTATCAGTCTTTCCTTGGTCTGGGAACATCTCAGCACAGGGACTTCAGGCCCAAAGGACACACTCTGCTCCTGGGGCTGTTTTCTTGGTGGTATGAGGTTCCCAACTCTCTGCTTGGTTCCCTTTCCTTTCTATCTTTTGAGAGCTAAAAGGTGCTGCAGGCCACACCCAGGGAAATTCCCTTTACATTGATCAGGATGTGTCCTGGGTAAGGGTGGTGTTAGAATCCCACCCTAATCCTCCCAACATAAAATTACAATGACAAAATGGAGGACAACGACACATTACTGGGAGTCATGGCCTAACCAAGTTGATACACACATTTTTGGGGGGACATAATTCAATCCATGACAGTATGTTTGAAACCATTGTTGCAGCCACTCTTGTCAGTCCATCTCCTTGAGGATCTCCCTCCTTTTCGCTGGTCCTGTGCTAAGCATGATGTCTTTTTCCAGCATTTGGTCCCTCCTGATGACATGCCTTTTACATAGAGCGCTGTCTTTTTTAGAAGAGCTGATTTCTTTGTCACTCTAGATTCTTAAAGTGTTCATAGATTTCAATCCATTAATAAATTCCACGCGTGAATTTATCCTATATAAATATTTACAAAGAAGGAAGAGCCTCCTATCACTCTGCTGCCAGTGATTTCCTGCTGTTCTGGAATCTCTCCCCTTCCCAGTGTTGCTCCTACATGGCTACACTGCTTCCACTTTTACCATTCCAGCCCGAAGTATATGCACTACCCCACAGTGCGATGAGACCAGGCTACAAAGGACCAGAATATAATTGTAATAGCAAAATCAAAAATTGGCTCATCATTTTGGCTGCTCTTAAAGCCAAGGCCTAACCCTCTTCCTGAACTTCCTAATAAGATGACACATGATACCATGGACTGCCAGAAGAGCAACAAATCTGTCTTGGAAGAGGCACAGACAGAATGTTCCTTAGAAGCGAGGATGGCAAGACTTCATCTAACGTGCTTTGGACACGTTATCAGGAGGGACCAATCCCTGGAGAAGGACATCATGCTTGGTAAAGTAGAAGGCCAACAAAACAGGCAGACCCTCGAAAAGATGGATTGACAGAGTGGCTGCAACAATGGGCCCACACAGTAAAAATTGTGAGGGTGATGCACGATCAGGCAGTGTTTCATTCTGTTGTACACAGAGTCACTGTGAGTAGCAACCAACTCGATGGGCACCTAACCATAACAGCTACAGAGTTATTTCACCCTAGGTTCAGCCTTATTGCTACCACCCAGAATGCAGTAGAGCAAGTTTCCAAATCCCAGAGTCAAGGTTGGGAGCAGAGTCTCCTCCCTTTCCCTCCCTCTCTCCCCCAGGCAATTCCTCTAGGCTAACATGCCCAATCCTCTTCCTTGTTTAAAAAAAAAAACAGTTGCCCTTGAGTCGATTCTGACGCACAGCAAACCTATAGGACAGATAAAACTGCCCTGTAGGGTTTCTAAGGGGCATCTGGTGGATTGGAACTGTTGACCTTTTGTTAGCAGCTGAACTCTTAACTACAGCCCTACCAGGGTTCCTTTGCTGGTTTAGTCTTTCCAAATTCTTTCCATGTGATGGACAATGGCAAGGTCCATTCTTAGGTTGACCAATTATCCCAGTTTTCCCAGAACTGTCACAGTTGCTCTGAGTCAGAATTAACTCCACGGTAGTGTTTTTTGTTTGTTTTTTGGGGGGCAGTGGGGAGGCAGAGGAGGGTGTCACAGTTTTAGCATTGAAAGACCCATGTCCTGGGAAACACTTCAGTCTTGGGCAAACAGGACATTTGGTTACCCTACTTCAGAGAATGCACTATGCTACCTTTAAAGTTATGACTCCACCTGGAGAATGCTATACAATGAACAATCAATACAATAATGACTTATTGAGTATTAACACCAATATTTAGGGCATCAGTGGTACAACCCAGGATGATCTTTACCTCTACCCACTTGGTTTCTTTTTTAAAGTTCTTCCTCCAGTGTGAGGAGTATCCTGTAGGTTTGGGGGTTTCAACTCCTTTTCTCTTATGGACAATATTTCCATCCACACAGACATCTCCATAAGAACAAAACAGTCGGTTGTTGTCACATGGAAGCTTAAATCCACACTTCAAAAGAAACAGTTCTCTAAAGAAAATGTATCTCTAGGAATGCGATTCTGCCTGCAGAATAAGCCGTATTTTCCATGATCTCACAGAACAGTATAGCTCCATAGCTGTCTCAGTTTCTCAAATATCTCCATTTTCCGATGGTCATTTTAGATTTATATTTGCATAACTTTCAGGTGATTTTCCCAAAATAAAAGTCTCTGGCTTTTAAAAAGCAAAAACTTATCATAAACTTGAAATTACAGTTTCTTAGCTTTTATTACTGCAATAAAAGTTCCAAAATAATGTAGTAATTTAGGTCAAATTTGAATCAGGGGTGTAGCTCTAGACATTATGCCCCACAAACCTTTCTAAAAAAGGAAGCTTATCTATAGCATGTATTCTAGGAATTCTGGGAAGACTGCAAAGAAAGGTCTCTTTGCCAGCTCCTCATTTGGCTCCAGAAATGTGGCAGAGACTGCTTGTTTAGCTGTCACTTAGTATCCATGTGCCTTCCACCTTCAGTGGGTAAATGGCTGCCTGGGATAAAGACTACTTCCCAGCTTGCCTTTCATCTAGGTATGGCTATGTAACTAAATCCTGGTGAGTAGATATAAGTGGAAGTGCCTGTGTTACTTTCAAGATGTGTGGTTATGGCTAGGAGACGTGCTTTTCCTTCTGAGCTTCCTGCTTTTTGGAATGTGGTCATGATGGCTGGAGCTTGAGTAGACATCTGGGATCTGAGGTGAAAGCCACTTTTAGCCACTAATAGCAAAGCAATAAGATAAGAAGGAGCCTCGTATCTGACACTGAGACACCATACTTACCCTGGGGTGTGCATCTCTGAATTTCTTTTATACGACAAAGAAATAAACCTCTACCTCCCTTGTTGTTAATTGCTGTCAAATGGATTCCAGCTCAGGGCACCCATGTGTGCAGTGCAGAACTGCTCCACAGGGTTTTCAAGGCTCTGTCCTGTAGAAAGTAGATTTCTAGGCCAATTTTCCAAGGCCCCTCTAAATAGGTTTGAATTGCCAATTTTTTGGCTAGTAATCAAGTGCTTAACTCTTTGTGACACCCAGGAATTCCCTGCCTTCCTTGATTACTCTTATTATTTGTTTATGTGCAAAAAAGACTAATAATAAATAATAGGGTTATAGCTGCCTCTTTCTAAGTGCAGCAATACCTATTACACAGAAAAAGGAAATAACACAAATGTTCAGCAATGGGGAGCATGATCAGTGTATCCCCTCAGTGGACTATTGTGCAACAGTTAAAGAAAAAACTAATAAGTTTTAATAGGGGAGATGATATAATGAAAAATTATAACGTAATTGTATCTCTCCTTGAATTAAACTTCTAAAAATTATATATGGATATTTCCAAGCACTTCATGGGAACATGAACAAATTAAAATTATACATTTTGGAGGCAGACTTTTAAGTTGTTGTTTTTTAAGACTTTCATTAATGCTACTATACTGTTTACTCATTTTAAAAGTCCTCTAAAACAGTGGTAGACAACCAAAGCCCAGTGTCTTGTCCTTATGTATGGCATGTTATGGTTGCTGGTCTCATGTCTATGTGTTATTTTTATGGGTTGTCCCTAAGTATTTTCACAGACTAAAAGAAGAAAGTACAGAAAGTAACAATAAATTGTAAATAAAATTAATGCTGTAAGGATGTGTTCTTTCACTTTAATTAAATTATAAATTATTCAAGGACTGGGACTATCTTATTTTCTTTTTATGCCCTTCCAAGTCTCCTCACTCCTTAGGAGGAGGTAGGGTACTCTGTATTACTGTTCACACTTGGTAATCCATATTTGTAGTGATCCATGTGTTTTACTGAGTTGTACTCAGGATGCACATATAAATCCCTACTTGTGCTGAGCATATTTGGGTACTAAGAGACTTCAGAAACAGGCCATTGTTGTGCATGAAAATGTCAACATACTTTATCATCTGATCCCAGAGACTTTTGATCATTATGTAAGAACCACACCTGTGGTTTTATGGTCCCTGTGCTAAAAAAAACCCCAACCTATGGATTCCAACCCTTTGCCCTCGAGCGGATTCCAACTCATAGGGACCCTATAGGACGGAGTAGAACTGCCCCATAGAGTTTCCCAGGAGCGGCTGGTGGATTCGAACTCCTTAGCAGTCGAGCTCTTAACTACTACGCCACCAGGTGCCAGGTAAATCAGTATCTAGACATGTCGAAGAAAATAAAATGCGGTCCATGGATTGGCTTTCCCCTGATTTAAGGTCAGATGACACACCCGTGGGTTTTCTCAGCTTCTTGCTACGTTTGTGGGACTTTAAGGGCTTTTGTATTTACTTTGTTTCTATCTGGATTCGCATTCTCTTCCTCTCGCCATAAATACATACATATTTTTGGTGAATGTATTACTGGAAAGCCATGTAATCACATAATGTTAGAGCTGGAGAAGATTTCAGGGATCATTCATCTCACTGTTTTGTGAGAAAACTAACGATCAAAAGAGGTGATTTGCTCAATTGGGATAAATATTTTTCTAAGTTCATAAGGTAGTCGAACTGTATAGCTAAACTACAATTAGACTACAAGTGTTACTGCACCATGATTTGATTTTCAACACTCTCAAGAAAAACTCCAGGTGTCTACACAACTTAAACAGCCGGCAACCGACACAGAAAATGGCAGAAGCACAGGTTTAGAATCTGGACTTGTTTATTTATGCCTTGGACGGGAGCCGGACCTTGAAGCCACGGAGCTGTTTTCCGGCGCTCGGCTCTGGTGCCTTGAACGATAGCTCAGGCGCTCCTCCATTAATGTCTGGGCGTTCGTGTGTTCGGTGATCTTTTGCGCCGTCTTCTTGCTTGATGTCTCCTGAGCGGTGGCGGCGCCCGGTCGAGGGCTGAGTTACCCGCGAGGCTCCACACTCGGGCCGCTTTCTTCCGCCGGTCGGTAGAGCGGACCTCTTGCGTCCTTCCTGCCTATTCCTTCCTCCTCTTTGTGGCTCAGCCTGCTCGCCGGGCTGCAAACCGAGCCCCCACTCGCCTTGCAGGTAGGCCCGGGAGGAGCCTGGGAGGCCCGGCCCGGCATCCTTCAGCCACGGGGTTGAGAAGACCTTGGCGCCGGCGGGTGGGCGGGCGGACCCGCGGCCGAGACTCCGCCAGAGGAGGGGCTGTCGGGCTGCGTTCGGGGGCGCGGCCGGAGGGGCGGCAGGGAACTGAAGGAGAAGCCGGAAGGAGGGAGAGATGCTGGGGCAGCCCAGTGTGGTTCGGTAGGGAGGGGATGTTGGGTCTAGGGTGGGTGTCGGCGCCCCCTGTGTCGGGGGAAAATCGCCTTCCAGAATGGTTAAAGATTTGCGCACTTTGACCCTCCTCCCTTTTTCCTTTCCCGCTTCCTAAGGCTCCGGGTGTCATGACTCAATTGCACTGGGGACCCCCTCTGAGTCCGGCCTTTGGAGGGACCCTTGAGTAGGTGGAGGCGTGTGGAACAAGGCCCTCTGGCTCCTCTGAGCGAAGTGTCATTTTCTCGCCTCTTTTTTGGGTAGGGAAACTGAGGCTGAGGTCTGGGACGTGAGTTTTCCCCATATCCCCTGCAGATGTTGAAGGCACTGTAAGTCACTTTTTTGTCATTTACCAGCTCACCTTTTTTCGTTTTACCAGGTACTCCTTTATGCACATAGTGATTTGTCATTTGATTGTCTGTGGTTCCTTCTTCTTAGGAATATAAATTCTGTTACCGGTGACTTCAGAAGTAAAGAGACCATGTGATCTTTTGGCTGGTTTTGCTTTTCAAAGTCTGTGTTATTTTAGCGAGAATAGCAATGACAGTTTCTTTTTGTTTCTTGGTTGATAATTTTGTTTGCTGTCCAGTTTGCTTTCTAGTTGATGCTTTTTTTCTCCTCCTTCCCCTCAGCCGGTTTTTAGTGGAAATCTTTCAACTATGGTGTCCTGACAGGATGGTCAAGATTTTGAAATCAGATGGTTGGCCTTGTGAGGGTTTGCCTTCCGGGAAGTATCCAAAGGAAACCTAAGGAGTCCCTTTTGGAATACTTTTTCGTGTTTTTGATTAGTGGTCAGTGCATATACTAGAGGTAAAAGGCTGTGTGCAGGAATCATGCAAATATTGAGGTATTTAAATTGAAGGTTAACATTCTGGGAACTCTGTTATGTTTCTCTCCAAACTTGGGAAATTTGGGGAGTTACTTATTCTTACTCGTTTTATTTTCATTGAATTTGGTGTTATGATCCTAATTTGTGTAACTTTTTGTTGAAAAAAATAATCAGCGTAGAGGTCAAGCTAGGTCGGATAAGTTCTCATAGTATGTAGAATCATTGGGAGAAGCCTTTTAAGGGAGAACTGATTAAATCCCTGGTGCTTGGATGGAAAATATACAAGTCTCTGACCCAGCACAATTTTAGCATTCTCGTGTGAGCGTTGGAAAGATTTTTTTTTTCCCCTCTAATTTTTTTGTGGGGTCAGCAAGATTTAAATGAAAGGCCTTTGATCGCGAGTGCTTTTCTAGTCACCAGGATCTCAGTGCTTACTGAAAAGGATTAATGAAGAGCCACCAGACTATACGGAGAATCTAGATTGGGAAGTTAGGTTAAGAATGTGTATTCGTTGAAGAAGAAGGCTTTATGGTAGAAGAGAAATTATATCAGAGGAGAGAACTTAGAGAAGGAAGCGATATTGTCCATTAATCTTTGGTAGGTTCTGGACAGAATTTAGAGTTACGTGTAGTATCTTAGTGGTATCTTATAAGTGCTAAATAATAATAATAAAAAACAAACAACCAAACCCAGTGCCGTCGAGTCGATTCTGACTCATAGCGACTCTATAGAAAGAGTAGAACTGCCCCATAGAGTTTCCAAGGAGCACCTGGCGGATTCAAACTGCCAACCCTTTGGTTAGCAGCTGTAGCACTTAACGACTACGCCACCAGGGCTTCTAAGTGCTAAATAAAGTAAGTGGAAATTGCTGTGAGTGTCGGGAAGAAATATTAGCAACGTTTTATGTTTCTGTAAAAAGTACTTGAAGATGAATTGAGGAAGATAAGAAATTTGGTGGTAGGGCTTATGGGGTAGAGTTTATCAGCGTCTTGCCCCCTTCTCTGCTTTAGGATAGAAATTCACTCCACTTTTAACTTACTTGATCAAATCTTGTTTTGTTCTGTCAGTGTCAGAGTGGGCTGTCTTGTGGGATTTCCTTTCCGAAATGTACAGGTTCAGAATGTGATTGAATTATTCTTTTAGCAAGACAGTTCTTGGGGATTCTTAAAGGTGCTGGTTTCTTTGAATATCCTGTAGAATTTGGCCTGGAATGGAATTATGTATATCACTTGAAAAAGATAAGTTATGTGTATTACTTGAAAATTATTATTTTTATTAACAGAATAACAACTTACACTTTTATACTGTATGATTTTCAAAATATTTTCAATATGTGTTAGGAAACTTAAGAAACTTATTTTTTTGACCATATTCCTTTATGCTGCTTATTAATTATGCTGCTTATTAATGTTGAACCAAAACATTTATGGTGTTTGAGGATCCTCGTGAATGTTGACAGATTATGTTGACTATTTGTCTCACTCCTCCCATAATATGATAAAGTCTTTGCTTCTCTTAAAGGAATTGGAGAAAAAGTTTTGTCGTCGGCACACCAAGGTCTCTTTTTCCAAGATGTGCCTCAGCCTCAATAGAGTTATTTTGGAATGGGATGCAGATTTTTTTTTTTTTTTGCTCAGTGGTTTGGTTTATAAAAACAAAAAATCTGAAGTTCCTTTAATCATAGTCATTCTTGTTTCTTTCTCCAGTTGTTCCTTATAAACCCAAAGAGAACTTTCTGTTTCTTGTCATAATTTGTTTGTATAAAAGTTACAACCTGTCTTGTGGTTTGGGGGTAATTTGTATTTTATCTTTTCAAATTCCTCCCTCCTAAATTAATTAAATCTATTTTCTTTTCTTATAGCTAAAATTAGTTACTGATAAAAGATAAAATGTTTGTAATCAGTTATTGTCGACGTATTTATGAGTCCAGTAGTATGTGGCAGCCTGCCAGTGTGATGTGGTCAAGAGAAAATAGATTAAGGAATCAGGAGACCTGGATTTAAATCCTAGGCTTACCAGTTTACTAGCTAAGAAATCTCGTGCAGATTACTTAAGGAGGAGGCTGTAGAGAAGGTTACCGTCCTTCCTGAGCATTTACTGTGTCATGCTCTTTATGTGTGTTATTCCATTTAATACTTGTAACAGCCCCTTGGGATAGATATTATTCTCTCCTTGGATACTGAAGCTCAGAGAGGGTACATAATTTGACTAAGATCACATAGCAGATACCTAGCAGGACAGGGAATTGAATTCAAGGCTGGTGAACTTCACTGTACTCTGATGCTTATTTTGAGTCATAGGAAAGGTAATACTTATGTCATAATTACTTGTTGAAAAAAAGTACACAAAACTGCTTTAAAGAGATAAAGTGCTGTTCAAATGTTAACTTCTGTGCTCTCTTACAGCAGCAATTAGCAGATGTCATCTGGGTCTTTTGGCAACTTGCTGTTTTCAAGGCAGCATTAAGCCAGACCATTATGGAGGATAACAAAACCAAACCTGTTGCTGCCATGTCGATTTTGACTCATGGCAACCCTATAGGACAGAGTAGAACTGCCCCATAGGGTTTCCAGGGAGCGGCTGGTGGATTAGAACTGCTGTTCTTTAGGTTAGCAGCTAAGCTCTTAACCGTTACACCACCAGGGCTCCATCATGGAGGACAGAGGTGAATAAATGTTAAACCAGCACTGGAGGGGCCTGCTAATGTATGTGTGGAAAGGAGTAAAGTGCTTAGAAGTGCTAGTGAAAGAGAAGTGGTTTTAGGTGCTACATGTTTAGATGGGGTGAGACTAAGGATGTTTACCCCCTTTTTTCCAGTTAGTCTTGGTTTATGTATCTTTAGATTAACCTGCTCTAGTGTACTGAGGGAGTCCCTGAGTGGCACAAATGGTTAAGTGCTCAGCAAGTGACTGAAAGGTTGGCCATGCAAATGCACTTAGAGGTGCCTCCGTAGAAAGGCCTGGTCATCTGTTTTCAAAAGGTGGTGGTGGTTGCGTGCTATCGAGTGAATTCCAAAGCATAGTGACCCTATGGTGATTCTCTAGGACAGGGTAGAACTGTCCCATGGGGTTTCCAAGGAGTGGCTGGTGGATTCGAACTGCCAACCTTTTTATTACTGGAACTATTAATCACTTCACCACCAGGGCTTCTCCAAAAGGTTACAGCCCTGAAAACCCTATGAAGTGCAGTTCTACTCTGATACACATGGGGCAGCCACCTCAAATTTAACCCAATGGCAACTGTATTTTTTTTTTAGTGTACTTTGTATCTTTTCTGACTTGTTCTCTGTCTCTTGCTTTGTTTTTAGAGTTGATAGTTTCCACTTCTGGACCCAGACTTTTTCCTTTCTTTATTGTGTATTGTTCTTATACTGTGTTTTTTTCTGAGTTATGAAATACTTCTGTCAGATCTTTTGAAACTATTTCTTGATTGTGAGTCTGTGTTTCAGTGCTTGCTTTCTCAGACTTAATTCATCTAGCAGATATTTATTGAATACTCATTAGATGCTGGAATACAGAGGTAGCCATGATGGTTCATGCCCTCATTAAGTTTATTCCAGTGGGGAGCATACTTGACCAGGTTATCTGATAAATAATAAAATTTAGGCTGAAATAAGTGAACTGAAAGAAGCAGACAAGAGCTGACAGAGAGGAATGAAAGAGCAAGAAGGGTCCGTGGTGTGCCCTGGGCTTGGGGTCCACCTAAAAAGTTGAAATCACGGCCTACCATGATTCAGGAAATTAAAGCTCTGCTGCTGCTATCATAATGGAAGCCTTCATTCAGATCGCTGCATATAGTATTGGCCTGTCACTTAATGTATGATGGCACTGGGTTTAGCATAGTAAAGGGTAACTATCCAGTGTGCTCGACTAGTGAGTTTAATGTTTTACCTCTAATGTGACCTGAATTGAATTAGTTCTCCTTTATTATTTTTTCCAAATTAACTATTCTTTGAAAGTTGAGTTCAGTGAGTTTGAATGTTGGATACCTGCTTTCAGGTGAATTTGTAGCAAGCAGTAAACCAAAGTATTTAGCCATAAAAAAGAGATAGGCAGGAGAACTGTTGAAATTGAGAGGCAAATGTAGGCTGTCAACTTGAGCGTGTGTATAGCGATACCTACGGTCTTGTTTGGTGCCTTTCTTCCACGAAAGGCAAAATATTTTGCAAACATTTTTTTTTTACTACTGCTTATCAGAATTCTGTTTCTGTCTGTAGAATGAACTGAGGCAGATTTTACATTTCATGACTCATCATTTATTTCTGCTTCCCATGAACCAAAATTGCTGTCTTTTACAATTGATGAAATGAAGCATCTGAAATTTTGCTCAGTTGGAGGGGAGATTAATATGCAGGTGTTTTGGGGAGCAAATTGGAGTATTTCAGTCTAGGTGATAGGGGAAAACATGGCAGAAGAACATGACTTCCCAAGCTCTTAAGTAACAATATAGTGTACTGACTCTGGATCCAAGCAGCCTGGTTTCCTAATGCCAGATATACCACTTACTGGCTCATACTTAACCTCTCTATGCTTCTCCTCATCTGTAGAATGTCATACAATTGTGATAAGAATTAAATAACTTAATGTGAAGTTTTAGAACAGCATATAGGTCTATATATATGCTGGCTTTAATTATCAATATTATAACGACAGATTATATAGGTTCTTCAAAAGGAGAACAAATAATAGAAATGCAGTCATGTGTTGCTTAACATCCACAGTGAAACAGGATGTTATGTGATTTAGATGTTACGTGAACACCATATTATATACAAGCAGTCCCCAGATTATGAACGAGTTCTGTTCCTAAATCTGTTTTTAAGTCTAATTTGTATGTGAGTTGGAACAGCTAGGTGAAGTTCATATCTAATGTCAGTCAAATGTTTATCTGAAAACCAAAAAAACTAAAAACCAAACCTTTTGCTGTCAAGTTGATTCCAGCTCATAGCGACCTTAGTATATAGCATATGGTGTACCTTTGTATGCATAAAAAACATTAAAGAAACTCTTCCAGATACACCCAAATGTCTTTAACATAATAACATAGTAGTAGTAGTAATAATGATAATGGGACTGTGGACGTATATGTGGTCAGATGCTGCCTGAACAGATGTTATGAGGTGCATGACTGTACTTGGATTGAAGCTTGGTGCTTTTGAGAAAACTAGAAAAAGGAATAGGTAGGTAAAGCAGCACGCTTACCCCACCTTCCCCTCAGTGCCCTTCAAATCAAGTAGAAGGATGAGTCTTTACTGACAAGGAGAAACCTAGAAAGCAACAATGTCTGAAAGAGTTCTAAATACAAGGTAAATGACAGATTTTCAAAACTTTTGTAATATATGTAGCAAAACAGGCCAGGGCTGTTTTAGAAACAGAAGAACATTTCTTTGGAAAACAGGTAGAAATGTCTACATTAGCATCTGATTTCTACCATTTATTTGAACTGTGGTTGGTGCTTGAAGGATTTAGAAGAAGTTGATTAAACGAATGAAAATGAATAATATTTAGAGAAAAGCTCAAAGATACCAAGTCACCTTAGGTAAACCTCTGGAAGAGTGAACGTATTTTCCAAGAATCCAGTAGAGTTAGATGCTTATAAATTGTGGGTTGCTTCAGTCTTTGCCTTAACTACCTGTTTACATTTTTCTTTCTAAACTTCCTTAATATTCTTGCTCTGTCATTTTAAAAATCATCTATCTAATGATTATAACAACAAAAAAAAAAAACCCAAGCCTATTGCTGTTGATTCTGACTCATAGCAACCCTATAGGACAGAGTAGAACTGCCCCATAGGGTTTCCAAGGAGCGCCTGGTAGATTTGAACTGCTCACCTTTAGGTTAGCAGCCGTAGCTCTTAACCACTATGCCACCAGGGTTTCCATCTAATGATTATAGCAGAGTCTTATTTTTCATTCATTCAGTATATGTTTATTGAATGTTTACCTCTGTGGTAGGTGGTGAGGATACCAGATAGCTAATCAGAACCAGTGCCTACTGAGTGCTTATTAGGTGCTAGGTATTGTACTAAGTGCCTTGATTCATTTTTATAGCACACTTATGATGTAACCTGTTACTGTTGATTCGATACTCATACCTTATGATGTAGGTATTTTTAATTTCCCCATTTTATAGATGTCAAATTTGTGGCACAGAGAGGTTAAGCAATTTGCCCAAGGTCATACAGCTGGTAAGTGGCAGACTAGGATTTGAATCCAAGAATTCTATCACCATAATCCCTTTCTCTTAACTGCTAAATTATACTGATTCTAAAGTACTTTAAACAATTCTAAAACCCATTGCGGTTGAGTCGCTCCTGACTCATAGTGACCCTATATGACAGAGTAGAACTGCCCCACAGGGTTTCCAAGGTTATAAATCTTTACAGAAGCAGACTGCCAGATCTTTCTCCTGCAGAGTGGCTGCCGGTAGATTAAAACTGCCAACTTTTTGGTAGCAGCCACTGCACCTTCAGGACTCTCTTAAACAGTTCTAGACTCCCTAAACTACTGCTGTTATACTAAGACTAGAGTGGAAAAAAATAGACATTGTCCATCCCCTGATAGAGATTACAGTTCAGAGGAGACAGAGATAGTAAACAAATAATTATGCCACTGAATGTGTATTTGCAAAGTGTGTTAAGCCATATGAAGGAAAAGTAAAAAAGAGATTATGGTAGGGGAACCTGGATTGGATTGGGGCTTCAGGGAGAATTTCTCTGAAGAAGTGATATTTAAGCAAAGACTAGAAGGATGAAAGGGGAAGGCATGTATGAAAGCCCTGGGGGTGGAAAAGAACTTGGCGCATTTAAGAAAATGAAAGAAGAATGGTATTGGTGGCATATAGTGATAAGTGAGGGAGGGAGGGTTTTTATCCTAAGTATAATTGGAAGCCTTTGAAGGTTTTAAGCATGTGTGTCATGATCTACTGTATGATTTTGTAAGATTACCGTGGCTTCATTGTGGGGAATGGCTTGGAAAAAGAACTGGGGGAGGTCTAGTTAGAAGGCCATATAGTAGTCCAGGCAAGAGATGATGACGATTGGATTAGGCTGTAGGCAGTGGAAATGGAAAGAAGTAGAAAGATTCAGTAAATATTTTAGAGTTAGTGCAGGTGAGACTTAATGATGGATTGGATGTATAGGAAGAGGGAGGTGTCAAGCATGATTCCCAGATTTCTGGCATGAGTATTTGGGTAGATGAAGGTGCTGTTTTTGAAATGGAAACATTGGAGGAGGAGCAGATTTTTAAAAAAAAATTTTATTGTGCGTTAAATGAAAGTTTACAAACCAAGTCAGCCTCTCATACAAAAATTTATATACACCTTGCTATATACTCCTAGTTGCTTTTCTCCTAATGAGACAGCACACTCCTTCTCTCACCCTGTTTTTCCGTGTCCATTCAGCCAGCTTCTGTGTCCCTCTAGGAGCAGATTTTGACTGGAGTTGGGGAATGGAATGAAGACCTCAGTTTTAATCATGCTAAAATATGCTTGTTGTAAACATGTAAGTAGAGAATCAAGTAAGCTGTTGGATATGCAGGGTAATGCTTAAAAGTGGCACTTGAAGTATAAATCTGGTTGCTGTTGGTATATAAATAGTATTTATAGTCAAAGAAAATGATTGAGATTACCTAGAGAAAAAGTAAAGAGTAGGAGGAAAAGAATGCTCAGGACCAAGCCCTAAGGAATGAATTTAATAGAAAATCCAGGAAGAAAGTGTTATTACAGAAATCGAGAGAGGAAAATGTTTCAAGAAGGTGGTGATCAACTGTATTTTGTTGGATGTAGCAACATAGAGGTCATTGATCATAGCAAGAGTAGTGTTGGAGGAATGTAGAGGCAGAAGCCAGATTGAAGTAGGTTTAAGGAATGGGAAGGGAAGAAGTAGAGATGGTCTGTATATTTTAATTATTAGCATGTCTTTCTCTCCATAAGAAGTAATAGGCACAAGACAGTAAGGTTTGTGATGATAGGAACCATACTTTTTCATCTTGGTGTCCTTGGTTGCTTGGCCTTGATGTCATGTCAGAAGGTTGTACTAAAGGGGAAAGGGGCGAAGAATTGACGATATTTGCAAGATAGTGAGAGTAATGACTCTCATGGTCATTATATGTTGACCTTAAACCAAACTCGTTGCTGTGGAGTTGGTACTGACTCATAGTGACCGTGTAGGACAGAGTAGAACTGCCCAGTAGAGTTTCCAAGGCTGCAATCTTTACAGAAGGAGACTGCCACATCTTTCTCCCATGGAGCAGCTGGTGGATTCGAACTGCTCACCTTTTGATTAGCAGCCAAGCGTTCAACCACTGTGCCACCAGGGCTCCTTACATGTTGGCCTTGTAAGTCATCTTATTCTTAGGCTTATGTACTTTTTATATACTTTTAAACTTCTGTATTGTAATCTTTTCTGTTTTTACCTCCCTGCCTTTAATAGGTTTTTGTATTTTCGTATTACAGGCTTTTAAACTTTATTCCACATCTTTCTTTTTTCTTATTGCTTTCCTGTGGTCTTTGTTACTATAGTTAATTAGTTGGAGTGCTTTCTTGTTTACTTTATCTTTTTATTCATTCATTCATTTTTTGGCTCTTATTTCCACATAGTATGCTGTATAATTGTGATGAAGGTCTAGACTTTAGTTTCTATTTTCTTTGCCATTTACCTGCTCTTTACCCAGGGTCTAATTAGATATGTTGAGATCGTATTAAATGTTTTGGCTGCCATCCTACCTAGAATTTTATACCATGACTTTCCTGGGAAGCACTAAGCATTTTATGGACATTGCCCCTATTAGTTCTCCTAACATTCTGGTTTTATTATTTGCATATTACTAATGGGATAATTGAAGCACAGCAGCTGAATGTTTTTTACTTCCCATCATCTTCAGTGCAAGTCAGTGATGAAACTGGAAATTTCGGACTCTTAATCATGGTCTTTGTCTAAGGTGACCCATTTAAAGCCGTATTGCTTTTCCATGAAGCTGTTTGAAATAGGCTGCCATATTTTATAATCTCTTGAAGGGATATTGTTCAGGTAGTATTAAGCAGGTGTTTTCTTTCCACAGAGGACGTGACAAGAGGGAATATGTTTTAATTGCAGGAGAAGGAAAATAGATTTCATATTAGAAAGAACTTCTTGACTACAAGCTTTTGGAATGTTACCGAGGAAGGTTGTGTAATGTCTTCCCCAGAAACTGCGTTACTGTCTTCCTGGAATGATTTAGGTGTCAGTTTATTTAGAAATGAGGGAGATGACCAAGGTGACTTGCTGAGGTCCCTGGTAATTCCAGGACATAATTGTTGTATGCTTAATCAAAATAGCATCTCCAGCATCTTAATTGTTGTATTTTCATTTTCTCATGAAGAAATAATCAATGTAGAATAGGTAAGTTGTTCAGGTCTCCCAGTGAAATATAAGATTAGCATTCTAAATCATCTTGGCTCCGATGCCTTTGTTGAATGCTTAGGGACTTGTTCCTTGCCTTAAGCAAATCTTTTCTTGGCTGTATGATACAGCAGTGTTATGATTCTCCCTAAGCCGTAAGGATCAAAGCCAACATCTGCAGCTTCCATAGAGTGTGTGATTTGAGAGTTGTTGGCTGGGTTTAGATTGGGACTAAGAATCTCTTTCCTACAAAGATTGCTTTGGTCTCAGGTTACACATGTAGAAGAAATGAGAACACATGATCAATAACAGATTAAGGTAATGGATTCTTAATGACTAGTTTAGGCAGGGGCCAGGTTAAAATTGCTTAGGTGAAGGAGCACATGACATAGATATATTTTTGGTTTGTGGTACCTAGAGGAATAGAAGCCCAGAAGATGGGCAGATGAACATTAAATTATTTTGGTATAGGGCATGAACATAAAAATACTCATTAAATGCAATATTAAGTTGCCAGCTTAAATGCTCAGCTCAGGAAATGCCAAAGTTAGGGCACTCAGAACAACATTAACTCATCCATTTCACATTTAGTGTCTACATTAAAGTATCTCAAAGGAATCTCTTGTCTATCATCAGAATCTCACTTGGGGTTGTTAGGTCATTGACTCATTGGAAGGCCAAGCTGGAAAGGGGGTTTTCTATTGGTACCTTTACTGAAAGCTTTATTAAGTTTATTTATTTTAGTTGAATTTTGGGAGCATTTACTCATTTGTTCATTTCTCTGCCACTGAGAATATCATCAAATATATTTATTGAGCTTTATTGAATTGGCAACAGCTGTTACCACTGTAGGATAAAATAGAGGGGAGCCAACTTTTCAATGCCTACCATGTGCCAAGAATTTTATATTTGTTCTTGCATTTATTAGTCGTAACAAACCTGCAGAATAAATGGTGGTATCTCTGTTGTATAGGGCAAGAAAAAGTGAGAATCATTGTTTCTTGCCAGAGGTTATATAGCGGGTGAATGGCAGAACTGAGATGGAGAAGGCAAAATCTTCTGGGTTTTTTTTTTTTTTTTTTTTTAACTTTTATTGTGCTTTAAGTGGAAGTTTACAAATCAAATCAGTCTCTCACACAAAAACTTACGTACACCTTGCTACATACTCCCAATTGCTCTCCCCCTAATGAGACAGCTTGCTGCCTCGCTCTACTCTCTCTTTTGTGTCCATTTTGCCAGCCTCTAACCCCCTCTACCCTCTCATCTCCCCTCCATGTAGGAGTCTCAAGTGTCCACCTGATTCAAGAAGCTCACTCCTCACCAGCATCCCTCTCCAACCCATTGTCCAGTCCAATCCATGCCTGAAGACTTGACTTTGGGAATGGTTCCTGTCCTGGGCCAACAGAAGGTCTGGGGGCCATGACCACTGGGGTCCTTTTAGTCTCAGTCAGACCATGAAGTCAGGTCTTGTGAGAATTTGGGGTCTGCATCCCACTGCTCTCCTGCTCCCTCAGAGGTTCTCTGTAGTGTTTCCTGTCAGGGCAATCATTGGTTGTAGCTGGGCACCATGTAGTTCTTCTGGTAAAATCTTCTGTTTTAAGCCAGTGTTTTCCACTGTGTTCCTTGGAGGTCTCTAAGGGGTGGCTATGAGAGTGAGGAGGAGTTTTGATTCACCCACTCTGCTTAAACCAGAGCAGCCCTACTTTTGTTTTGTATTTTGGTGTTTTCGTATAAGACTTCATTTGGAAAAAGGATTCTGCTGCTTTAAAAAAGCAAACAAATCTGGGAAACCAGTCATCTGAGGAATAGTGAAAGAAAGTTAGTTAAACCAACCTAACGATGGAAAGAATGGCCAAATCACATGACTGCTGGTTAGG
Organism: Elephas maximus indicus; assembly: GCF_024166365.1. Lineage (NCBI taxonomy): Eukaryota > Metazoa > Chordata > Mammalia > Proboscidea > Elephantidae > Elephas > Elephas maximus. Next base: position 102,051,567 of record NC_064825.1, on the reverse strand, counting down.
AAATTGTGTCGACCTTTGAAGTGACAATGTCACAGCCAGACATGGAGTACAGTTATTCTGTCTTTAGGCAGTGTGGTGTATTGGACAAAGAGTACGTCCTCTAAATTTGAATCCTAGCCCAGCCCCTGGGTAGCTGTGGGTTTTGAGGGCACTTCATTCTCTAAGCCTGGTGCTCAAAAATGTGAAAAGGGGAATTTTACATTTACATTTTAAAAGTGGCTGTAAGGTTCAGAAATCGCATGTAAAGTGACTGGCTCATAGTAGATACTGCCAAAACACTAGTTATTGCTAACAATGATCATGTTGTTGGTGGCAACTTTTTTAGGGTATGTTGACATTCCCCTCCCAGTGGCCTGAAAAGCTTCTGCCATAGCAAGAATAGGCAGTCCATTACCTACTCTATGTACCTCGTAGTGGGTGTTTAACATGTTTGTTTTTGATTAATTTAGTCTCAGAATTGCTGTGACTATTCATGGATGCATCTGTCATTGATGAAATGAGAAAACTTGAACTTTCTTAAGTTTGTTATCATTGGACTTGAAGGAAGCAGCACTGGCAAGGAACTCCATACAGCAAATTGAGAGACGTGGGTTCTTATGTGACCTTAGTGAGTCTTGTAACAGTAGACGAATCAACTTAACTTTTCTAGATCTTACGTTCAAAATGATGTCTAAATTACTTTTAACTCTGTATGTCTATAATTTGGCCAAAAAATTAAAGATGCTTTCATTGTCAGAATTTCCAAAAATTACAGCATTGTTTTTAGGGAAGGAGCTTTGTGCTGACTCGAGCTGGCGAGTTTCAGTTTATACTTAATTGAATAACGTCCAGCGCAGTGTTTCGTATAGAAGAACATTGAGGATCTTTTGCTCAAGGATCAAGAAGGGGGAAGTATGTGGCTTGTAGAATATCAGGGGAGACTTGGTGACGCAATGGTTAAAGCACTTGGCTGCATAACTGAGTGGTTGGCGGTTCAAACTCACCAGCCGCTTGCTCCACAGGAGAAGGATGTAGCAGTCTGCCTCTGTGAAGATTTACAGCTTTGGAAGCCCAATGGGCAGTTCTGCTCTGTCCTGTAGGGTCGCTATGAGTTGGAATCTACTCGATGGCAAATTTTTTTTTTTTTTTGCATGTAGAACGTCAGAAGTCAAACTAGAACGGTTGAATTGGAAGGAAGCTAATGTGAGAGATTATTGCTTGTTTTTGGGAGGCTATCTGGATTCTTTGTACTTCCTTGAGGGTAACACTTGTCACATTTCAGTACAGTGGCTACGGTATATTGCAATTGTCTCCCCTTAGACTGAAAGCTCTTTAAGATTAGAGACCTCTTCTGTTTCCCCCCCCCCCCCACTTTTTTGTCCCTGTCTCCTACAATATGGCTTGACGCATTATATACCCACAGCCGTTGAGCCGATTCTGACTTATATGGTGGTGTTATGTGCTGTCGAGTCGGTTTTGATTCATAGCAACCCTGTAGGACAGAGTAGAGCCATCCCATGGGATTTCTAAGGCTGTAAATCTTTACAGAAGCAAACTGCCACATCTTTCTCCCGTGGAGCGGCTGGTGGGTTTGAACCACCTTTTGGTTAGCAGCTGGGACTTTAACCACTGTGCCACCAGCCTCAAAATACGCAAAATGAAAAAAAAAGATGAACCAAAATCAGCAGATGCATTTAGAAAATAGCATGTGCCTAAATTTACTTAAGTTTATTGAATTCCGTCTGTTGGTATGTGATAATATAGACAAATCTGATAAAGTGAAAAAAAAACACCAGTTTTGTAGCTTTGAATCAGAACTTTACCACTTACCTGCACTTCTGTCTTGGGCAGTTAATTCACATTGAGTTAGGTTTTGTCTATAAAATGGGAGTGAGGTGGGAGGGAACTTTACAGGTAGGATATAGAAAGCATTAACACCTAATAGTGATAGTAGCTGTTACTACAAATGGATGGGAGTTTAAATTATCAGCAGTGTTTTTCTGCCTGAAAGAGGAATGTATTTTCAGAAAAGCCTGTTTGATATGGCATGAGTACACGGGAGAATTATTCCCCCTTGCAGTTTTCTGCTGAAAAGAAATCATTTAGCACTTCTTCCTCTGGGCCCACAGTTAGTTCCATGGAGGGGTTGGGGGATCCTAGAGTAGCTGCTTGAACACCTTGTGTTTTTGCAGATCTCTTTTCTTTTATGTTTTTGCCGATTTCTTTAGAATGCTACTTCTATATTGCACACTCTCTTTTACTCTCACTGAATATGGCTGACTCAGCTACCCTGTGTTAGCACAGAAAATATCCGCCTGGTTTCCTCTAATCAGGAAATATTCTATACCTTGCTTGGCATTTAAAAAAATTACTTTGTAGCTCTCTGTGATATAATGATAGATGAAAAAGATAGGTTGCAGGGTAATATGTGGTATATATTAATGAGTTGTGAAACAAAACCCAGAAACTATTAGGTGTATATACATGTTTGTATGAGCAGTGAGTTCATATGTTTATCTCAAGAGGGTAGGACTGGGAGAGTGTGGGAGGGAGATTATCCACAGACTGCTATTGTTTTACTGTTAAAAGGAACATGTGTTATCTTTTTTTTTCTTTTAATTAAACTGTTTTGAGGTAATTATAGACTCACGTGCAGTTGCAAGAGATGGAGATCCCTGTACTCTCTACCCAGTTTCCCCCAGTGGTACCAGTACCAGTTGCCACGGAGACAACTCTGACTCATGGCAACCCCCGTATGTGCCAGAGTAGAGCTATTCTGCATAGGGTTTTCTTTTGTTTCTTCTTTTTTTGTTTTAGAATTTTATTGATTTTGTTGTTGTTGTTCACAATATACACAGCAAAACATACACCAATTCACCAGTTTCTGCCTGTACCATTTAGTGATACTGATTACGTTCTTCGAGTTGTATAACCATTCTCACCTTCCTTTTCTGAGTTGTTCCTCTCCATTAAAATAAACTCACTGCCCTGTAAGGTTCCCATCTTATCTTTCGAGTTTCTGTTGTCAATTTGATACCATACAGATAGTTCCTAAAACAGCATAATGCTCAAGGCAGGCATTTTTTACTAGTTAAGCTAAACTATTGTTTGGTTTTAAGAAGATTTCAGGGGATATTTTTGGTTTAAGGTTTAAATATATCTCAGGGCAGTAGTTTGAGGGGTTCATCCAAACTTCATGGCTCCAGGAAGTCTGGAGTCCATGAGAATTTGAAATTCTGTTCTGCATGTTCCCCCTTTTGATATGGAATATTTGATCAAAGTGTTCAGTGATGGTAGCTGGGCACCATCTAGTTCATCTGGTCTCATGGCAAGGGAGGCAGTTGTTCATGGAGGCAGTTAGCCACACATCCATATCCTCCTCCTGTTCCTGACTCTCCTTCTTCTTTTGTTGCAGGCAAATAGAAACCAATTGTGCCTTGGATAGCCACTTAACAAACTTTTAAGACCCTGCTACACATTAAACAAGGAGGTAGAACAGAGGTACTAAACATGTTATTAGGCCAGTTAACTGGGATGTCCCATGAAACCATGGCCCTGAACCTCCAAACCAAGAAACCAAATCCCATGAGGTTTTTGATTGTACATAAGCAGCTGAAGCAGCTACTCTTTCCTTTTTTTGTCCTTGTCGTAAATATACCTATCGCATGATTTTTGCCAATTCAGCTTTTTAAAAGTGTACAACTTACTGACAACAGTTACAATGATCAGCTGTGCAGCCTTACCCTTAATCAGTGTGACATTTCCATCACTGTTAACACTTCCCTCCTGCCCCTGGTAACTATTAATACACTTTGTTCTCTCTACATTTGTCTTTTCTTTTTATATAAGTGAGGTCATACAATATTTGTAATTTTGTGATTGACTTATTTCATTCAACATGTCTTCCAGCTCCATCCATATTGTAACATGTATCAAGACTTCATTTTTCCTAGCTGAGTAGTATTCCATTGTACCACATATTGTTTATTCATTCATCCATTGATGGGCATTTAGGTTATTTCTACCTTTCCATAAAGTTTTTGGTGGCTGACTTTTTAAAAGTAGGTCACCAGGCCTTTCTTCTGAGGTGCCTCTAGGTGGATTTACACTGCCAGTCTTTCAGTTGGCAGCCAAGCATGTTAACTGTTTGCACCACCCAGAGACTTCCCTCTCCCCGCCCCGAGTAGTAACATACTGCAAAACTGTATACACTGTCACAGCCAGGAGATTGACGTTGGTACTGTCAAGATACAAGTCAAGGTACAGAACATTTCTGTCACCAGACGGATCCTTGTTGATGCCCTTTTATAGCCACCTCCCAAAACAATAATGTTCCCAACAGTGCAGTGAATACAGTTGCAGTATTGCAGCCAAGTTTTGCCCACAGAGTTATGGGAGAACGCTCACAGTGGTGAAGGTGGCCCACTGTCCACTCTCTCCCACCCCCCATTTTTAACCCCCAGCAGCCACTGAATGATCTGTTTTCCTTTTGCCATTTCAAGAATGTTATATAAATGGAATCATATGGTATGTAACCTTTGGGGTTGGCGTTTTTCACTCAGCATAATTCCCTCGAGATTCAGTTGAGTTGTGTGTGTCCATAGTTACTTCCTTTTTAACTGTTGAGTAGTGTTCCATGGTTTGGATGTGTCACAGTTATTCTATTATTTACTCATTGAAGAACCTCTGAGTTCCCCCACCCCCAGCCCCCATTCTCGGCTGTTACGAAGAAAGCTGCTGTGAACATTTGTATACAAGTTTTTGTTTGAACATAAGTTTTCTGTTCTCTGGGATAAATGCCCAAGAGTAATCCCTGGGTTATGGTATGTATTGTTTTTTTAATTAAAAAAAAAAAAGTAAAATAACTAATTAAATGGTTCCTTGTCAGAATACTCAAGATGTGTATTCTTGGGTGCATGTAATTTATTTACTTTGATTTCTGGGGCTCTGCTCTAGCATCAAAGCGATAGTAATAATGCTGTAGTTTTCCTTGTCTCTTTCATCTGATGATCTGTGTCTGTATTACAAATACTAATTAACACTCACAACCCATTAGGAAACAAGTAATGATTAGCTCCAGTGAGGTTAGCTCCTTTCTAAATTGGTAGGTTGAGGCATGTGTGTTATGGGACTTGCCTAAGGTTATAGCATGCATCAGTGTCCTGAGTCAAATTCATTCATGTTTCTTCTGTTTGTCTTCTGAGTTGACTCTTTATAGTTATAACTTTTTAGGTATGAGGCCCTGAGATTTTTTTATTTTTGTTTTTTTCTGTGTCTGAGGTTTAATGCTTTTTTAAAGAAGCGATAAGTATAGTGGTTAGAGCTTGTGTTCTGACATCAGATCTGATTTTCAATCTCTGCTCCATCTGGGTAGATCACTTACTTTCCCCAAGTCTCAGTTTCCTGATCTGTTAAATGGGGATAATGATAGTACCTATCTTCATAGCATTGTTGTGAGGAATAAGATAATATGTGGAAAAGTGTTTAACACCGTCAGTTGTGTAGCAAATGTTCAGTGAACATTAGATAAAAGTATTGCTTTAAATGCATGCATTATGTTCTATCACTTGTCTTTGTCCTTGTAGATAATTGAATAAATGTTGAGATTTTCCTGCCATGTGCTTAGAAGGCTTTAACATTGCTGTTATTTTTGAGATAAGGATGCTTTCTTTGATTGCTGTTTCAAATTTTTTTTATATATAATTATTTAAGAATAAGAAGTATAAGAAGTAATGTTGCATTATATTTATTGTACTGTTAGTTTGTATGAAAATATTTAAAAGTTTCTCCTGGATTTTTCATATTTTCTCAGGCTCGTATTCATAGAAAAATAGGAAGTGATCCGAAACTATTGATTTCTGTCTTAGGCTGAGTTCTCTAGAGAAGTAAAACCAGTGATGTGTATATATATATAAATATATGTAGAGCGACTTATCTCAAGGAAATGGCTCACATAGTTCTGGAGGCCGACAGGTCCCAAATCCTTGGGTCAGGCGTCATGCTGGAGGCTTCTTCCAACTCGTATGGTTGCAGGGGCTGACAGTTCTCTAATCAGCAGGCCAGATCGTAGGCTGTTGGCTCACAGGAATGTGGAAGCTGGCGAATCCCAAAATCAGCAGGTCAAATGGCAGGCAGCTGGTTCACAGGGCAACAGAAGCTGATGGATCCTAGAATTGGCAGGTCAGATGACAGGCTCAAGTCACAAGAACCGTAGGTCAGATGGTGATGAGCCAGATGCAGGAGCCAAAGCAAGCTAGTGAGCTTTGTCTGAACGTCCATATATACTGGATGCAGGCCATGCCTCCAAAGAAACTCCCCTTACAGTGAACTGGCTGATCATGTCATGGAGGATGACTATATCAGACCACAAAATGGAGGATGATCATGTCATTGCATAACTGCCAAACCACTGGAAATCATGGCCCAGCCAAGTTGAGGCACAACCTTAACCATCGCAGTTTCCTTCTATAATCTGACCCTCTAAGCCCTCTCCCAAAAGTAGGACCCCTCTCAATAAACGGCCCCACCATCCACTTGGAATTTAAGTTAAGAGCCTAGGAATACCCTTAATTCTCTTTTCTCTTATGTTCCACATATAATGAATCTGTAAGTTGTTTGACTGTTTCTCCAAAATATATCCTGAATTTGACTACCCATCATCTCCTGCTATACTCTAGGCCTGGCCTGAATTCCTGTCATCTTGTCATTTCCCTGGCTAAAATCTATTAGCAACCCATTACACTTAATAAAATCCAAATTCCTTACCATGGTCTTCTGGTACCTACTTGTCTTTATTTTGTTCACTCCGTTGTTACTTATTGCCTCATTTCTGGCCCTCAGACAGACAAAGCTTACCTGCCAGGGCCCTTGGTACTTTCTCTTTGGAATATTTTTTTTTACCTAGCTCTTTTCTCAAGGTTTCCACCTTAAGATGCAGGTCTCAGATGTCATCATAGAGAGGCTTTCTCTGACCACCCTAAAAAGGTGTGTTTCTTTCCATCAGCTCTACCATATTATCCTGTTTTATATTCCTCCTTGATTTATCAGGACTTTTTACTTACATAAATAATCACATAGGCTTCTTGAAAGCAGGAATGTTCTTGTTCCCTGTGTTATCTTCAGTGCCTAGAACAGTGCTGAGTACATAGTAGATGTTTAATAAGCGCTTGTTAGCAGTCTGTCATTGCTTTTGCATCTCTCCCTCCCTTAAGTGTTCTTTATTTGGAAAGTTAGGGAAATGGAATCTAGCTTTTAGTCAGAGTTTTAAAAAAAATGACTAGATTTTTTAATCCAATGCCTTATTTTGATTGGCTGAGTAATGTGATTGGCAAGGTGGAGGGGCATCTGGACCTTTTAAAATTAGAGCTCTGCATTTAATAACTTGAGTTTTCCCTTTCTTGAAGCCTTGAGGGAAATTTTTCTTTTGCCTATTCTGGTCAGCCGAGAACCTGACCTGGACTGACTCTAAGATTTGCTGAGCCAACATCTACGAGTCAAGCTCTGATACTATCTGAAGTAAAAACCTGAATTCAAATCCTGCTTTGACTACTGACTCATCTTGTGTACTGAGATGAATTTCTTAACCTCTTCCAGGTTTTGTTTTTCTTATTTGTCTGGTGAGTAATCCCATTTGTCCTGGGGCTTGTGAGGTTTCCTGGGTTAATGTTCTCAAAGCTTTTTACAACATTGTTGTCTTGGCTCCAGGGGTTTCCAAGAAGTGTTGGGGGCAATGTATACTCCAGGAAGAAAGGTTCGACTTTCTCCTGAAAACAGATGTGATCCTTCCTGATTTGAAACCGGCTCTACTTCAGCCTCTTAATATTGTTGGTGGATGAAAGGTATGCTGTTGCCAAAGTCATTAGGCCTGTTTGCCTGAGGCAGCTGGTTTCAGTTCCCATTTCTGGGGTTAAACTGTTTTTGCCTCTGTGAAATTTCTTCCATGAAAAGTTAGTGTTTTTCTTTGCTTGCTAAGAGAAAATGTCTTGCCATTTTTGCACATTTGAGGGTAGCCTTCTTGGTCTTCTTGATTCTTTTGATGGCTTTGGACCCAGCAATTAAACATCAGCTTCTTCTTGGTTCACTGGTTTCCTCTTTGTTCTTCCTTGAGTTTTCAGGGGTTCTTGTGTTCTCAGAGTACTGTTTTCTGTAGAATAGTTTGTAGATAAGAGTCCATTTCTTTTTTCCTCATCATTCTGAGGTAAGTGGGAGTAAGGAAGATTGTTGTCTGAGATTTGAGTCTTACGGCTTTCTATTTCCAGTTTTCATCACACTTTTTTAGCAAAAGCTTTCCTGTGCTTTAGACGTTAGGCTACACATCATCGTGAGTTACTTTAGGAAGCCCTAGTAAGCAAAATCTCTAGCGTACAAGTTGGAACATTGTTTTTCCTTTTATTATAATAACAGTAATTAGAATTTATCTAGTTTTGTGTCTTCAAAGCATTTTTTAAAGTTGTTAGCCCATACATGACATACCCTATAGAGGTCTGCCTTGTTCAGAGTTTATATATGAAAAACATTGGAAGGTGGTGGTGGAGATGAGAACAAAAAAGAGTTTACATTGCTTGCTTATCCCTTGCTAAATTTGGGCTGGCAACCTTTGTACCAGGTACTTGATTCACTCTTGCCTCTTACTTGGACTTCTGAGGTGCAGATCAGTTATATTTTAGATTATTTGTAATTTTGAACATCAATGTAGTGCATGTCTGCAGTAGAACTGTAGCTTCTGTCTACTAACATTTCATTTCTGGCCTTTTGGCAGCTTCTTGTAAAGGAACTTTGTATAATTTTGATTGTATTGGTTTCAGGTCTGTCGCCTTATTATTTGCTTTCAATTTGTCAAGTGATTAATTAGAGGTATTCTGTGATTCTGCTGTATGACTGTCAGTTTCTTTTGTATTCTTTCTCTTTTCTGTCCAGAAATGTGGGGTGCCATGCTTCTCGGTATGAACTACTATTTGTTGTGTACTTTGGCTATTGTTTGTTCCTAACTTGAATCTGCTTTGAAAAGTAGTCATCCTGCCTTGAATTTTGTAACCTGTTTCTTCTAAGATACTCCCAGGACTTTATTCCTTTAAGGTAGAAACAAACAAACAAAAACAAACCCACTGCCCTCGAGTGTGACTCATAGCGACCCTATAGGACAGACTAGATCTGCCCTACAGACTTTCCAAGGCTGTAATCTTTACGGAGGCAGACTGCCACATCTTTCTTTCTCTGGTGGAATGGCTGGCGGGTTCAAACCACCAACCTTTCGGTTAGCCTGGAGCACGAACTGCTGTACCATCAGGGCTCCTATTAAGGTAGAAGAACCAAAACCTGTTGCCGTCAAGTCGATTCTGAGTCATAGCGACCCTACAGGACAGTAGAACCGTCCCATATGGTTTCCAGGGAGCACCTAGTGAAGTCGAACTGCCAACCTCTTGATTAGCAACCATAGCTCTTAACCACTGTGCCGCCAGTGTGTCCTTTAAGGTAGAAGGAGGGTATTATTTAATTTCAGTTTATACAGGGGGGAAAGTTGAAATTCAATGACAGTGTGTGATTTGTCTGTGATTACGTAACAGCCCAGTGGTTAAAAAAAACCAATCCATCGAAGCTTTATACTTCTTGGTCTTATCTTTACCTGTTAAATCACATGACTCTCACTGCAGGCTTGACCTATACCCTTTTCCCCCGAAACCATAAGATCACCTTTCTCAGAGAGTAATTTAGGATGAAATTTTTATATCTAGCATTCTCAAGCTTGAAAGGTGTACTATTCCTTGTTCCTGTCTCTGCTGTCAGAATATCCACTGCCTCTGTGCTTTGTTCTAAACATGTGTTTCAATTATGAGGGTTCAAAAAATGTTGCTGCCGACTTTGTATTTTTTTTTTTTTTTTATCCTACAGTTGTGGCCATGTATTTGCCTTGTGCATACCCTCTGGAAATTAATGACATAGATAATGAAATGGTTAATTGAGCATAGTTTGGTTATGGTACAAAGTTTTCTCTTTATAAAACTTTCTGACTTGTAGAAATTGAACTTATGACCATGAGCTTATCAGTACCACCCCATAACTGACAACGCTTTTTTTTTTTCATTTAGATGTTGCTGTTTATGAGAATTTTGGGGTCATTTTGAGTTTTCCTGGTAACTGTATATGAATAAATACACATATTTATTCTCTTCTACACTAGGCACTGTGCAAAGTCCTGAAACTATGACAGACATAGTTTTTGCCCTTACATAGCTTATAAATCTAGTGAGGAAGAAAGTCTTAACAGGGAATTACATGTGTGATAAAATAAAATTAATTTTGAGATATTTTTGGAGGCCTAAATTTATTTTATTCTCATATTTTCAGAAAAAAATTTCTTTTTAGAGTGTTGAACAGATAGGTTTTCTGTAGAAAATTACCAATGTTTGTCAGCACTGGATATCAAGTAGGTAGCATTTTAATTATTTATTGCTGTTCAAAAAACAGCCTCAAAACTTGTGGCTTAAAACACTAATGATTTACTACCTCTCACAATTATGTCAGTAATTTGGGCAGGGCTCATTTGGATGGTTCTTCTGCTTTATATGGCATAAGTTGGAGTCACTAATTTGTCTGCATTCAGCTGGTGACTGAGCTGGGTTGGAAGGTCCAGGAGGGTTTCTGGTACCTTGATGGTCTTCCATGTGGCCGCTCTCCCTCCATGTAGTATCTTAGCATATTTTCAGAAATAAATATCTTTTTAGAGTATTGAACATACAGATTTTCTGTAGAAAATTATCAGTATTTGTCAGTACTGAATATCAGGTAGGCATCAAGGCCTCTCCATATAAGTGCTCTCTCTAGCAGAACAGCTGAATTTTCTTATATCCTAGTGACTGGCTTCCAAGAGGGAAAGTGAAAACTGTCAGGCCTGGAACTGGCACATCATCTCTCTGTTGCATTCTGTTGAACATAGCAAGTCACAAGATGAGCTCAGATTCAAGGGGAAGTAAATATGTTCCCTTCATGAATGGAGCAGCGTGTGAGTAAGGGAAAGAAGGAATTAATAATGACTTTGGAGATAATCTACAGACTTCTTGTTGTTAGGTGCCGTCGAGTAGGTTCTGACTCATAGTGACCCTGTGTACAACACAGCAAAACACTGCCCGGTCCTGTGCTGTTTTCACAATCATTGTGCTTGAGCCCATTGTTGCAGCCACTGTTTCAGTCCATCTTGTTGAGGGTCTTCCTCTTTTTCACTGACCCTCTGCTTTACTGAGCATGATGTCCATCTCCAGGGACTGGTCCTTCCTGATAATATGTCCAAAGCATGTGAGACACAGTCTCACCATTCTTGCTTCTAAGGAGCATTCTGGTTGTACTTCTTCTAAGACAGATTTGTTCATTCTTTTGGCAGTCCATGGTATGTTCAATATTCTTCTCCAACACCACAGTTCAAAGGCATCAATTCTTTTTTGGTCTTCCTTATTGTTGTTCCGCTTTCACATGCATATGAGGTAATTGAAAACACCATGGCTTGGGTCAGGTGCACCTTAGTCCTTAAAGTGACATCTTTCCTTTTCAACACTTTTAAGAGATCTTTTGCAGCAGATTTACCCAATGCAATGCATCTTTTGATTTCTTGACTGCTGCTTCCATGGGTATTGATTGTGGATCCAAGTAAAATGAAATCCTTGACAACATCAGTCTTTTCTCCGTTTATCATGATGTTGCTTATTGGTCCAGTTGTGAGGATTTTTCTTTTCTTTATGTTGAGGTGTAATCCATGTTGAAGGCTGTGGTCTTTGAGCTTCATCAGTAAGTGCTTCAAGTCCTCTTCACTTTCATTAAGCAGGGTCGTGTTATCTGCATAACGCAGGTTGTTAATGAGTCTTCCTCCAATCCTGATGCTCCATTCTTCTTCATATAGTCCAGCTTCTCGAATTATTTGCTGAGCATACAGATTGAATAAACCAAAACAACCCACTGCCGTCGAGTCGATTCTGACTCATAGTGACCCTATAGGACAGAGTAGAACTGCCCCATAGAGTTTCCAAGGAGTGCCTGGTGGATTTGAACTGCCAACCTCTTGGTTAGCAGCCATAGCACTTAACCACTACACCACCAGGGTTTCCACAGATTGAATAGGTATGGTAAAAGGATACAACCCCGACACACACCTTTCCAGACTTTAAACCACACAGTATTCCTTTGTTCTGTTCGAATGACTGCCTCTTGATCTATGTACAGGTTCCTCATGAGCACAATGAAGTGTTCTGGAATTCCCATTCTTCACAGTGTTATCCATAATTTATTGTGACACAAGCAGTTGAATGCCTTTGCATAGTCAGTAAAACACAGGTAAACATCTTTCTGGTATTCTCTGCTTTCAGCCAGGATCCATCTGATATCAGCATTCATATCCCTGGTTCCACATCTTCTTCTGAATCCAGCTTGAATTTCTGGCAGTTAGTTCCGTGTCAGTACACTGATGTAGTTGCTTTTGAATAACCTTCAGCAAAATTTTACTTGTGTGTGATATTAATAATATTGTTCGATAATTTCTGCATTCTGTTGGGTCACCTTTCTTTGGAGTAGGCATAAATATGGATCTCTTCCAGTCGGTTTACCAGGTAGCTGTCTTCCAAATTTCTTGACACAGGTGAGTGAGCACTTCGAGGGCTGCATCCGTTTGTTGAAACATCTCAATTGGTATTCCTTTAATTCCTGGAGCCTTGTTTTTCACCAGTGCCTCTGGAACAGCTTGGACTTCTTCCTTCAGCACCACCGGTTCCTGACCACATGCTTCCTCCTGAAATGGTTGAACACTGACCAATACACAGACTTAGCAAGCCGAATTAGTTATAGAGAACCCTGATTTGGCACCTGCTCTGGTTGAGCAAGGAGGTCACTGTTGTATGCATCTGTCTTAAGCATGAGAAAGGTTAGCGAAACTCTCTCTCTATATATATATTCCCTTTTTGTGTTCTCAGATGTGCTTATGTAATTGCTCATGTTCAGCAAAGGAGTATGTACAGATTTGACAGAGTGTCCACAGTCACATTCTCTGTTGATTATATATTTTGAGGTTTATATTGCATCCGTGTCGCCAGGCAAAAATAAACCTACAGAAGCATCTATCTGTATTTCCTGATAGGTGAATTTGCCTATTTTTATGGAAATAGGTTTGTTTGTTGTTAGGTGCCGTTGAGGCAGTTCTGACTCATAGCAACCCTGTGTACAACAGAACGAAACACTACCTGGTTCTGTGCCATCCTCACAGTGGTTGCTACATTTGAGCCTGTTGTTGCAGCCACTGTGTCAGTCCATCGCATTGAGGGTCTTCATTTCTTTGACTGATCGTCTACCTTGCCAATCATGATGTCCTTCTCCAGGAGCTGATCTCCCCTGATAACATGTCCAACTTATGAGAGATGAAGTCTTGTCATCCTTGCTTCCAGGGAGTCTTCTGGCTATGCTTCTTCAAAGACAGACTTGTTCATTCTTCTGGCAATCCATGCTATATTCGATATTCTTTGCCCGCACCAGAATACAAAGGCATCAGTTCTTCTTTGGTGTACCTTATTCATTGTCCAGCTTTCAGATCCATTGGAGGCGATTGAAAATGTCATAGCTTAGGTCAGGTGCACCTTATTCCTCAAAGTGACCTCTTTGCTTTTCAACACATTAAAGAGCTCTTTTGCAGCAGATTTGCCCAGTGTAGTGTGTCATCTGAGTTCTTGACTGCTGCTTCCATGAGCTTTGATTGTGGACCCGAGTAAAATGAAATCCTTGAAAGCATCAGTATTTTCTCTATTTATCATGCTGTTGCTCGTTGGTCCAGTTGTGAGGATTTTTGTTTTATGTTGAGGAATAGTCTTCGATCTTCATTGGTAAGTGTTTCAAGTTACTCATTTTCAGCAAGCAGGGTTGTGTCATCTGTATATCATAGGTTGTTAATCTTCCTCCAATCCTGATGCCACATTCTTGTTCATAGTCCAGCTTCTCGGATTATTTGCTCAGTTTACTGATTGAATTAAGTATGGTGAAAGGATACAACCTTGAGGCACACCATTCCTGATTACAAATCAGGCAGAATCCCCTTGTTCTGTTCTAATGACTGCCTCTTGGTCTATGTACAGGTTCCTCATGAGCACAATTAAGTGTTCTGGAATTCCCATTCTTTGCAATGTAATCCATAATTTGCAATGATCCGCACAGTCGATTGCCTTTGTATAGTCAATAAAACACAGGTAAACATCTTCCTGGTATTTTCTGCTTTCAGCCAAGATCCATCTGACATCAGCAATCATATTCCTGGGTCCACATCCTCTTCTGAATCCATCTAGAATTTCTGACAGTTCCCTGTTGATACACTGCTGCAGCTGCTTTTGAATGATCTTCAGCAAAATTTTATTTGCATGCGATATTAATGGTATTGTTTGATAATTTCCACATTTGGTTGGATCACCATTCTTTGCATTGAGCACAAATATGGACTTCTTCCAGTCGGTTTGCCAGGTGGTTGTTTTCCGAATTTCTTGGCATAGACACGTGAGTACTTACAGTGCTGTATCTGTTTGTTGGAACGTCTCAGTTGATACTTTGTCAATTTCTGGAGCCTTGTTTTTCACCAGTGCCTTCAGTGCAGTTTGGACTTCTTCCTTCAATACCATTAGTTCTAGATCATATACTACCTCCTAAAATGGTTGAATGTTGATTAATTGTTTTTGGTACAGAAACTCTGTATTCCTTTCATCATCTTTTTTTAAATTGTGCTTTAGGTGAAAGTTCACAGCTCAAGTTAATTTCTTATACAAAAAATTTATGTGCATATCCTTATGTGACCCTAGTTATAATCTCTATAATGTTACAGCGTATTCCTCCTTTCCACACCATGTTTCCGGTGTCCATTCAACCAGCTCCTATCCCTTTCTGCCTTCTCATTCTGCCTCCAGATAGGAGCTGACCATTTAGTCTCGTGAAACTACTTGAACTAAGAATAAGAAGCACACTCTTCACAAGTATTATTTTATGTCTTACAGTCCAGTCTGATTTTTGCCTGAAGAGTTGGCTTTGGGAATGGTTTTAATTCTGGGTTAACAGAGAGTCTGGGGGCCATGTCTTCTGGGGTTCCTTTAAGTCTCAGACAATTAAGTCTGGCCTTTCTATGTGAACTTGAGTTCTGCACCCCACTTTTCTCCTGCTCCATCAGGGCAGCCATTGGTGGTAGCTGGGCACCATCTAGTTCTTCTGGTCTCAGGCTGATGGAGTCCCTGGTTTATGTGGCCCTTTCTGTCTCCTGGGCTAATATTTTCCTTGTGTCTTTGGCATTCTTCATTCTCTGTTGCTCCAGATGGGTTGGGACCAATTGATGCATCTTAAATGGCCACTCGCAAGCTTTTAAGACCCCAGATGCCACTCACCAAAGTGGGATGTAGAACATTTTCTTAATAAACTTTGTTATGCCAGTTGACCCAGATGTCCCCTGAAACCATGGTCCCCAGACCCCCACTGCTGCTGCACTGTTCCTGAATGCGTTTGGTTATGTTCAGGAATCTTAGCTTTTGGTTTAGTCCAGTAGTGGTGACTTCCCCTGTATTGTGTGTTGTCCTTCCCTTCATCTAAAATAATTCTTGTCTACTGTCTAGTTAGTGAATTCCCCTCTTCCTCCCTCCCCACCCTCGTAACCATCAAGGAATGTTTTCTTCTGTGTTTAAACCTTTCCTTGAGTTCTTGTAATAGTGGTCTCATACAATATTTGTTCTTTTGTGACTAATTTCACTTAGTATAATGCCATCCAGATTCATCCCTGTGATGTTTCCCAGGTTCATCGTTTTTCATTATCATTTCATAGTATTCCATTGTGTGAATATACCATAATTTGTTTATGTATTTGTCTGTTGATGGGCACCTACGTTGTTTCCATCTCTTTGCTGTTGTGAACAGTGCTGCTATGAACATGGATGTGCATATATCTATTCGTGTGACAGCTCTTATTTCTCTAGGATATATTCCAAGGAGTGCAATTGCTGGATCATATAGTGTTTCTATTTCTAGCTTATTAAGGACACACCGAACCGATTTCCACAGTGGTTGTTGCATTTCACATTCCTACCAGCAGTGTTTAAGTGTTCTAGCCTCTCCACAACCTCTCCAACATGTATTATTTTGTGTTTTTTGCATTAATGCTAGCCTTGTTGGGGTGAGGTGGTATCTCATTGTAGTTTTTAATGGATAATGATTGTGAGCATTTCCTCATGTATCTGTTAGCCACCTGAATGTCTTCTTTGGTGAAGTGCCTGTTGGTATCCTTTCCCCATTTTTTAATTGGGTTGTTTGTTGTCTTCTTGTTGAAGCTTTGTAGTATCTCGTAGATTTTAGAGATTAGACCCTGATTGGATATGTCGTAGCCAAAAATTTTTACCCAGTCAGTAGGTTGTCTTTTTACCCTTTTGGTGAAGTCTTTTGATGAGCTTAAGTGTTCGATTTTTAGGAGCTCCTAGTTATCTAGTTTGTTTTCTGGTGTTTGTGCATTGTTAATAATTTCTGTATTCTGTTTATGCCATGTATTAGGGCTCCTAGCATTGTCCCTATTTTTTCTTCCATGATCTTTTTCGTTTTAGATTTTATATTTCGGTCTTTGATCCATTTTGAGTTCATTTTTGTGCATAGTGTGAGGTATGGGTCTTGTTTCATTTTTTTGCAGATGAATATCCATTTATGCCAGCACCATTTGTTAAAGAGACTGTCTTTTTCCCAATTAACGGACTTTGGGCCTTTGTCAAATATCGGCTGCTCATAGGTGGATGAATTTATGTCTGTATTCTCAACTCTGTTCCATTGGTCTGTGTATCTGTTGAACCAGTTTCAGGCTGTTTTGACCACTATGGTGGTATGATAGGTTCCAAAATCAGGTAGTGTGAGGCCTCCCACTTTGTTCTTCTTTTTCAGTAACGCTTTACTTATCCAGGGCCTCTTCGCTTACCATATGAAGTTGGTGATTTGTTTCTCCATCTCATTAAAAAATGCCATTGGAATTTAGATTGGGATTGCATTGTTTCTGTAGATTGCTTTGGGTAGAATAGGCATTTTCACAATGTTGAGTCTTTCTATCCATGAGCAAGGTATGTTTTTCCACTTCAGTAGGTCTCTTTTGGTTTCTTGCAATAGTGTCTTGTAGCTTTCTTTGTATTGGTCTTTTACGTCTCTGGTTAGATTTATTCCTAAGTATTTTATCTTCTTGGGGGCTAGTGTAAATGGTATTGATTTGGTGATTTCCTCGTCAAAATTCTCTTCGTTGGTGCAGAGGAATCCAACTGATTTTTTTTAATTTTTATTGTGCTTTAAGTGAAACTTTACAAATCAAGTCAGTCATAGAAAAATTTATATACACCTTGCTATACACTCCTAATTGCTCTCCCCCTAATGAGACTGTACACTCCTAACCTCCACTTTCTCACCTCGTGTCCATTTGGGCAGCTTCTGGCCCCCTCTACCCTCTCATCTCCCCTCCAGACAGGAGATGCCAACATAGTCTCGTGTCTGCGTGATAAAGGAGCTCGTTCTTCACCAGTATTATTTTCCATCCCATATTCCAGTCCAATCCCTGTCTGAAGAGTTGGCTTTGGGAATGGTTCCTGTCTTGGGCTAACAGGAGGCCTGGAGATCACGGCCTGTGGAGTTCTTCTAGTCCCAGTCTGAACATTAAGTCTGGTCTTTTTACAGGAATTTGGGGTCTGCATCCCACTGCTCTCCTGCTCCCTCAGAGGTTCTCTGTTGTGTTCCCTGTCAGGGCAATCATCTGTTGTGGCCAGGCACCATCTAGTTCTTCTGGTCACAGGCTGATGTAGTCTCTGGTTTATGTGGTCCTTTCTGTCTCTTAGGCTCATAATTACCTTGTGTCTTTGGTGTTCTTCATTCTTCCTTGTTCCACGTGGGTCGAGGCCAGTTGATGCATCTTAGATGGCCGCTTGCTAGCGTTTAAGACCCCAGACACCACTCTCCAAAGTGGGATGCAGAATGTTTCCTTAATAGATTTTATTATACCAATTGACGTAGATGTCCCCTGAAACCATGGACCCCAAGCCCCTGTCCCTGCTACACTGGCCTTAGAAGCGTTCAGTTTATTCAGGAAACTTCTTTGCTTTTGGTTTAGTCCAGTTGTGCTGACCTCTCCTGTATCGTGTGTTGTCCCTTCACCTAAAATAAAATTTATCTACTATGTAATTAGTGAAAGCCTCTCTCCCTCCCTTCCTCCCTCCCCCCATCTCATAACCATCAAAGAATATTTTCTTCTCTGCTTAAATTATTTCTTCCAGTTCTTATAATAGTGGACTTATACAATATTTGTCGTTTTGCAGCTAATTTCACTCAGCATAATGTCTTCCAGATTTCTCCATGCTATGGAATGTTTCATGGATTCATCATTGTTCTTTATCAATGTGTAGTATTCCATTGTGTGAATATACCGTGATTTATCCATTCATCCTTGGTTGCTTCCAACTTTTTGCTCTTGTAAACAGTGCTGCAGTGAACATGGGCATGCATATATCTGTTCGTGTAAAGGCTCTTATTTCTCTAGGATATATTCCAAGGAGTGGGATTTCTGGATCATATGGTAGTTCTATTTCTAGTTTTTTAAGGAAGCACCAAATTGATTTCCAAAGTGGTTGTACATTTGACATTCCCACCAGCAGTGTATGAGTGTTCCAGTCTCTCCACAACAAAATTTTTGAATTAATGCCAGCCTTGTTGGAGTGACATGGAATCTCATTGTAGTTTTGGTTTGCATTTCCTCATATATCTGTCAGCAGCCTGAATGTCATCTTTAGTGAAGTTCCTGTTCATATCCTTTGCCCATTTTTTAATTGGGTTATTTGTTTTTTTGTAGTTGAGTTTTTGCAATATCATGTAGACTTTAGAGATCAGGCACTGCTGGGAAATATCATAGCTAAAAACTTTTTCCCAGTCTGTAGGTAGTCTTTTTACTCTTTTGGTGAAGTCTTTGGATGAGCATAGGTGTTTGATTTTTAGGAGGTCCCAGTTATCTAGCTTCTCTTCTGCATTTTCAGTAATGTCTCGTGTACTATTTATGCCATGTATTAGCGTTCCTAACTTTGTCCCTATTTTTTCTTCCATGATTTTTATTGTTTTAGATTTTATATTTAGGTCTTTTGTCCATTTTGAGTTTGTTTTTGTGCATGGTGTGAGGTATGGGTCTTGTTTCATTTTTTTGCAGATGGATATCCAGTTATGCCAGCACCATTTGTTAAAAAGACTGTCTTATCCCCAGTTAACTAACTTTGGGCCCTTGTCAAATATCCACCGCTCATATGTGGATGGATTTATGTCTGGATTCTGAATTACTTCCATCGGTCTATGTATCTGTTATTGTACCAGTACCAGGCTGTTTTGACTACTGTGGTGGTGTAATATGTTCTAAAATCAGGTAGAGTGAGGACTCCCACTTTGTTCTTCCTTTTCAGTAATGCTTTACTTATCCGGGGTCTCTTGCCCTTCCATATGAAGTTGGTGATTTTTTTCTCCATCTCATTAAAAAATGTCATTGGAATTTGGATCGGAATTGTATTGTATGTATAGGTGGCTTTTGGTAGAATAGACATTTTTACTCTGTTAAGTCTTCCTATCCATGAGCAAGGTATGTTTTTCCACTGATGTAGGTCTCTTTTGGTTTCTTGAAGTAGTGTCTTACAGTTTTCTTTTTATAGGTCTTTTATATCTCTGGTAAGATTTATTCCTAAGTATTTTATCTTCTTGGGGCTACTGTAAATGGTATTGATTTGGTGATTTCCTCTTCGATGTTCTTTTTGTTGGTGTAGAGGAATCCAACTGATTTTTGTATGTTTATCTTGTATCCTGATACATTGCTGAAATCATAGGTTGGTTCCAGTAGTTTTCTTGTGGATTCTTTTAGGTCTTTTTTGTGTATAAGATTATATCGTCTGCAAAGAGAGATACTTTTGCTTCTTCTTTACCAATTTGGATGGGCTTTATTTGTTTATTTATTTTCCTAGCCTAATTGCTCTGGCTGGGACGTCCAGCACAATGTTGAATAAGAGTGGTGATAAAGGGCATCCTTGTCTGGTTCCCCTCCTCAAGGGGAATGCTTTTTGAGTCTCTGTATTTAGGATGGTGTTGGTTATTGGCTTTGTATAAATGCCCTTTATTATGAAGAGGAATTTCCCTTCTGTTCCTATTTTGCTGAAGAGGTTTTATCAAGAATGGGCAGTTGAACTTTGTCAAATGCCTTTTCTGCATAAATGATAAGATCATGTGGTCCTTTTGTTTTATTTATGTGATGGATTACATTGTTTTTCTAATGTTGAACCTTCCATGCATACCTATGAATCCCACTTGTTCATGGTGAATTATTTTTTTGATATATTGTTGAATTCTGTTGACTAGAATTTCAGAATTTTTGCATCTGTGTTCATGAGGGATATTGGTCCCTAGTTTTCTTTTGCGGGGGGGTGTCTTTACCTAGTTTTGGTATCAGGGTTATCCTGGCTTCAGGGAATGAGTTTGTGAGTATTCTGTCCTTTTCTATGCTCTGAAATACCTTTAGTAGTAGTGATGTTAACTCTTGTCTGAAAGTTTAGTAGAATTGTCCATTGAAGCTGTCAGAGCCAGGGCCTTTCATCTTTTGATGCCTCCTGTGTCATTCAATATTTTGCCCAGAGGATCCTTCAAAATTGCAATTCGAGGCTTGAGGTTTTTCTTCAGTTCTTTCAGCTTGAGAAATGCCGAGCGCATTCTTCACTTGTAGTTTTCTAATTCCACGTCTTTGCTTATTTTATTACAATATTTTACTTTGCCTTCTTGAGCTGCCCTTTGAAACCTTCTGTTCGCTCTTTTACTTCATGATTTCTTCCATTCACTTTAGCTACACTGAGTCATGAGCGAGTTTCAGAATCCCTTCTTATATCCATTTTGGTCTTTTCTGTCTTTTTTAATGACCCTTTGCTTTCTTTATGTGTGATGTCCTCCTACAACTGGTCTGGTCTTCGGTCATTAGTGTTAAATGCATCCAGTTCTTGAGATGGACTCCATATTTAAAAAAAAAAAAAATTTTTTTTTTTTTTTTAGGTAGGATATACTCAAGGTTGTATTTTGGCTCTCGCGGACATGTTTTAATTTTCTTCAGCTTCACCTTGAGCTTGCATAGGAGCAATTCATGGTCTTTTCCACAGTCAGTCCTTGGCATTGTTGTGACTGATGATACTGAGCTTTTTAATCATCTCTTCCCACAGATGTTGTCAGTTTGATTCCTGTTTTCCATCGGAGAGGTCCCTGTATATAGTCACCATTTATGTTTTTGAAAAAAGGTATTTGCAATGATTAAATCATTTGTCTCGCAAAATTCTATCCTGTGATCTCTGGTGTCATTTCTGTCACCAAGGCCATATTTTCCCAATAGCGATCCTTCTTTTGTTTCCACCTTTCACGTTCTAATCACCAGTAATCATCAGTGCATCTTAATTGCATGTTTGATCAACTGCACAGTGGAGAAGTGGTAAAAATCATTACTTTCTTTGTCTTTGTCCTTAGTGATTGGTACGTAAATTTGAAAATAGTTGTATTAACTGGTCTTCCTTGTAGATGTATAGGTATTATCCTATCATTGACAGCACGGACTTCAGGATAGATCTTGAAATGTTCTTATCGGTGATGAACATGACACCAGTCTTCTTCAATTTGTCATTCCTGGCATAGTAGACCGTATGATTGTCTGGTTCAAAATGGCTAATACCAGTCCATTTTAGCTCACTAATGCCTAGAATATCAATGTTTATGTGCTTCATTTCCTTTTTGACAACTTCCAATTTTCTTAGATTCATATTTCATACATTCCACATTCTGGTTACTAATGGATGTTGCAGTTGTTTCTTCTCATTGTGAGTCATGCCACATCAGCAGATGAAGGTCCTGAAACCTTGACTCTATCCATACTATCCAACTATACTTGGAGGAGGCAGCTTTTCCCCAGTTGTCTTTTGAGTGCATTCCAACCGTAGGGGCTCATCTTCCAGCACTATATCAGACAGTGTTCAGCTGCTATTCATAAGGTTTTCACTGGCTGATTTTTTCAGAAGTAGACGGCAGGGTCCTTTTTCCTAGCCTGTCTTAGTCTGGAAACTCCACTGAAACCTATCCACCAAGAGTGACCCTGCTGATACTTGAAATACCGGTGGCATAGCTTTCAACACCATAGCAACATGCAAGCCACCACAGTATGACAAATTGACACACATGTGGTGAAGGTTGATTTAGGTGATTTTTAATTTTTATGGAGTTGGTAGTTTTTTAGGATAAATACATAGTAGCTGAATTTTATGATACTGTCTCATTTGGTACTTTTCAATTTCAAAGAGCTATTTCTGGTTAAAAACTATGTAAGTGAATTGCTAAAAAGAGAGAGAGACTTTTTTTGTCTTCATTTTTTCTCAGCATCATTGTTTAATTAAAACATTAAATCATTGTTAAAAAGCAAAGATGTCACTTTGAGGTCTAAGGTGTGCCTAACCCAAGCCATGGTATTTCCAATTGCCCCATATGCATTTATTGACTATGCAAAGACATTTGACACTGTAGATCATAACAAATTATGGATAACATTGTGAAGAATGGTGATTCCAGAACACTTCATTGTGCTCATGAGGAACCTGTACATAGATCAAGAGGCAGTCATTTGAACAGAAGAAGGGGATACTGAATGATTAAAGTCAGGAATAATGTGCATCCGGGTTGTATCCTTTCACCATACCTGTTCAGTCTGTATGCTGAGCAAGTAATCCAAGAAGCTGGACTATATGAAGAAGAACGTGGCATCAGGATTGGAGGAAGAGTCATTTACAGCCTGCGTTATGCAGATGGCACAACCTTGCTTGCTGAAAGTGAAGTGTACTTGAAGTACTTACTGATGAAGATCAGAGACCACAGCCTTCAGTATGGATTGCACTTCATCATAAAGAAAACAAAAATCCTCACAACTGGACCAGTAAACAACATGATAAACTGAAAAGATTAAAGTTGCTGAGGACATCATTTTACTTGGATCCACCATCAACACCCGTGGAACCTGATGCATTGGATTGGGGAAATTGGCTGCAAAACACCTCTTTAAAGTGTTGAAAAACAAAGATGTCACTTTGAGGACTAAAGTGTGCCTGACCCAAGCCATGGTGTTTTCAGTCGCCTTACTAAGTATGCAAAAGCTGGACAATGAATAAGGAGGATGGGAGAAGAATTGATGCCTTTGAATTTTGGTGTTGGCAAAGAATTTTGAAAATACCATGGACTGCCAAAAGAAGGAACAAATAAATCTGTCTTGGAAGAAGTACAACCAGAATGCTTTTTAGAAGTAAGGATGGCGAGACTTTAAGTAAGTCTCACATAATTTGGACATGTTTATCAGGGAAGAATCAGTCCCTGGAGAAGGATATCATGTTTGATAAAGTAGAGGGTCAGTGAAAAAGAGGAAGACTGTCAACGAGATGAATTGACACAGTGGTTGCAACAGTGGGCTCAAGCATAACAATGATTGTGAGGATGGCGCAGGACTGGGTAGTGCTTTGTTCTGTTGTGCATGGGATCACTATGAGTCAGAAACCACTTGACAGCACATAAAAACAACAGCAAAAACATATGCGTGCAAAAGCTGAATAATGAATAAGGAAGACTGAAGAAAATTGATGCCTTTGAATTATGGTGTTGGAGAAGAATGTAGAATATACCACGGACTGCCAGAATGAACAAATCTGTTTTGGAAGCAGGACAGCTAGAATCCTCCTTAGAAGTGACGTTGGCAAGAATTCGTTTCGTGGACTTTGGACATGTTATCAGAAGGGACTAATTCCTGGAGAAGAACATCATGGTTAGCAAAGGTGAGGGTTGGAGAAAAAGAGGAAGACCCTCAATGAGATGGATTGACACAGTGGTTGCAACAGTGGGCTCAAACAGCAACAATTTTGATGGTGCAGGACTAGGCAGCGCTTCATTTTGTTGTACACAGGGTCACTGTGAGTCAGAACTGGCTCGACAGCATCTAAGAACAACAACGTTATTTGTTGTCTAATGGTCTACTTTTCTTGACCAGAGGAAATTTACGTTAAAGATATAAAGCAAGAAAGTTTCCAGTTGATTTCATAAGGCAGTGAAACATTTAGCGAGGGTCTAATATACCTAATATATGTGAGACTAGTACCTGAAATAGGAGAGAGATAGTTTGTAGCAGGTTTTATCATCCACATCAGGGAGTTTTCTGTAGTACATAAGAACCTAGACTGTGGAGCCAGACTGCCTGGGTTTAAATCCTGAATCTACCACTGACTACGTGGCTTAATCTGTTAGTTCCTCATGTACCTGACTGAATGGCTATGAGGAATGTAAGTGAGATGCTTTATGTAAAGTGCTAAAAACAGTGCCTAGCACGTGAGAGGCACTCAGAAAGTATTATGATTTTAACCATTATTGTGATTTTTTTATTGTTATAAGTATATATAACATTTGCAAATTCAGCATTTTTTCACATATATGATTCAGTGACACCAATTACATCAATTATGTTGTGCAATCATTACCAATGTCTGTTGGCAAATTCTCCATCACCATAAACAGAAGCTCAGTGCATGGTTTCATTTAGGAAAAAAAAAAAAAGGTAACAGTAGTATGATCTTTATTTGAAATGGATGGGGAACCTCTGTAGTAGACAGTGTCATTTTGCCTCAAAGTCTTAAATTAAACCTGTCTAATTGTTTGCATTGCTTTGTGCTGTATAAATTTTTTTTTTTAAGAATTAAAAATTTTGTTTTCTTACTACCATTTTAATTCTAATTCTTCATTACAGAACGAAGCTATTCTAATTCATCATAGTAGAAGCATTGGAATTATATAATAGCATTTATTGAGCCCCTACTGTTCTAAGCACATTTCACGTGGTAAATCTTTTAATCCTTGTGGTAACCCTATAACGTGCATACTATCAGTAGTCACACTTAACAGGTACAGAAACTGGTACAGGGAGGTTAAGTAACTATTCCAAGGTTTCTCCCCAAGAAAATGACAGAGCTGGGATTCAGTCAGCCAGTCTGATTGCAGGACCTATATACCACGCTATCCTATGCTGTCTCTAATTTAGAAATTATGGATAAGAAATAATAAAATAAAAATTACTTATAACTTCTCTACCCAGATTTAACCACAATTAGTACTTTGGTATATCCTAGGATATCCTTTAGTAGTCTGTACACAGTGGGTACACAGTTCAGGTAATAGTTGGAGTTTTTCTGCTTTTAGGTGGGTTTGCCTTCAGAATATATTTCCTGTTTACAGTTTTAGATTTGCAGTGCTTTTTCCAAAATTCTCTGCACCCCCACTCCCAAGTTCAAACAGACTAGGAGTCAGGCAAGAGCTGTATGGAGGCAGGTGTGACTGTTGGCTGAGGTACTTACGTTTTGGACTTGAGTCCTATATGGTGTCATTTGAAGTGTCCTGAAATGCCCTGTAGGAAGGTCCAATTAACAAAAACAAAGCTGCCAATTGTGGAAAACCCTGTGTATTTACACCTACATGGAGTTTCTAAAGAGTACTGGGCCACTTTTAGGCCTCTAATTAAAGGACTATGAGTTGGAATCGACTCAATGGCACTGGGTTTTTTTCTGGGTAATTAAAGGCATGACATTTTGTAGTTAATTTTCCAGTTGTTGGGAGAACTGTATTTTGCAAGTGATCCTAGATTTAGTATTTAATTTTTTTTTTTTTTCTCTTAAAGGCTTGTCTTTGGGTTAAACCATGTATGTTATGGAATATATGTCTGTATCATGGGGCTGATTTGACTCTTAGACTTTGCCTACATGGGTATAGTGAAAGGGAGAGAGAGATACAGTTACTCGAACAACGGGATTAGACTCCATTTTAACAGCCCTTTAGAGCTCTAATAGTTTTCTCATTCACATCCCTAAATGCTATTGAAAGGGAAGATTTGGAATCTGAATAATTAGCCAAGTTACAGACATAGCTCTAAGTTGTTGGTGCTTTTTTTTTTTTAAAGCTCACTTTGCTTATGTAGAAGTAGCCCAAGTCTCATTTTGTTGTTCTTGCCACAAACATATACTTTATTTTCCCCCTGAGTACTTTTTTACTTTGTTGTCTGGCAACAACCTTTGAAATGTTTCTTAAAAATCTGCTACTCTTGGGAATTGAAAATGCATCTTAGGTCGCTAGGGTTTTAGATGACCCTTTTGTTTGGTTAGGGAAGCCATAGTGAACTCCAAAGAGGATTCAATAACAATGACAACAGTAACAGCAACGATAATTAATACTTCCACAGCTGTTTTCTTATTGTAGCCTCACAATAAACCTAAGAAGCAGATACTGTGATCCTTGTGTTACAAAAGTGGAAACTTAAGGCTTTCGAAAAAATTAATTAAGTTGCCCAAAGTCATACAGCTAGAAGACAGAGTAAATTTCAGAGAAAAGACCACCTCTAACTCTACCTTTTAGATCTCACTGGGTAGTGGCATAATCTCTAGATGATTTATATTAATCGTTAAACATAATTATGTCCTAGGATTACGGAGAGAAATTCATTAGAGGTGATTGTCTTCTCATCTTTTTAGAGAGGGCTTGTTATCTGGGGGAAACCCTGGTGGCTTAGTGGTTAAGTGCTAGTGCTACTGCTGCTAACCAGAAGGTCAGCA
Organism: Elephas maximus indicus; assembly: GCF_024166365.1. Lineage (NCBI taxonomy): Eukaryota > Metazoa > Chordata > Mammalia > Proboscidea > Elephantidae > Elephas > Elephas maximus. The sequence goes on along the minus strand of NC_064825.1, from coordinate 102,024,910 downwards.
GTTTGAACCCACCAGGTGCTGCTTGGAATCCCTATGGGGCAGTTCTACTCTGTCATGTAGGGTCACTATGAGTCGTAATCAAGTTGACGGCAGTGGGTTTCGTTTTGTTATCTGGGAGTAGGGTGGAAATGGTCTGGAATCTTTTTTGGAGGACGGTTAGGGTAAAGGAGGTGGAAACTTGGCATTAGTCCTATGTACATATTCCAGTCTTTTTTTTTTTTTTTGGTTCTACTTTTGTAGGCTTTTGGTGATTGAGAATTGATTTGGGGGAGTGTGTAATGGCATCACAATGACTATTCTTGGCACCCTTTGTCTCATTCTGGTTTAAGGGACAGATTGGGAAACTTGTTTCTTCCTCCTTTTTAAAAAGAGGAATGAAAAACACACTTGACTGGCACTTCCTCCTCAGCGACAGGCCCGTCTGACTTGAGTTTGTTTTAGCTCCTTTTGTTCTTTTTAGAGAACAAAGTAAAATCTCTTTTCAGGTGGTTGCAAAGAGCATATCAGGAGAGAAGCCCTTTATCCTTTTAAAAGAACAGAGCAAATATTTTTTTTTTAGACAAAAGAGAGAGTGTGCAGTTTTTTAGTCCCTCTGACTTCTTCCCACCAGTCAGGCTTTATCTTGTTTGAACTTTCAGTGTGTTTAGGCACCTGGGAATTGATAGAGAAACTCTTTAGGGACCCTGAGGTTTACTTTTCTCGATACTGATATTTGTAGATCACTTTCCTCTTCCTTTTGGTTCTTGTAGGGCGCTCAAGTTGCATCCCAGTTCTGAATCATACAGTGTTTGTGACCTATATTTTCTTATTCCTCTTGAGTTACAGGTTAGAAGGTCAGTTTTTTCTTTTTTTTTAAAGGAATTGGACTGCTGCTGTTGCCACCTCACTTTATAAGACTATAAATGGTTTCATTGTTATTTTTTTTTTTAAACTAGTTTTATATTGCCCTGTTAGGACAAAGGGCCTTCAAAACACTTCTTTTTATCGCCTCTTTTAAAAAAAAAATTATTTTATTTTATTTTTTTGGGGGTAAAAGCATTACAGACTCAGTATAGGGTTAAGGTGAACTAATAGAAATCATATTTTCGGCACATTCTTGGTTAGTAATTATTATTCAGCTGAGTAGCAGTTTGACCAAAGGACAACCACGGGTTCACTCCCAGACTTTTGATCCTAATCCATGAGTTGTCAGGGTCACCAAGGAGATTATTTTCTTCCAGTTAGTTCACCCTTAGCCTACTCAGGAGGTTGAAGCGCAGCTCTGTGTTGACATTTCCAATGTGTACATATTTATATCATGCACTAATGAGTGATGAGAGCTATGTTATGAGGATACATGGCTAGAATTTGTTGCTTCATCCCTCCTTAGGGAACTTTGTGCTGTATGTAACTAAGAGCTTGGAATTGTGTCTTACTATAGAATCTTTCTGACTTTTTACATTTTAATATTCTGGGGGAAAAAAACTCCTTTCAGCACAGGCTATAAATATTTTTTTCCTTCTGTCTGTTTTTGGATGCATCTAGTTATACGCTTTTTAGATTGCAGTCTTTAGTGAAATGTAAAGAGCCAATTAGTGTTTGACTTTTTACAATAAGCATTTATTACCTCTCCGCCCCCATTGGATTTTTTTTTAATTGTGGTTAAAAAAATACATATATGCGTCTGCGTGTATATGTATATATATATTTACATATACCATATATAGAAAATAGAACAAATGCCGTTTCACCCTTTTTTTGTGTGTACAATTCATATGTTCCCTATGTTGGGCAGCCATCACCACTGTCTGTTTTCAAATTTCTTCATCACCTTAACAGAGACTCAGTGCCCCTTAAACGATAACTCTTCTTTCCCCCTTCCACCCACTCTTGTAATCACTGATAAACTTTGGTCTCTATACATTTGCCTATTCTAAAAATCTCATAAAAGTGAGATCATTGCAGTATTTGTCCTTTTGTGTCTGATTATTTCACTGAGCATAATGTTTTCAGGGTTCATCCATGTTGTAGCATATATCAGAACTTCATTTCTGTTTATGGACGAGTAATATCATTATATGGATATACCACTTTTGTTTATCCATACATCTGTTGATGGACATTTGGGTTGTTTCCACATTTAGACTATTGTGGATAGTGCTGTAATGAACATTGGTGTACAAGTACCTGATTGTGTTCTTGCTTTCAAGACCTTTGGGTATATACCTAGGAGTGGAATTGCTAGGTCATGTGATAATTTTATATGAATTTTTTGAGGAACCACCAAATTGTTTTCCACAGTGGCTGTACCATTTTACAGTCTAACAATGTATGGCATTCCAATTTTTTCACATCCTCACCAACACTTGTTTTCTGTTTTTCTGATTATAGCCATCTAGTGGGTATGAAGTGGTATATCACTGGGGATCTAGTTTTCAACAATGAAATCTTTGTGTTGGTTGCACAACATGGGAAACGTAATTAATGTCACTGAATTGTACACATAAAAAATGTTGAAAGGGCAAATGTTTTCTTATATGTGTTTTTACCACACACACACACACACACACACAAGCCAATAGGTAATAAATGTTTTTTGTAGAAAGTCAAACAATAATTGGTTCTTTACATTTCACTAAAGACTGAAAGGTTTTGATCTGCCTTTCCCTAAGGGGGGCAGAGGTGGTTTAGTAGAAGAATTCTTGCCGTCCATGCGGGAGACCTGGGTTAGATTCTTATCCAGTGCACCTCATGTGCAGCCACCACACATCTGTCACTGAAGACTTGCCTGCTGTTGTGATGCTGACCAGGTGTCAGCACAGCTTCCAGACTAAGATGGACTAGGAAGATGGCTTGGTGATCTACTTCCAAAACACCAGCCAGTGAAAACCCTACAGATCACATTGGTCTGATTTGCAACCTATCATGGGGATGGTGCAGAACCAGGCATCATTTTGTTCTGTTGTGCATGGGATTGCCATGGGTTGGGGACAGACTTGGTGGTAGCTAGCCACAACAATAACTGATGACGTTGGGCATCTTTTCGTGTGGTTGTTGGCCATTTGTATATGTTCAATGACTGATGACGTTGAACATCTTTTCATGTGCTTATTGGCTGTTTTGTATATCTTGTTTGGTGAAATGTCTGTTCAAGCCCTTTGCCCATTTTTTGTTTGAGTTGTTTGTCTTTTTTTGTTGTTGAGTTACAGGAGTTCTTTATATATTCTGGATATTAAGCCTTTATCAGCTATTTGGTTCCCAAATATTTTCTCCCGTTCTGTAGGTTGTCTCTTCACTTTGTTGATGAAGTCTTTTGATGCACAAAAACTTTTTTTTTTTTTTAATTTTTATTGTGCTTTAAGTGAAAGTTTACAAATCAAGTCGGACTGTCATACAAAAATTTATAAACGCCTTGCTATGTACTCCTAATTGCTCGCCCCCTAGTGAGACAGAACACTCCTTCCCTCCACTCTATTTTCGTGTCCATTCGGCCAGATTCTGACCCCCTCCACCCTCTCATCTCCCCTTCAGACAGGAGATGCCAACATAGAGTCTCATGTATCTACTTGATCTAAGAAGCTCATTCTTCACCAGTATCATTGTCTATCCCATAGTCCAGTCCAATCCCTCTCTGAAGAGTTGGATGCACAAAAACTTTTAATTTTGCTAAAGTCCAGTTTACCTATTTGTTTCTTGTTGCTCATGCTTTTGGTGTCCTATCCAAGAATCCATTGTTAAAAACTAGTTCCTGAACCATTAACCCTGTGTTTTAGGCTTTAGTTCTTACATTTAGGTCATCGGTCCATTTTGAGTTAATTTTCGTATGTGGTGTAAGGTATGGGTTCTGCTTCATTCTTCCACACATCGAAATCTGGTTGTCCCAGCACCATTTATTGAAGAGACTGTTCTTTCTTCATTAAGTGGATTTAGCAACCTTGTCAAAAATGAAGCATTTATTACTTTTTGAAATTAAAAAACAAAAAGAAAAATAACAAATTGTCTTTTCAAAATATTAAATCAAATTGTTAAATCATCTATGATCCCATCACCCAAGGATAACCATGGCTTTATTCATTTCTTTATCATTTTTCTCCAATTTTTTCTTATAACAAAATTGGGACCATACTGTGTATATAAATTTTATATTCTGTGTTTTTCATTTAATATATATTTTCTCATATCCTTAAATATTTTTAAAGTAAGTTTTGAACAGGAAATACATTTATTTACCTATTTAAAAAAAAAAAAAAAACTCTGAGAAAGTCTTGCTTGTATCTTTGTCTCCATTCACCTGGTCCCTGTAGTCTCCAATAGGTGACCATTTTATTTGTTTGTTACTTATTCTTACTATTTGCTTACACACACACACACACACACACACTCTTCTACTTTTATTGAAAAGATAGCATTACTATATATACATTGTCCTGTACCTTGCTTTCTTTCACCTCTTATCTTAGAGATTTCTTATCAGTACTTATCAGAATCTTCCTTACCATAGACTAGTCAGCCAATCCCCTTCGACAGACACTTTTATTGTCTCTGGTTTTTTGCTATTACAAACAACAAGAGAGAACTAGTAAGTAAAGGGGAAAAAATCAAACCTTTACCCTGTCTCAGTTATTGATGGAAAGTTCCTTTTTACAGAACAAAGTGAGCTAATAAATGCAGAAATAATGATAGAATTAGAAAATCAACATTTTTCAGCCTCCTCTCCCCCATGAAATGATTCAAGAAAGAAGCATCAGTGGATACTGTCTTAGTTATCTAATGCTGCTTTAACAGAAATACTGTAAATGGGTGGCTTTAATGAACAGAAATTTATTTTCTCACAGGTTAAAATCAACCAAACCCATTGCCATCGAATCAATTCTGGCTCATAGCGACCCTGTAAGGACAGAGTGGAACAGCCCTGGAGCAGTTGGTGCAGCTGGTGGATACTGCTGACTTTTTGGTTAGCAGCCAAGTTCTTAACCACTCTAGGGGAAGACTTTTCTCTGTTGACTCTGGGGAAGGTCCTGTCTCTTTTCAGTTCTGTTCCTTGGTGCTCTTCATTTTATCTCAACCCATCTATGCTTTCTTCTGTGCCTAATATCTCAAAAGTGCTTGGCGTAAGGCATACCCTATAATGATATGACCTCATTAACATAACAAAGAAAACCCTATCCCCAAATGGAATTATATCCACAGGTATAAAAAAAAAAAAAAAAATTTTTTTTTTTTTTATAAGCCCCCCCAAAACCAACAAAAAATACATTGCCACTGAGTTGATTTCAACTTGTAGCAACCCTGTAGGACACAGTAGAACTACCCTATAGGGTTTCCAAGCCTGTAATCCTTATGTAAGCAGACTGCCACATTTTTCTCCTGTAGAGCGGCTGGTAGGTCTCCTTTCAGTTAGCAGCCAAGCACTTAACCATCCCCTATGTTGTTGATGTTAGATGCCATCTAGTTGGTTCCGACTCATAGCGACCCTGTGTGAATGAATGAAACAGTGTGTTTAGGGGTTAGGATTTACAGCACATATTTTGGGGGGAAACAATTCAATCCATAACACATGTTAAACCATAAAGTAAAAGGAACAAAATAGTCACATGGTGCCAAAGTAGTAACCACAGATGACTTCCTGATTGTAAAGCGGGAAATGTACCTTTATAAACAAGAGCTCTGGCTTTTACAACCTTAACCAAGTGATCATGTTTAGCCAAGTGATCACTAGTGGTAGGACAGTGTGACAATATGTGCCACCTGACGTGCTGTACCATGAGGTACATAACATCACCTATGAAACTTTCTTGCCAAAAACATTTAGCCTGAATCTAATCAAGATTTTAGACCTAACCTGCTGTTGACAGCAAATGCAAGGGATGGAGAGGCAAAGTAAATAGCACTATGAAGAAACAAACAAGTCTGGGATATAAGACATTCTGCAAGTCAACTGTCCTGATTTTAAAAACAAAAAACAGTATAATAAAACTTTGAGGTCGTTCTAGAATAAAAGAGTCTAAAGAAGTATGACATCCAAATTTATTGCTTGAGTCTTGATTGGATTCCGGATCCAAAAAAAGCCACGTATAAAAGATATTTATTTGACACTTGAGATTGTGTTGGCAACTCTTGTCTGGAGGGGGGATGGGAGGATAGAGAGAGAGGGAAGCCGGCAAAATTGTCAAGAAAGGAGAGACTGAAAGGACTGACTCAAGAGGGGGAGAGCAAGTGGGAGTAGGGAGTGAGATGTATGTAAACTTATATGTGACAGACTGATTGGATTTGTAAACGTTCACTTGAAGCTTAATAAAAGTTATTTAAAAAAATAAAGATATTTATTTGAACAGTTAGGGAAATTTGAATAAGGACTGAGTATCAGATGATGTTAGGTATGATAACGGTATTGTGCTTGTGAAGGAGAATGTCCTTATTCCTAGGCGATACATAATGAAGTATGTAGGGATAAAGTGTCTTGGTGTCTGCTGCAATGGCTCAGGAAAAAAAAAATTAAAACAACACTTATATATCCATAGGTATAGATAAAGAAAATATGACAAATTATTAACAATTCTTGGGTCTGGGTGGTGAGTAACGTGTTTATTGTACTATTTTTTCAGCTTTTCTGTATAAAGTTTTTCATAATAGAGTAGAGGAAATAAGGCTGCAATGAATAACACTTTACATATGTAGATACTCTTTTGAAACATTTTGTTGGGCTTCGTTTTCCATCGTATGGAGGACCTGTAACTTATTCTTTATTTGTTATATATAGGTGTGGGTTTTGTTGCTAGTTGACATTTTAGTGAATGAGAAAAAGGAACTGAAGATGTTCTCTCTTCTCTCCTGTCCTCTACTGTGCAACTTCAGTGGAAAGAAGGAAGAGTGAGAAAGGTCCCACAAAGTAGTAGTTATTGTGCATTTGATTTTAGATACCCAAACCCAAAAACTCATTGCTGTGGAGTCTTTCTGACTCATAGCAACCCTATAGGAACGGTAGAACTGCCCCATAGGGTTTCCAAGGAGCATCTGGTGGATTCGAACCGCCAACCTTTTGATTAGCAGACAAGCTCTTAACCACTGTGCTGCCAGGGCTCCTGATTTTAGGTAGGGGATAGAATTGAAGCTGCTATGTAAGAGCTGTACCTTAAGTAATAGCCTATTCAAATTGCTTACCTGTCCTTTAGTTTGAGGGCTGCCCAAGTGATAAAGAGGAGTGCCAGCAACTGGGGAGGCAGTGTGGCATGGAAGAAGAGGGAAGGTGGTTTTGATTTTGCTTTTAAACCTTTTTTATTAGTAGCAAAATTCTTCCTGCCTGATAAAAAAATAATAGAATTAACAGCTTTATAGAATGTTCTTTTCATTAGATACGAGGCTGAGCTATAGAGAATACAAGAGAAATTTGAGGATGAAATATCTTTGGAAGAAAAATTCTGGGAGAAGGTCTTTTCTGAGAAAGTGGCTTTAAGCATGAAAGAAATACTTTCCCGTTTGAGCTAGAATTATATTTGCAGCGGGAAGCTTCTCTGGTTGCAGAATAGGGATTCTTTGACACTATTCTCCATTCCTTAGATTTCCATGAAGACAACTTACAAGGACCTGAATGGCCTCATTTTAGCTGCTTCAGAGTGTGTGGAGCTGTTGCTTGCTCCTTCATTTCTCGTGCCTGGTGTGACAGTGGCCACTGAGCGCCATGAAGGTTGTCCCAGAGAAGAATGCTGTCCGGATACTGTGGGGACGAGAACGGGGCACTCGGGCTTTGGGAGCTCAGCGCCTTCTGCAGGAGCTGGTGGAAGACAAAACCCGGTGGATGAAATGGGAGGGCAAGGTAAGAAAAGTGAATATTTTTGACAAAGGATTTGTAGGGGTGATGGTACAATGAGGCCTTAGAATGGGTTAATGGCAGAGAGTTGGGGTGTAATTTATCTTGTGAGGAGAATTTATATGTTTAACTTGGGAGCTGTTTATGAATTTGGAAGAACTTATGGGCTAGAAAAATCTTTTTCCTTTTAGAGCTAGATTTTTTTTCCTGAAGGTAATTTCGATTTGTCTCTGTCAGTTTGTAGCTTGGTCGTTGTCTCTAGTTTTTAAGCCCACAGTGTGAATACAAATCTAGAATGGTTCATGTGCTTTTGAGATAGGGTGAGCCATGGCGTATAAATAATGTATTTTATCTTTTTTTTTTTTTTCGGTCTCCCAGAGGGTAGAGCTTCCAGATAGTCCACGATCTACCTTCTTACTGGCCTTCAGCCCAGACAGGTATCTAGTATTTATCTATAACTTAACCTTAAGACTTGTGATGGCACTGCTTTCCGTATGTCTGACCTGGCTCTCTCTTCCAACTCAAACCCCTAAAGGCGCTTTGAAGCACTGTATGAACAGAGCTTTACCAGTGCATAAGAAAGGGAATGAAAGTAGATGACCAATGCAAACCATAAAAATAATGGGACTAAGCAATGCAAACTGTACCATTAAGGATCAAAACTTTGAGAGTTTCTTAGTAACAGCCCTTTGCCTGTGTGATGTAGGCTACCAATGGCGTGATAGTTTTCCCAGCTGGAAAAAATATTCTCTGAAGGTGATATGAGTCATTTGGGGACAGTGTGGAGAAGCCAAATACTTGTTAAAGATCAGGCCATTTGTGTTGTTTGTAGATAGGCTGCCTAATGCCCAAGGCTTAGTTTCTTTCATGCTGGGATGGGGAATAATAGTATCAGTTTTCTGTGTTTTCCAAAGGTGATAAAGTTTGTTACCCTCCCACATGCTTCTCAATTCACTTCCCACTCTTTGATTCCCTAGGACTCTCTTGGCTTCCACCCACGTGAACCATAATATCTATATTACGGAGGTGAAGACTGGCAAATGTGTTCATTCTCTGATTGGACACCGTCGCACTCCATGGTGTGTTACTTTTCATCCCACCATCTCAGGCCTTATTGCTTCTGGCTGCCTAGATGGGGAGGTTAGGATTTGGGATTTACATGTAAGTATTTCCTTTTTTTTGCCCTTTTCTTTGGTATTCTAAATGCAGAGACTTGTTTACCACTGAGTTCTTAATCCTGGAAGAGAGACTAACCAGGCTCTTAGGGCTGAATCTGAGTATATGGTAGTCATTGCCCCACTTAACTGGTAGAAAGCCCAGCTCATAGTCCTCAAAGATAAACACCCTATTTAACTATTCTTTCATTTTCCCTTTGTAACATAGTATAGGAGATCCCCAAGATGTATTCAGGATGGGTTTCTGTTGGCGTAAAGCAATAAGTATTGTGCTCTGATTACGGTCATCAAAGCGGGATACTGCTTGTCCATCAGGAAAAGGCTTTGTTCCTGGTGACTGGCCGGTGGGTTGTTGTGCACCATGTTGTACACCAAGCTTGCATTTTTGCAGGCTTCAGAAAGAGGAACTGTGGGTATGCTTATTGTGGGTTGTAGGTGAGAATTGAGCTGATGGAAATAGTTATGTGATAGATCAGCAGCACTGCCAGATCACAGATCTTTTACATCCATTTTTCAGGGAACATATTTAAAGGAGGCCCTGTGAATAGTTATTTTATGTTAAATGGACCTTTCTTGAACTTGTCTTCCCTGTCTGCTGGACCGTTGTAACCTGAGAATATTTGGGATTGGTTTATTTTATAGGGTGGCAGTGAAAGCTGGTTCACGGATAGCAACAATGCCATTGCCTCCCTGGCTTTCCACCCTACGGCTCAGCTCCTGCTGATTGCCACCGCCAATGAGATCCACTTCTGGGATTGGAGTCGACGGGAGCCCTTTGTTGTGGTCAAGACGGCTAGCGAGATGGAACGAGTCCGGTGAGTACCCTGCCCCCGCCCCCCAACAGTGCCTGGCACTGGACTAACATGGCAGAGAATGTGTACACCTGCTGTTATCCCTGCTTAGGGCAAGTTATTGTCCCTGGGGCTCCTCCTACTTTTAAAGTGGCTGGCCAATCATCTGGGAAGCAGTTCATTTCAGGTGTCTCTTACTGGTGTCACTTCTGGTTCTCTGTAGAAGTGGGTCATTAGAATCCATTTTAGGCTTAAAGCTATCTGGGTTTAGGATAGAATCCTCTCTTTGGGAAAAATGAAAGATATTTAGGTGATATTTTAGTAGCTTGGTGGGTAATTGCTCATCCCTGGTTGTTGTGTATATCAACTGGAAGATGGAGATATAAGCATGTATCAAATCTGCTAGTTGATATTTATTTAGCCCTTAAAATCAAAACACATATTGCCTGAATTAAAGTGGATGAATTGCCTTCTTTTGGTCCTCCTGATACTGCAGTTGAATATAGGCTAATTTTTTAGTCTAAGCTATGTCAGTTGATGCAGGGACTGCTTGTTCACGGTCACCAGAACTCATGCTTCTTAACAGCGTAGCTGCTGTCTGAGGGGAGAGCTGAATCAGTGGCAGAACATGGGCGTGTGCTGTTGCTTTATCCTTATGATGGGCTCTTAGATGTGGCAAATGGCATCCTTAATGTAGCTGTTTGCTGGGTTGGAAGCCTGGATATTTTTCAAAAGTGAAATTATTATCTTAGTGATACATATTCCCTTACTCTGGCAAGTGTGAGGCAGTAATGAGGCATTGAGCCCTATTATTTTAATTTCTTTGAAAGTTTTGAAACTCTTTAGCATAAAGTAGATGTCCGAGTAATCCCACATTTATCAGTAAAATTGAACACAAGTTTCCTCTTTTCAGTTAGCATAATCTTTCAATGTGTGTTTTTCTCTCTAATTTTCTATGTTTTCAGTTTGGTGAGATTTGATCCCCTTGGACACTACTTACTCACAGCAATTGTTAACCCCTCTAATCAGCAGGTAAGTTAGTTAGCATTTTCAACTCCATCTAAACTGTGGGTTGTTGTCTGAAGTAGTACCCTATTTCTCATTATATTAGACTCTCATTCTCAGTGCCCAAGTGCTCCTTTCCTTTCAAGATACGAAACTAGCTTCAGACTGTGTTTTCAAAATTATAGCCGTAATCTTGACACGAGAGTCATTTCTGAAGCCTCTGAGTGATTGCTTTGTTAGAAGTAACCAGGCAGTGTTGGATGGCTTGTCATTCATGTGTGTCTGGCTGGTTGACATTTTGCTTTTCCTCACTGCCCCCGTGTTGTGGAGATGCCTTTTGCAAGAGAATTGGTTTGCCATCTGTACTCATTCAGATGTGTTGCTAATTGAAAGTGTATAATTTAATAATATACGATTATTCTAAATGATAAGCTAGTTAGAAGTTCTCAGTGCTTCAGGGATAAAGAGCTCTTATTTATCTATGAATGCTGTTTTCCTTGGATGATTATCGGTAGTTTTCTGATTTACCTAGAGGTTCTACCTAACTGCCTTGCTCTATCCTCCTGCCCTACTCTGGTCCACGCTGCAGGGTGATGACGAACCAGAGATTCCCATAGATGGGACAGAATTATCCCACTACCGCCAGCGCGCCCTCCTGCAATCACAGCCAGTTCGCCGGACACCTCTCCTCCATAATTTCCTGCACATGCTGTCCTCCCGCTCCTCTGGCATCCAGGTGGGAGAGCAAAGCACGGTGCAAGATTCCGCCACCCCCTCACCCCCACCGCCTCCCCCTCAGTCCGCCACGGAGCGTCCCAGGACTTCCGCTTACATCAGGCTCCGACAGCGGGTCAGTTACCCCACAGCTGAGTGCTGCCAGCACCTTGGGATCCTGTGCCTTTGCAGCCGCTGCTCTGGCACTCGAGTTCCTTCCCTCTTGCCACACCAGGACAGTGTCCCCCCTGCTTCTGCCAGAGCTACTACCCCTTCCTTTTCTTTTGTACAGACCGAGCCCTTCCATCCCCCGGAGCAGGCTTCGTCAACGCAGCAGGACCAGGGCCTCCTGAACCGGCCGTCTGCCTTCAGTACAGTCCAGAGCAGCACCGCCGGCAACACGCTCCGCAACCTCAGTCTGGGTCCTACCCGTCGCTCGTTGGGAGGCCCTCTGTCTAGCCACCCTTCTAGATATCACCGAGAAATGGCTCCTGGGCTGACAGGATCTGAGTGGACCCGGACAGTCCTCAGTCTGAACTCCCGCTCTGAGGCAGAATCCATGCCCCCGCCCAGAACCAGTGCCTCTTCAGTCAGTTTGTTGTCGGTGCTGAGACAGCAGGAAGGTGGCTCTCAGGCATCAGTGTATACTTCAGCCACAGAAGGGAGGGGTTTTCCAGCTTCGGGGTTGGCAGCTGAGTCAGATGGAGGGAATGGCTCCAGCCAAAACAACTCAGGCAGCATTCGCCATGAACTTCAATGTGACCTGAGACGCTTCTTCTTGGAATATGACCGGCTTCAGGAGCTGGACCAGAGCCTGAGTGGGGAAGCTTCCCAGACCCAACAGGCCCAGGAAATGCTCAACAATAACATTGAATCTGAGAGACCAGGCCCCTCCCACCAGCCCACCCCTCACAGCAGTGAGAACAACTCCAATCTGTCCCGTGGCCACCTGAACCGCTGTCGGGCCTGCCACAATCTCCTGACCTTCAACAACGATACCTTGCGCTGGGAAAGAACCACACCTAACTACTCCTCTGGTGAGGCCAGCTCCTCCTGGCAGGTCCCCAGTACCTTTGAGGGCGTGCCATCAAGTGGCAGCCAGTTGCCACCTCTTGAGCGGACTGAGAGCCGAACGCCCAGCTCCAGCAGGCTGGAGTTGAGCAGCTCTGCTAGTCCGCAGGAAGAGAGGACTGTGGGGGTGGCCTTTAACCAGGAGATAGGCCACTGGGAAAGAATTTACACTCAGTCCAGCAGATCTGGAACTGTATCCCAGGAGGCCTTACATCAGGATATGCCTGAGGAAACCTCGGAGGAAGATTCACTCAGGAGGTAAGCAGGTGCTCTCGACTTTTCGCTCATTTCTTACTTTTCTCCTATCTCCTCCTTCAGTCCTAGAGATGTTGTGGCTCTATCTGGAGTGTCTGGGACCCATGCATCCGGTTCTGATCTCCCTAGCTTCCATTGCCTCTTCTTGGAAAATTTTGCTCTGGTGCCAGAGCACCAGGGCCTCACAGTGTGAGTCAGTTGCCTCTGCTAGCTCTCTTTCTGACTAAGCTCGTGTGATTTTCAGCCTTGAAAGGAAAGCATAGATTAGGTTAGAGAAGCATAGAGCCATTGCCTTCCTCTACCCTGCTTTTTGACCTTGAGGGATCGTATATACAGGACAAGTTATTCAGAACGCCTCAGGATAAATAGTGAAAGAGGATCCTGCTTGGGACAGGTTAGTATATTAGCTTTCTTCAGTTGTGTCGCTTTAGACAACTGTATTTACTTCTTAAACCTTATCTTTTGGAACATTGCAGGTTGACAAAAAGAAAGGGAAAACATACATACACATCAAGGAAAATGATATCTTCTTAGAGATAATATGTTTTTGGGCAGCAAGTTAGTTCAGTGAAGACTCTTTGAATGGACCTTCAGATGAGTATTCATCTCAGGGCGGGGAAGGCCTTTCTGTGCTTGGATTGGCATCCCAGCCAGCTCTTTCATGGAAGAAACAGAGTGGGTGTAGTTGCCCGCCCACCACATGTTCCACGTATGGCTGTGCGCGCATCTCTCTTGATTTATTAGGGACTTCTTTCTGTAATTCTCTAAAGGTCAAATCTAGCGTAATCACCAACTCCCAGAATATGCTTGTTGGATCCAAACAGCATATTGCTCTGCTTACATCCTCTGTTGAAGCAACTGAAATTTCTCTGACATAAGCTTCTAAGGAGGATGGGAATATGGATTATGCACATAATGTACTTGTTATTTTGGGAGGGTGCTGTAGATAGTCACTCAGTCAGTAAGTATTTCTTGAATGGTTACAGTTTTTTTTTCCAGCACTGTGCTGGGCACTCTGGGGAATAGGAAAGACTTGTAATACACAGTCTTTGCCCACAGGGAGTGTACAGTGTTATTGTGGAGATAAGACTGACTGACATGAAATTATGTAACAAGTGTACACAATCAAGCACTTCATTATGTGGTAGTGGTGTTGTTGAATGCACTTGCGTAGACTCTTGACTCATAGGAACCCCTTGTGACAGAGTAGAACTACTCCATAGGGTTGTCTAGGTTGTAATCTTTATGGGACCAGATTGCCAAGTCTTTATCCCAAGGAGCGGCTGGGTGGGTTTGAACCACCAACCTTTCAGTTAGCAGCTAAGCACTTCACCGTTACACCACCAGGGCTTGTTCTTTATATGGTACTAAGATTAAATGTAGTTTGATTACAGAGAAAGGGAAGTATAATCAAGGAAGGCTTTACAAAATCACATCTTTAGAGACGGTTAGAATTTGGAGAAGGAAAGACCTTTTTGTTTTAGGAGAATAACACATACTAAGGGAGGAAAACTAAAACCAAAGCCGTTGCCGTCTAGTCGATTCCGACCCATAGCGACCTTATAGGACAGAGTAGAACTGCCCCATAGAGTTTCCAAGGAGTGCCTGGTGGATTTGAACTGCTGACCTTTTGGTTAGCAGCTGTAGCACTTAACCACTGTGCCACCAGGGTTTCCAGGAAAGGACTTCGTATATGCAAGATATTAGGTAGTTACTAAGGGCTTGGAGAGGGGAATAGAGAGATATTTGGTTGGATATAAAAGGCAGACAAAATCGTAGAGGTTGTTACTATGCCCATATGACTGGGACCAGTTCCTGGCTTTGGAATATTTTGCTTGCACCATGGCCCATGTTATGAACCTGGTACTCTTGTCTTCCTCCTTATCAAGAGAGGTGAGAAGGTAGCAAGCACAGTGCTGGACATACAGTAGGCACTTTAAAATGTTTTGAAGGTAGCCTTGAAAGGATTGTCTTCAATTACTGCTCTAAGAAGACTACCCATTTCTGTTTCATAGTACCATTGGGCTTCTGGTCAGCTTTTGTCCCTCCTGCTTTAGCAATATCTCTTCCCATGTGTTCTGAGAAATACCCAAGTGGCTTAATATACACCCTACTGTTTGAAATAATTAAAGATACCAATTATTGAGGGCCTACTATTAAACACCAGTTACTGAGGACCAATCTCTGGAGAAGGACATCATGCTTGGTATAGTACAGGGTCAGCAAAAAAGAGGAAGACCATCAAGGAGTTGGATTAACACAGTGGCTGCAATAGTGGGCTCAAACACAGCAACGATTAGGAGGGTAGTACAGATGGGCAGTGTTTCCTTCTGTTGTATGTAGAGTTGCTATGAGTCAGAATTGACGTGACAGCACCTAACAACATCAGTGTGTTGGGTACTCAGTTCTTGGCTTTGCATTATTTCTGATTTCCACAACAGCTCTGTGCAAGGCAGGTATTAAGTTTCCCATCTTACAGTTGAGAAAAGTGAGGCCCAGGGAAATTGAGTTTCTTATTAAAGGTCATATAGTAGGTTGCTGAGTAAGAGATTTGAACTCTGGTCTCCATGACTCAGAGATCTTTCTGAGCTATTCTCCACAATATATTATTTTTCAGTAGACCATTTTTGTTTATTTCATTTAATTTTTTATTATGGAAATCTTCAAATATATATACAAGTGAAAAGCATAATGAATGAACTTCCATGTACCTGTAATCTGACTTCACAAATTAGCAACAGTTGGCAAGCCTTCTTTCATCAACAGCCGCCACCTACTGCCCCCAGCTAGATGATGTGTAATTTCTTCTGTTCGTACTTCACTGTGTTTCTCTAGAGCAGTGCTGTCCAGTAAAACCTTCACAGTGATAGAAATGTTCTGTATCTGTGGTCTTCAATATGGAAGTCCCTAGCCACATGTACTTATAAATGTGGCTGAAGTGATCTGAGGAACGACATTTTTAATTTTTAAAATTTTAACTCATTTAAATTTAAATAGCCACATTGTACACCTAGAATATTAATAACCATTTTTAAATAAAGCAGGCCATTTAAAACCCAGAAACTAGTAAGAATTCACCCCAAAATTTTAAGTATTCTGTTTATTTATTTATTTTTCGGGGTGACAAAAAGTATTATGTGTTTGTGGTTTTAAAAAAGTTCAAGCATTTAAGATATACACTAGAAAATGAGGCCCCTTTTCATCCTGCTGTAAACAATTTAATATATATATAATTTTTTTTCCTTTAAAATATACACATAGCAAGCACATGGCTGTTACTGTAAAACAGTATATTAATTCAGAGAAAGCAAAAGTCCTTCTTGGATCCCCACCCAATTCCATTCTTCTCCCTAGAAAACCAATGTCTTTGGTGTGGGGTATACCTTTTGATCTCTTCACAAATAATCATAAATAATAAAACATTGGCTGACAGCTGACTCAAAAGTGAAGTATATTGTAAAATATTTTAAGTGTACTCCCCTTCAAGAAGGAGCACCACTTTCTCTTAAATTGAGTGGCTGCATTCTGGTGTAAATCACTAATACAAACAAGTGCTGTTTTCTAAGGGGCTGATATTCCCCAGCTGATGAGCCAGCCCTTGTTTCTGTTTCTCCAGCAGGTGTCACTGTTGGGCTGCTGCTGCTGCTGCTGGGCTAGGCTGGCTGGGAAGAAAAGAGGGCGTTTTACTGTTTGTGGAGCCCTCCTGATAGCATAGAGGTTAAGCATTTGGCTGCTAACCAAAAGGTCAGCAGTTCGAATCCACCAGCCACTCCTTGGGAACCCTATGGGGCAGTTCTACTCTGTCCTGTAAGGTTGCTACGAGTCGAAATTGACCCGACGGTAATGGGTTTTTTGGTTTTTACTGTTTGTGTGACAAAGCCTGTGTATAGTCTTTGTAGGTGAGGATTACTATGTGAGTGGAGCTCACAAAAGGTGATTGTACTTGAAGGGAGAGGGTTTTGTCCTCTGGCCTTGTAGTGGGAGATAGACTAAAGAAAAACGTTTTAATCCTTGGTGCTGCTGGCATAATTAATGGTGTTTGCAAATAGTGAGAATCTTAATAGGCACACAGTGTGTATTTCAGTATAGCTCTATGCTGCTATATGTTCATAACCAATACAGAGTTTGTCTCTTTTCACCTGTGGGAAGTGAAGGTTGAGCTATCTGTGTAGCCTGGCTCCAGCTTACAACTTGGGTGACAGGCCCTTTGCTTCCCCAAAAGAAACTTCATTTTCGTTTGGATAGTGCAGGCTTTAGCAGAAGATGATCAGGTTGTTGTGGGTCCTTGGAATAGGATTCCCAGTAGGCTTTCAAAACTGCCGTTAGGGAAAGGAGAAACTCATTTAAGTAACACCTTAAAACTGGAGGGAACCTAGAGCTCATGTAGTCCAGCCTCTTTGTTTATCGGTGAGAAAACTTAAATACAGAGAGAGGAAGTGACCTTAAAGAGGTGCTTGTGGCAAAGCTGGAACCCCTGGATCCTGATCCAGAAGAGGCCACACTTTGCTCCACTTCATTTGAAATTAGTGCTTTCCTGTAGTGGTTTTCTCCCTCAAAGCCTCTATTGCTTAGCAGATCGTTGCCTGAGGGGACACTTCAGTTAACTCTCATTGTAAAAAATTAGAGGTCTGATAGATGATTTGTAATGATGGGATAGAAAATTATATTGGTGAAGAATGAGCTTCTTGGATCAAGTAGACACATGAGACTATGTTGGCATCTCCTGTCTGGAGGGGAAAAGGGAGGGTGAGGGGATCAGAAGCTGGCCTAATGGGCTAGAAGAGAGAGAGTGGAGTGAAGGAGTATGCTGTTCCATTAGGGGAAGAGCAGTTAGAAGTATATAGCAAGATGTGTATAAATTTTTGTACGCGAGACTGACTTGATTTGTAAACTCTCACTTAAGGTACAATAAAAAAAAAGTAATCTCAGGGATATTCACAGTTAAAATGCCAACAACTGGGGTATAAAATTGGGCTAAACCCTTTCCCCCCTAACCAAATTATTTCTGTGCCCCTTCTCCAGAGACATAACAAGGCCTTGGGTCTGAGATTGAGTGTGTCCTGAGAACTGATGTCTTTTCGTCTTTACTTCAGCCCAGTAGCATAAAATTTGCTCCAGGACGTTGAAGGGTAGAGTTAGAAGCTCACATTGGATTTCTAAGTTTCTTAGGTTTTTGCGAGGGAATTGCTTTGGTGTTTGGAGCATTCTGAAGCCTCTTGAGTGTTCATGGTGGGCCAGTCAGACTTGTTGGAGCCCTCAGCTGAAATATTGGTGGAGGGAAATAAATGGATATGTCTGCAGGGCTAATTATGGGTCCATAAGAGAGGAGAAGGCAACCTAGGGAGGGGTCCCACTTCAGTAGTTTTTCTGTGGCACTGACCCACCTGAGTCAAAATAGAGTATGTATTTAAAATCCTTCCCTGTTTCTTTGGCTAGGGAATATACCCAATTTATTATTCAGAACCTAGCATAACTGTCACCTTCTCTTTGGGGAAACCTTGGCTGACTGCTCCAGATAATCACTTCCCACTCCTTGCTGCTTCTGTACTAGATGCTTGCTCGTCATATTGTACCTGTGAAAAAAATTGTTTGTTTACCTCTCTCAGTGAGCTCCCTGAAGGCAGTGATTATGTCTGTATCCTTACTGTACCTAGAGTACTACCTGGCACATAGCAGATGCTCAATAAATGGTAGTTGAATAAATGGAATTGAGATTATATCCCCTATGATTCAGTATGCAGCGCAAATACTTTTGGCTTTTTTAGTAAAAACAAATATTTTTTAAAAGAAGATCCATCATTATATCACGTGCTTTAATCTTACAGAGTCATTGGCTGCATGATGAGTGATACTCAGTACTTGTCGAATGAGTTTAGTGGCTTTACCTGGAGTTGTACATGGAAGACGCCTTCTATAACTTAAGCTCAGGTGATAACAAATTTGTTCCTCTGATATTTCCCTGTTGTGCCATGCTACTAAGTTGTGAATTTGTTCTCCTGAAGTCTGTAATAAGTCCTATGCACCTGGTCACTTGTCTTTTATGACTCAGGGCTTGCACATTGCTTGAATGTGGCATCATATATGGCTTCTTCTTGAGGCCGTTCTGTGGGTTTTTGGTTTGGCATCTCATTGATACTCATATTTCTGCCAGTCATTGCTGCTGTTTTTTCTCCTTATAGACTCCTCTTCAGTCTTAATGATGGTATACTTGGGCCTTGATAGAGTCAGAAATAGATGTGAATAATACAAATTAAATGTAACAGTTCTGTTTTCGTTTGGTGCTTAATATTTCTTGTAACCTCTGTGGAAGGCTTTCACTGAATTTGCTTAGAAGGAGAATGTTTGGGGTTGGTTGAGGTAGATGCTCTCATCTTTTTTTTTGAGGGGGGCCAGTTTCTGAGTCATTAGAACCAAATCCCTGTTAGTTTGGAGGTGATTTTGGTTCTTTTTTTTCTCCCAGAGGGTAAAATCCTTATATTGAAAAAGTTTAGCTCCACTTCTAATTATAAAGAGTGTGAATGACTGCCCCTAAAAAATGGGGAACTATTGATTTTAGTATTCAAGAGACAATAAACCCTTCCTAACTTTTGATTTCTGTTTACTCATAAGTTTGCCCTTTGAGGACAAAGAATAGAGAAGGATCCTCAACTAAGGGAATTTCATTTGTGGTATGGGCAAATCCTGCCTTGTTCCTGCTGGGGAAAAAGAGAAGCAGGTATTGAGAAATCCAAAAGGAGGCAAAGCACATGGTGGAATTATGCAGCTCAGTTTTGAGAGAAGTAAGGAAAGCTGGGGGAAGGTAAACCCAGGCCTTTGAGGAGAGAGCTGAGGAGTATGTTCAAGGGATGACCCATGCATGAGCTTTGGCATGGAGATATTAAGGACAGAGCTAAGGCTCTGTAACCCTGAGAATTGGGCTTGTGAAATAATTATTCTGTGATCGATCAGCTCATTCATTCAATTAAATACTTACTAAACACCCACTGTGTGCCGGGTACTATTTAAGTGCGGGCAATACCAGCAGTTGACAAAAGCTTTGCATTCATGGACTCATTCAGATGGGAGCGAGACAGATAATAAACATGTAAGTAAAATACCTAGTATTCCAGATGGTGATAAGAGGGAGGAAAAAAATTATATGTATAAGAGGGTTGCAGCTTTAAATAGTGTAACCAGAGGAGGCCTCTCTGATAAGGTGACTCAGGAGCAGAAACCTCAAGGAAGCGAGGAAGAAACCCTGTAGATACTGGAGGCAAGGACATTCCAGGCGGAGGGAAGAGCAAATGCAAAGTCTCCGAGGTGCTTGGCATAGCACTGGAGCACAGCAAGGGATGGAGTGATAGAAGATGAAGTTAGGCCACAGGGGCTAGATCATGCAGGACCTTCTAAGCCGTTTAAGGGATTTTATTTCTTACTCTGAGTGATTTGGGAAGCTATCGGAAGTGGAATAGCATGATCTGACCTATATTTCAAAAGGATAACTCTGGCCACTGCTTGAGAATAGACTGACGAGGCTCTGCTAAGAAGGGTCAATTAAAGTTAGGCAAACAGCACACGCTTTTAGATTAATTTGTGTCTTGGGACTGTGGTAAAAACCAAAAGTGGTAGTCGGCGGCTCTGTGTCAGAATAAGAAAGACCTGAAACGCTCGGATGAAGAGGCACTAAATTAATAAATAAGTAAAACCTCTCAGCACGCATATTATCTGCAACAAAGCCGCCACCTCCTCCCCCCCCAAAAAAGAAGGTATCTTATTTTTTTCAGAGCCTGAAAAATCTATGGTGAGCAAAGGAGCATAAATGGAAATTTTTAAACAATTGTTTTTTTCTGCTTATAAAACTAATGCTAGTTTATTTGTAAAAATTCAAATGTCACAGAAATATGTGATGTAGGAAGGGAATGTTTGTGTCGTGCCACTGCCGGGTTATAACCACTGTTAACAAGTTGTGTATGTTAATTTCAGATTTTTTTCTATGCAAATGAAAATACTTTTTTTTTTCTCTATTTTTAAAGGTGGGCTCATACTAAATCTGCTCTTTTGCTGGTTACATATTTCACTTCATATGTCATGGACATTTTCCCTTGTTGATATATAGAGAGCCTGCATTCTTTTTAATAATTGCATAGTATTCCACCAGTTGAATACACCGTAATTTATTAAACCAGTCCCCTACTGATGGAATTTGGATCGTTTCCTGTTTTCATTTTTACAAACAATGCTGCATCATCTTTGAATATTTGCGCAGGTGTTTCTAGGGGATGACTCTCTGGAAGTGGAATTGCCGGGACCGAATTCATTAAATGAATTTGCCATTCACTTAGTGGTAAATGACAGTTAATTGCATAGAATTCATTATTACTGATTTGAGATATGTAGAATATTTTCTATTTTTTTGTTTTATTTTAGTGAACATAATTTTATAGATATGGCTGTCACTGCTGGGACTCCTAATTCTGTTTTTTTCTCCACATGGTCTTTAGTTTCTCAGTAGCAGATTCTCCTACCACTGGGTTTTCAGGAATCTACTCCTCCAGGTTGAGAAGGACTTCTGTATTATCAGTTTTAACTATCTGCCACCTGGACGTGTATGTGTTTTTTCCCAGCACCTTTGTATGAGGGAGACATAGCCTTGTTTCATTTCTGCCATTCACTTAACATACTGTCCTTGGACTTCTGTGTCTTGTTAAATAATCGGGACAATCTGAGCATCTCTTGCCCCATTGTAAGGCAAGAGCTCTTAAATATTTGACTCTTTGTCTTCAGGGGTAGTTAGGCAACCCATTTCTCTTGTCTTTGGCAATATGGGAATGAGAATGGGGTAGAGGAGAGGTACCATTGCTGATAACGTTTTTCACCTTTGCTGCTCACCTGTCAAAGTAAATGACTCTTTGAGCCTCTTGGAATTCTGAGTTTGATCCCTACCTATACCCTCTGTATCAGGGGTTGGCAAACTTTATCTGTAAAGGGCCAGGCAGTAAATGTTTTAGGCTCTGGGGGCCAGACAGTTTCTGTTGCAACTACTCAGCTCTGCCGTTGTAGCACGGAAGCAGCCATGGACAACATGTAAATGAGTGGGGCTGTGTTCCAATAAAACTTGTATTTATGAACACTGACATTTGATTTTCATATAATTTTCACATATCACAAAATATTCTTCTTTTGATGTTTTCAACCACTTAAAAAGTAAAAACCTTCTTAGCTCATAGACTGTACAAAAATAGGCAACAGGCCAGATGTGGCACATAGGCAGCAGTTTGTCAACCCCAGCTTTATTATGTGAATGGGACCTGGAAAAGGAGTCAGGTGCTGTAGTAATAGAAGGCACTATGATAATGAGGGCCCAGAAGAGATAGGTAGCGGGCTCCTGCACTTGTTCCTATTCCCCCTTCCCCTTTGGACTAGATGCCCTAGGTAATGGCTGTTGTGGAATTCTTTGATGGTTAAGAGCAGGCATAAATGCATAAAGACTTTTCTTCTTTCCTCTGCTGTCTGCCAGAAGCAGTGTTCTCCAGCCTCTCTACAAGTGTGTTTGGGAAATTATGGACAAATGAGGAGGCTTGCCCTGGTGATGGGGAGGGCATGAGTCTCCAGGCCCTCCAGGCGTTATGCTTGGCAAGCAGCCCTTCCCCACTGCAGGCCAAATTTGCACCTGTTAGGCTGATCCAGATTATCCCCTGTTGTTCCTCCCTCTGGGGCTAAATGGTGTAGAACAGGCTGTGTACTTTGTATACACACTGAGAACTTGAAAAGATGTAATCGGTTCTGTCAGTTCAGAGGGTTGGAGCGCCACAGGGACTGCAGCGTGGTTTGTATGTGTGCTGCAAATACATTGGGAACAATTTCCTATGTATTCATTCTCCCCCCTTCAGGTCCCCCTCTCCGCTTTTTATCTATTCAGAGTAGTGCTGTAAAGGGTGCGTTGGAGGTTTTTCTAAGACAATAACACCAGGTGTATGGAGTTCTGTTTGCATAATACAAATTTGGTTGTTGTAATCTGTCCCAGCCCATTAGAGCTGTGCAGGTAGCTTCCTCTCCTCCTCGTGGACCTTCTTATATATTTATAGAGGGGGCAGGATCTAGTGCATCTTGTTTCTGCTCCTTCTTGTGATCACTCTTGGTAATGTGTTCTGGTGGGCAAATTTTGCTTTAGTGCTTGGGCCTGTTACATTGATCCAGAGATTGCAAAACAGCCCTCAGGTATGTTTGTTTGGCCCTCCCAGTGTTTCTAAAAATTTCACGTTTTCCCCTACATAAATCCAGATTTCTAGATTCTGTTGACAGTACTGGAAAATCTGGCAATAATGGCTTGCAAAAAAAAAAGAAAAAAAAATTTTTTTTTAATGGCTTGCAGTCCCACGTAATAGCTGTTGACAGGAGTTGAGTAGTTGTTGCCCCCTTTATTAAAGGCATGGACTCTCTTGGTGCATTAGTTTATACTGGGCTGACTTCACTATTTATGTTACCTACCTAATTCTGATTTTGAGTTTGTGACCATAGCTCC
Organism: Elephas maximus indicus; assembly: GCF_024166365.1. NCBI lineage: Eukaryota > Metazoa > Chordata > Mammalia > Proboscidea > Elephantidae > Elephas > Elephas maximus. The sequence continues at coordinate 102,001,612 of NC_064825.1, read as the reverse complement.
AGCAAAATGTGTAGATGGCTTTATGTAGGCAGTGCCCTAACACTCTGCTCCACCAGGGGGAGGCACTGGATATCGCAGGACCCTGTCTTCTACTCCACCCAGCTTGCCTAATTCACCCACAGGGGCTCCCCTGCTGGGTGTGGGCTGTCATACTGACAGCCCCCTCACCTGAGAAGCTGCTGCCTGACTTTTTAATAGCAACAATTAACAGACTCCTCCTCTGTTTCCAAAGAGGGAAAGTGGGGGTGCCAAGCTTCTTTGCTGGGCGGGGCTCAGTTTGGTGGGCAGATCACTGTTGTGTCAGGTTATACAGTATGAGAGCAACCTCCCTTTAATGATGGACTGTGTAAAATCTTGGAGAAGAATGCTTGTTCCATTCCCTGTGAGCAGAGCACCTTGGACAGAGGGGTGGGTTCCAACTAAAAAGCCACATAACTTGGCAGGAAATTAAAATCAGTTCAGAGTAGGAGTAGAAAATTGTAATTATGAAGGAATCAAAGGCTGAAAGTATGACCTTGTCAGGAAGAGAATTGCAGGTCGTTAATATTGTGCCTTTTTCCATTGCTTCATTAGAGGACATGAGTGTGAATCTTTCTGCTTCTTGTGTTTTTTCCTCCCCTATAAGGTTTTTTTTTTTTTTTTATAAGGTTTCTTAGTTTTTTCTGTCTCTGTCTCCCTGCTGTGCCCTTAGATCACTTCACCTCAGCAAGGTGGCTTTTATCCTTTCCCTTCTTTGTTCTGGTAGCAGATGTAACCCTTTTAAAATTAAAATCAAGAAGGAGCTCTTTTTTTTTTTTTTCTTTAAACTTCTCCAGTCTAGTGCCTTTCTAGAAGTCTAGCACTTTCTCTTCTCTGCATGCTTTCCTGATGCGTTTTTACACTTGTCTCTTGTGACTTCTCAGGGAGAATTTAGGCAGAAGCTGGACTCAGCATTTTCTGTAAGCTTCTTGAAGGCAGGGCACATAGCTATCATATTTATCCTAACAGAGTTGCTGAATTATTAGTCTCTTGTTTTTGTTTTAAACATTTGCCATTGATTTCAACTTATGGTGACCCCATACGTGTCAGAGTAGAACTATACTTCTTAGGGTTTTCAGTGGCTGATTTTTTGGAAGGAGAGTGCCAGGCCTTTCTTCCAAGGTACCTCTGAGTGAACTCAAGCCTCCAACCTTTTGGTTAGCAGCTGAGTGTATTAACTGTTTGTACCACCCAGGGCTCCTAGTTTCTTGTAACACCACTAAATCAGGTAGGCTGTGTCAAATGGTATACTATTTTATGAGTGATAAGGTCAGAGGGAGAGAGATATTTCAGACTGTGTTTATTGTGAGCCCTGCTAAAGTGTTAGAGCAGGTAACCTTTGGAAAGCTCTTGGGACAGTATCTTTGGCTGATGGTTTTCAAAGCCTGGTCCCCGGACCAGGAACATGAGCATCTCCTGGGAACGTATTAGAAATACAAGTTTCTGGGCCTCACCTCAGACTTACTGAATCAGAAACTGGGAGGGGAGGGTTGTAACCTGCATTTTTATTAACAAGCCCTCCAAGTGATTCTGATGCACACTAAAGTTAGAGAATACTGTTTTTGACCATTTTAGGAAGTTTTTAGCCACACCCCCAAAACAAACAAAAAACCCTGTAGTACACTTTATATTACCATTACTTTTATTTTTTATTGTGCTTTAGGTGAAAGTTTACAGCTCAAGTTAATTTCTCATACAAAAGTTTATACACAAATTGTTATGTGACACTAGTTACAAGCCTTATGATGTGACAGCACCCCGGGTTTCCCAACCAGCTCCTGTCCTTTCCTGCCTTCTCATCCCGCCTCTGGAAAGGAGCAGCCCATTTGGTCTCAAGTATCTGCTTGAACTAAGAAGCACACTCTTCATGAGTATTATTTTATGTTTTATAGTCCAGTCTAATCTTTGTCTGAAGAGTGGGCTTTGGGAATGGTTTTAATTCTGGGTTAACGGAGCGTCCGGGGCCATGGCTTCTAGGGTTCCTCCAGTCTCAGTCATACTATTAAATCTGGTCTTTTTATGTGAGTTTGAGTTCTGCGCCATGCTTTTCTCCTGCTCTGTCAGGGACTCTCTGTTTTGTTCCCTGTCAGGGCGACATTACCATTACTTTTTATTTTTCCTTTTGTACCTGTCCCATGTGATTAAGTGCTGTTTTAAAGCTCATAGTATCCTTCGGTTCCCTGTCTTCTGTTTTCTTGTAACTTTTTCTAATGGAAAGGGCTTTGGAGTCCAACAACACTGATTTCAAATCCTGACTCTTCTCTGTGACCTTTGGCAGGCTAAGTAGCCTCTCTGAAACACAGTTTCCTCAATTGTAAAATCATTGCTGTGAGGGTTAAATGAGGCGAAACATATCAGATATTCTTACAAGTTTAGGAGCTCCAGAAACACCAGCCTCTTCTCCCTTTGCCAATCATTACTCTGCTCAAATAAATCACCTCTTGCCATACTCCTTGCAGATCAGTTTCTGTCTGCTAGTCATCTTCTGGATTTTAAACTTCATGGGATATCTGTGAGATCTCACCATGTGAAATTGGAGTAAGCCGAGAACATGACAAAGTGAGGTGCTTTATAAAGGGAGCATCAAGAATGACTGTTGTGATAGGATTGATGCTAGTTGCTCCCATTAGTCACTTGCAGCAGGACACAATCGAGGTTCTCTTTTAGAAAGTTCACTAACACAGAAGGGAGTTTGGTCCGTTGTAAGGGAGCAGGATATTATTCTCATTTTTCCTGCACTCTTTTACAGTAGTTCATACAAAAGAAACTTTTGTGCCTCTCGATGAGGGAGGAAGCACAAGTAGCCTTAATTTCCCAAATTCTAGGGCTACCTTCTGCATTGAGAGGGAGCTATACAGGGCAGAAATAAGTTTCAGAAAGATGGGGAGCCTCGTTAGAAGAGGTAGGAAACAGCAGCAAGTCTTTCTAAGTTGATATTGATCCTTCTGACCAATCACTACTGGGGACCTCAAGCTTTGGACACAGTGAGCAAACTTGCACTGAGTTTTTGTTGTTTAAGGTCTGTTTTCAAATGTCTTATTGAGTTTTTTGGTTTTGTTTTGTTTTGGTAGTCAAGGCTCCTTTGAGTACAGATGTGATTACTTTGGGGCTGTAAGCTAACTTCATGGACTAAGTTTTGTTTTGTTTCCCCTTAATTTATTTATTTAAATTTTTATTGTGCTTTAAGTGAAAGTTTACAAATCAAGTCAATCTCATAGAAAACCTTATATACACTTTGCCACATACTCCTAGTTGCTCTCCGCTTAATGAGGCAGCACACTCCTTCTCTCATCCTGTATTTCCATGTCTGTTCAGCCAGCTTCTGTCGCCCTCGGCCTTCACATCTCCCCACCAGACAGGAGCTGCACACATAGTCTCATGTGTCTACTTGAACCAAGAAACTCACTCTTCACCAGAAATGGACTTAGTTTTAATGCTGCTTTTGTGACTAGCTTCATTCACCTGTTGACTTCATCTACTGATGCATAACAAGCCACACATCAAAACAGCACATTCATTATCCTTCATAGTTCTTTGGGCAGACAGAGCTGCTGGTCTTGCATGGGGTCTCTCTCTAGTGGCATCTGGAAGCTCAGCCAGGACAGGTGGGCATCTCTCCCTTTCCATGTAGTCTCAGGGACTCCTCTGTCCACGTGGCCTCTCCCAACAGCGTAGCCAGACTTCTTACATAGCAACTTAGGGCTTCTAAAAGTGAGTGTTTAGAGGAGGAAATGGAAGCTGCCAGTATTCTTAAAGGGTAGACCTGGAACTGGCGCAGGTTGCCACATTCTTTTGGCTAAAACAAGTCACAGACCAGCCTGGATTTAGTGTGGGAGGGGGCCACACAAGGGTGAGAGTACTAGGAGTTATAGTTCTTTGGGAATCCATCTTAGAAGACCAGCCACTACAGGGACCAGACTATTTTATATACTAACATATACCCAGTAGTAGACACTCAGTAAATACGTGTGGTTTGCAATAGTGGATCAATGGATAGATGGATGAATGGGCGGATAGATGGATGGACAAACAAATGGATTAGGTGTGGAACTTAGGTGATTGTCAGGTCTCAGCCCTGCTTATGCCATGTTTATGCCTTTACCGTAGTCATGCTTCTTCAATACATGTCTTTCTGATGAACCGTCTTTTTAGGCCTAGTGACTTGGGTGGCCAGAGGGCATTATGTACTCTGCAGACATTTTGGGAGTTGTAATCCAAGGAAGGAAAAGTAAAGGCTATCTATTCAACTGTGTGCTGGCTACCATATTTTATATATGTTCTTACTTAATGGTAACAACCTTGTGAAATAGAGGTTTCCCCACAAATATAGAAGCTGAGGCTAACAGACTTGCCCAAAGTCATATAGCTAATAAGTGACACAAGATGGAATTTAAATTTCAATCTGTCTGATTCTAAAGCTCAAGCACCTGACATATATATATATACACACTTGCCTCGTATTTTAGTTATTCCAGGTGTTTCTTAGTTAGTCCCAGACCGTTAAGGTGTAGTAACGGGTTTCTCAACAGCAACATTATTGGCATTTGAGGCCAGAAAATTCTTTGTGGAGGTTGTCCTGTACATTGTAGGATATTGAGCAGCTTCCATGGTCTCTACTCAGTACATGCCAATAGCACTCCCTTTTCCCAGTGTGACAAGCATTGTCCCGTGTCACCAGGCATTGCCAAATTTTCCCAGGGGCGGAGGGAGAAATCCCCCCTCCGATTGAAAACCACTGATGAATTATGTCATGATTTACTATCCTTTGATCTTGCTGTTCTTTATTACACATCACAAGTAACCGTTAGTGGCTTCAAATCAACTTACTCTTTTTAGTTAAAATAGTATTGCCTGGTTCCGATGGTCTTGAGCCATGCCTTTCTCTCATTGCCTTGCTTCTCTTACTTTGTCCTTTTCCTTTTGTCTCCGATTCCCCAAATAAAATGCAGCTGGATAAGGTGGTGTTTGTAAGGACTTTCTACACAGGTATTGATTCAGCAGGCATTCAGATCTCTGAGATTATAGACATTAGCGCTGGTGAAAAGAAGGCAATTTGCATCGTTTAATTATAGTGAGGGGGGAAATTTGCTGAACTCTGAAACTTGCTCTTGAATGTAGAGTAGCTAAAGCGAATGGAAGAAATGATGATGTAAAAGAGCTGAACAGAAGATTTCAAAGGGTTGCTCTAGAAGACTAAGTATTATAATGAAATGTGTAAAGACCTGGAGTTAAAAAGCCAAAAGGGAAGAACATGCTTGGTGTCTTAGTCATCTAGTGCTGCTATAACAGAAATACCACAAGTGGATGACTTTAACAAAGAGGAATTTTTTTCTTCATAGTAAAGTTGGCTGAAAGTCCAAATTCAGGGCATCAGCTCCAGTGGAAGGCCTTCTCTCCCTGTCAGCTTTCTCATCAATCTCCCCCTGGTCTGGGAGCTTCTCCGTGTAGGGCCCCTGGGTCCCAAGGATGCGCTCTGCTCCTGACACTGCTTTCTTTGTGGTATGAGGTCCCCCATGTCGCCTCTCCCTTCTTTCCTTTGTATCTCAAGAGATTGCCTCAAGACACAATCCGATCTTGTAGATTGAGTCCTGCCTCACTAACACAACTGCCGCCCATCCTCCCTCATTAACATCATAGAGGCAGGATTTACAGCATATAGGAAAATCACATAATACTGGAAATCATGGCCCAGCCAAATTGATACACACATTTTGGGGAGGGGGGGCATAATTTGATCCATGACACTCGGTATTTCTCAAGCTGAAAGAGCTAAAGAAAGAATTCAAGCCTGGAGTTGCAATATTGAAGGATTCCATGAACAAGGTGATACTGCGTGGTTTAAAATCAGGAAGGATGTGCATCAGGGTTGTATCCTTTCACCATACCTACGCAACCTGTATGCTGAGCAGATAATCCGCAAAGCTGGACTATTGAAGAACTTGGCATCAGGATTGGAGGAAGACTCATTAACAACCTGCGTTATGCAGGTGACACAACCTTGCTTGCTGAAAGTGAAGAGGACTTGGAAGCACTAACTGATGAAGATCAAAGACCACAGCCTTCAGTATGAATTATACCTCAACTTAAAGAAAACAAAAATCCTTACAACTGGACCAATAAGCAACATCATGATAAACAGAAAAAACATTGAAGTTGTCAAGGATTTCATTTTACTTGGATCTACGAATCAGCGCCCATAGAAGCAGCAGCCAAGAAATCAAATGACATATTGCATTGGGCAAATCTGCTGCAAAAGACTTCTTTCAAATGTTAAAAAACAAGCCTGACCCAAGCGAGGGTATTTTCAGTCACCTCATATACATGTGAAAGCTGGACAATGAGTAAGGAAGACCGAAGCAGACTGATGGGTTTGAATTGTGGTGTTGTCAAAGAATATTGAATATGCCATGGACTGCCAGGAGAATGAACAAATCTGTCTTGGAAAAAGTGCAGCCAGAATACTCCTTAGAAGCAATGATGGTGAGCCTTGTCTCATGTATTTTGGACATGTTTTCAGGAGGGACCAGTTCCTGGAGAAGGACATCATGCTTGGTAGAGTAGAGGGTCAGAGAAAAAGAGGAAAACCCTCAATGAGATGAATTGACACAGTGGGTGCCACAAGGGGTTCAAACATAGCAACGATTGTAAGGATAGTACAGGACCGGGCAGTGTTTCCCTCTGTTGTACATAGGGTTGCTATGAGTCGGAACCAACTCAAGGGCACCTAACAGCAACAACATGGGCAAAATATTGCATAACGCAGGAACCATCAAAAGAAGATGGAAAGATTACACAAGAGTCACTATATCAAAAAGAATTTGTCTAAGTTCAACCATTTCAGGAGGTGGCATATGATCAGGAACCAAAGGTATTGAAGGAAGAAATCCAAGCCACACTGACAGCACTGGTGAAAAACAAGGCTTCAGGAACTGATGAAATACCAACTGAGATGTTTCAACAAACAGATACAATGCTGGAAGTGCTCACTTTGTCTGTGCTAAGAAATTTGGAAGGTAGCTGCCTGGCCAACCTACTGGAAGAGATTCACATTTGTGCCATTCCAAAGAAAGGTTATCCAACAGAATGCAGAAATTAATGAACAATATCATTAATATAACACACAAGTAAAATTTTACCAAAGATAATTAAAAAATGGTTGCAGCAGCACATCAACAGGGAACTGCCAGAAATACAAGCCAGATTCAAAAGAGAACATGAAACGAGGGTTATCATTGCTGATGTCAGGTGGATCTTGGCTGAAAGCAGAGAATACCAGAAAGATGTTTACCTGGGTTTTATTGACTGTGCAGAGACATTCGACTGGATCATAACAAATTATGGATAACACTGGGAAGAAAGGGAATTCCAGAACACTTAATTGTGCTCATGTGGCACCTGTACATAGACCAAAAGACAATTGTTAGAACAGAACAAGGTAATACCGTGTGGTTTAAAATCAAGAAAGATGTGTGTCAGGATTGTATTCTTTCACCATACTTATTCAATCCGTATGCTGAGCAAATAATCTGAGAAACTACTGTATGAAGAAGAGCGGGGCATCGGGAATGGAGGAAGACTTACTAACAACCTGCGATATGCAGATGACACAACCTTGCTTGCTGAAAGAGAAGAGGACTTGAAGCACTTATTGATGAAGACCAAAGACTACAGCCTTCAATGGGGATTACACCTCAACATAAAACAAAAATCCTTACATCTGGATCAATAGGCAACATTATGATAAACAGAGAAAATATTAAAATTGTCAAGCATTTCATTTACTTGGATCCACAGTCAACGCCCAAGGAAGCAGCAGTCAGGAAATCAAATGACGTATTGCATTGGGCAAGTCTGCTGTAATAGATCTTTTTCGAGTGTTAAAAAACAAAGCTATCACTTTCAGAACTAAAGTGTGCCTGACTCAAGCCATAGTATTTCACTTATGCATGTAAACGCTGGGCAATGAATAAGGAACACCAAATAATTGATTCCTTTGAATTATGGTGTTGTTGAAGAATATTGAATATACCGTGGACTCCCAGAAGAATGAACAGATCTGTCTTGGAAGAAGTACAACCAGAATGCTCCTTAGAAGTGAGCATGGCAAGACTTCATATTATGTACGTTGGATATATTATCAGAAGGGACCAGTCCCTGGAGAAGAACATCATGCTTGGTAGAATGGAAGGACAGAGAAGGAGAGGCAGACCCTCGATGAGATGGATTGGCACAGTGGCTGCAACGATGGGCTGAAGCATAACAAGAATCATGAGGATGGCACAAGATCGGGGAGTTAGCATAACAAGAATCATGAGGATGGCACAAGATCGGGGAGTGTTCTGTTCTCTTGTACTTAGGATCGCCATGAGTCAGAACTCACTCAATAGCACCTAGCAACAACAACAGCAGGAAAAAAATGTATAATATTTATCAAGCTGAGAATTACGTGGCTTCCAGGCTCAGCAGAGTTCATCTTCATCAGGGTAGTATTGACTGACAAGCTGGAGAGGACAGTAATATGGGTGGGAGGTTAGTGGAAGTTGTAGTTTCTCTGCTAATTGTACTTATATGTGTCATTTATGTTGATTTCATGTTGTGTAGACAGAGGGGAATGGTGGTGAAACTGTTCCAGTGAAGTCGAATGCTGAGTCCAAAAGGAATCAGGGTGGTTGCCGAAGTCAGGATCAAGGTGGAAGGGCGAGTAGTATACCCCCAGAGGCGAATCTGTGAAAATGGAATGTCACTAAGAGAAGCAGTTCAGGATGAACCCGGGATATAAGAAAAGTGATTGTGCTCTGAGTTTTGTGTTAGCTTAAGGGGTAACAGTGGACTGTTTGGGGGGCGCAGTTGATGTCTCTCCCCTATTATTTCTGTAGACTCCAGAAACGTCATTACTTGGACAGACATGAGCCCGGAAGATGCCTCTTTGCCTCTGGTTAATAAATGCACTAGCCCACTGTGCGTTCCTTTTATCTCATTTCGCTGCAAGGCTTCGCTTGCTAGCTCTCTGTCCTCCTGAGGTTTATAGAGTACATTGTTTGCAGTATTCCAGGGTCAAGGGCCTGCCACTCTTTAAATGACCTCGGTCGAGAGTTTTTAAAATTTTAGGGCAGGAATGTGAATGTGAAAACTCACCCAGGAAGAAATTTACAAGTCTGCTAGTATTGAGACCGTAAATGATTCTACCAGTATATTCTTTGAAGAATTAGTAGTCCTGGAGCTAGACTTTTTAGGATTTGCCTATGATTCCGAATAAAACTGGCTGAAAATTCAGGGTTATTCTGTAAATCTCCTCCTTTTTTAAAATTTTATTATCGTTGTTGAGAACATACACAGCAAAACACAGCAATTCAACGGTTTCTCCATGTACAGCTCAGTGACATTGATCACATTCTTCGAGTTCTGCAACCATTATCATCCTCCGTTTCTGAAATTGTTCCTCCCTCATTAATATAACCTCGCTGCCCCCCAAGGTCCCTGTCTAATCTTTTGAGTTGCTGTTGTCAGTTTGATCTTGTATAAATAGATCTTAAAAGAGCATAATGCTCAAGGCAGACGTTTTTTACTAGTTAAGCTAAACTATTGTTTGGTTTTAAGAAGGCTTCAGGGGATATTTTTGGTTTAAGGTTTAAATGTAAATCTCTTCTTGATTTTGGGGGAAACTAGTCAAGAGAGAGGATGCACCGCCTCTTGATTGAGCCTGTACGTCCTACCTAGCTGCTTTTGGGGCCTGGGTGCGTGTGGGTATCTGAACGGGCCGTGGAGCTTTTTTCATAGATTTGCCCAGTTCAGAATCTTAGGTTATAGCCTCAGCTTTGTAAACACTTCAGACGTGCTCTTGTGCTCTTACTTGTCCTCTGGTTAAATTTGGATTTAAACTCCAAATTCAAAAAGACCAAAGTCTGTGGTCAGTGAGCAGACCTCCCACATCTCCCAGAGAAAATGGGTTTCGATTCAGAGTAAGTACATCCAAGTAGATCAGCTTGGGCCTTTGAGCTTAGATGGTGACAAAAATGAGTTTTATTAGAAATTGAAGTCTCATAACATTAGTGTCATATGTTGAGGGTTTGCAAAAGCTAAGGATAGCGGCAACCAACCATTTTACAATCGTGTTGAAAGTAACCACCTACCAAACAATTAGCAGAGGGTCAGATGTTTCCAGAGGGGCCTGGCCGACTTTTCAGGAAGACTGTTCTTTGTAGCTAGATACATGACTGTGTATCTAGTCTCTTTCTTTTCAGTGTCTGTGATTATGTTTATGTGCACTGATGTTTTACTGTCTTTCACTCAGTGCACAGAGGCATTGACGAATACTATGTTTTGTAAAGAAGCTTTTCTGGTGAAGAGCATTGTTTTGAACCCCATGAATTGTTTAGGCTTGATGATAGTAAAATAAGGCTGATCCACATGACAGGCACCGTGAGCTCTTTCTGTAGTTTGTCAGTTTTTTTCCCGAGGTTAGCCTTTTAGAAGTGCCACCTTGCCTTGGTCGCCCCACAGCAGGGGCAGGAGTTGCCTGCCAGGCTCTGCTAGCAACTGCATGTGCTGCAAGTGCACCCCTAGGACTAGGAGCCCTGCAGCGATCAGATGACTGACTATCGTTGGATAACTTAAACGATAATTGCCAGTGTGTGAAACTGGGAGGCTTGGATGCCTCTGCTTTAAAGCAGAGATGTCAATTTGGAAATCATAATAGAGGTGTCGTTTCAGAACACACAATTATTTTTACAAAGAATAAGGGCTTGTCATCTCCAGGCCTAGGCATGCGCAAGGCAGAGATCTGGGGCTTGCAGAGAAGATTCAGAAATGAAGCAGTGCATCCAAGTTTTTTTGGCCTCCTGCCCCTTGATCGCCCTGAAAACATTGCACTCTTTCCTCTGTGAGGTCTCTTTCGGAGGTATACAGTCCAGGAGCATCAGTGGTAGCTTCCCAGGCAAGTAGCCAGCCTCTGACCTTATGATTTAAAAAGCTCCCAGGGACCAGGCTGCACTGCGCTGATCAGGACGACAACGTCAGTTCTTTAACCTGAGGGGCTTAAGTGACCAGAGGGATGAAGGGTGATGTAAGCAGTTTCTGAAAACCCTGTTCCTTCAGGAATTTTAGAGTGGGTTTTTGGACATCTAGCAACTGAAAGTCATAGGGTCAATGAAGGACAATCCGATAGGCTCTTCTTGTTTATCCTTCCAAGTCTATTTAGGCCTGCTGTTTGATTCACTTATTTATTGACCTCCTATTACATGTTAGTTAGGATGGTAGTTTCAGTGGGATTAGAAAGATGACTTGGGACTCAGTACCTGCTTTCATGTAACTTGTAGTCCAGTAGCAGAAACAAGACATACTTACAGGTAACTGCAGTACAAGATGACTTGGGAGAAGGCCTTTAAGAGAGGTAAAAATAATATGGCATGTTGGGGAAAAGAAGGTGAACTTCTGGCTGGAGGAGTCAAGTATTTGAGCTCTGAAAAATTTTTATAGCAGAGATGAGGAGGAGGAACTTTCCAGAAAGAAGAACTGGCCAAGCTAAAGGCATAGATGGGGTAGTGAAGAATATATTTAGTTTAACTAGAGCAGTGGTTCTCCAAGTGTAGTCTGGGGCCCCTGAAGCCAAAACAATTTTTATGATAATACTGAGATGTTCTTTGCCGTTTTCACTTTCATTCTTTCCTGAGTGTACAGTGGAGTTTTCGGGGGGCTGTATAACGTGTAATGAGGTTGTGGTTCTGATGGCTAATGGATTATGTGCTTGTGTGTTAAAATTTTCTTAGCTTTAATTCAAATCTGGTGAATACTGATAGCTAAAATGCGTATAAACAAAAGCTTTTTGAGGTCCTCAATTTTTAAGAGTGTTAAAGGGGCCCTGAGAACAAAAAGCTTAAAAACCACTGGTCTAGAGCACATAGTATATCTAGAAGGAATCAGAGCTGATCTAGAGCACACAGTATATCTAAAAGGAGTTAGAGATTTGACTGCAAAGCTAAGTTGGCTTTGGATGCCAAGCTGAGGAATTTGGATTTTATTTCCTAGGCAGAAGGGAGATATTAGTTTGGGTTTGTCTCAACTGAATTGAAATAGCAGATGTCACCCAGACAGCAAAACCAGGCTAAGAAATTACTCTGTAGGCACAGGCACCATTGGCATCTTAGCTTCTAGAAGCAGGCTCGTCATGTCAGTATCGATCGCAGAGTTCTGGCAGTTGATTGTTTCCAGTGGTTGGAGAAGATCTGAACATGTTTGTTTGCATTGGGATATTGATTTTCTCTGTTATCTGACAACTTGTTAAAAGAATATCTTTAGGGTATAATTATTTAGTAAGGAGGAGTTGTCACTAGCTTGTTTATTCTGTCTAGGCTAAGTCCCAAATTGACTATTTATCAATCCTGACATCCATTGAGTTTGAAGTGAATCTTTTGGATGACCATCTCATCTGCCCCAACAATGTTTTTCTTTTCTAGCGCTTTCTTCCACTATTTTTTATCGTCTTCGTAGTCATCAAAGGACACGATCTTGAGAAGCAAGAAACAGCTGATTTAGGGAACCCCCTTGCACATATTCAGAATACTAATCAGGGAAGGAACAAATAATTGTTTTCAATTAAAGTGGTTGGAATTTTACAGCTTGAAGTTCCTATTGACTGATGATTTCAGCAGGGTTTAGTATTCATTTTTTTTTTATAGCTTTCTTAATTGCAGTAATGCCTAATACTTTGATTTCATGTTTTCCTGTCCTGTTCCTTAATGATTTCCCTTCATCTTTAAAGGGACTTAAGATATGTAAGCTGATATTTTAGAGCAAGAGCCAGTAGACTTTTTCTGTAAAGGGCCAGGTAGTAGACATTTTAGGGCTTTTCTCAGTCAAGACTACTCAGCTCTACCTTAACCCGTTGCCCTGAAGTTGATTCTGACTCATAGTGACCCTATAGAACAGAGTAGAACTGCCCCATAGTGTTCCAAGGAGCGGCTGGTGGATTCGAACTGCCCACCTATTGGTTAGCAGCCAAGCTCTTAACCACTGTGCCACCAGGGCTCCCAGCTCTCTCTACCTTACTAGCTCTGAAAACAACCACAGACAACATGTAAATGAATGGGTACTGCTGTGTTCGAGAAAACTTTATTTCCAAAAACAGGAAACTGGCCCAGTTACCAATCCCTGCTTTACAACACTGGGGAAACTTATTACTTGAAGAAATCCTTTTTAAAAGTGAACAATTATATGAAAAACGAATAGTTACCTCTTAAGTTTTCAGTGTTTTACTTTAAGTTTTTGAATGTTTTTAACTTTTTATTTTGAAATAATTTCAGATTTACAGAAAAGTTGCAGAAATAGTACAAAAAATTTCCCTACCTTACCCACTTTTCTCAAATGTTAACATTTTACCACATTTGCGTTATCACCCTCTCTCTCTTTACCTATATTTGAATATGGTTATTATTTTTTGTATTTTACGTATTTGTGGTTTAATATTTTTAAAACATTGAATTTTCTTAAAGCACTGTTCAGTTTGTAAGAGCAGTGATCTCCAGACTTTTAAAAGAATACCTCTGTTACTAAAATATTTTTGCACAATCCTCATGTATATATGTGTGTGTATTATGTACATCTAGTATTCTTGCTCTCCAACAAATCAAAATAATACAACCCCTGGCATACCTTGCTTAGACACCACAGGTGTAGAGAATGAACCAAGCAAGCTGTAGAGAAAGAAAAGTTTTTTTTTGTTTTCTGTAAGAGCTTCAGTGACCCTTTAAAACATTTCTAAATTGAGGTCTTAGGTCAGAATGAAATGCAGCTTCAAGCTTGAACAAGCTTGTCTGAGCCCTTCCTAAGCCCTACCTGATTCTGCATTATTAAATTGCATGGTAGATAATTGAATCAAGTCAAATTTGTGATGGCCAGAGCAGGTTTACAGCTGCCACCCAATACCATTTTCTTGTGCCATTTCCCCATCAATGGCTCTTTGTGGCTCTTTGCAAGAAGCTAACTCTGAGGGAGAAAGGTCATTCTTTGCGGTTCCTAGAAGGGGTAGGGATGTTTACTCATCTAGTAACTCTAGTTATTTATTCACCACCAATTAGAAAAGTCTTTTTTTACTCCTTCAGATGTTACTTGTGTTGTAACTAAACAGAATTTGTGTGATGCATGCTGGGGGAGGGGAGCCGGGGGAGTCATAGCAATTGGCTCTTTGGATTTTGTATATTAGCAGTTAAAATGTCAAATATATAGGGCATGCCAGTCCCACCGTACTGCCTCGGAAGCACATGGTGCTAACAGATTCTGTAGTAACTAGGCACAAGAGATGGATGTTCCAAAAGAACCTCATCAGAGACTCTCCAGAGATAAAGCTTAACGTTTTGTTCAGCTCTGATTTAAGGAAGTCTTCCTAATTAAGATAGGAAGCTAGGGTGGGAAGTAGACTTGCAGAATTATAAAATGGAATCATTAAAATTGACTTATCTAATCCAAAGGTGTTCAGGAATCTCCTTTGCAGCATCACCAAGTCCTCAGCTCTCACCTCTTTTTGAATATTGTCACTGCCTTGGCACCGTAGGGGCTAATATTTGCCTCTTAACTTACCAAGATCATTTTCCAGGCAGAAGTAAAGAAGGATATATTTTGGTCACTCTGGAGGATGCTTCTTGCCAAAGGGCCTCCGCTTCCTAAGCAGCCATTTAGAGGATAATAGGACAGGCCAGTGGTATTAAGGCCTGCCTCCAGAGAAGCACTTTGGAGATGGAACAAGGTTCTGTGTGTTCCAGGACAGTCAACTGCTTCCAGATCTTGCCTCCCTTCTTTGACTCCCACCCAGTTCCTGCAGAACTTGTTTAATGAGTAAATACTGTCTATGTAAGGTGGCATAAATTACTCTTCTCAAATTTTCCCTTTTTTTTCCCCCTCCAATCCATGTACCTCTCACTGTCCCTACCTCTCACAAACATTTTATATTTCAAAGACTCAAAAACATGCCATTATTTTATGTGTCCCTATGAAGGAAAAAAAAATCCTGCCAATTAAATTGTGTCACAGTGGTAACATGCATCCCAGTTTCAGAGACATTAAAATGTTTTTTGTTTTTTTTTTTAAAGTGTCTCTTAACAATTGATGAAATATGGCATTTCTGCTGCTATAAACATAGATATCATTGAAGATTCAGGCTTTCAATCAGGGAGGTGTATTTTTTGATTTCCTTCCTTCCTCATGGTTACATTGAATTCTCTCCCTTCAGTGGCAGGACTGTTTAAAGTGTCTTAAGTGTGGAGGTTATAGGCTTTGTTATAGGCTTTGTCTAGATAAAAAGCATCATTGAACAGCTGATTGTCCTGGGCAGGAAAGATCTCAGGCCACATTGACAGATCCTTTGCTGTATCTCTTCCCCAAGCTGTGAGGGGAAATGCCAGTTGCTGGAATAAAGCAACTGTACATGACTACACCTAAAGCCAGCTGTTTTTAATAACAGTGAATTCAGTTAACTCAGCTGGGAAAGATTGGTAGCTGATGTCCATACCCTGCATCTCTGCTTTAAAGAAGAGTCTGGCAGGGAGCTGGACACCTGTTCCTGGGAGAACCAGGCAAGATGCTGCTGGAGAGGAACACCATGCGTTTCTTTCTCAGACCATTTCTTTTGAAACATGTTCTACGGCAGGATTTTGGTTGGTTACCAAGGCACATTTGAGTTGAGAAGCAGTATGGCAGACATGGCACACTGGGGGCCCCCGGCCTGCATTCATCGGATGTATTTTAACTGGCTCTTGTACAAAAAAGAGGCTTGGTGGTGCAGTGGTTAAGTACTTGGCTGCCAACTGAAAGGTCAGCGGTTTGAACCCACCAGCCGCTCCATGGGAGAGAGATGTGGCAGCCTCGGAAACCCTGTGGGGCGGTTCTACTCTGTCCTGTAGGGTTGCTATGAGTCAGAGTCGACTTGATGGGAGTGGGGTTTTGGTGTTACACGAAAAGAAAAACAATGTTTTAGCTAAAATTTAGCAATCAGGAGATTTTGTGCCAAAAATTCAAACTTCTGGCTTCTCTTAAAACAGTGAGAGCCAGCAATATTGAACCCACATTCTAGCATAGTAACGATTGGCTCAAGCTGAGTGGTGGGACATGGGTTGTCCTCTTTGCCAGGCTCCATAGCTCCCAGTGGGTATGCGTACTTCTTACCTGCCTGGGCACTGGAGGGTGCTGCAGTGTAGAGTAGGGGTTGGAAGCGGACCTTCACTGGCATCCTGGTGTTACCACTTAGTAGCTGTGTGTCATTGCACTATACTTCTTCTAGGTCCAGTGCTCTCATGTATGTATAGTAATACCTGCCGTTCTGGGCTGTGGTAAGGTTTAAATAAGGAAATACATGTGAAGTGCTTAGTATATTGCCTGATTTAAAAAAAGGTGCTCAGTAAAATGTGTGTGTCACATATGAGTTGAATTTATGATTGGTCTAGATTATATAATTAAAGATTTTTGTCAGTTAAAGGTACTTCTCACAAAAAGGGTGTGGGCAAAGTGGAAGGAGTAGAAAATGAGGGTCACGTGGATTATGATAACATGTAGGAACTGAGCAACAAGAAAAATTTTGGCACTTTGTGACAGTCTTTGTCTGTGTCTGCCCTATTTTCCCCGTCATGTGTTGATCCCAGCCTCCTATTTGTCTACTGGAGATACTGCAAATAGAAAGAAGATCACGTCAGAAGCACTTGTTCATTTCTCACTGAAGAGCAGTATTCAACGTAATACAGTGGCCATATCCAGTGTGGGAGCTCTGTAGCTCTTCATTCGTTTATGACTCTCAGCACTTAGCTTATAGGAAGGGTGTGATCCCAGATAACAGGTGTTAGATGGCTACTAAGGGGGAAGTTATTTATCTTTCCCCCTATTTTTCCTTATGAATGACCTCTGAGTTGGTAATTGACAGGGATTATTGCCATTTTTCTAATCTCTGCTAGGAGGCTGCTGGAGTCTTCCCTCATTTCATTATCCCGTTATGATGGAGCAGGATCCAGAGAGCACCCAATTTACCCAGACCCAGCGAGGTAAGGCCAAAGTGAGAAGTGGCACTAGGTGGGGGGGAGGGGCGGCCCTTGGGGTTGCCTAGCTGTTGGAAGCCCCCTTCTGTGCCTCTCTGGTCCTGGTGCTCTTTTACTCTTCAGTTACAGTTTTGAGACAGGTGGTTCAGGTGATTGGGAATTGTTGCAGGTAAGTGAACAGAACCTCTGGTGACAGATGGCTGTGACTGAGCTCTTGTCCTTTGGGGCTCTTTTCTGCAAGTGGGGCACTAGAGGAGGTATCTAGGAGGCCGCAGGCAGGCACAGGGTACTCCTTTTCTGCTGGTCAGAAAGGCTGTTGCCATTCATGGGGAAAGCCAGAAGGGAAACAAAGGTTTTTATTTTTAGAGAAATTACTTACAAATAAAAACAAAACAGAACTGTGTGCTCTTTTGAGAGGGAATTTAGAAAATCAAAAGGCAGCAGTCAAGCTCATCCAGATTTTGAGTTTTTAGAGACTACCTGAAGGAAAAGATGACTGAAGAAAATAACTGAATAAAACAAGTTGGCATTTTCTTAAAGTGCCTGCTTTACACCGGTTGGAAGACATTTGAAAAGTTCTTGAAGAGATAAAAAAGAAATTCAGATGAGTTGAAGGCCCACACTGTCCTGATCTGGTGACTGAGAACCAATAATAGGGCATTGAGGTGGTGTATAATTTTTACCTGCAGAGAGCAGCCCCTTGGGGTTGCCAGAGTTGCATTTACTGATTCTGTTAGTGATCTAAAAACGGGGTAACCTGCGCCTAATTTAATCTAGAGCACATTGTGAGGCTTTGCCAAAGAAAAGGGGAATTTATAGTGGTGGGGTTGGCAAGTTAGCAGTATAGGTCAGATAAAGCTAAATGAGCTTTGCTTAAAAAGTTCAAATCCACCGGAATATTAAATGGTTTTGTTGTTGCCACATCTATGTCATGATACTGAGCGTTCTTCCTGTGATACTAGTGAACAGATTCCCCGTTGTGCTCTTACTTCCTTTTCTGTACTCCAAAAATGGCAAATCCGAGGATCAGGGAATATAGGGATTCATGACTTCAAAACAGGTAGGCAATTTAGATGATGACTGAAACAGGGGATTTATGTTAGCTTCTAATTTGGCCTGAACATAACCCCTAAATGAGGGAAGGAAATTTTTGGCATGCGTGAAATACTTTGAAACACTGAGATAGAACAATTCTTTCTATAGAACAGTTTCTTTTAGGGCCTCAATAGAATTTTTGACCTGGCACATTTCAACAGTGATTCTTAAAGATGAAGATCTTATTTGGTCTCATCATGTATAAGTCTGTTATTTATACCTAGTCTGATTTCTTCATCACGGAAAGTGTCATACTTTGTGGTGTTGATGTTTTTACATTTTACTTTTGAACACAAAGTAAGTTTTTTGAAGGAGAAAGTGTTCTGTTTTGCAGAAAACTTGAGGATTTATTTAAACATTTCAGATTTCTACCTGGGACACTTTAGGATTGTCTGTTGATTTTTCCAGGCTCTTCAGCAGGATGATGAGTGTTACCTTATTACTGGTGGTTTAATTTTTTTTCCTTTTACACTTTACCATATACCATTATGTAGAGGTCAAAGTCTTTGTGAGGTTTCTCCTCAGCATTCAGATCCCTAGCTCCCCTCTGGATACCTAAAAGGATGAAGGTAGAATGTATTTGTATTTAATAATGTGTCAGGAGTTGTTTTTTTTTTTTTTTTAAACCATTGATGTTTAGTTTCATAGCCCAGGGAATCCCTGTCCAGTAGTGCAATTAAACTATTAGGGTTCCTTAGGATTGAGATTGTGTCCCTAAATAAAAAGACAATCTTTGTGTATTATCACCAGCAGCAGCATTATTACTAACTCTATTACCAGTAATATTGTATTTTTTCCCTTAGTTAGGGTAGGCTGTCAGCCAAGGGATGAATCAGTGTATTTATGGTCACTTTTCAAGAACAGTTCCAAAAAAATGATCTTTATTCTCCTCTTGAAACTTTTCTTCTGGTCTTTTCCAGTCTGGTTGACTTGAGAATTTAACCAACAATTAGTTGATTTCTGCTAGTTTTCTGTATGCTTGGTAGATACAGGAACACCTTAGAAGTATTGGTTTCTCTCTGTTGAAAATTTAGAATTCTGTGATTTATCCTGGGGAAATGCATGAGAACAGGGTCCCAAAAGGATAATGAAAGTTCTGCCAGTTGAGGCTTTTAAGAAGTAATTCTTATACCCTTATTACCTTGACCAAGTCATCTGTGTAACCTATTCCCCCCTGCTATGCAAAGATAATTTGGATTCAGTGGTACCAAATGTAGCGTATTGTTCCATAACACAGACATTGGAGTACCAAAGATTGTCAGCCCGCCTGCTTGGGAATTCCAGTTGTTGGTTGGTCAGATGGACAGTATCTCTGATGACAGGCATTTCAGATTTGACCTCAGTTCCTGTAGCAGCTGACTGCAGGATCTTTTTTAGCCTGGGTCAGTGGACTTACTGAGGTATGTCCAGGGATATGAAAAAGTCAGGCTGCAAGATGTTCATAAATACTTTTCATACCATTTGGATAGGACTATTTCTATTTCCATCTCAATCAGATTGCCATTTTTTAAAAAAAATAACAAAAGACAGGTGCTTTGTTTTCCTTTATACTCAAACATTACAGAAGCACATGAAGTATAAAAGCACCCAAATCTCGTTATGATTGCTGTGTCTCCTTTTAGTTCTATCTCTAATTATAGAAATACATATTTTTGTATACATAGTAGTACATAATACCATTCTTCAATTTTTCCCTCCACTTAAGATTCTATTTTGTAGTGCTTTTCTTTTGAGTGTATAGAGATACTTTATTCTTTTTAGTAGCTACATAGTATAGTGTTTCTGGGTATGGCTATAATTTAATCTGTTGATGGGCATTTGGGTTGTTTCCTAGTTTTTCTCTCTTGCTAACATTGTTGCAAGTGAACTTCCTCCTACATCTATCTTTGTGTCCTTGTGTGTTTCTGTAGGATGAAATTCCTAGTGGAATTGCTAGGTCGAAGTGTGTGCCTCAGGCAGATCTTGAGTCTTGAAATTCCTTAGTACTCCACTTAATATTATCACATAAGACATTTTTCTGTTACTGTTTTTTTCTCCCCTTCTCAGTTTACAGCCTCAAAGCATGTAGCAGTGATGTGAGAGATGGAGGACAGACTTGAGAAAGAAAGGGATGTGGGAAGTTGTATATAGGACACTAAGTTGTCATGGAGTATCGAGAATACTAAAGTCATAACTTGAAGATAAAGGCCGAGACTAATTACTTACTGAAAATAGCCATAGGAAGGGAGAAGAAGAATGAATGACTCTTACCTTCTGTATTGCTCAGTACCTATGGAGCCTTATCAATCTGATTTTAAGATGCAGAAAAATCTGTTTTTCTCTGTTAGAACCTCTGTTCTCCCAAGTTTATTTTTACTGTCAATTTCTATCATGTATATTTCCTCCATGTTACAGATATTTATGAATAATCAGTAAGGGAGGGGTAAGAGGTTCAAAGAGATCATTTTAAGAGGACAGGACAAATCTGGAGCCATGTATGTTTGTTGGAGGTGAAAGAAGTCCTGGCGAAGATGATGCCTGTAGGTGCCTTTATTAATCGTCTAAGGTTTACTATCTCTGGCCTGTTTTCTCTTCTATAAGATGAAAGAAAGATGATCTGTAGGTGATTGCTGAGGCCGCTTTCATTTCTTACATTTTGGGCATGAATGATGATTGGGGAAAAGCTGTGAATCTGTATAAAGGCCATCCAGAGATGCTAAAAGGGATCCCTTAAAGAGCTAAAACCCTGGTGGCGTAGTGGTTAAGTGCTACGGCTGCTAACCAAAAGGTTGGCAGTTCAAGTCCACCAGGCGCTCCTTGGAAACTCTATGGGGCAGTTCTGCTCTGTCCTGTAGGGTCACTATGAGTCGGAATCGACTGGACAGCAGTGGGTTTGGTTTTTGTTTTTCTTAAGAGCTAAAAAGAGAGGTCCAGTGTTATCTTCTTGGGAGAGGGCAACTCTTGATCAGATAATGACTGGTTAAACAGCCAGTTTGCCTTATCTCAGAAGAGAAACACTGGCGATAGTCTGATAAGCATGTTCTGCAGTCCAAACCTCCTGGCGAGTTAAATACCCTTTATTTTTCATGTCTCCGGAGTTTGCCTCAGCAGAGAGATGTCATAGGAGAGCTGGATTTACTGTCTTTCACAGTATTCCCCACTTAGTGCTAGTTTGTGTTTGTCCATCTCTGTCTCTCTCAGATTATCTCCTGCTGCATACTACGCCCAGAGGATGATCCAGTATCTCTCGCGGAGAGACAGTATTCGCCAGCGCTCCATGCGCTACCAACAGAACCGTCTCCGTTCTTCCACCTCCTCCTCTTCCTCAGACAACCAGGGTCCATCCGTAGAGGGAACCGACTTGGAGTTTGAGGACTTCGAGTAAGTACATACCCAGCTTGCTTTCTTCCCTCTCCTCCCAAGCTGTGAGTACTTCCAAGTTGGCTACTGTCTGAGCCAGGATGGTTGGCATTCTTGCTTCAAAGCCCTAAGTTATTATTTATGAGTAATAGGATGGGACAGAGGTTGAAAATGCCCAGGGCACTCCTACCTCTGGCAGTTGCATTGCTGATTCACTGGAGCCTATGGGCAGAGACAGCCCATTGGGCCCCAGGCCAGAGTGGGAGAAGAAGGCTGCTGCTCTTTGGGCAACATTTTTATTTCCCTTTTGCGTGTACATTGAGTGTGAAAATGTTTCTCATGGGCTATATTCACACCATCAGGTAGCCAGCAGGGCTGGTGTTTGTTCTCTTAAGCAGAGTAAGTATGGAGATTAAAAATAAAGAAAATACTTGTATTTTCCTTGAAGGAAGATTCTCTCTCTTGATACCCTTGATCAGATTGGTTTTTTGAGGTCGTACTGCCTTGCCTGAAGGAGCTCTGCTGGTGCAATGGTTAAGTGCTGGGCTGCTAAACTAAAGGTCAGCAGTCCAAACCTACTAGCTGCTGAGTGGGAAAAAACACCTGGCAATCTGCTCCCATAAAGTTTACAGCCTAGGGAAACCCTCTGGGGGTGTTCTCCTCTGTCTTGTAGGGTTGCTATGAGTCGGAATCAACTTGTGGACAGCAGCAGCCCCCTTTCCTAAACTTTCTCACTGTTTTCCTTCCCTCATAAGGGGCCTTTGAAAGTTTCCTGTCACATTAATGTGGTGGGTTGAGCAGTTCTTGCTTCTACTGGCCTTTTTGAGGGTTAGTGAGGGTGATAGAGGAGTGAGCTAAAGCAACAGTCAGCTCCAGGCTCCAGAGTTGATTCTCCCCTACCTTACTGCTGGGTTTTGCATTCTCTGTCCTCCTGCTCCTGACCTTTCCTGGCTTGTTTCAAATTGGACATTTCACTCTTGTTTTGATTCCTATGTTTTGCAATCAAACATGCAAAACAAGACAGAGAGAAGAGTAGTTAAGTGGGTTTTCCTCCCTCCTTTTTTGCTGGCAGTATTAGAATAGCGCAGCCCGTCAGTCATTTCCCTTCACCCCCCATCTTGACATAGCTCAGTCAGATCTGGGGTCTTAAAAGTTCTTGCCTCTTCTTGACCTGCTTCCTCTTCTTTGAAATGAATGGAAAGCTCAGGAGCCATCTTGTAACAGAGCTTTATGATTGTTTCAGAAATTTCTTTGACAGAGAGGATTAAGGAGGTGGGAACAACCTTTGTACCAATTTGCCTTTCTAATGCTATGATAAACACACTAGCAATTGCATAGTTGGAAGCAAGGAAGACTAAATGGGAGGTTTATTTGTCTGAGTAAGATGTAGATATGAAAGAAATGCAGGGGTGCACTGAAGCAGCTTGGTGTAGCCAAGGGAGCGGGGATGCTGGTCCTCTGTCACCAACTGTGGGAGCCAAGCCCAGCTACTCTCAGACCCTCAGTCAGCATCATTCTCCCTTCTGTCCACTCTAGGGGAAGGTGGATGCATATACTGGCAGTGAGGGGAACACAGAGTCTCCAGTCCCTTAGCCAGGCAGACACCTGTAATATATTCTCTTGTAGGCCTTCTTATTTTTCCAGCACTGAGGTCTATTCAGGGAAGCCGTTTAAACATACATGCCTAGGTTGCTGAGATTTGGTGCTGCTGAAAAGCCTGGGTGACTTTCTCTCAGTAATCCTGTAGAGCCCTGGGAGTCAGTGCTGTGGACCACCTAGCCCTCTTTCCATGCATAGTCAGAAGGGTGTATTATCTCTTTGCAGTCGTGAAATGTGGGGCTCATGCCTTTGAGCTGTGTCTTGCCTCGTGACTTGTCCTTCACAATGGAGTTCTGGGTTAGTTTAAAATGTTCTGTTCTTATCTTACCTTCCCTTTCTTCTGCTACCACCTCCTCTCTTTCCCCCTCGATTTTCCTGTGTCAGACTGCCTCCTCCTTGTGCTCCCCACAGCCCACCTGTGCTCTCGCCTCCCCCTGGCTTCAGCACGACCTGAGTTTACATTTTCTTCTTCACCTTTCATGCACTGACTTACCCGTTTTTCTCCTGGGGGCTTGTATTGCTCCTCGGTTAATAAGGAGGAGCTGATTTCTCTAATACCCTTCCAAAAGCCCCTCCCTTGGGTGTTTGTCTCTCGTTTTGGGCTAATGCAGACTGTAATCTTGTTTTTAATAGCAGCTGTGGATTAGTCACCTAACGTTAGTAGTCCAGGTCTTCCAGTGAAGGATGTTGCTGGCTGGTTGAAACTGATTTACCGTCTGTTCCTTCTTTCTGTCTCCTTCCCTGCCCGCCCCACCGCCACTGTAAACTGAGTACTGCTTGTGTTTGCTCCCCTGTCTGCTCTTAGTTTCTAGGTGCTCGGAAGAGGGTGATAGTAAGAAATTAGAAAAGTACCAGCCCATTTTAATTTTATCAGTGGTAGAATTCTCACCTTCCACGTGGGAGACCCGGGATCAATTCCTAGCCAGTGCACTTCATGTGCAACTACCACCCTTCTGTCAGTGGAGCCTTGAGTATTGCTGTGAAGCTGAACAGGTTTCAGTGGAGCTTCCAGACTAAGATGGACTAAGAAGAATCTACTTCCAGAAATTAGCCAACAAAAACCTAGTGTATCACAATGGTCCAGTTCACAACTGATCGTGGGTATGGTACAGAACCAGGCAGTATTTCGTTTTGTTGCGCATAGGTTGGCCATGAGTTGGGGGCTGACTTGATGGAAAGTAACAACAACAACAGTCCTTTTCCTTAACTTGATAACTAGAAGGAAAGTTAGAGGCATGTACAGCCATAGATCATAGTAGTTTCAGGTACAGAGAACCAGGTAACTTCGATGTGACCTGGAATCCTCCTTACTAGGTGCCCTTAAGAGAGACCATTCTGTTGGGCTTTCTCACCTTCATAGCACATCATGTGCCTGCATTTGTTACCCCACTTTGACCTCTTCATCCTCCTCCCATTTGCTAATTCAGTAGATCTTTTGGCAATTCTCTGGCTCCTATCCAGGTATATAGAGTTCCCCAGAAAACCAAAGGAGCCATTACCCAGATCCTGTCCTTTTTGGTTCTCTTCTGTCATCTATTGAATGGAAGGTATCAGGTGTACTAATATTTTTATATATATGTTAATTTATGGAAACCCTGGTGGCATAATGGTTAAGTGCTATGGCTGCTAACCAAAGGGTCGGCAGTTCGAATCCACCAGGAGGTCTTTGGAAAGTCTATGGGGCAGTTCTACTCTGTCCTATAGGGTCGCTATGAGTCAGAATCGACTTGACGGCACTGGGTTTGGTTTTTTGGTTTTATGTTAATTTATATCTTATAAAATATTTATGTATATAATATGTATAAATACATTCATATGCATTATATGTATACATATTTTTAATCTTGTTTATTCATTCCAGTGACCCGATGGGATAGTTATTTACTCCATTATGGTATTTTTCTGAAAGAGGATATTGAGACTTGACCAAATCATAGACATGTCTGAGATTAGAGAACAGAAAGAAGCATATTTAGTGTCTGACTCTTATTGTCCTGCAGATTTAAAACCCTTTAGAAATGATGTACAGCCATATTTGAGCCCTTCCATGAGCTTGCTGTAGAACAAGACTATTGAGATTTATCTCTAGGGAAGACGGCTTTGGAGGTTGGTCAGCATCAGGTTAAATTTCCTATATTTTTGTGGTCTGGATTAATGACCGTCTTTCCAGGCAGCCATCCCTTCCCCCTGCCATTCATCTTGTCTGCACCAAGGATTGAGACCACAGGGTCCCTGTGTTTATGAAAATGCAGAAACAGGACACCCAGAAACCTACTGTCAGCAGGTCTCTCCTGAAGCCCTCAGCACCTGTCTTTGCATGAAGATGTTCACAAGCAGGGTGAAGGTGTGGCTGCCCCTGACATTGCTGTCTGCCTGCTTTCAAGCCCAGACCACCTGTTAGAATGCTGATGACAAATGGGCATAAGGAAAACTCCCATTTTCATTTTCACTCTCCCGCTGGAAAGAGGGAGGGGAGACTTAGGAAGCGCAGACTAAGTGTTGTGTCCTGGAAGTTGCTGAGGCCTGCAGAAGAGGCCGTATGACTATTGTTCCAACTGTGCTTCTTTCCCATTTTATCAGTTATTTTAAATATAATTACAATCCCAGAATCATCCCCAGCTCACATTCCTACCCTTCCTACCTCAATGAAAGGGACTCTTTCTGTAGCTGTTTTGCCTTCCAGGGCAGAAGGATACCCTGAGCAAAGTCCTTGCCACTGACATTTGGAACTAGAGAAGCTTCAGGTTAGATAAACCAGAGATATCTCCACTGTGTATACCAGCCACTGAGTTATTATATTCAACTTCTTGAAAATCATTCTAGCATAGAAGAAAACAAGTCCTTCATTAACAGTTGTGATGCTGAGCTATACTTCGGATTTCTGCCTAGGGAAAACATCTCAGTTAGAATTCTAGTCTTGTCTTGAAATGAAGTCTCTTTAGGTCTATCATATTTCTTTTCTTAACTCTTCTAATTTGTCTGGCTGCATTTGAGTCCCCTTTACACAGAGGTCTGTATTGTGACCACATATGCAAAGGTGTTTAGTTGTAAGTATTATGACAGTCGTTTCTGGGGGTTTTGGTTCCTTAGTGTGGCATGATACGTTCTAGCACTACCACATACACATGTACAGAGGAGTCTCATTCAGAGAGTGCTTCTCCTTTTATGGTACCAATGCTAGATACTTTTGACGAAGAAGCTCTTAAAAGATCTTCTTGGTGGATGGTATATCTGAATAGAATTCTGAAGGCTTTCACCATGTGTGCCAACCTCACCTCTGCCATCACTTCGTCATAGAGGATGTTGTTTGCTCTTCATTCACAATTTGATGTTCTTTATCTGCCTTTTTGAAAAAAGTTTTAAAAAATATTTTAGTTGAGTCATAGCTAAACTATGTTAAAAAAAAAAAAAAAACTATGTTAGAAACCAGATAATACTATACTCCCTTAATCATCGTCTCTAGATGAAATACTGATAACTTTGTAAGACTCATCTACTTGCTTCAAATTCTCCTCACTAGAAATTTCTGCAAGGTGAAGCCACATGTCCTTGGTAGTGCCATGTTTTATGCAGATAATGTGCACCTTCTACATTTGTTTGCCAACTGCACCCTCCCCCCATGAGGTATTTCGTAAACGTGCTGTGCTAATTTTTTTTACAGCAACATGTAAAAAAAATTGGTATAGCAGTACTTATGAAAATGTCTCACCAGGAGTAGGGCGTGGTTGGCAAACACGTAGAAGGCATGCGTTATTTGCGTAAAACATGGTACTTGCCTCTGCCCTCTGTTCTGGTCCTGGAATTTCCAGGACTTCTGTGGGAGCCCGTGACTAGTATTTAATAACAAATGCATAACATGTAGCCAAGAAAGGTAAGGTTAGCTGCTGCCATCTGAAATCTTGGGAGGGAGTTTACCGGATTTATTGAGGGAGCCTGAATAATCTGTGCCCAGAAGTATGGAATGTTTGTAATATGAGAGAGAAGATCAGAAAGGGACCTGAACTGTGGAGAGCTTGAAACGCCTGGTTAAGAAATTTGGACTTTGTTTTTACCTGGAGGTAACCATAATTTGATCTGTATTTTAGGCAGCTAACTGGCAGCATTGGTTTAGGGGAACTAAAATGGCAGGTAGATGGATTCAGGAAAACCAGTTAGACAGCAGTGGATGTAGTACAGGCAAGGATTTATGAGGGCCAAATTTTAGATATTGGGTGTAAGAGGTCTTGGTGTTTCTAAGAGTGGGGCCTGTTTGTGGATATTTCTAGGGGAATGAGCTGCCTGAGAGCTCAGCCATCTCACTTCGTACTACTTCAAATGAAATATTGCCCAACTCCTTTTTTACTCTCCCTGGAGCCAATTTTGAACTAAGTTTATAAATAGCAAGTGATTCCTAGAACAGCAGTGATTGGAACTGGGATCACTTGTCATTGCCTGCTAGCCCCACAGCCTGACAACTATTGTCTAGGGAAGAGCCTTGGGTTCTAGTCTTGGCTTAGCCTGTGATTTGCATATGGTTTTGGGCAAGTCTCTTTCCCTCCCTAGGTTTCACTGTGTGATCTGTAAAGTGAGATTAGATAATCTTTGACTTTTCTTTTAGCCCTAAGAATCTTGGTTCTTTATTGGAGTTCACTACCTTGGAAGAATTTCTGTTGTACACAACAGAGGTGGAATAATGGAAAGTCTCAGAAAAGTAAAGAGACTGCCTAAGTCTTAGGAATAGGATATCTGGTACCTGTAATACCCCAATATATTGTAAAATCTATACATGCCTACCAGAATTTTAGCTCTTTAACCAAGGATTGTGAGCCTATTGCTTAGAAATTTATAATATTGTTTGGTGACTCTAGAATTAGCACCCTTTCTGGGCAAATAAAATACATATAAATACCTATGGGGTATGTTTGGGGAATGCAGGAGAAAGAAAATGGAATATATTTGGATTGTGCTTGGACTGAGAATGGGAAAATACAGAAAGAATAATTAAACAGCCAGAAAAAAAATGTGCAGTAGGAATATGGATTTGCATAATGCATGCAGATGAAATTAAAAGGTAAAATAAAGAAGGAAAGAAACTTGTAAATGGCAATTATCTCACACTATCTCTTATATTACTATTCCTTGGAGAAAAATTAAGGCTCTGCAGTCCCAGGAGGCCTATGCTATTAGATATCCCTTGTAGATGACATCACCTGGGACTGTGTCTTCCTCCCAGAGATTTGAGCCCTTATATGTGTGCACAGTCTTTGGAAGGAGAGACTGGGGCCTTGGTTTCCAGCACAGCCTCGAGCAAAGAAGTATGTTCTTAGTGATGGGCAAGATTATGTGCCATCCAGGGATAAGAATAACAACTAGGCCTTCTATTATCTGAAGATTGAGTAGAAAGAGAGGCACAGGGAAGCAAGTTTTTTTTTTTTTTTTTTTTTTAATAGTCTGATTTTCAGCAGTCAACTGTGTGCTGTCAAGAGGACGATGGCCTTTTGAGCTTCTTGCTGCAAGAGCTTCATTTATAAAGACCAAGTCAGCCGTTTGTCACTGAAAAGCAATGACAACCTGACTCTGGTCAGGACTTAGACAGGAGTCTGCAGGTGTATTTTTCATTCCTTTAAATTATAGCCTCTCTCTGAGGCAATTAATCCCAGGTATTTAGCAGAAGAGTTGCTGCTGTGTTTTTCCCTTGTTCTGGAGATGCATCTTCTTGTATTTGGCACTTGTCTTGGATGCTTGATTGCTTGAGGGTGTTTTTTCCTTGTAAAGTCTTGCTTATTTTTCCCCTCCCCTTCCCAAATGCCCCTCTGAGAGTTAATCAAAGATGCATAGAGTTCAACAGCTGGGAAAGCCATTAAGAACCCAGCCAGCTCTTATCCTGCTGGCTTAAAGGCAGCTTCTGGCTGATGAAATTGATGAGGATTTCTCTGGTGTTTCCCTGAAAAGTGTTCTGGTGTAAAAGAGTCCTCCTGTGATGGAGTAGCAATAACAACCTATTTGTACACTCTGATTTTCACCATTTTTTGTTTAAGCCCCCCTTGAAAAGGGCTTGGGCTATGTTATGTTACCAAACCAAATCCACTGCCGTCAAGTCAATTCTGACTCGTAGTGACCCTGTAGGACAGAGTAAAAGTGCCCCACAGGGTTTCCGAGGCTGTAATCTTTCAAGAAGCAGACTGTCACGTCTTTCTTCTGTGTCTGTTGTGTTGGGCCCCAATATTTAGCACTCTTCACTCTTTCTAAGGGAAATTATCTCTTTGGGTTTGCCTTTCTCCCACTGTCCTTCTGGCAGACATCTTCCAATCCACTCATATTCAGTGTCTGTCAAATTTGTTTTGCCTCCTTCATCTCGTGGAGCCTTGCTTGTGTTGACCTGGTATAAGCACTGAACAGAGTGGTAGACTCTATATAGTTTTCTGAGTCCATCGTTATCTCAAGTACCTTTAATTCCTTTGCTCTTAGAACTCTCAGCACTTTCCCTCTCCCCTTGTTTCTACTCCGCCAGAATGTTCTGTGCATGGATTTGGTTTTCCATCTCAATGCCTTATCTCTAGATCCTATCTTCTTTCGAGAGTATAGAATCTAAAGGGTCACTGGTCGGTTGCTCTTCTCAGCTCTAGCTTATTTGGAGCTCTGCCTTTGCTCTGAGATTTGTATATACCAGTATTAAAACTCAGGATCTTTTTCCCTCTTGCTTAACTTGCCCTTTGGTTGGGCATTCTGGCTTTGCCACCCTATTCATTCTGATTTTTAAAGTTTTTCCTGGTCAGTAAATGGTCTGAGTTGTTTTTATTACAGGCTATTGCCCCCTAAGGAGCTCTGGTGGTGCAGTGGTTAAGCACTCAGATGCTAACCAAAAGGTCAACAGGAGAAAGATGTAGCAGTCTGTTTCTGTAAAGATTTCAGCCTTGGAAACCCTATGGGGCAGTCCTACTCTGCCCTATAGTGTTGCCACGAGTCAAAATTGACTTAACGGCAATGGGTATTATCCCCTAGATGTCCTTGTTTTTTTTTCCTCCCATAGGCAGTGTCACATTTGTGTGTTTGCCCCACGTTTCACATTTTTCTAATTATTCTGGGTTCTGTGCTGTCAGTTCTTCTTTGCTAGAGTTCTCTGTACTTGCAGTTTGAAGCCATCTCTACATTTTATTGAGATGCAATTGAGTACCTACTTCTCATCATTAGCCAAGATGTAAACTAAGCCTGAAGACCAGCACATACATCTCCACTCACTTAATATATTGCCTTTTGTTTATGGTGCCTTTCGTCTGAGACTTTGCTTGGATCTGAGCAAGCTGATTTCAGTCTTATTTTTCTATGTATCCTCCAGTAATCTCTGAACACTATAAAGTTATTATCTCTGCCATGTGCAGTCTCCCTGTCCTTTTTTAAATGTAGGGAGAAACTAAATTAGAAAGAAGTTGATTGTTTTTAAGTTTTAATAACAAAGAAAAGTTTGTGGCATGTTGTAGGAACCTAAAATTTCTCCATTCCTGCCCATGTTTTTCCATTTTTCTAAGCTGCCTTCTTGTGTCTTTTCCCCTGACTCTCTGAGTATCTATCATCTTAGGATTTTGGCAACTGCGGATCAGTACGATATGGTGCACTGGCTTCTCCTTGCCTGCTCTTTGACTTTGCTAACAGCACACAGAGTACTGTTTGTTGACCAGAGGAAAGTGGATCACAGATTTGGCTTTGGACCTTTTAGAAGCAAAGTGTCCGCTATGCAGTGTGATTCTTGGAAGACCAGCTGTCACAGCTGTAGAATAAAGTGATTGGATTTGCTTCAGAATGCTTTTTACTAGCTTAGTTTTCTTCCTTTTTTGAGGCTTAAGACCCTTTTTAACTTCAAAATAGTTTCTAATTCCTGTCATGCTATAAATTGTACTTTTAGTGCCCATTGATAAGTAAAACATGTGATAATGAAAAGCTGTCATGAATTCAGTTGTACTTTTAAACATATTAGTACTTTACTGATCGTAACTGGAATCTACATATATTTGAAAAATAATCGTATGTGTGATTTGGGGGCCATCGTATTTGTTTGGTATTCAGTTACTGGTTTTTGTGCATGTGGCTACCAAGACTTTATCATAATTTTGGAGCTCCTCAGTGACTGCAGCCTGTTAGTCAGGATATTCTGATCCCATTGTTCTCTTTAATCCCCTTTTTACTTTCCATTTGGTCTCTCTCTCTCCTTGCTTCTCCCTTCATCTGTAGAATTTCATTTCAAAGGAATGTGATGTATTAAGGAAAACAATAGTATACTTTCTCTTTTGGGAAAGTAAAGACCATGTACTGGCTTTTTAATGGCTCAGCTTCCATTACGCCTAGTATTGATTTGTCTCTGAATGCTCAGCAGCCAACTCCACCAAGATGTAAAAGTCTTCATAGGCTTTCGTTTCTGGCTTGTGACACTCCCACTGGCCTACTGGAAAGCCAGTGTATTGTATTAACTGTGGTTCCATAACCAGTTTGAAGATAATCTCCTTGATTTGAAGATAATCCAAAAGGAGAATTTAGAAAATGCTCCAGTTCAAGCTCTCAGAGGTTCATTTATTTTGTGGAGCTGGTTAAGCAGCTAATTAACTGCTCTGTCCAGCCAGTGCCCTTTGGCTTATTGTTCCTTTGATGCATGGGAAACTAAGCTACGTGAAGCTACTTTCCTCCTTTTTCCTTTGGGAAGCAGTGAGGTGTGGGGGAAAGAGCAAAGGCTTCAAAGTCAAATCTTCCTTGACACCTGCCTCAGCCACTTAAGAGTCGTGTGACCTTGGGCATTTTAGTTTGCCTCTCTGATCCTTAGTTTTCTTGTCTGTAAAACACACTAATAATACCTCATGGGCTAGTTAAAAGGATTAAACGGCATAACGTGAATATGCCATTATACTGACACTTGCAGGATTTTGTTAGTTTCCATTAAATTGCCTCTGACTTATGGTGGCCGTGTGTATAACAGAATGAAGCATCGTCCGATGCCGCACCACCTTCATGATCTTTGATATGTTTAGCCCTTTATTGTGGCTATTGTGTCAGTCTATCTCACTGAGGGTTTCCCTCATTTTTGCTGACCCTCTGCTTTACCAAATATAATGTCCTTTACTAGGGATTGGTTTTTCCTGATGACATGTCTGAAATAAGCAAGATGAAGTTTCATCAGTTAACCTCAAATAAATGTTTATTGCTGTTGCTATGGGGTTTGTGAGCACTCATGTATATGTACTGTGTAATCTTTTTAGCACTTTCAGCCAAGTATTGGAGACTCTACTAGAAAGCCTTAGGATGGGACATGATTAAGAATAGAGAAAAAGTGGTAAAAAAAAAAAAAAAGAACTTAATAGTCCATGAAGAAAACACCTGGACTTTTTTTCTTCAAATGACCTGGTTTAGGATTACATTTTCTAATATTCTTTATCATTGTCAATGTTATAGTCTCTAAAAGAAGGGAGTGTCCAATCTTTTTCTTTGTTTTTATTTCACTTATCACTGATTTTTCCACATAAAGGACCTAAACAGATTCTTTTGAAGGTACCATTTGTTGAGTGAAATTGGTAGCAGAATTTTTTCTTCCTTCAAGAGCCCCCAGAACCAGTTTCTTTGCATTTTTCAGTCTAGAAAGAGAAGTTTACATATACATATATCCACTTGAGATGCCTTGAAAGGTCTAGACCTGACTCCAATATGAGATGCTACAGTTTTCAGAGACCACCTTAGCTCAAGGAAAATCATCCTCTTCCTCACTAAAATGTCAGTAAATGCTTGTGAATCTTATTTGAGGTGCTTCACAAATGCAGTGTGTCAGTGTGTCACCTAAGTTACTGAGCATCCAATGACCCATTTCTGTGGGATCTTCTCCTGAGTGTAGGAATTTAGTTTTGAGGGTGTTTGTCTTTTAGGTGACTCTGCCTTAGTGATTCTTATGTGTAGTCTTTTTGTTTTCTCCAGGGACAATGGTGACAGATCCAGGCACCGAGCTCCCCGCAATGCCCGGATGTCTGCACCTTCACTTGGACGCTTTGTCCCCAGGTAAGAACTGGGCAGTCTGCCACAGAGGGAGCCTTTATGAGAGCCTAGAATTTAGTTTTTAAACCTAGGCTCTGGTCTTTGAATTGTCCATATCTAATATTATTTCTTAGTAACCCTACAATATAACTGTGCCACCTAGAAACCTGACAGGAAATGATTGGCCACAATAAAAAGAAAGAAAAGTGGCAATGGGAGCATTCTGTTTAAGATTAAGGCCTGGGAAACTTTACTTTAGAAGGAAGGGCAGGAAGAAGATACAGATCTCTGAAAGAACAAATTCTAGGAATTTTTATTCCTTTGTGTGCTGCTGTGGATTCCTTAGGTTCATTGGGTCCTTTACCCCTGATTTTTGAGGGTAGGTAGAAGATGTATCCCCTTTGTGTTATGGTGGAGCTCTGGTGCAGTGGTTAAAAGTTTGGCTGCGAACCAAAAGGTCAGCAGTTCAAATCCACCAGCCACTCCTTGGAGACCCTGTGGGGCAGATCTACTCTGTCCTATAGGGTCACTATGAGTCGGAATCAACTTGATGGCAGTGGGTTTGGTTTTTGGTTTTTGTTTTATGGTAGTTTTTAGTAGGCTTTTCACGTATAATTCCTTCTTGTAGGCGTTTCTTGCTGCCTGAGTACTTGCCTTATGCTGGGATTTTTCATGAACGTGGACAGCCTGGCTTGGCTACTCACTCTTCTGTTAACAGGGTCCTAGCAGGTAAGGAAATGTATGTGTGGATGTTGAAAATTTGAAGGCGCAGGGAGCCAGATGAAGCTTCCTGCCTCTTTACCTGTGTTGTGGTGATGGCATCTTGACATTCAGCTGAAAACACTTCCGAACTTCAAGGCAGCAAACTGCTAGGTTGAAGAAAACAGTTTCTCTTGCCCATGCTGACGTCCTTCAAACCTTTTTTTCTTTTTTAAAATTATTTGTTTAAACCAGCTGCTTCTGAATCCAGTGATTAGGTTCTGGCCATGCTTTTAATGGAATGATAAAGGTGTCTTGTTCATGCTTCAGTTGGTGAGATACTCATGAGGCAGATCCTGTGATTTAATTAGGAGCTTAATGCACACTTCTCCAGCCCTTTGTGACTGCCAGCACATGGAGCTTGCAGGCACTGTGGAATATTCTGAGGAAGGAGGAGGGACAAGAAACCCATGGAGCTGGCTCAGAAAGCTCCACAGAACAGAAATAGTCTGGGCAAGCCCAGCTGAGGTAGTTTTATGATGACTGAATAGTTTAGCGGCCAGTGTTTTTGGGCCCTGAGGCACGATGTGACCAGGCCCTGAAGCATGGTGTGTGCTGCTGCTTTTGGGAAGTCTCTAGAGAAGGAAACAAAGCAGAATTACTGTATGTTTTTTCTGCAAAGAGTTATTTCCCAGCACACTCCCCCCAATGGCCAACTTGTAAATTTATATACGTGAAGGCATAAAAGGTATAAAAATCAAACCACATTTAGATGTATCTTTAACAAATGTCTTTATTCAAAATAGTATTCTGTTTTGGGGAATCTGAGCTGTGTGGTAGTTAAAGGTAGGGAGCGATCTGTGCAAGGCAGTGGCCTGTCAGGCTGGAAGACTGTTGCAAGCTTTATTTTAGTTATTTCTATGCAAGCTTCTGTGACAGCTGGTAGGCCACGGGGTCTGGCTTTCCCTAAGTACTATCCTTGACCCAACAACACCAAGGTCTAGGACTTTCAGAAACCTTAGTGGCTTCTCTGGCTGTGGTCCAGGTCTGGTGGGGGAGCAGACTATACCATAGTCCCCTGACAACTCATCTGAGGAGGACTCTGGCCCTAGTTGTTAAACAGACTCCCATAGCCCTGTGCTCTCCCTGCCTGGTGCTTCTGTGTGGCTTGGCTGATGACCTGTGGAAGCTTGCCCCCAGGCAACACTGCAGAGCTCTCTTTCACCCTTCTTTGTTTGGACAGACACCTCCACCACCCCACATGGCACCTTCTGCTCCTCTGCTCCAGGCAAATGTCTACTTTCTTGACGTTTAGCCTTTTTTTTTTTTTTTTTGAACAGCTGTGTTGTGTGTGGTTTTTTTTCCCCCTTCATTGTCTTCAATAACTGTTTACCTTCATTTCCTGTTCCCTCTTAATGCCAGAGAGGTCTGACGTCAAATGACCTGATTTCACTTATGGATACCTTTGAATATAGAGGTTGTGTTCCACCAGGCAGTTGTTTACAAATGTCACATATGTTGAGAAACGTTCTCTAGCAAAGGATGCAAAGTCCTGCTAGGGAAAGGAAATCTAGACTCCCAAAGAACCATGCTTGTTAGTTAGAGTAGTGGATGGCTTCCATTCACAATTAAAGTAGTTTTTCCCATTTTCTCAAGGTACGTATTGCAGAGTACCTATTGGTCTTTTCTTAAAAGCACTGATGATCGTTTATGAGTATTTGTGCCTCCAGATTCTATGGATGGTTGTATTACTTGTTTCTTCTCTTGAGAAAATTCGAAAAATAATAATAACAGCAACAAAAATGGCTAACATTTACTGAGTACTTACTATACACTAGAGAATGTTTTAAGTGCTTTACACATATTTCATTTCTTCCTTGTAGTAGCCCTACGAGATAGGTGCTGATATCTAGTTAACAGTGGAGGAAACGGGAGCCCAGAGGGCTGACTTGCCCAAAGTGATTACAGCTAGGAAGTAGGGGAGCCAGAACTGAACCCAGGCAGTGAGATTCCAGAGGTTGTACTCTAACCCACCTTACTAGTCTGCCTCACCAAAACTGTTTTAAACGACAAGGTGTCAAAATACCACTGCTTCTAGGACCTTAATGTAGGAGAGGGAAAGATTCTTAGCTGACTTCAGGGTTTTTCTTATTTGGTCAAATTCCTTTACTTTAAGTGATTCCTAGACATAGCTTTTTATAACCCAGTGATGCTTGCTGAGGAAAATCTTATTATGTAACAAACAGCCCTTTCCCCAAGACTTGCCCTCCTGAATACAGATGTTTTGTTCTTTATTAAGCTTAGTTGTGATCATGTAATAAAGCTGGTAGAGTAATGGTTTTCAAAGTACAAGAGAAATTGGGCTTTTAACAGTAAACACTCCCAAGTTTTCCTGGAAAGGCACTTTCTCTTGTATGATTGGAATGAGGTTGCTATAGTCTCAGAACAATTACATGCAACAGATACTTGTTCCACAGCTCTTGTGGGCCAGGCATTGTTCTAGGCTCAGGGGATAACAGAATGATCCTTCCCTCCTACAGCTCAAAGTCTAGGTGGTTAGCCATACATTAGTCCTGCTATTTGGCTCTTGGCTGCAAACATAAGTTTGCTTCTCTGTATGGTGAATGGCTGTTTGCAAGGGTGAAGCCCAGAAATTTGGCAGACCTAAAAGGAAGAAAGAGACACACACCTGCAGTTTTTGGAGGCGTGACCAGTCCTATGGTAACAAATGAGTCTCCAGTGGACCCTAGCCAAAAACTATTCAAAGTCATCAACAAAAATGGATTTGTGGAAAATTAAGATCCATTCTGCCCACTTCCTCTCAAAAGAGCCCTGAGAGCAGTGATAGAAAACAGAAGCTGCTGCAGAGAAGTATTTTGATAGTCTGTTAATCTTCATCTCTCCTCTCTTATCTTGGTGCCTTCCTCACAATTCTGTAGGTTCCTGTAGACCTACTATCACCCATCAGCCTAGGCCATTCCCCATCTTCAGCAGCACAAATTCTGAACCCACACTAAAGAGGCATGAATACCTGTAAAGCTACAACTCTACCAGGAATGTTTTTGTGGAAACGTGAAAAATCAGGGGAGCTCCCCCTGCTGACCTTTTAGCAGACAACCCTTGCTTTTTGTTACTGCAAAAGCAATTGATAGTAAAAAAGGAAATGAAGCTAATGGTAGCCTACTGTGGGCCAGGTGTTGTCCTAAGTGTTTTCCCATACATTATCTCCTTTAATCATTTCAACAACCCTGTGAGGTAGGTGGTGGTATCTCCATTCTGCAGGGAAGAAAGCTAAGGCTTGGAGAGGTTATATCGCTTGCCCGGTATAACATAGTTAGTGAGACCTGGTACTTTAAACTGGGTCTGCCTGACTCGTAGTAACTCCATTCTGTCTTCTGTCCATGTTTTGCTTGCATTTAAGTAAGGAGTATCTGCCAAAAGGTTCTTAAGCTTATAATATTTTTCTGCATGTTTAAGGCCTCATAAAAGTGAAATGAGAAACCCCAGCATTTGACAGGGTCCTGGTAATTACTAGAAGAACAAAAAAACTTCTGAGGGATAGGGACCTAAGTCATGTAGGGTATTAGTTATCTGTCCTGCATAATCTTTTTGACTTTCATCCTAACGAGCATCTGCTCCCAGCAGATGTGGGCCTGATGTACTTAATTTAGTATTTTGATTAAAAGCAACGGGAAATGTCAGAATTTTCTTGCTCTTAGCCAGTGGTCATTGAGGTCTGGTCGAGTGTCCTGGGTAAGAGCTAGCTTTGTGCCCAGTCATCCTTCTAATTTCTCTTAGGATTTCTTCCTTGATCCATTGGTTGTTCAGGAGTGTGTTGTTCAATTTTCACAAATTCGATAATTTCCCAACTTGCCTTCTCTTATTGATTTCCAGTTTCTGTAGTGGACTGAGAGAACACTTTGTAGGATTTCAATTATTTTAAATAATAGATAGTTTTATGACTTAGCTTATGTTCTCTCTTGAAGAATGTTACATGGGTGCTGTTGTTAGATGTAGTGTTCTGTAGATGCCAGGTAGATCTATCTGGTTGGTATTGTTGTTCAAGTTGTGTATATCTCTGTTGTTTTTCTGTCTAGTTGTTCCAGCCATTGAGAGTGGATTATTGAAGTCTTCAACTATTGTTGAATTGTCTGTTTCTTCCTTTAATTTTGTTAGGTTTTGTTTCATGTGTACTGGTGCCTTGTTGTTAGGTGGAGCCCTGATGGCTCAGTGGTTAAGAACTCAGCTGTTGGCAGTTCGAATCCACCAGCTGCTCCTTGGAAACCCTATTGGGCAGTTCTACTCTGTCCTACAGGGTTGCTTTGAGTCAGAATTGACTTGACAACTATGAGTTTGGTTTTGGTTTTGTTGTTAGGTGCATTTAAGTTTTTAATTGTTAGATCTTCCTGATGAATTAACCCTCTTATCATTACGAAATGTTTTTGTCTCTAATAATACTTTTTGTCTTAGTCTAATTTGTTTGATATTAGTGTAGCTACTCCAGTTCTTTTATGGTTGTTTGCATGATATATCATCTTCCACTTTTTACTTTCAACCTGTTTGTATCTTTACACATAGTCAGATAGTCAGATCTTGTTTTGTTTTTCCAGTTTGACGGCCTCTCTCTTTTGATTGGCTTGTTTAGTCCGTTCACATTTAGTGTTATTATTGATATAGTTAGATTTATGTCTGCCATTTTGCTATTTGTTTTCTCTCTGTCTAATGTCTTTTGTTCCTTGGTTTGTTCCTTCTTTACTGACTTCTTTTGTATTAAATGGATATTTTCTAACATACCATCTTAATTCCTTTATTGATTTTTAAGCTGTATCGGATTTACTTCAGATTTATAACAGCTTAATTCCTGTCAGATATATAAGCTTTGCTCCACTGTAGCATCATTCCCTCCCTACTCATTGTCATATATATTTACATCTACATAGTTTACAAATCTAGCAATACCGTGTTGTAATTACTGCTTGGTATAATTTTATGTCTCAAACATCCCTCCAGTTGTTGCCTGGTGTGGGTAAGACAAACCTACCCTTTTTACAAGAATTTTCTTTTTAAACTTCATTTCTGGTTGTTTTTGTCATCCTCCCCTCCCCCCCCCCTTAAAAACATCAGTTCTAATGCAGATTTCTCTTTTACATGTTCCCCATGGCCTTCTTAACCTAAGGAATTAACTTTCAGGAAGCCTGACTAGTCTAAATTGGCCCACTAGGGTGGGCATCTGGAACCTCAGTCTCACCGGCTTTCAGGAATTAGCCAGATTTCACAACCTGATACCATAGCAGTCTAACACAACAAATTGCTTAAGCACTATATACCAAGTCTGCACTTGAACTAGCAAATCTGGCTAAAGTGAGTAGTAGTGGATACAGTTTGGAGACATCATTGTATTAAATTACCACAAACAGAAATGAATAATTATTCTGGCGTTAGACTCTTTATCTCCTTTGCTTGACCCTGCTCTGTACCCCTCTGGTGCCCAGTAGTCAGGCAGATAAAGTGAGTGGCACATTCCAACTCAACATCAATTAAGATGTCTGTTTATAAATCCTAGATAAATGGAAAATTAGTGGTGGTGGTACTAGTTAGTGCTGCTTTAATAATTAACCCAATTACCTTTGATTCTGCTCCAGTGATGAAAGTGAAGGCGATAAGGGCCTGGCTTGGTTGCCTGGGAAACAGACAAATAAATGCAGAACTCCTCCCAGAGAATCCAGCCTTCCCAGCTGCCTCACAGCACCCAGGACCTTTTACTTAGGAGGTTTTCACCCATCACTGGAGCATTTATGTCCTCGCTACCCACGGTCCTTCACCACATCTCCTAAGACCACTAACAGGAGGTGTGCTTATTGAGAACCTCTGTCCCAGTTGCTAAGCTGAGTTGCCTCTGCTTCTTCAGCCCTTTCTAGGGAAAATACTGGGCCTTGTCAGTAAACTTTTCTTTCCCTTTCATATTGTGTGCCTGAATTTTTCGGTGCATGCCTCTTTCTCTTTCCCTCTTCTCCCCCACCTGCAGATTTCCTTTTGGTCTTTCCCACCTGGCGCTTTGCTCCTGCGCCCTTTCTGTACTGTCAGAAATATACATAGCACTTTCTCAGTGCTTGGCATTTTCCAGGGTACTTTGGGTATCACAAACATTAAAAGGTTCTGCCCTCAGGGAATATATAGTCTAGCCAGGGAATGGCTTGCTTTCTTAACTTCCTATGTTTTCGCCCTGTTAATAAAAATTTAATAATTTCCCTGTGACTTCAACTCCTACTCCTGATACGTTAGCTAAGGCGGGAAGGGGCTGAAGCTTGAACCAAGGCTTGGACCAAGGATTTATGTCTCTCAAGACACTTTGTGGAGGCTCTGAATATGTCTCCCTTCCTCTATTAGATGGACAATGTGCATGAGTGATGAGTGAGTTAGGCAAGAGAGGGACAGCTCCCCATTGCAGGGTACATTCTGCATGAGAGGCAGTATAGTGAAATGTTTCAGAGCGTGGGCTCTGGAGCCAGACTGTCTAAGTTCAAATATCCATTCTGCTACTTCCCAGCTGAGTAATCTCAGAGAACTTTTTTTTTTTATTTACTTATTTTGCTTTTCTGAGTCTCGGTTTCTTCATCTATAAAACGAGTACAAGAATATAGTACTTTGCTCATAGGATTGTTGTGAGGATTAAATGAGTTAACCCAGCTGGGTACCATGGAATAGTTTGTCACGCGGTAAGTGTTTCACAGGTGTTAGCTATTATCATTAGTATGAATTAGAGCTGTGTTAGCCTCTTCACTTACATAACCTAATCAGACTTTCACCCTTCTTCTGCCTTCTTCCCCAGTGGTCCTCTTCCTGGGTCCCACCAAACTGCTGCCATCAAGTTGGTTCCAACTCATAGTGACCCTATAGGATAGAGTAGAACTGTCCCATGGGGCTTCCAAGGCTGTAAATCTTTACAGAAGCAGACTGCCGTATCTTTCTTTCTCCAGGTCCCAAACAGGGATTTTTCCCCTTTGCTGTGGTCAGTAAGTTAAAAAACAAAATTTAGGAGCTTGTGCTCTGGGGCACCAACAGATGGCAACCTAAGGGCCCCTGTGTTGATAGCTTGACAACTTATGTATCCACCGTTGCCTATAGCTATGTCACTCAAGTGGGGAGGAGTAGAGGAGTCACAAAGTTCACATTTAAAATCCGCTTTTCGTCTTCCTGTCAGGACCTGTGCTGGTAAATAAGCATCTACTCAGCTGACCAAGTACTTGGTCCCCTGTAACCATGGCCTCGTGAGCTTCTCAAAGTAGTCCCTGTACCAGCAGCATCAGCACCACCTGGGAACTGGAAATGAAAGTTCTTGGT
The DNA here is from genome assembly GCF_024166365.1 of Elephas maximus indicus. Taxonomy (NCBI): domain Eukaryota; kingdom Metazoa; phylum Chordata; class Mammalia; order Proboscidea; family Elephantidae; genus Elephas; species Elephas maximus. The sequence continues at coordinate 101,960,525 of NC_064825.1, read as the reverse complement.
CTCTATCCCATACCCACCAAATCAGAAACTCTGGTTGTAGGACCTATTAATCTGTATTTTAAAAAGTCTTCCAGGTGATCTTGGTACACTTCAAAATTGAAAGCCAGTGCTCTAGATTAACTCATTTACCTAGGAACAGAGGCAGACAAGTGGGAAGAGATGACTTGGTGACATATCAAGGAGTGTGCACACCAGGAACCCAAGATACGCTGGTGTTGGTGGGCCTTTGGTGTATAACTCTTCTTGACCTGGAACGACTAGTAATGGGGGAAAAAAGGAATTAATTTATAATTACCTACAGAGTGCTCGGTTGGTTTATCAGCCATTTTGACTCAATAAGCATTTATTGAGCTTCTTTTTTTTACATGGTACAGTGTATATTAAAACACCCAGACAAACAAGATTCGATCTCTGCCTTCTTGAGTTTACCATCTATTGAGGAAGACCATCAAACGCATATGTTGTAGGACACTGGGTATTGTGCTAAATGCTAAAGTAGAAGTACAAACAGAGGGGCTGGCTGTGAGAGCTCAAAAAACCTTACAGCAATTCTGCAGCAGCAAGGAGACCATTTAACTTTTAAGCTGGGGTACCTGGTGCGGGTTAGCTCTGGTAGGAGTTTCATTCCCAGGAGACATTGACCACTTTTCCAACTCTTTAACCAATTTCCCACCTATTCCCCTTCCTTACCCTTCCCCCTCAAAAAAGAAATTTTAACATCAACATGTCTGGATTGAGACCCCACTGTTTACTCATACTTTAAGTTCTCTGTATTCTGGGGCTAAACCCAAAATGATCACAAAGCTTATTGAGTCCTGTGAATGTGTACCAGTGAGAATTACTGCTCACTTTGAAGGTGCCCACTGATCTTGAAGTATCTATTATAGTGCTAGGTCCCTTCTACCACTCTCCTCTTAGTTTATGATTGATATGCGTTTTTGCTATGTTTTACAACCCCTCAGAAAAAAAGACAACAATGGTATAGACACCTGCAGAGGAGATGTGAAGAAAGAAAAAGCCAGATGTGAGGCCAAGTCATTTTTTTCCAGTGGAGGCAGCAGCTAGAGAATCTCCACTTTCCTTAAATTTAGAGATCTGCCAACTCTGCAAAGACTTGGAACAATCCTCTTTGCTGTCTCATCTATCCCATCAGTTTTTACCTGAGTAATCAGTATGAACCCTGGAAGCTAATAGCCCATGTTAACCCTGCACCTCCTTTTTAAAACCCAGAGTTCTTATTAGCTTTTCTTTCTCTTTCTGTTTTCATGTCCTCAAGCATCCTCATTTATTGCAAACTGGCTGGAAATGCCATGGGAGCTGGCAGACAGCATCTCTCACCCCCTCTACCAAAGTAGAGCCAACCTTTGGGTGGTAATTTCCTTTCTTTAACACGCGCTTATCCGCAAGGCCGGCTTTTCCCCTAGGTCCTTGTGCCGCTCAACTGGAAGCCAGAACAAGCATGAACACCTTGGTATAAGCCATGATATGGAAAAGAGGCACCTGCAAGGGGGTGACCAGGAGTCTTTTGGAGTGCTGAGACTCCCTGGGGATGTTTCGTTTGGCCAGCTGTTAAGTGTAACCCCAGAGCCAGATAGTCACCCTGTAACCACTGTGAAGACAGTCTGTGTCATATCATTACAGAGCAATAAACCCAGCTTGAGCTGTGTGCCGTGCACGAGGAGCCTGGCTTCACTTCTACTGTCCTGAGCAGTAGGGCTTCATTCTTTGAGGTGACCTGAAAAACAAATGCAAGATTTTTAACTTTTGTGGCACATGGCTGGCGAAGCATAAGACAAAAATATTCCTTCTTAAAACAGAAAACTTAATTGGCTTATGCTACAAAGGAACAGAGGGAAAGCTGGGCAGAAGCTAAAGGGTTGAAGTTCCGAGTGGGCACAAGGGAAGTGGGGTGTATTACAGGCATGTGAAAAAATATGTCGTTTATTTTCATAAATAAAACTGGCTAGAAAGGTGGATTTTCTCAGAATCTGCCACATTGCCAGTAGCTGCTTTTTCATATTTGCTGATTTCCCCCACAGCAGGATTTCACAACAGTCCATTTATGGTGGTTTCCTTTGGACTAGTAACATAAATGAAAAGAGTGACATGGAAATATCCACAGTCACTCCCACCTATTAAAATGAAATTTCACACGGGCAAATAGCTCAGAGACTGTGACAGTTTCACAGCAGCTTTTAAAGTTATCCAAAACATTGCCCATCATGCTGAACTGGCAGGAGGGTTGTAGAAAGACAGAATATAGTAACTCAAGCTTACGTTTGGCCATGAGCTAGTGTTAGATCCCATTTGCAAAATGTGGTGGCTGTGGAATATGGTACTTACAGCACTTACTGTTGTAAGTAAAAAACCCCGTATATTAATTCACTTAATCTTTATAGCATTCCAATCAAGTGTGTGTTATTATTCATTTTTACAGATGAGGAAACTAAAGCATAGAGTGATGAAGTAATTTGCCCAAGATCACAGCTAATACAGTTCAGAGTATGACCCCCCCAACCCCCACCCCACAGAACCATCATGGAGTGTGGGTGATTCCTTGTTGATAGAAAAACAGGCTAAAATCTAAACTCTGCCTTTATTTTAAGAGAGCAAAAAATAATTTGCTCTGCTCAGAAGACAGCTTCTGGGGAGGGGGCTATCAGTTCTGTTATATTCTTGTTGATCCTTTCCCATAGAAAGAGGGCTGGTAGAAGAATTACATTCCCAAACAATGAATCCTGAAGAGGTAATTACACTGTTGCCATCCCATTGGGAAGAAGGCTGGGGCGGTGATTACATCCCAAAACAAAGCTGTTTGGGTATAATTGCACTGTGCTGCTCTTATCAGTCTTGGGAAGACAGGCCTCTGGTCTCCATCCTCATTTGTTTTTGAGATGGAATCCGAATAGCATTCAATTAATAGTCAAGACCCAGGCACAGGGAAGTCAGCCAAAAGAGCCAAGAGGACATTAACTTGCTTGTGGCATTTTTCTTCCAGTGAAGTTTTCCAGACCTTGAAGTATCAGCAGATTTGAGGAGGAGCTAATGAAGGGTTTAGAGAACCCTGCTTAGATATTGTGTCCCAAAGCCCTCATTGGTCTTTATGCACAGAGGAGGGATGGTTGGGTGGCAGTGGAATTACCCTGTTTCATGAGCAGCTTTTGCTCTCTACCAAAAGAGCAGCTTCCAATCTTTCCCTAGCACTTATAGCATATATATTTTTTCATGTATGTAGTGTCTAGTCATGGAGCAGAAAGCCCCTCTATGGTTCTGTTGAGATAATAAGGCTGACTTTGGCTATATTTTGGGAATAATCTCTAGATCCAGACTGGAAGAAGAAATAGGACTGATTTAATTGTTTTATGGCTCAGAGAACAGAAAACTGCCAGTGGCCTCATAGGCATGCTGATTGAACTAGAGCAGAGAAGGGAAAAGCTGCATGTTATTGGGTTAGTTTTTGCTGCCTGTTATGGATTCAGTTGTGTCCCCCCCAAAATGTGTGTCAACTTGGCTAGGCCATGATTCCTAGTATTGTGTGATCATCTACCATTTTGTCATCTGATGTGATTTTCCCATGTGTTGTAAATCTTATCTCTATGATGTTAATGAGGCAGGATTAGAGGCAGCTGTGTTAATGAGGCAGGACTCAATCTACAAGATTAGTTTGTGTCTTCAGTCAATCTCTTATGAGATAAAAAAGAGAAAGGTGAGCAGAGAGACAGGAGGAACAGAGCATGTCCTTTGATCCCAGGGTTCCTGCACGGAGAAGCTCCTAGACCAGGGGAAAATTGATGACAAGGACTGTGCCCCAGAGCTGACAGATAGAAAAAGCCCTTCCCTGGAGCTGGCACCCTGAATTTGGACTTTTAGCCTCCTAAACTGTGAGAGAATAAATGTCCCTTTGTTAAAGCTATCCACTTTCTGGTATTTCTGTTAGAGCAGCACTAAGATACAGCCTAACAAACCACCCCAAATTTAGTGGCTTTAAACAACATTTCTTGTCTCACAATTCGATGGGCAGTTTATCTGTTCTGGACCAACTTGCCTTCTGTCTGTAGTCACTTGATGGCTTGACTGGGGCAAGATGATCTAGGATGGTGTGGTAGGCAGAATAATGGCCGCCCAAAGGTGTCCACATTCTAATCCCCAGAACCTGTGAATGTTACTTTATGTGGCAAAAGGGACTTTGCAGATGTGATTAAGTTATAAATCTTGAGATAGGGAGATTATTCTGAAGTATCCAGGTGGACCCAGTCTAATCAAATGACCATTTAAAAATGGAAGAAGAGGATCCAAGAGATGCAGCAATGGAAGATGGAACAGCCCCACCAGCCCCTCAGTTACAGCCCTCAGGGAAATGGGCCTCAGTCCTATAACTGCATGGAACTAAATTTTCCAATGACCCAAATGAGCAAGGAAACAGGTCCTCCCCTAGAGCCTCCAGAAAGGAACACAGCCCTGCCAACACCTTGATTTTAGCCCCATGAGACCCATGTTCATCTGACCTACAAAACTGTGAGATGATAAATTTGTGTTTAAACCATTGTTTGTGGTGATTTGTTATGGCAGCCATAGAAAACTAATACAGGTGGCTTCACTCACATGTCTGGCAGTTGGCAGGCTGGTTGATCTCAGCTGCGATGACTTTTCTCTGTTCTATATGGTCTCTCATTCACCAGTAATCTAGTCCATGCTTCCTCACATAGTATCTCAGGGCTCCAAAGAACAGCTAGAGAGGTCAAGCCCCAATGCACAAGCATTTTCCAGCCTGTGCTTATGTCACTTTTGCTATTGTACCATCAGCTAAAGCAAGCCATGTGGCTAAGCCCAGCGGCAGGAAAGGTACATGGATACAGGGAGGCTTGAATCATTACGGGCCATTATGATAATCTACTACAGCTGAGTATGTTTTGAGATCTGAGGTGCTGTTACAAAAAACAAACCAAAACCAAAGACCAAGCCCTCTGCTATCAAGTTGATTCCAACTCATAGCAACCCTATAGGACAGAGTAGAACTGCATCGTAGGGTTTCTAAGGAGCAGCTTGGTGGATTCAAACTGCCGACCTTTTAGTTAGCAGCCAAACACATAACCACTGAGCCACCAGGGCCCCAGGTGGCTGTTAGCTCCCTCTAAACAAATTGCCTTTTCAAGTGTTACTACGTACACTGAGGAAAGAGCATACCAAGGGATCTAGATGTGCAGATTTGGAGTGTCCCAGAAACATCGTGTCTTGGATCATCATTTGGATTATACAGAGAGAAATGAATTAGGAATCACATGCAAACAAAAGCTAGATCCTAGGTCTCTAGACATAGCACTTCAGAACTACCTTTTCTCTTTCTCCGGCTGTTTTCTGGGATGTAGACCTCTGTTTCTATGTGCTGGAGGGTAAAAAGATGTGCAAAGAGCTCCGTGGGTGGTTGGGCCCCTTGGGGCCACATGTATTTCTGTGTAGGAGTAAGACTGACAGAATTAACTGTGTGAGCACTTACTAAATTGGCTGTAGGTGAACCTGTACCCATGGCATCATTTATAATCCACAGCTCCTTTAGCAGAAGCAACTCGAAAGAAAAGTTCCTAAAAACTAAGGCAGGGGATCTTTCTGTGCTTGATAACTGGCACATTATGCTTTCTTGTGACAATGGTTGGGAGAAGCTAGAATTCAGTTCTTAGCAAACCTGGGGCTTAGCTTCACTTGGCCTTCTGACTGGTTAAAAACTATTTTATTGGGCTCCGAATGTGAATATATGGATTGGAGCTAAGGACACATACAGGCAAATTCAATACTAATGAGTCATTATTTTAGGACTTCCTTGCTGTTCTTTAAGAATCGTATCAGTGGCTGGTGGGACAGGGGCTCTGCAATTGATTTTGCACTGGGCAGTTGCACTCAAAATAGTATAGCCTCTGTACAAGAAAGATATATGCTTATCACTGAAGCTTTAAGCTGGCTTTGACAAGAACTTCAGCATGAAGCTCAGCAGGGCACCCAAAGGGTTAGTATGCTTATCAGACATCTCTTTGCCTATCTTGAAGCTTAGCCAAGATTCATGAGATGATTGTGAGGCAGAAAGGGAGCTGCCAGCACAGCTTGAAATGTGTGTATGACCATGTTTGCCACCGGAAACTGAAGAGAAGTGGCACGCTCAGCCTAGCCTGGGTTGGGGGAAACGTAGATTATGCTCCCAAGAGGAGATGGAGCAGTGGTATGGCTTGCGAAGAGTAAGTAGTCCTGGGAATGGAAATGTACAGACTCTTTAATTTAAAAGGGCAGAAAATCTCTCCAAATAAAACCAGACCTCATCTCTTAGTGCCCAATAAGAGATTGGAGTTTGTGGTGGTGAGATTCAGCCAGTGTCCTTCCTTCTGCCTTTGCTCCTTGGTTCCCTTTCTCCTTCACCTTTATTCATCGTGGGTCTCGGAATTTAAACTAAATTTGTATTTGATTTTCTTGAAGGCAGAACTAATACAACTAACGTAGGAGCTAATTGAGAGTTTATAAAAGCCACGGTGTTTCTTGGCCTAAATATTTTCATTGATTATGCTGAAGTGAGGGGACTGGGAAAAAGTGGTTAAGTGTCATACTGCTTATTAGGTAAGCTAATTGAAACTGAAAATATCAGTGCAATGCTGAAATACGTTGTTTCAAATGCCCAGTTTCTCTACTTCTTGATTCTAGGTGGAGAGACTACAGGGACAGCTTAGGAGCACCTGCTCTGAAGAAGTTTCCAGCTATTTTAATCTTTGCCTTACCTAGGAAGAATTTTAAGATGGTATGGGATAAAAGCAGCTCCAGCACCAAGGGTTAGCTTGGGAATCTTTAGATACCTCCCTAACACTGTTAACCAACCCCAAGCCACCCCTAAAAATACACCATCTAAGTGAAAACAGTATGCTTGCTTGCTAGCAGCTTTAAGGCAAATCACCTAACCTGTCACCCCACCCACTAAACTGCCAACCCCAAGACTCGTTTAGACTTCTCGAGCTGCCCCTAGGGGGAGGTAACAGAGGAATTGGCTGTAGAATTTGGAGATCATTGTGCTGAAGGACAGGCTAACTGGCTGTCCCCTCATCTTCATGTGTATTTTCTGTCCCTTTCTACCCTTATTTCCAGGTACCTTGTATTTTTTTTTTTGTATTTTAGGTTTGGTTAGCATGGATTTACCAGTCTCTCTTTTCAGGCACCAAGTGTGTTCTTCACCTTTTCCTTTGTGTTATTAGTGTTTCTCCTCCATGGGAGAGGAACCCCTCCCCCAAAAAACTATGGAGAGGGATAGTGCTCTTTCCTAAAACCTGGAGAAAATTATTAGAGTTTAGAGATTCTGAAAAAATAATCTTAGTCTTGGTATTTTGGGATATCCTTAATTTAAAGCTGCCTGCTTACTTTGTGCTCCTTATTTTGAATAGCACAGTTCCCTGTTTCATCTCTCTGTAGATCTGACACCCTAAAGTAAAAGTGAAAAGTATGTGGCAAGAAATTAAGGGATTCTTAGATCAAGAACTAAGCTGTATTAGTTACAATTTGACTAATTTTACATTTTACAGTTTCACTGGACTGGAGGCTTTTGTGTGGGGAATGTGTAATTGAAACAAATGATCAAACTGGGTATAGCCTCAGGGGCCTTGTCTGTAAAGGGAAAGGTTGGAATTTTAAGTCTTTAGGCCTTCTAGTTTTGACAAATTGATTTGTCCTCAGGGTTCCTCCTATATCTTCCCTTTTTCTTTTTTTCATTGGGGAATCTGTGAAGGGAGGGGATTTTTGTGTGTAGAGAAATAGACTCAAAGAACCCTGCATCTAATTCAGTGGGATTAAGGTCCAATCTGTCTCCCAAAGGAATGTGTGCCTCTGCGTTCCTTTTTCATCATAAGACCTGAACATGAAGCTGTTGGATATTTTGCTTATGTTTCGCTTTGGCTTTGATGTTCTTAAATATTGAACCTTTGAAAATATCAAGGAGACATACCATAGCTGCCTGCTTGTGAGAAACCAAAGATTTGAGTTCATCTTTTAATCTTGATTAATCCTTTGTATTCCAAATTATACCTAATTTTGGGCCCTGGAGGCTGCCAGACTAGGGTTTGGGTTGTTTTTTCCTAAAAGTATAAGTTTTTCTTTTTTCCTTGTGGTAAATATGTGTGCGTATGTATATGTGTGCATGTGTGTGTATGTGTGTGTGTATAAACATTTGCCATTTCAACCATTTTACATTTACAATGTAGTGATGTTAATGGTTGACTGGAGTTTGAAGTTGGCTGAGTTGCTTTTTTCTACTTCATAGAAGGACCTAAAATATTTACCTTTTTTCCCATTAATAAAACATCTTTCCATTTAAAAAAGTATTCAGTCCACCCTATTCATTTTCCCCTTTCTCCATCTCCTCTCTAGTTACTCAGTTTGATCTTGAGGAACATAGTGTGATCGTCTTCCTCATGATACAGATATCTGTGGACCTTCTCAAGTGAAGCCTTAAAGTTTCCGTTTCTTGGTTGTAAGCTATGCTGCTTCTCTTCTGACTTCTTTGACTTTTGTTTGTTATACCTTTCTTAGAAGAAACAAACAAACAAAAAAAAAAACCCGTTGCCGTCGAGTCGATTCAGACTCACAGTGACCCTATAGCAACCCTATAGGACAGAGTAGAACTGCCTCATAGGGTTTCCAGGGAGCGGCTGGTAGATTCAAACTTCTGACCTTTTGGTTAGCAGCCGAGCTCTTAACCATTATGCCACCCGGGCTCCAATAGTAAGGGTAGCTGGATTCAAATCTCACCTCATCTCTTACTAGATGGGTGACCGTGGGCAACTTGCTTTATTTATCTGAGCCTCAGTTCCTTTATCTGTAAAATTGGGTGCCATCAAGTTGGTTCCAACTCTTAGTGACCCTACGTACAACAGAACGAAAAACTGCCTGGTCCTGTGCCATCCTCAATCATTGTTATGCTTGAGCCCATTGTTGCAGCCACTGTGACAATCCATCTCCTTGAGGGTCTTTTTTTTTTTTTGCTGACCCTCTACTTTACCAGGCATGATGTCCTTCTCCAGGGACTGGTCCCTCGTGGTAACATGTCCAAAGTAATGTGAGACGAAGTCTCACCATCTTTGCTTCTGAGGAGCACTCTGGCTGTACTTCTTCCAAGATTTGTTTGTTCTTCTGGTGGTCTATGGTATATTCAATATTCTTCGCCATCACCATAATTTAAAGGTGCCAATTCTTTTTTGGTCTTCCTTATTCGTTGTCCAGCTTTCACGTGCATATGAAGGTGATTAAAAACACCATGGCTTGGGTCAAGTACACCTTAAACCTTAAGGTGACATCTTTGCTTTTTAGCACTTTAAATAGGTCTTTTACATCAGATTTGCCCAATGCAAATGTGTCTTTTTATTTCTTGACTGCTGCTGCCTTGGGCATTGATTATGGGTCCAAGTAAAATGAAATTGTTGGCAACTTCAATCTTTTCTCCATTTGTCATTATGTCCCTTATTGGTCAAGTTGTGAGGATTTTTGTTTTATGTTGAGGTGCAGTCCATTTTCAGAGACTACCCTGTTTGAAATCGCCAACTTCCCATTCCTTTTCCTTTTCCATTCCTGTCCCTGTTTTGTATTTCTCCATGGTATTTCTACTAGATATACTGAATATACTTGTGGAGAACTTATTTGTGTTAACTGTCTCCTCCTGTACCCACAATGTAATTTCCACAAAGGCAGGAGTTTTTGTCTGTTTTAGTCATTGCCTGACACATAGTAGGTACTCAGTAAATATTTGTCTAATGAATAAACAAACTACCTTTAGTATGGTTGTGGCACTTAGCACATAATAAGCATTTAGGAAATGTTAGAAACTACAAAGTTTTCCTTGACTTTAAGGAAAATATTAAAATTCTTATTGATGTAACCGATTAGTGTGTAAAATGTCTTGCTACATGTTTTGAAAATATGAACATAAATCACAGTGCTCAGTTATATCAGAATGCAAGGTATGAATGTTAGATAATTGTAACTTTAAAAAATGACTTTAAATGAATATTTTTGTGTGTGTGTAAGTGTGTATATACATATATCAAAACATTTGTGATTTCAACTTTTTTTAATCTTTTTTTTTTAATTGTGGTTTAGGTGAAAGTTTACAGAGCAAATTAGCTTCTCATTAAACAGTTAATATACAAATTGTTTTGTGACATTGGTTGCCAGCTGCAATGTGTCAACAGTCTCCCCTCCTCCACCTTCCCTGTTTCCATTCGTCCAGGCTTCCTGTCCCTTCCTGCCGTCTCATCTTTGTTTGGGGGCTGGTATGCTCATTTTTATGCTCATTAGTCTTGTATACATAATTGAACTATGAAGCACGTCCCTCACCTGTGTTGTTGTTGCCCTGATAGACCTGTCTAATCTATGGCTTAAGGGTGAACCTCAGGAATGACTTCAGCACTGAGTTAAAAGGGTGTCTGGGGGCCATAATTTGGGGTTTCTCCAGCCTCTGTCAGACCAACAAGACTGGTCTTTTTTTTTCTTTTTGTGAATTTGAATTTTACTCTACATTTTTCTCCCGCTTTGTCTGTGACCCTCTATTGTGATCCATGCCAGAGCAGTCAGTGGTGGTAACCAGGCACCACCTAGTTGTTCCTGGGCTCAGCCTGGTAGAGACTGTGGTAGTTGTGGTCCATTAGTCTTTTAGACCGATCTTTCCCTTCTGTTTTTCATCTTCTTCATTCTCCTTTGCTCCAGCTGGGATGAGACCAATAGATGTATCTTAGATGGCTGCTTGCAGGTTTTTAAGACCCCAGTGGCTTTTCACCACAGTCGGATGTAGAACATTTTCTTTATAGACTGTGTTATGCCAATTGAGCTAGATGGCCACGGAGACTGTGGTCCCCAGCCCTCAGCCCAGTAGCTCAGTCTATCAGGGCATTTGGATGTGTCTGTGAAGCTTCTATGACTTTGCCCTGGTCAAGCTGTGCTGACTTCCCCAGTATTGTGTACTATCTTTTCCTTCACTAAAGTTACCACGCATCTACTATCTAGTGTCCATCCCCCCATCCCTGACCCGCTCATCAAAGGTTGTTTCTTTCTATGTGGAAGCATTTCATGTGTTTTTATAATAGTAGTCTCATACAGTATTTGTCCTTTTGTGATTGCCCTCCAGATACATCCATGTTGTGAGACGGTTCATAGATTCATTATTGTTCTTTATCATTGCGTAGTATTCCATTGTATGTATGTACCATAGTTGGTTTATCCATTCGTCTGTTCATGGGCATTTAGGTTGTTTCCATCTTTCTGCTATTGTAAAAAATGCTGCAGTGAACATGGGTGTGCTTATGTCTATTTGTGTGACAGCTCTTATTTCTCTAGGATATAGTCCTAGGAGTGGGATTGCTGGATGATATGGTATTTCTATTTTTAAGGAAGCATCATATTGTTTTCCAAAAACGGTTATACCATTTTGCATTCCCACCAGCACTGTATAAGAGTTCCAGTCTCCCTAAAACCTCTCCAACGTTTGTTATTTTCTGGGTTTTTTTTGATTCGCACCAGTAATGTCGGGGTAAGATGGTATCACATTGTAGTTTTGATTTGCATTTCTCTGATGGCTAGTGATCAAGAGCATTTCCTCATGTGTCTTTTGGCAGTCTGAATGTCTTCTTTTGTGAAGTGTCTGTTCATATCCTTTGCTCATTTTTTAATTGGATTATTTGTCTGTTTATTGCGGAGGTATTGGATTTTCTGGAAACCCTGGTGGCGTATGGTTAAGTGCTGTGGTTGCTAACCAAAGGGTCAGCAGTTCGAATCTACCAGGCACTCCTTGGGAACTCTATGGGGCAGTTCTACTCAGTTCTATAGGGTTGCTATGAGTCGGAATCAACTCGACAGCACTGGGTTTGGTTTTTTGGTTTGTATTGGATTTTCCTGTAGACTTTAGAGATTAGACCTTTGTTGGTTATGTCATAGCCAAAGATTTTTTCCCTGTCTGTAGGTTCTCTTTTTACTTTTTTGGTGAAGTCTTTTGATGAGTATAAGTATTTAATTTTTGGGAGATCCCGTTTATCTAGCTTATTTTCTGGTGTTTGTATATTGTTAATTATGGTTTGTATGCTGTTTATGCAGTATATTAGGGCCTCTAGTTTTTTAGTGTTGACCCTATTTTTTCTTCCATGATCTTTATAGTTTTTTGTTTTATATTTAGGTCTTTGATCCATTTTGAATTAGTTTTTGTGTATGGTGTGAGGTATGGATCCTGTTTTTTTTTTTTTACAGACGGACATCCAGTTTTGCCAGCACCATTTTTTTAAAAAGACAGTCTTTTCCCCCGTGTAATGGACTTTGGGCCCTTGTTAAATATCAGGTGGCCATAGGTAGATGGATATACATCTGGGTTCTCTGTTCTAGTCCACTGATCAATGTATCTTCCATTCTACCAATACCGGGCTGTTTTGACTACTGTAATGTATAGTAGGTTCTGAGGCCAGGTAGTGTGAGGCCTCCTGCTTTGTTATTTTTCTTCAGTAATGCTTTACTTACACGGGGCCTCTATCCTCTCCATATAAAGTTAATGATTAGTTTTTCCTTTTTGTTAAAGAATGCTGTTGGTATTCAGATTGGGATTGCATTATATTCGGAGATTTCTTTGGGTAGAATTGACGTTTTCACAACGTTGAATCTGCCTGTCCATGAGCATGGTATGTTTTTCCATTTATGAAGGCCTCTTTTGATTTCTTGCAGTATATGTTGCAATATATTATTCTTAGATTTATTTTATTTTCAAGGTAGCTTATATTCAGATTTTACCTAGTGTGTACAATGTGTTTCAGTATATTTTCCCTTGTATTCTGATATTTGTACATACTTTCTCTCTCCTACTAGATCATTAGTTTCCCTCAAGTCAGGAATGTTGTCTTTTTTCATATTTGTGGCCCACAGTGCTTCTGTTATAATCCCTTTTGCTGTGATGCAAAGGGTTACTTTCCTAAGACATTCATAGTCATTACAAAAATTCTGCTATACAGACAATGATTTTGTGGTAAAGATTAGAAACTAGAGAGTTCAGTATATAACACATTTTTACATGGGGTAATTTCAATTAAAAATAGTAGAACTATGTATACAGTTCTATACTATATGTATAGAACCATAGGCTGAGTAAATCTATCATATGATTGCATCTTCCTTTTGCTTAAGAGCAATACATAGGTCTTTTTTTTTTTTTTAATAACTACCAGCACACAGTGCTTACTGTACATTTTTATTACCCATTGTTCTTACAATGCATAAAACCACTCAAGGAAGGCAGCACAGTTGCTTGAGCAACATTCCTGTTTCAGCAAATGTCTGAGCGCTTTCTGTGTACCTTTCATGATCCTGTGCACTGGGGATGTAGGAACCATATTTTTCTAAGTAAGGTGCATGTTCCAGAATTGGAATCAAATTCCTGTTCCCCAATTAATTAGTCCAATTCAGGTTATAAAAATTTGCATTTTGGATAAGTTTTTGTGCTTATACATAGCAGTCACTCAATATATATTTATTGAATTAATTAAGAATTGAGAAACCCTTTCTCTATTCCTCCCTGATTTGATATTAGAGCTGATTCAACCTCTTGGGACAGGTAATTGAAAATATATGGTTAGACTGAGTGTTTTATGCAATTTTTAAAAGATTTCCTCTTTACTTTGGCTGTATTGACCTGCTGTCAACTTCATCTAACAGAATGTGAATCATCTCTTATCTTGTTTTATTCCTTCATCAGTGACTTATCCCCTAAATTAATGACTTTTTCCTAGTCCTCATTCATTCATTATCTTTGGCCTCTGTAAAAGTGGTGTGGGGCCTGGATCAAAGGAGAATGAAGAACACCAAGGTCACACGATAACTGTGAGCCCAAGAGACAGAAAGGGCCACATGAACCAGAGACTTACATCATCCTGAGACCAGAAGAACTAGATGGTGCCTGGCCACAATCGGCGACTGCCCTGACAGGGAGCACGACAGAGAACCCCTGAGGGAGCAGGAGATCAGTGGGATGCAGACCCCAAATTCTCATAAAAAGACCAGACTTAATGGCCTCACTGAGACTAGAGGAATCCCTGCGGTCATGGTCCCCAAACCTTCTGTTGGCCCAGGACAGGAACCATTCCCGAAGACAACTCGTCAGACTTGGAAGGGACTGGACAATGGGTTGGAGAGAGATGCTGACGAAGAGTGAGCTACTTGTATCAGGTGGACACTTGAGACTGTGTTGGCATCTCCTGTCTGGAGGGGAGATAGGAGAGTAGAGAGGGTTAGAAACTGGCAGGATTGTCACGAAAGGAGAGACTGGAAGGAGGGAGCGGGCTGACTCATTAGGGGGAGAGTAAGTGAGAATATGTAGTAAGGTGTATATAAGCTTATATGTGACAGACTGACTTGATTTGTAAACTTTCACTTAAAGCACAATAAAAATTATTTAAACACACACACACACACACAAGGGGCTGGCAAATAAAAAGTTAACTAATAAAAAAAAAAAGTGGTGTGGGAGACAGCACCTGACTTTCTCTAACTTCACAAGGGGGAAGGAGGCTCAAGATCAACAGCCCAAGGCTGATTCCTATTAGGCAGAAGTCAGACATGCTTTGTTGCTCCACCATCTTTATGGATTCTGACACCACCGGCACTCTCTACTTCTCTGTTGAGTTTGATAATTCATTACAGTGGCCACACAGAACTCACAGACAATACTCACGAATATGGGATTTATTAAGGAAGTAACAGGTTACAGTTCAGGTTCAGGAACACTCAGGATACAGTTCTTCTACATGGACAGTCTTTTCTCAGCCATGCCTGCAGGCAGACCTCTCTCTGAACCTCCGTCTCAGTCCTGGTCAGACAAGTATTACAAAGCTCTGTTAGTTCTGCTGCCATTCTGCCAGTAACCCTTGGCCCAAAGGCAGCTCTGCTGTAGCTCCATAGGTCAGCAAACCTAGCTCCACCAAGTGCCCAGAGGCACTGTACTCTAGCAGCAAGCCTCCTGCCCAAAGACGCTCTGCTTTCTAGCTGTCTCCTGCTGGTCTCCTGTCTTCAGTGTTACAGCTCTCTCTCTCTCTCTGTTTCCTGATTCCAGGTGCTTGTCAGCGCAGGGATCCTGGGTCCAAAGGACAAGCGCCGCTCAGGGCTCTTCTTCCTTAGTTATGGTCCTCTCTTCCCTGCCTATGGGATGGCTCATTTTATTTCTAAGGTGTATAAGACAGTATATTGATGGATCCTGTTTTTTTAATCCATCTGTCACTCTGTGTCTCTTTATGGGTGTGTTTAGGCCATTTGCATTCAATGTAATTATAGGTGTGAGTTATTGCTGTCATTTTGTGGTGCTGACATTTTCTTTGTTCCTCTTACTCTCCTGTGCTAAGTTCCTTTTGTTTGTGGATTTCTTTTTCATTTTTTTGTTTTTGTAGATTTGTTTTTATTGAGACTTTATGTTTCTCTTTATTTTGATGAATAGGGTTATTAACTTTCTTTGTGGTTACGTTGAAATATACCCTTATCTTCCTAGGTTTGGGAAACCCTCGTGGTGTAGTGGTTAAGAGCTGCCGTTGCTAACCAAAAGGCCGGCAGTTCAGATCCACCAAGCGCTCCTTGGAAACCCTATAGGGCAGTTCTACTCTGTACTCTAGGGTCGCTGTGAGTCAGAATCGACTGAACAGCAAAGGTTTTTTTTTGTTTGTTTGTTTTCCTAGGTTTGAACCAGTCTATTATTACTTGGTATTGCCTTGCCTTTCCTCTCCATTAGAAAGTACTACACCTACACCGTTTAGTCCTTCTTTTATTGTTCTGATGTTGTTGTAATTTACAGATTAACCTCTCTGGTTCCCTGTTGGAATTCTTTTGATTTTGGGTAGTCCTTGAGAGTTCATTTCCTGCGTTGGTATCTGTCTGGTACAATCTTGCATCCTAGATTCAGACTGTGGTCTGATGTTGTTTGTTCTCAGACTGAAGGACTCCCTTTAATAATTCTTGTAAATTTAGTTTGGTTTTTACATATTCCCTTAATTTCTGTTTATCGGGAAGTACCTAATTTCACCATCCTATTTTAACGAAAGTTTTGCAGGATACATTATTCTTGGTTGGTAGTTTTTTTCTTTCAGGGTTTTATGTATGTCATCCCATTACCTTATTGCCTAAATTCTTTTCACTTTCACTGACAGCCAGTACCAAAAAACTCAAACCCATTGCTGTCAAGTGGATTCTGACTCATAGCAACCCTATAGGACAGAGTAGAACTGCTCCATAGGGTTTCCAAGGAGTGACTGGTAGATTTGAACTGCTGATCTTTAGGCTAGCGGTCAAGCTGTTAACCACTGCTCCATCAGGGTTCCTTCAATGGCCCGTATCCTAACTGGTTACTGCCTGTTTATAGTCTTCCCACCTCTAAAACACCTGCCAGATTATTCTTCATAAGATATGACTCGAGACCTCTGGTCAACATGACAGAATGAACACGTGCTTATCTCCACCCTCTCCCAAATTCCCCCTAAAATGCAGTAAGAGAATCAGAAAAAGTATAAACTCAGTGTATAAAGAGAATGGGAAGAGGAGGGTGATAACAAGGGATGATAAGAACATTTCACCTCCAGGAGAAACAAAATTGTATGTGAAGGGAAATAATGAATTTATTTTACTATGCCTGTATACTGTGAATATTTATAGTCATAACATTGCAAACAATATTATTTATCAAAAAAAAAATGTAATGTAACTATTTTGGAATGATGGGGGAAGAAAGAGGATCAGAGAAATCATCTCCCAACATAGAAAACCGTCAGCCAAAAACCAGCCCCATTGCCATCACTTCTGACTCACAGCTACCTTGTAGGACAGAGTGGAACTGCCTCACAGGGCTTCCAAGGCTGTAATATTTATGGAAGCAGACTGCCACATCTTTCTCCCACGGAGCTGCTGGCGGGTTCGAACCACAGACTTTGGTTAGCAGCCAAGTACTTAAACCATTCCACCCCTAGGGCTCCTGTTACCTGCCATACAGATGGCAAATTCCTTGTCTTTTTTTAACCTCATTTTGTATTCTTTATGTGAACCTTTGCTTCCCACTGGACTGATACTAGCTCTTGAACTCTGAATATACCTTGAGCAACCGCCTCTTCCTACCCTGAGCCATTGTCCTCCTTTCCAAATCCTATCTATCCTTTCAAACCCCAGCTCCTATTTCCTCCCTAAGCTTTCTTGCCCCTGCCCCAGCCCAATGACTCTTCCTAAATTGTTTTGGCAGTCGTCTGTACCACTCATTAGCCACTTACATTGCCTTTTCTTGTTTATAATGTTTTTGAAGTCTTATCTCCCCAACTGGATTGTAAACTCTATCCAAGGACAAAGTACATTTTATTACCATTTTATATACATCTTGCACTGTGTTATGTTTGATAAGTATCTGTTTAATATTCAGTCCTCACTCAGCCATCAAAAAGCTTTCTGTTTTGAGGTCACTACTCTTTATTCTGGGTATATCTCAAGACTCCGTCCTTTGGTCTAGATATCAAATCTCTCTCTTTGTCAGCCTGAGTGAGGTTAAAGGCTAAAGCTTTATCTTTCTGCTGGTAATACTGTTGTCGTTTGGCACAGTGTGCTAGTTTTTACAGAACATAACGTAGACAATTTCTAATCTCCCTAGCCCAGTCGATGTTTAAGCAAAATTGCATATATACATTTCAGAAGTTTGTATTATTTGGGAGAAACGCTAATTTATCCTTACCGTCACCACACTGGTGATTTATGGACCTTCTTCCTTCACAGCCCTTGCCTCATGATCCCCTGCACTGTGAAGTACCAAGGAAAACAGAAAGTAACAAAATCCTTTGCAAAGTCTACATTATTTCTCTCTTTCTCTGAGAACAGCCACCTGCTGTTCCTCAATCACTAAGCTTGAAATGGCCTGAAATGTTTAGGTCACTAGTTCTTAATCTTCCAGAGGACAGTGAGCCCTTTGGGAATGTGTGATAAAAGCTTGGATTCTCCCCTCAGAAGAAAATGTACACACATGCACAATTTTATTTGCTATTTCAGTGGATTTTTTGGACCACCTGAAGCCTATCTGTAGACATAAGGTTCAAAACCCAGCTTGGGTCCTGGCTGCTCTGTGTCTTTGAATACAGTATTTGGGTTTAGTTTACCTTGTCCCAAGAAGGTCTGTAGTTAGTTTTCCATGAGTACCAGAAGAACGTAGCAACTATTCAACTTTTTACGGTAAAGACTTCTTTCTAGTTGCTTTTGACTTTTAGTCTAGGAGCTTATTTGTGGGTATTTTGTGCCAAGAGGGATAAGCCTGCATTCCCTAATCGCTGCATCAAGTCTGTGCTCACAGGGTGTCCTGATGACATTTTAAATACATGGAAATTTTTGAATGCATGGAAATGTCTAGTGCTGATTCTCTGCTGCATTTTTGCTCTGGCACCTGCTCCTCTCTTCTTGGAGTTTATCCCATTGCCTAATTCAATATATTGTTTCCAAATCTTTCATTAACCATTGTTGGGAATTTTGCTTTTTAACCTCAGCATCCCTGCTTATAGTTTGAACAGAAACAGAAATGACTCTGACTACAAGGCATTTCCTAGAGTGAAAAGCTTCCTGTCTCGCCTTTTCTGACTTTTCAGAGCATGAAATGGCTGTGCTAATCCTGCTGGCCTCAAGGCAAGAGCCTTGCTGAGGCAGACAAAGGGGAAGGCCTGCCCTCAGCTTGGGTCATCCAGAGACCAGAGGGAGAAATTTTTTACGTTTTACCAACTTCCATTGGGAAACCTGCCCACCTCTGCTTTGTTTTGGGTGCAGTTATGAAGGAACTAAATTGTCAGAGTGTTACTACTGCATGAAACAGTCAATTTCCTAGTGCCCTGAGTACTGTACTAGGTAGATTTTCTAGAAGTTGGGTGCTTTCCTGGATTTTCAGAAATTAAGCTAAAGAGTTTATAGGAGTTCTGGAAGTTTCCTTCTGCTGATTGGGAATTTCTCAAAGCCAAAGGTACTTTGGGTCAAGTCAACAAATGAAGCTGCTACTGTGTACTTTGTACAAGGTGCTGTTTAGGATACAAAGATTCAGCGATACTGTAATCCCTACTCTTAAGGAGCTAACAGTCCAGTACTAAGAGTCAGACATATTCATGTAACCCTTTGTTTCTGTATTTAATTTACAGTAATTGCATTCCTTCTAAGATAGTCTATATAAAAACAAGAGAATTGCATGTGCCCCTGCCATCAGAGGAACCGATTTGTCATTTCCTATGGGGATTCAAAGGAGCCCTGGTGGTGCAGTGGTTAAGTGCACAGCTGCTAACCAAAAGGTTAACCATTCAAACCCACCAGCCTCTTTGCTGGAGAAAGATGTGGCAGTATGTTTCTGTAAAGATTACAGACTTGGAAACCCTATGGGACAGTTCTAGTCTGTCTTAATAATTTTGCTATGTGTTAGAATCGACTTGATGGCAACAGGTTTGTTTGTTTTTTGTGGGGATTCAGGTACAGGAAAAGTATTGAGTGGGAAAAGAGCAAATATACTTGGCTTGTAGGTTTTGAGTTGGACCTCTGGTAGATCTTAAGCCCGTCCTCAGGTGGAATGGATAGTGGTAGAGTCCTGCCTGGACACGAGGGCAGGAGACCAAGCAGAAGGAATATGACAGAATAAGAGAGAGAAACAAAATGCTATGAAGCTTCTAAAGAGGAGATCATTTTAGGTTGATGACGTCAGGAAAGGCTTCTTGGGAAAAGAGGGCATTCGAGAGGGTCTTTGAAGGGGTTAGGGAATGGGGTCTAGCGGGGGAGGGGGGATTCCAATAAGCAAATATTAAGGGAGTAAGGAAAGAAGCTGGACACTGGAAACAGTATGAGCAAAAATATAAAACTGGTGATATATTTAAGGCATATTTACAAAATCATGTGAATGACAGTGGGAGATAAGCACAGGAAGGTATATTACAGATTGTTGAGGCCTTGAATAGCAGACCAAGGAGTCTAGCTCAGTTTAGGACAAGAGGAGCCATTAAAACTTTTTGAGTAGATGAGTAACACAATCAAAGCTCCACTTTTAAAAAGAATCAAACAATCAATCTGGCATTGAAAAATGGATTGAAGCAAGGAGAGTAGAGAGGGGGCTAGATCGATGATTTTGTAAGAGACAAATGTCCATAGCTTAGTGTTACCTGCAAGATTATTTCAATGGGCTTATGAAGAAGTGTGCGGGTTTTCATGCATTCTTTGTGATGACCAGCAACAGAGTTGGTCCTAAAAAGACGTTTGCATCACCATGCTCACTGGCTCGCAAGCATCCCTGAAGTGTGAGAGCGGGTCCCGTGTTTTCTGGGAAGTGCCCATAAGCAGCTCTGGCAGAAAGGAAGAGAGACTAAAACACATCTTAATCTCCTTTTGCTTCCTTTGTGAAATGTCTCTTTTAAAAATGAGAAATTTGCCACAGGCTTTTCTCAGAAATGTATCTAACCTGACAGTAAAAATAAGCCTCTCTTGTCCTCAAGGTAAGATGCTGTAAGACATTAAGATGGCATCTAAGAGAAAAGCTCGGAGCCGGGCATCTGTTTCCACATTTCATCTATGCAGACAGACTATTTCTGGTTTGAACCCAGGAAGCCCTTGGCCTTAGAATCTCCACTTTTGTGGGGTATAAAGTTTGTGTGACCATGTGCCATTCATAGTTGCCTGCTGGATGGTTTCACCAGTGTGGTAGCTCAGACTTTGCATGGTATTAACTTGATTCATCAAGACTTGGGACATTTTTCTGTGGGTGTAATCTCTTACATGAGGAATTCCAAGTAAACGGAACGTGGCCATCTCTGCCCACCTTTGGAATTTAGTGAGACTCTGTATCCAAAAGGATTTCACTTTAGCCAGCTGCTGTCTCCCCCTTTGCCTTGTTGGGCAAGATTTAAGATGGTAGAGAACATTTACAGGTTCTTCTTCTTTCCTTTGTGTCCCCAGTTGTTTGTTTTTCTTTGCTTCCTTCCCTTCTCCCTCCCTTCAATTGTGAAAAATTTTAAAAATACGAAAAAGTATATATACATGTGTATAAGCATATGTCGTTGTTAGGTACTGTCATGTCGATTTTCAACTCATAACCTCCCCGTGTGACAGAGTAGAACTGCCCAGTAAGGTTTTCTAGGCTGTAATCTTCATAGGAGCAGATTGCCAGGTCTTTCTCCTGCGGAGGGGCTGGGTGGGTTCAAACCGCCAACCTTTGGGTTAGCAGCCAAGCACTTAATTGTTGTGCCACCTGAACTCTTTTTATATAAGTGTGTGTGTGTGTGTATACACACACACACATACTCCTACAACCTTGATTTAATAGTTAATATTTTGACCTATTTGCTTCAGTTTTAAAGAAAATAAAATTGTTTCAGATAAAGCTAAAGTTCCCTTTGACTCCCTACCCTTAATTATATTTCCTGCTCTGCTCAGAGGCAACCCCTAGCATGAATTTGGTTTATATAATTGTAGTCCATCTTTTATAATTTAATATATTCATAAAATATCATTATTTTGTGTTTTAAAAGTTGTGTTAATATAAATGGCATCATACCATATGTATCACTTTACAACTTTTTTAAGGATACAATGTTTTTATCAATCCAAATTGAGTAGTTTGATTGATTTAGTTTGTTCCTTTTAACTGTTGCATAGTATTCTAACATTCAGTTACACACATTATCTGTTCTCTTACTGATGAACATTTAATTTTCTAGATTTTTACTGTTAGACTGTGCCTTGAGTTTCCTTGATGTATCTCCTGGTATACATGTGTGAAGGGGCCCTGGTGGCATGCTGGTTAAGGTCTCAGCTGCTAACCTGAAGGTCAATGATTTGAACACACCAGCTGCCAGTGTTAGAAAGATGTGGCTCTCTGCTTCGGTAAAGATTACAGCCTTGGAAACCCTATGGGACAGTTCTACTCTGTACTATAGGATCGCTATAAGTCAGAATTAATTGGATGGCAATGAGTTATACATGTGTGGCATTATCTCTAAAATGTTTACTTGGGGATGAAGTTATTCTGGCTCCTCTTTTGTAACATAAAGCAGATTTATTGGCTACCGAAGACATAACCCTCCTTCTTAGCTCTATGAAGGGCATTCAGACTGATACCTAGGGACAACCTGAGATTCATGAATTTCATTGTAAGCCTAGGACCAAGGAGTTGTTTTAAGTCTTTGAACTGGTTAGCTTCATGGGGTAAATAAATGTGTATGTCAAAAATAGGGGAGATTAAATAGCAAATGTATAACTTTTGAATAGGTTGTCCTAAGGTAACTTCACTCTCCTTACCCCTCCTTTTTAAATTTCTAAAGTAATACATGTTCATTGTAAGTAATGCGGATAATACCAAAGTATGTACAGGAAAAAGTTTGTCTCTCTTCACCACTCTTATCTCCAGTTCCATCTCACAAAGGGTTATTGGTTTGGAGTATATCCTTCCAAATTTTTTTCTGTACATAATCAAACACGTGTATATTTACACACATATATAGTATTCTTCATTTTGTTTTTTAGTAGAGATGGGGTCATACGGAACAATATATCAAGGGCATCTTTTTGTGTCAGTATATAGAGATCTGCTTCATTCTCTTTAACGGCTGCATAGTGTTCCATAGTGTAGTTGTCCATTGTTTAACTCTTTTCTTCTTGATGGATGCTTAGATTTATTTACAATTTAAGGCAAGTTTTTTTTTTTTAAACTATAATTGCCTAGTCCCATGCCTGGAGAGATACAGCATAGTGAAAAGCTGACCCCCTTCTCTCGAGGAGTCCACCTTTTAAAGAAGGCAAGACCATACAGTACCAACCAAAAATTGATAGTTGAGTGTGCACTGAGCCATAAACACTAAAACTCAGAGCAAATTTTTATGTACTTGTAGCTGGGTAACCTAAAAGAAACTGAGTGTTTTATGTTATGAAAATAGCTAACATTGAGGGAACAGGGATTTCTCTCTGATCCAAGAAAGCTTCCAGGAGGAAGTAAGATTATATTTAGGTCTAAAGTCTAGAAAGGCCAATCTAGTTTGTTGTCTAGCTTTTAGGTGCATCCTTTTAGCAGTGTCTCAGTATTTGGCTTGTTAATATTGCTTTTCCGTTTTGTGCCTGGTATTAATGTCTGAACAATGAATTTTAATGGGAAAGTATTTCAAATTAGCTGTCTTTATGCGACAAGTGCTTTTCTCCTAGGATCCAACAGCATATGCCTGGTTCTGGGGACTAAAATTTCTGAGCAGTTCGTGGTGTGAAATAGATCCATTCACCATGCCCTCTCCCACCTAATTTTCCAACTGACTTTCCACTAGCAGTTGCCTGCATCTTGGACCAAAGGTCTGGCATCTTTCTTGCTCCCTCAGGATCTAGAAGAGAACAACCTGGGTGAGCCAGTAGGTAAGAATGTCTCTTTGACTATCATAAAGGATCTGGACTAAGATTTTTGTCAGACCCACTTTTAGCAGAATCAGGGTGTAATTTTTTACCAAATTCCCGATCTTCTTATAAACATCTGCTACCACATGCGTTAGGAACTGCAAACCTTTTGACCTCACTCAAAAAGCACCAGTCCTAGAGAAACCCTGAGAGTATAGGCCCCAGACACTGTTTTAGCTCAGTAATGAAGTCACTCCTGAGGTTCACTCTTGAGCCAAAGATTAGACAGGCCCATAAAACAAAATGAGACTAAATGGACACACTAGCTCAGGAAAAAGGGCTAGAAGGCACGGGGCAGACAGGAAAGCAGGTAACAGGGAATCCAAGGTTGAGAAGGGAAGAGTGTTGACATGTCGTGGGGTTAGCAACCAATGTCGCAAAACAGTATGTTTACTAATTGTTTAATGAGAAGCTAGTTTGTTCTGTAAACCTTCATCTAAAGTGCAATAAAAATTTTCTAAAAAAAAAAAGCACCAGTTCTTTTACAAAAATCAGATCTGCTGGATGCTTTATCTCCGTGTCACAAGTCCCAAAATAAGAAACATTTCCCTTAGACCTAGTTTTGGGAAACCCCTAACATCGTCAGCCTGATATGTTTTTCCTTCATTCCAGCGTGACTGTGACGTTGGTAGTCAAGACCGAATGTTGTGTTCTGGAGTCTGCTTTCTGACCTGACTTCACCTTCGACCCCCACAGCTTTTTTAGGTCTCGGGGCTTAGCCTTTCTGTCACTGGGTAAAATGGTAGTGTGACAGCGATTGCAGTGAAGTGACACCATGCTGTCCTTGGAGCCCAGTCTCCTCTAAACTGGTGCTAGCGTGCAGAGTGAGCCATGCTTCGAACTGGAGATTGTTCTGTGAGGGGCCGGTCTGGCCCCTTCTTTACGTGTTGGTCCCGACTGACTCAGCTGTAATGCTGTATCCTGCAGTGTACAGGTGCTGATTTGACAGGAGCTTTTCACCCTTTACAGGCTGGGCCCCTAACGAGAAGGTAGGCTCGTACAGCAATAATTCACGTGTAGGTGGTCTGTAAGGAAAGTTTTAACAAAAGAGTTGGTTAAGAAGCTGATTTATTTTCTTGCTTAACTCTCTTGTCATGTGCTGAGTGGGGGCGGAAGAGGAGGGGAGGGCGGGGAATGGTGCTGCTGAAAGCATTTATCTTCTTTTCTGCCATCTCCCGGTGTTTATTACCCTGTGATCGACAGATGAGGAAAGCTGCCCGTCAAACCCACGTTCAGCACATTTCCATTTCCCTTCATTGCAGATTTGAGGCTTTTGAAATCTGCATCCTCTTTGCAGCAATAAAGGTCGTTTCCCTCCTGCTGCTGATAAGCCTAAGACCCTCTGGTCCAATTCCACTCAGTGGTGCTTCCACCAAACAATAAAAGCTGCAGGAGTCTCAGCCATTTAAGACGAGTGATTGGTGAGAGCTGTTCAGTGTTTGAGTCACCCAGCCGCTCTCTTTATCTTTTTCAGTTATTTTTCTGTCTTCCCTCTCCCCATATCCCCTCTCTCTCTGCCCATCCTTATGCTGCCGAGGTACCTCTTAAGCAGCTCCATGGTACAACAGTGAGTGGAGACCAGCTTTCCAGATTCACCCAGGAACCCGCCTAAGCCAGTGTCCACCCAGCAACAGACTTTGCTGGGACCTAAATATAGGAAATGCCAGGTTGTGGGGGAGGTGGAAGTGGAGGTCAGGTAATTCTTAATACTCTTATCCACCTGCCTATCTTCTGCCAGAGGTAGAGGCTTTGAGGAAATTCCTGCCTGGCAGGAGTGAATGCCAGGTTTTCTGTTTTTGTTTTGGGGGTGTTTTTTTCTCTCCCTCCATTTTCCCCTGAACACTGTGGGTTTTGGAATGCTTTCCTAATAATCTTTCAGTAGCATGTGTTCTTGTGGGCTTATTTGTTTTTGTCTTAAATAATGTTTGTGGGTGGAAGAAAGGTAATGATATTCATTTCTTTGAAAATGGATGTTCTGCTTTCATAATTACTTGTCCCAATTACATCATTAGTGTAAGTGTGGGTAACTGCTTCATTAGGACATATATCGAAGAAGTGCGGGTCTACAGAATGGTGGTGAAAACGGGCCACAGCCTCTTCATCTACCCATACAGAGCCACCAGTTACCCTGCCAACTCTCAAGATTAATCCCGGGTTTCAGTGTGATGGGAGAAAGGGGTGAGGACCCAGTGACGAGCAGTTTACTGCATTTGCTTTGGGGTGGTAGCAAGTTGCTGACCTCAAGATGTCACTGATGAAGTCAAGGCAATGAGATCGAGTCATTTGGAATCCCTGAATCGGGGAGCAAATAGTCTTAAGGCAGCCCCACTATCTAGGGGCTTGCTAAGCTTACTAGGTCTGATCGTATGAGCCATGTACTCTATATAGAAGTGGCCTCGGACCATTTAACTGACTTGGTATGGGAGAACGGCCACGCCAAGCATAGAAGTTACATTCTCCCTTCAGACCAAACTACTTCCCTGTAGATTTGAGTGTGATTCTGACTGCATGCCATGCCTGTGAATGATTGTTTGTATGCAGGCTGTCATGTTGTGCATCTTCCCTTTAAAGGCATATGTTCAAATCTGACACCAGATTCTTTGTACTGCTTACTCTGGACAGGAAGCTTCTATCCACTGCCATGGTCCTAATGAATGTCCAGTTAATTTCTCCTTCTCCTCTTGGCCTGTTAAAAAGCTTACTCTGCTGCGGCCACCTAATCCTAATTTGAATTGTTAAGATTGTTGATGAAGCTGCGATACCAAAACCCACTGCCGTCGAGTCGATTCCGACTCATAGCGACCCCGTAGGACAGAGTAGAACTGCCCGATAGAGTTTCCAAGGAGCGCCTGGCGAATTCAAACTGCTGACGTCTTGGTTAGCAGCTGTAGCACTTAACCACTACGCCACCAGGGTTTCCAATATGTAGTAATATTTCATAGCTGTTTCTTTTCCCTTCTTTGCACACACCTGTATTTCAGGCCTTACTAATTTCCTTGTTGCGCTCTGAGACTTAAATTTGTTGTTGTGTTGGCCTCATCCAACGCCTTTGACTTCAACAGTGTCTTTCTTGGGCTTGTCTCTGCAGTTCATGATTTGTGTGTTGACCAATATTGCCCTTGCTCTTTGGCGCAGGAGTTTTGGAGGCCTTAGGAGTTTATTGGACAATAAAATTATGTTGATTTAGGGCCCTAATTCCTGCTAAAAACACATATATAGCTATTGAAGCCTGTATCTGTAAAATATTTACCATCTAATTCATGTTAAATATATTTCTAACTTGCATAGTGATTGATTCTCCATCAGTTTAAGTGACCAAGAGCAGTAATTAGACATCCTAAATCTGACAGACAGACCAAACACCTTCTTCAGAACATTTCCTATGTCAGCGTAACAGAATTATAAACACCCACATGGTACCGTTACCAGGTTTGAGGTTCGATTGTTATGTGTTTTCAAACAATGATGCCCCCTAATACATACTCCTTTTATCTTTTATTTTACCCTCAGGATAAAGTAAAGACTTAGTTTCAACTATAGGCAATATACTCAGAAATTAGTCTTGGAGACCCTACTTTTTCCTTCTAGAGGAAATGGTTTTGTTTTTTGCAGGCACATTTATGATTACCAGGTTTCCACACAGTGTATTTTCTGTAAACTAAAATATCTTATGTTCATATGAACCTGTGGTTCAGGTATAAACATACAATGGAATATTATTCAGCCATGAAACAGAATGAAGTACTGAGACATGCTGCAACATGGATGAACCCTGAAAACATGCTAACTGAAAGAAGCCAGACACAAAAGGCTGCATATTATATGACTCCAGTTACATGAAATGTCCAGGAGAGGCAACTCTATAGAGACAGAAAGTAGATTCATGATTGCCTAGGCTGAAGAGGCAAGGAGAGGGAAGGGGGTTGCAGAGGAGAAGAGGAGTGACTGCAAATGGGTACTGGGTATTTTGGAGGGTAATGAAAGTGTTCTGAAATTTTGAAGGTGGTTGTAAAATTTTTTTTTTTTTTTGTAAAATTGGCTCTTGCACAACTCTGAATATACTAAAAACTGATGACTTCTGTACTTTAAATAGGTACATTGAATTATATCTCAATAAAGCTGATATTTGAAACAAACAAATATATATTTGGCCATTTTCCTCAGTGTCAGAACCATGAATGGGAACTAAGAGAAACTTCGGATAGGCCTACCCTGGGAAGAAATCTCATTATCTGCCATCAGGGACTCTTTCCAGGTTACCACGTTATAGAATAATTGACTTTGATCTTAAATTGGATTGTTAAAATGGTTATAAGAAGACAAAGTGAGTGTGACTAAATGTGTAGTTGTACCCACTTCTTTGGAAAAATTTAAAGACTGCATTCGAATGACGCTTTCTGGAAAGGAAAATGAGTGTTCTTCATAGGATGCCATTCAGTATATAGTTAGAGAAGAAGAATGGCTTTTATGCCCAAATCATCTTGTGTTGTATTGCTCTAAGCAGAATTTTTTCTCATAGACAAAAGCCAATATATTAATTTATAAAGTGCTTAGGTAATCCATAAGGAAAAAATTAAAATAACCAAACATAAAAATGTACCTAAGACATGAGTAGTTAGTGCACACTAAAAGAAATACATTGAGACAATAAACAAAAAGATACTCACCAGTACTCTAAATGCTTAAAGAGATGCAATTGGATGCCAAAAATGGGATTACCATATTTTACTTCAAAGATTAACCGAAATTTATATTGAATAGTGTTTTTTTAATAACAGCCTTGAGATGTAATTCACATACTGTATAATTCACATATTTAAAGTGTTTAATTCAATGGTTTTTATATATTCACAGAATTATGTAGTCATCACCATTGTCTGTGTATTTCAGAACATTTTTATCAGCTCCTAAAAGATCCCATACCTATTAGGAGACCCTGGTGGCATAGTGGTTAAGAGCTACAGCTGCTAACCAAAAGGTTGGCAGTTTGAATCTACCACGTGCTCCAAGGGAAACCCTATGGGGCAGTTCTGCTCTGTCCTGTAGGGCTGCTTTGAGTCTGAACTGACTCTTTGCCAGTAGGTTTTGGTATTAGCAGTCACTCTGCCCTTCCTCTCCCTCCCCCACAGCTCTAGCCAACCACTAATCTACGTTCTATCTTTGCTTATTCTGGACATTTCATACAAATGAAATTATAAAACATGCCGGCTTTTGTGACTGGCTTTCTAAGAAGAACTTTGAAAAGTTGATAAGTAGTTGTTCAGTTGAACCTGCTCTGGTATTTCTAGTCTCAGCTCTACTGACTAGTTGACAAGCTGGTTCTTGGCTCCATATCACAACCGAGCAGAACGATATTAATTGTGTTTCCAGGCTGAGTGTTTGCTCTCCCAACCCCAGCCTTATTCCATCTTCCCAATATCAGCACAATCAGATGGCCCTGCTGATTTTTGTTGTTGTTAGGTGTTGTTGGATCAGTTCTGACTCATAGCAACCCTGTGTACAACAGAACAAAACACTTCCCGGTCCTGCACCACCCTCACAGTCATTGCTATGTTTGAGCCCATTGTTGAAGCCACTGTGTCAGTCTGTCTCATTAAAGGTCTTCCTCTCTTTCATTGACCCTGAACTTTACCAAGCATGATGTCCTTTTCCAGGGACTGGTCCCTCTTGATAACATGTCCAAAGTATGTGAGACAAAGTCTCACCATCCTCGCTTCTAAGGAGCATTCTGGCTGTACTTCTTCCAAGACAGATTTGTTCGTTCTGCTGGCAGTCCATGGTATATTCAATATTCTTCACCATCACCACAATTCAGAGACATAAATTCTTTTTTGGCCTTCTTTATTCATTGTCCAGCTTTCACATGCCTATGAGGTGATTGAAAACACCATGGCTTGGGTCAGGCACAGATGGAGCAGATTCTGTAAGACTGAAGTGTAATTTAATCCTTTCCTTCTTTGCAACTTGCCCTTTTTTTACCCTCCCGGAATTAGCTTTTTTGGTACATTTACTAATGATTTCCATTGTTCAGTATTTTCACTGAGCTGTTGAATCATACTCTTTATTTCCTTGCTTGGCGTACAGATCTTGGAGAGAGGCTAAGAAGCTGTTTTGGAAAAAGGTTCCTAATTCTGCCCAAGCAACACAAGAGAGGAGTCCAAGAGAGAAGCAGAAGCTGAGAGATACAGACAGGCTATAAGACTTGGTAGAGCCCACCTACCATGTGATTGTTGTGACCACTGTGATTTTTTCCTCGACATATTCCCAAACCTTCAGCGCCTACAAGCTGAAAATCTGATTTATCTGTAACAATTATGGATAGCATTGGTAAAAATGGGAATTCCGTAGCACTTAATTGTGCTCACGAGGAACCTGTACATAGATCAAGAGTCATTAGCTTGAACAGAACAAGGAGATATTTAGTAGTTTAAAATCAGGAAAGGTGTACATCAGGGTTGTATCCTTTCGCCATATTTATTCAATCTGTATGCTGAGCACATAACCTGAAAAGCTGGATTATATGAAGAAGAACGTGCCATCAGGATTGGAGGAAGACTCATTAACAACCTGCGATATGCCGATGACACAACTTTGCTTACTGGAAGTGAAGAGGACTTGAAGCACTTACTGATGAAGATCAAAGAATACAGCCTTCACTATGGATCACACCTCAACGTAAAGAAAACAAAATTCTCACAACTGGACCAGTAAGCAACATCGTGATAAACGGAGAAAAGATTGAAGTTGTCAGGGATTTCATTTACTTGGATACACAGTTAACACCCTGGAAGCAGCAGTCACAAAATCAAATGACATATTGCATTGGGCATATCTGCTGCAAAAGACCTCTCTAAAATGTTAAAAAAGCAAAGATGTCACTTTGAGGACTAAGGTAACCCAAGCCAAGCCATGGTATTTTTAGTCACCTCATGTACATGCGAAAGCTGGACAATGAATAAAGAACACCAAAGAACTGAGGCCTTTAAATTATGGTGATGGGGAAAAATATTGGATATACCATCAACTGCCAGAAGAACGAACAAATCTGTCTTGGAAGTACAGCTGGAATGCTCCTTAGAAGCAAGGATGGCAAGGCTTCGTCTCACATAATTTGGACATGTTATCAGGAGGGACCAGTCCCTGAAGAAGGACATCATGCCTGGTAAAGTAGAGCGTCAGTGAAAGAGAGGAAGACCCTCAATGAGATGGATTGACACAGTGGCTGCAATGATGGGCATGAGCATGGCAACGATTGTGAGGACTGTGCAGGACCAGGCAGTGTTGCACTCTGTTGTACATAGGGTTGCTATGAGTCAGAACTGACTCCACAGCACCTAACAACAGCAACAACATGTAGAGGAAATGCATACAAAGATTGGAGTAAATGATTAAAATAATTATGATGGTGGTCATTTATTAGACACTGTTTGCCATCATTTTATATTCATTGTCTCAGTAAATTCTCTCAACAACCCTGTAAGTTGTAGGTGCTATTATTCTACCCTTTTTGCAGATAAACTGAGGATCATAGAGATTAAGTGATTTACACAAAGTCACCCAGTAAGCATTGACAGGAAGTGTCAAAATGAAGTCCATCTGACTCTGAAGCCTGTCGTCTCTGAAACCATGCATAAACAGCAACAACAACAGGCCTTAAGATCCTCATTCTCTGGGTCAAGCCAGGCTCCAATCCATGGCAGAAGTAGAAAACCAGAAGTTTGCTAAAGAACATTTGTATAATGCTGTGCCTTTATATAATCAGTATCACTAATAGTTTCGGTGGCTTTGGCAGCCAGCATTCCACTAACGGGCCTTCTAAGAGCACCTGTCTTGGAGTTAAAAACATTTATCTGACTTGGAGTTTGTCAAACCAGGACTATTTGCTAGCCCACCCCCCGCCCCAAACTCTGAACATTTGGCAATGTCTAGAGACATTTTTAGCTGCCACAACTGGGTGAGTGGGTGCTATTGGCATCTAGTGGATAGAGGCCAGGATCCTGCTAAACAGCCTACAAAGCACGAGACATCTTCCCCCCAAACAAAGAATTATCTGCTCCAAAATGTCAATAGTGCAGAGGTTGAGAAACCTTGAGTCTGACTTACTCCGTTCTCTTATTACTTGGGAGAACCTTGAGACCTTAGAAGTCCCTCAGTGGTCTCTTAGGATTTGGTTTCTGAGGCTAAGTGCTTCCTATGTAAATACTTTGAAACTCAGTCCATTAAGTCGCTCTGGCACTTTTCCTGTACCTTCAGCTTAGTGGCCCAAGGCCTACTAAATGGTTAGGTTTGTTTATTGGGTAATACTTTTTCTTCCTGATGTTTCCAAGAGACAGGCTCAGTTGGCCTGCAGTCCTGCCAGAAGAGAACCTGGTGACAGTACTCTAATCTGTTGCTGGCATCTTTAGCTCCCTAATCTATGTTTACATGGCACTGAAAATTGACTCTGTCTGGTGCCAGGCTCTGTTCCTCCTCAGCACTTTGGCACCATTGGCAAAGAAAGCCTCCCCAGTCTTCTCCACGCAGCGCAACCATACGTGCTTATTTTATTGCACAACTGCTCTCCAAAGATGTTTCTTGAGGCATGGACTGTGCAGGATGCATCTGGAGCTGTGGGTTACAGACTCAATCATTTGTGTTCCCAGTTGTAGATTCACAACATTCTTCAGGCATCTGATATTATTCCTCCACTGTCTCCTATTTGTAGTTCTCAACCCCTTCCCCAGATTTTAGGCTTCCAGAATATGGGGTTTGTTTCAATTTATTTTTCACCCTCTCTCAGCTCCTAACAGTTCTTTCATCATATACTGAGAAAGCCAACTTGCCTTCTGTGTTGGGTTAATATGCTTTCCTGTTAAAAGGTAGAGGAAATGATAAGGAACTAAAGTAATTTGAGGGAGACTAGTTTTTTTTTTTTTTTTTTAGTGGTCAAAGGGAGGTGTCAACCATCTAGATAAGGAGGCCAGGGAACCAGTTCAGCAACACAATGAAATTGAGCCTAGGTCAGAATGAAACTGAATTCTTTCCGGTAAGTGGTAAACCTTGAAACTGAAAAATAATTTTGAGTAAAGTTCCTGTGAACAAAGTACTGCAGGCAGTTTATCCTCCTCATGACGCAGAATTCAGCAGACGTTCCCAAATCAGATGTGATTATTATAGGAGAATTTTCTGTGAAGGTTAAAACAAGGGCATATATTTACCTTCTCTAAGTGATGTGCGGAAACCCTGGTGGCATAGTAGTTAAGTGCTATGGCTGCTAACCGAGAGGTCGGCAGTTTGAATCCGCCAGGCAGACCGCTCCTTGGAAACTCTTATTGGGCAGTTCTGCTCTGTCCTATGAGGGTCGCTATGAGTCGAAATCGACTCGACGGCAGTGGGTTAAGTGATGTGCCACAGGATCCTCAATAGGGGTTTGAGATCAGTGGACTCACGGATGACACCCCAGATGCTGCCTCCTGTTTGGGACTGTGTTTTGGATTTGTGGGGTTTTAGACTATGTTGTTTGGGAAGGTATTGTATTATCTAGAACAGTGTTTCTCAACCTTTATTTCATTATTGCCCTCCTAAGGAACTGTTTTAGATATTTTTTTCTAATCTTCTCTTCTCCCATGAAATTTTAATATCATAAAGATATACTGTATATCTGTTATATTCTGTGGCCCTTTGGAGGGGAATAAACTTCTATACTACCTAAAAATTTTTTGTCCCTGTGAACCAATTTTCACCCCCATGGAAGCAATATTGTCCATGTTGAGAATGTATAATCTAAAAGTATCCTCATCTTGGAAATGCACTGTTCTTTGAACCTTTTCCTTACAAATTGGAACTGGAACAAGGGTACCATCAATGAACTAATGTTGAAAGAGTCTTCGGATACAGTGGTCTGCAGTAACTGAGGAGAGGGGAAGATTACTTTTTTCATATTTTATGGCTTATATGGAGGGTATTTTATCCCTGAACAATCTCTTGACCATTGGAAGAAAGAAAGGGAAACACCAGGAGTTACAGAGCAGTTAAAAAAACAAAAATACAGATAACAAGACCCTTTTGCACTGATTTGCAGAGGAGGAAGACTAGGGAATACGGTAGAGTCTAGGTATAAAATTATCCATTGTTCCAAGGCTAGTAAGCTATAACAAGTTCAGTTTCTCAAAGTAGGAGTTGATTTGCAGCAGCGAATACCATTTAGGTTGTCTAGCACGCAAGAGTGTTCTGTTCTCCCAAGAGGGTTTGGCTATGTCTGATCAGAAGGGTGGTTGTCTATAAAATGCACCTCGGAAGGAAGAGGAGGAGGAAATGACATGTTCATGTAAATGAAATACAACTGCAAATTAAAGTGTCACCCTGTTAAAAAAAAAAAAAAATTCATTTTTTATTTAATTGGTTACCAAGGAAAAAAAGTGTCATACAGAAGTGTATATCTCAGAAAGTTAAACTGTGAGATGTTATAAGTGAATCTCAATTCAGGGAAGTTCTTGTGGGGAGGATTATAAAATATTGCTTTAATAAAAATATTCTCATGCTGCAAAGCTAGGCTTATAAATATCTGCTTTGTTACATGCCAGGGGTTCAGAAGAAATCAACAAATACTACCTCATTTGTTCTTTACTCTCTTTCTATCCAGTCAGCTGTATGCTGGCTGCCTCTTCCCTGGAGGAAGCCTCCAT
The DNA here is from genome assembly GCF_024166365.1 of Elephas maximus indicus. Classification (NCBI taxonomy): domain Eukaryota; kingdom Metazoa; phylum Chordata; class Mammalia; order Proboscidea; family Elephantidae; genus Elephas; species Elephas maximus. Next base: position 101,926,425 of record NC_064825.1, on the reverse strand, counting down.
TTGAAATGTATTATTGGGAAGGAGGTCATATACAAAAGGAGGGGATGCTTTCTCCCAAAGAGCACTGCTTACTACAGAGACATCCAGGGATCGGAATGCTACTAGCTTTTTGTGTGTTAGTTGTGGTCCCCTTTCTTTCACTTTTCTTTTTCCCACTTTTTTTTTTTTTTTTAATCAAAACTCATCCATCTCTTTAGATTGTGAGCTTCCCAGACAGTGTCTGTACAGTACCTGTCACACTGTGGACATTAAATAAATGTTAAGTAATAATGGGGGGAGTGACAGATGGGATTATATCTCCATGTAGTATTGTTCTTTGGGAAATAAACCTGGTTTTTCTTTGAGACAAGGATTTGACGGATGGGACCCATCAGCTTTCTTCAGCCTTAGTTGTGGTTCTTTCTCTTCCCCCTCTGTTGTTAACACACTATTGTTTTATGTTCTGCAATGGAAACATGTAGATAAATAATATAATGTGCTATCTTTGTCTTCTCCCCCACCAGGGGCAGTGATTGGTGATGGGCAGTCTGCGGTGGCCAGTAACATTGCCAATACTACTTACAGGCTCCAGTGGTGGGACTTCACTAAGTTTGACCTCCCAGAAATCAGTAACGGTAAGCCAAGGTAGAGCTGTGGGCACTAGTGCAAGGGGTAGCTTTTACTGGTGAGCCAGAACTCAGGAACTCGTGTAACACTGGGTTTTTCTCATCATCTTGTTGAGCAGCTGACTGTCATGTGCCATGTCTGCCATGTGCTCTTCTGCAAATCTCAGCTAAGCAATTCAGCAAACGTGTATTGAGCATCTACCCTGAGCAACAAAACTGCTAGGTACTAAGGTGAACACAAAAATGAACATGTTGTCTCTGCCCTAAGGAGTTTGCAATCTAGTAGTTCTTTGGTCTAAGCCTAGAAGTTCGGGTGGAACTGAGAGAAGGAGAATATGAAGGAGGTATAGGAAGTGGGAGTTAGACCTTGTGACCTTTCAGGAAAGGTTACAGCAATGTTAAGCTCATTTATTAATCCAGATCTGAATGGAACAAAGTGAGTGGCATGATTGATACGGAATTTACAGACACATTTGTCTTAACAGTCCAGTTACCTTGCTGCTAGGGAAGCACACAATCCCATGTCCCAGTTATTCAGTTGGAGTCCCATTTTAGACATTTCATTTCACTTTCTATCTAATGAAGGCCTTCTCTCATACATTCTTAAGATGTGACAGTTCAGTCTCTGCTTGAATACTACTGATAAAAGGCCACACTGTCTGACAAGATGGGCCTAACCCGTCACTGCTAAATTCCTGTTAAGACGTTCTTTCTTGTACCAAACCAGTGTTTCCCTTGTCACTTCCTCCCATTGGTCCCAAGTTCTACCTTTGAAGCTCCATAGAGTAAGTCTAATGATGCCTCTTCCAAGTGACAGTCTTCCAGATATTTGAAGATAAACTGCCATTTCCTTTTAAATCTTTTTTTTTCGGGCCAAAGTTCGTTAGAGTCCTTCTGCTAATCTGGTTTCGAAATCCTTGACAGTTTGAATCCTTGACAGTTCTGCGCATCTTCCCTTTTGATTTTGGGGGACCAGAACAGAATAGAAAGCTCCAGATGTGAGTTCTCCAATACAGAGTACAGTGGTGCTTTGGACAGTGGTAATTCAGCCTAAGATTTCAGCAGCTTTTTCTTAAGCCACTATTGAGTTTGTAGTCACTTAAAATTCCTTCACTAAACGAGGACTCTGCTATCCTGCGCTTACTTGTACAGCTTGAATCTTTTCAAAACCAAAGCAGGGTTGTATTTGTTTCTATTAAATTTTATCTTAATAGTGTCTGTTGTAGTACCTAGTTCTGCTTCTCAGCATCTTTTTGATCTTTGTTTCAGTCATTCTCTCTGAATTTTACATTGTCTGTTAATTTGATAAACATGCTTTCTCTGTCTTCCTTCAGATTGTTAGCAAAATGGTGAATCAGTCAGGACATTGCACCAAGGCTTATGGTATGTTACTGTAGACTTCCTCTGTGTCGGTTGTGGTTCATGAATTAGCACCCTGGGCTTGGCTGTTCGCATCCGAAGCCCATATTTTTCTTCCTTTCCTATAGGGTTTGTTAGATGCCTTAAATCAAGATATTTTCTGTCTGTGGCATTTCCCAATATGACAGTCTTGGAGTCCTTATCAGACAAGGAAAATGAGGTTAATTTTTCTTATCCTATTCTTAGTAAAACCTCAGTCGCAATTCTCCATCTCTTTTTAAGTGCTTGTAAGCCACATGTCCAATAATCTGTTCTTTAACTGCTGGGAACCTACTGCAATCCCCCTTTTCCCTTATTGAAAACCAAATTTGTTTTATCTATAGATTTCTGGCCCAGATCTTACTTGCTGTAATTTATTTGTTTCTTTATTTTGCCTTCTTTGTTTCTTTTATCATAATTTTAAATAGGTAACATATTCACAGTTCAAAAAAATTAAAAATAGAAAAGAGTATGCAATGTTTCCCAACCTTATGCCCTAGCCATCCACCACTCCTCCCTATAATCCAAATTTTCTTTCTACTATTAGCACTTTCTTACGTATCTTTTCAAGGATATTTTATGTATATACAAGCAAATGCAATTTTTTTTTAACCCAAATTGTAGCATATTATACATACTCTTGTGCACTTGTTTTCTGCTCTATACCATATCTTGGTGATCTTTCCATATCTGTATATAAAGTGCTTACTCATCTTTTTCTCCTATTGAGGGCCTTTTAAGTTGGTTCAATCTTCTGCTGTACACACTGTGCTGCAGTTAGTCATTTTGCACATGTTCAAGTATAGCTATAGGATAAATTCCTAGAAATGGAATTGCAGGGGGAAAGAGCATGTGCATTTGTAGTTTTTATAGATATTGCCAAATTGCCCTCTGGTAGAGGTTGTGCCAGTTTATATTCCCACCTGCAGTTTATGAGCGTGACTGTTTCTCTAAGCCCTTGCTGATAGAATGTGCTATCAAATTTTGGGGTATTTGTAAATACAATAGATTAAAAAATCATATTTTGATATTTTTATTGGTATTTCTGATATTACAAATGAGGTTGTACTCCTTTTCATATAATTAAGAGCCATCTGTGTTGCCTTTTGTTGACCTATCCATGTGCTTTACTTATTTTCCTGTTGTGTTATTGGTCTTTGCCTTATCAATTCTGTGGGAGGTCTTTATAAATCAGGACCAAAAACCAAACCCACTGCCATCGAGTCAATTCCAACTCATAGCCACCCTATAGGATAGTAGAACTGCCCCATAGGGTTTCCAAGGCTGTAAATCTTTATGGAAGCAGACTGCCACATCTTCCTCCCGCAGAGTGGCTAGTGTTTTCGAACCACCCACCTTTCAGTTAGCAGTCGAACACTTTAACCACTACATCACCAGGGCTCCTTTAAGTCAGGACAATTACAATAGGAGTTTCGTAGTTGTCATTTGTCTTTTGACTTTGCTAAAGGTTATTTTTGTCATAGAACTTTTTTAAGTAGTCAGAATTATTCATCTTTCCTTTTATGGTTCCTGGGTTTTGTGTCGTTAGGAAGATCTTTTAGTATATTAGTATGTTTTAGATTTTTACATTTAAATCTTTGATTCACTAGGCAGTTTAACTTTAGTCACAGATAAGCAAAACACCTTTTCCCCATATGGCTACTCATTTGCCTCAGCCTATTTGTAGAATAATTTATTCATCTCCATTGATTTGTGGTGTCACGTTCACCATATTATTGATATCTTATGTGCATTTAGATATTTTTTTGTTAGTTGCCTTCGAGTAGAATCCAACTCATAGGGACCCCACTTGTGCAGAGTACAACTGCTCCATAGGGTTTTCATGGCTGTGACCTTTTGAAAGCAAATCACCAAGTTTTTCTTCCAGGGTCCCTCTGGGTGAGTTAAAACTGGCAGCCATTCAACTAGTAGTCTAAGATATAAGGAGCCCAGGTAGCACAATGGTTAAACGCTCGGCTGCTAACAGAAAGGTCAGAGGTTTGAACCTACTGGCCGCCCCATGGGAGGAAAGACCGGGTGATCTGCTTCCATAAAGATTACAGCCTAGAAAACCCTATGGGGCCGTTATACTCTGTCCTGTAGAGTTGCTGTGAGTGGGAATTGGCTGGACAGCACACAACAACATTTAGATATATTTCTGGACTATCTTTTCTGTTCTGATAATCTGGTAGAATCTGATGCCCTCTTTTTACTTTTTTTAATCCAAATTTTCTTTCCTATTCTTGCATGTTAGCTTTTCTATATGAACTTTATAACCACCTTTCCGTTCCCTGATCCCAGAAAAAATCCTTAGTACAAATGGTTTGATTACATTAAATTAATAAAGAGATTCAATATTGTGATATCTAAGAATGTAGCATGATTTTCCTTTTCTCCAGGTCTCTTTTGTGTTCATAGGAATGTTTTTGGTTTTCTTCATGTAGATTTTGTATATTTCTTAAGTTTTTTGTGATAAGCTTATTTTTTAAAATCCCGTCTTACTGAATTTGTTTACTAATTATAGTTAATATTCAGTTAAACCTCATGGATTTTCTAGATAAGTTATCTGTAAATAGTGATAATTTTACCTCCTCCATTCCAATTTTTATGCCTGTGATTTCTTCTCTAGTCTAAATGCAGAGACTGTTGCCGTCAGAACAGTGTTAAATAATAGCAGTGGTAGTGGGCCTTCTCATACTGTTCCTAACTTTGGCAGAAGAAGTCTTAACTTTTTCCCATTAAGCCTATTGCTGGCTTTTGGGTTGAGGAAGAGCTAGTTTGTCATTTTAAGGAAATATCTATTGATTCCTATTTTATTGAGAGTTTTTATCAAGACTGCTTATTGAATTTTTCATACCTTTTCAGCATCTCTCCTTAGATTTCATAACACAATGAACTGTGTTAATAGATTTTATAATACTGAGCTCATCCTTACATTCCTTTTTGAATATTTGTAAATCTAATAGATGAAAAATAGTGTTTTGGTATTTTTAATAAACCTCATGTGGTCATGATGTATTCCTTTAATTTTGCTTGCTAATAACTTTTTTCATTGCTGTTCATCAGTGAAATGTATCTGTGCTCTTCTTTTTTATAAAATCTCTGGGTTTGGGTATCAATGTTATGCTTGTGTTACAATTTAGAACTTCATCTGGAACAGTTTAAATAGTATTTGAATTACTTATGCTTTTTATATTTTAAAGGTTTGGGCCTGGTGGCATAGTGGTCAAGTGCTATTATGGCTGCTAACCAAGAGGTCAGCAGTTCAAATCCACCAGGCACTCCTTGGAAACTCTGTGGGGCAGTTCTACTCTGTCCTATAGGGTCGCTATAAGTTGGAATCGACTCAACGGCAGTAGGTTTGGGGTTTGGGCCTGACGGCCCCTGCCCTTTTTTTTTTTTGGCAAGCGTAGAAGAGGTGATTCTTTAATTCTATCTACTGTCCTGTAATGGTTTAAGTGAGTAAACTCTTGAGCTACACTATCCAGGTTGAAATTCCAGCTCAGCCACCTTCTAGCAGGGTGACACTGGTTACTTCATCTCTCTACTCCTTGGTTTCCTTGTCTATGAAACGGAGATTATAGCAGTCCTTATCTCACAAGATTGTCATAAGACTAAATGAGTTAATACATGTCAAGCACTCTGAACAGTACCTGGCACTTAATGTATCAATAAGTATTAGCTGTTTTTATTATCATTTGTTTTCTTGGAGATTACACCATGATTTTTTGAGAATATGGTCAAAAATCTGAAGTCACATCTGCCCACATTTTCAATACCCCAAGATGCATATTTTTAGCTCTGGAGAGTGGCATTCCTTTAAAGGAGGTATTGTTCTCTTAACCTGTTGCCTTATCTGTAATCCACAAGCAAAAGATGTGACAGTCTGCTTCTGTAAAAATTTACAGCCTTGAAAACCCTATGGGGCAGTTCTGCTCTGTCCTATGGGGGGTCGTTATGAGTCAGAGTTGACTCAGTGGCAGTGGGTGTGAGTTTTTTTGGGTTTATCTGTGGTTGGTTCTGATCCCTCCTAAATGTGTTGTTTCTACCCAGTTGGAGATCATTTTCCTTGATAGAAAAACAAGAACAAATCCAAAAGAATACAGACATTGGATATGCTGCTAGCATAGTTAGAAGGCCTTTTTAATTGTCTGTGACATTTTTTCACAAGCCACAGCTCATTCTGACTATAGCTTTTTATCATTCTCCTTTGTATTTGTTATTAGTTCTGTCTTCATCTTCCACCTTTTGAACATGGCTCTTGTAAAGCCTGAATTGATCAGAGAGCATCATGTGCAGCCAGGTGGGCTCAGGTAGTTAGGGCTGGCTTTTCTCCCTCATTGAAATCATTTGTGTTATTGCACTTCTGTATTTTTTTTTACTGCCCTAGTAGTGTTTTGGCCTTGGGAGAAATTGCATTCTAAAAGTTTAGGGCGCATGTCGGATAATAGCCAATGTTCTTTTCCATAGGATCTTCTTCTAGAATGATAGTCACTTTTACCTGAAATACCTGTTGCTAGCACTTAATGAACTGTGTTCCTGATTGGTTTGAATAAAGTCTAGTTACAGTTTTGATCTCCACCATTCTGGTAGGTTCTGTTGTCAGCAGAGTAAGTTGGGAATCTCTTTTGATATAGGATTCATTTTTGTAAGCCACCTAATTCCCAGTGAATGGTAGCCTCTGACTTTAGTACAGCCCGTGCCTGGGAACCCCAGGTCCTGAGCTTTATTCATGAGCTTAGTAACTGCTATGTTGCTGGTTATCTGTCTTATCTGAATTGCATTTGATTCCTTTCTGGAGTTACGCTGAGGATACTTGCCGCCTGTTTCTCTCACTTCGGTTACAGAATTAATGAATTGCTCTCTGTAAAGAATTTAGAAGTATGCGAATAAGGCCTCATATGCATAGCTAAACTTGAAATCCTTTTTAAGAAGAAAGTAACTCATTAGATTCACTGTGATTTTGAAGAGTAAACTCTTACTATGTGAGTGGCAGTGGTCACCAGGGTAGCCTGCTGGAACAGGCCTAAGATACCTAGCCAGTGGGCGGTGTGGGGCAGCCCACTGCCTCCGGATATAGTGACCGGTGCCTTTGGGGAGTACGTACAGTGTCATCTGGAGTTCTGTGCAGGAGGTCTTATTCTGAAACCTGAGGGGCTCAGAGATAGCCAAGAGGAAATTTTCCTGCTGATTTAAACCCCTTGGGGTTTTCCAGACCTGTATCTAATGCATTTGCAAAAGCACTGCAACTGCTAATCGCTCCCGTGGCCTCATCTGGCCAGCCAGCACAGGCTACACATCGATCTTTGTACAAGGTGTTTGTTTATAATTTATGGAGCTGATAGGAAGGCAGAGCCATCTGCTCCGCCAGGCATCAGTATTTCTAACCCCTCCCATTCCCTGCTAGGGCATTTTCACTTGGAAATCATTTATAATTAGGAAGAGATTACATTGCAGAGTCTGGAACATGGCTTCCTGCTGTCTCCTGCATCTTTTTTTCTCCCCCCTGGAGCTGCCCCCTGAAGCTCGTAAACAGTTTTGATTTGAAAATCTTTATTTCTTAGCCTTCATTTTCATTTTTAGCTGCCCAGCTAACTACCCCATCATCTTTTCCTATATGTGCTTTACTTTATGTGAAGGGCAGGTTGCTGGAGCCACAGCTCAGGGACCAAGGACCGTTTGGTAAGGCATCAGCAACACCTGGAAACTTGTTAAAAATGGAAATTCTCAGGCTCCACCCAGCAGTCTGTGATTTAATAAGCTGTCCAGGTAATTCTGATGCACCTGAAGTCTGATCTCTGTGGTAAGGCAAAGGAACCCTGGTGGCTCAGTGGATAAGCACTTGGCTGCTAACTGAAAGGTCAGCAGTTCAAACCCACAGCTGCTCTGTGGGAGGGAGATGTGGCAGTCTCCATCCATAAAGATTACAGCCTTGGAAACCCTATGGGGCAGTCTTACTCTGTCCTATAGGGTCACTATGAGCCAGAATCAATTTGATGGCAGTGGGTTTGTTTTTTTTGAGTGGGAAGGCAAGTCTTAGATCAGAGCAAAGATTTTTAGTGGTGTGCAGGTTGCCGCAGAGTCTCCACTGTGTTTCATTTTACCTTTTTTCCTGCCTGCTTATTGTTGGATCCAAAAAGGATGAATTGTCCTTAGTCATTAGTACATTACTTTCCTGTAGTCCAAGAAAACAAGTAGCAGAGGTCCAAGAATTCTTCCTTGTATAAATCAACTCATCAGAATTTCACCATTGCAACTGAGCATTTCCATTCCACATGGGAAAGTAATAGACAACAAGCAGCAAACTTAAGCTGCTAATTGGAACTTTGAAATAAAAATGAAATTATAAACACACGACCCAGGGCTCTCTAAAATGTACCTACCAGATTACTCTGTGCCTGCCACATCCCCTTCATCAGGGTAGAAGTGAAACCCTCAGTCATGAGCTGCAAAACGTCTGGAACTGAACATGCTGCTGGAGAAGCCTCTGTTACAATTTTGAGCATTTCTTTTTCATTTGTCATTCATTTGTCATTGCATATCACTCTCTGAGCTCACTGTAGTAACAAAGAGTAGTTGCAAAATTGGAGGGTGGGGTAAAGTTTGGGAGATGGCCATTGATTCAGGATCATTATTATATAATACAAATGCAGACACAGTGACTTGGATTTGAGGCTGACAAAATGTTTGTCTATATGCCCAGTTTTTTTAGGAGCATAGAGCCAAACTAGGAGCCCTGGTGGTGCAGTAGTTAAACACTCGACTGCTTACCGATAGGTTGGCGGTTTAAACCCACCAGCTGCTCTGCAGGAGAAAGGTGCGGCAGTCTGCTTTTGTGAAGACTACAGCCTTGGAAACCCTATAGGGCAGTTCTACTGTGTCCCATTGGGTCACTGTGAGTCAGAATCGACTCGACAGCAGTGGAGTTTTTTTTTTTTTTAAAGAGTCAGACTATCCAGAAGAAGGAAAACCTTACTTCTACTCTCTTCCCCATCCCAGCCGCCTCCTTAGAAATTAGTATGGCAGTAAGCAGTTAAATGCTTTTTTGATGTTGGTGGTGAATTTTGAGGGTCATTATAGACTTGTTCTTTTTTCATATTTTACTGTGTTTTTGGTGATAATTTACACAGCAGATTAGGTTCTCATTTAACAATTTCTAAACATTGTTCAATAACATTGGTTACATTTTTCACAATATATCAGCAATCTCATTATTTCCATTCTGGTTGTTCTATTTCCATTAATCTAGCTTCCCTGTCCCACCTTACCTTCTCATCTTTGGTTAGGGTAAATGTTTACCATTTGGTTTCATTTAGATGATTATTTAGAGGAGCACAGTACTCACACATGATTTTACTTACTTTATGAGCTAATCTGCCATTTGGCTGAAAGGTTACCTCTGGGAGTGGTTTGAGTTCCAAGTTTAAAGGGTATCTATCACAGGGCGATGATCTCGGGGGTTCATCTGGTCTCTACCAGTCCAGTAAGTCTGGCCTTTTTTTTTTTTTTAGGAATTTGAGTTCTTTAGATTAGTTTCTTGTTTGAGTCTTTGGTTTCCCTTTTTTTTCTTTTTTTGTTCCAGACAAGTAGAGACCAAGAGTTGTTTCTTAGATGGCCACTCACAAGCTTTTAAGACCCTAGACACTACTCGCCAAACTAGGGTGTAGAACATTGTCTTTATAGACTATGTTGTGCCACTTGACTGGAGTTGCCCCACGAGACCATGGTCCTAAGCCCTCAAACTCAGTTAACCAGTCCCATGAGATGTTTGGTTATGTCTAGAAAGTATCCATAACTGTGCCCCTATGTGCTGTATTTTATATTTGAATGTAAATACAGCACACATAAACATGTATATGCCTTCCTATACCTATCTATGCATACATATCTAATAAACTTATTCTTGCCTGACTTAACATGTTAACATCCATAAGCTAGATCTGTATAACAGCAAGGTGGAAAACCTTACTTTGATAAAATACCCAGTATTCATTTTTGAAACATTAAGTGTGGATAAAATAGTAACTGAGTAAAGTGTCTTAAAGTCTGCAGAGTCCCATCTCCTTCCCTACTCATTTTCATGTCCTTCTTAAAATTCATGATTTCTTTACTTTCTTCTCCTGCCTTTGGTGGTTACAGTATAAATTGTCTGTTTCTTTTTATCCTTCTGAGGGTTGTGCCAACCTTGAAGGTGGAAACAAAGATGGGCTCACTCCTGAAGCTTCGTACACCCAATTCCTTTGGTTCTGTATCCCGAGCTAGCATCATGTATTAATCCATGGAAAGAGGAGGAGATTGATATCTTTTTTCTTTTTTTTTTTTTTGCCAAGGGCTTGGGACCCTGGTTAAGGAGCAGACGGTCCCATAACTAGTCATACAGCTAGAGCAGATGGCAGGTTGGAAGTTGGAAGTTGAGCAGTACAGAGGCCTAATGGTGATAGCAATGAGTATTTGGATGTCATTATTTTATTATTTAGCAAACAGAACCATCCTTGTGGTCCCTCCTTGGTTTTATGTGTAATCGTGCTGTAGGTGTCAGCCCTCCAGAGTTGGCAAACAACCTAATCTGTGTCCTGATGTCTTTTTTTTTTTTTTTTATCTACTTTGTCATTCTGTGGCTTCATTAGCAACACACGGGGAAATGAGAAGTGAATATAGAGTTTTATTCATCACTCTGACTCCCCAAGCCAATAAGCCTCCCCCTAAAAGCAATTCTTCGTTTTATTTTTAAGATAATTCCCTGGGGAAACTTGCTCTTCATTTCCCAAGTCCTACTTTTGGCTTACTGGGGTAGATCACTTGGAATCTGGGAGGGTAGTTGAGCTCGGGGCTTTTTTTTTTTTTTTAACCACAATAACTCTGGCAGTGTCCATCTAAGTCATTCCTTCAGATGAGAGAGAGTAGACAGGCTCTGTGCATGTGCATATGAAGCCCAGAGCTTGGACCCTTTGAATCTGTTATTCTGCCTGTGCCCATGATGTGGGCTCTCATTCCAGGTAAATCACTTCCTCTTGGCAGGGAACCGTACACTGGGTGTCAGGGATTGAAATGAAAACCAAGACGAGGCATGCAGACACGGCCCCAGTGCTGGCTAACATCTCATTAGCTGCATCATGCGCAGTGGATGCTCCCCACCAATACACCTCTGCTCCTTGTGCTGAGCCTGCCGTCTGGCTGACCCTGTGCCAAGTGCAGACTGGGGCTGCCCCTGCACACTGGCTTACGGAATGGATAAGGCATAGAGCAGAGTGAGAAATGAAACGAATCCCAGCCATCCAGGCTGGGCTGGGCTTTGTTTCTCTTTGTGGAGTAGGGATTAGGATTATCTGTTCAGAAAATTGAAGTCTCTACATTTTCCAGTTCTCTTAGATGTGAAAGTAAGACACAAATTTATGGAATGATTTCCTTCTCCAAGGTCACATGGCAGGTATCGAGTAGGATTCCTGCACCAAGGAAGCTCTGCCTATATCCCCCTTTTCTTGGAATCAGTGAGTTTGCATTTCATTCATCTTAGTTTTGATCTTTTGGGCAGTAACAGCTGTTGAGTGGCTCCCCAGGAACAATTTTAACAACTTTTCCTTACCTAATCTTTCAAGTGATGTTTTCCAAGCGTTAACTAAGACCCAGTAGGTGATCATGAGTGTATCGACTATCCTGTAGTTCCCTACTGAAGTGGTACAACAGGCATATCTCTCCTTCCTCTTTTGTTTCTTGTTCCATGATGTTTTAGTTTGATTCACAAGGCAGCCTTGAGAAAATGGTTCAGTCCATTAGGGAGGCCCCAGAATTTCTCATAATACCAACTTCACACTTTCTTATCCCCTTTTCTTTCTTTGTCTGATGCAGCCTCCGTGAATGTGCTGGTGCAGAACTGCAAGATCTACAATGATGCCAGCTGTGACATTTCTGCAGATGGCCAGCTTCTGGCAGCTTTCATCCCTAGCAGCCAGAGGGGCTTTCCTGATGAAGGCATCCTGGCAGTGTACTCCCTGGCTCCCCATAACCTGGGCGAAATGCTCTACACCAAGCGATTTGGTAAGGGATAGGAAGCCCAACCTAGTGGCAGAGGGATACTGGTGCCTTGGCATGGGCGTTGCTAGGTGAGGCACAACTTAGATGGGATTAATGGTCATGTACTGCTCCTGGCTTCAGGGGGCACAGGCCAAAGGAAGATTGCCCTGCAGGAGTCCAGGCTGATAGCATTGAAGAAGAATCTCAGAATGAGCTCTTCCTGCCATGATTGCATCACCAGCTTACTCCTGGCGTGGTGGCCAGGATTAAGGGAGGAGCTTTGGTCATGGCTTGTGGAAGTGGGCATGCTCATACACTTCAAGGCAGCTTGGTATTGTGTATTAAGAGCCCTCAAATGTGTACTCTTTGATCTGGCAGTCTCACTTCTAAGGCAATAATCGGATAACCATACAAAGGTTTACGTTCAAGGATGTTCACAGTAGTGTTATTAATAATAGGGAGAAACATCAGATTGTAAAAAGAGTTGTTTAAATAAACAATGGTACAGTCATAGGACAGAATACAATTTAGCCCTTAAAATGTTATTGTAGAAGAATATTTAACGATGGAAAACGTTCATAATGTATTAAGTGAAAAAACTAGATTTCAAAATAGTATTTATACTATGATACCATTTTTTTAATGTGATGATATGATTACAGTGGTTAGCATTTATTAAGTACTTTCTCTGTGCCAAACACTGTACTTAATGCTTTATACGCCTTCTCATTATACTCCCCGCTACAATCCTATACGGCAACCCTAGCATGACCAGAAGAATATGAAGATTAGAGGAAAAGAGAAAAGACTAAGAGTGAAAGTTGTTTCCTTGAAATAACGAGAACTCTGGGAAATGTCTGTCTGTTCTGTTGGCCCTCAGGTCCCAACGCCATTTCAGTGAGCCTGTCCCCAATGGGCCGATATGTAATGGTGGGCTTGGCTTCCAGAAGGATCCTGTTACACCCCTCCACAGAGCATATGGTGGCCCAGGTCTTCAGGCTGCAACAGGCCCACGGTGGCGAGACCTCCATGAGGGTGAGTGCCACCGCTTATGCTCCACTGTATAGTGACTCTCCTAGGCTTGGCAGGGGTATAATGACGGCCATCAGTGTGATCTCTCAGCCAGGACCAAAAATATCACGATCATAGGAAGAAGGAGGGACTCTAGTCCAGCCTTCATTTTTGGAAGTTCTGGAGTATTAAAGGGGCTTTCTCACATTTTGGCTTATGAGCTGGCTTTCCCTGAAAGTATCTTTGGATAAAGAATAAACTTGACAGTTCCTTACCCCAACAGGAAACCTTTATTCTAGAGGTATGTAAAGGACCCCATGAAATATTTATGATAATTTTTTTTTTTTTTTTGAGGGAGAAAGTTGTACAAAGAAATAATACACCTTGAAATGCTCTTTTCTGTGGGTTATAATCATGATGGAAGATGATGCCTTTGGCAGCTGCCATGCTCTTGATTGTCCCCCTGTTTCACCAGCAGAAGAAGGGTCCTATTTAGGATCCTGTCTTGTCTAAGGGGTACCTTTCTTGTTTTGCCATAAAAGCCTTCTGGGCTTCCTGTAGTTAACAGCCTTCTGGACTCAGTCAGACTAGCGTGCCTGACTGAGCTTTCCACATCCCAGAGAGGCTCATTTGGCCAAGATTTTTGTCAAGGGGAGTTGAGCATTTGAACAGTTCTCTAATTAGATGCTATTTAAGCCCTGTCTCAAGCTAAGAACCTGTGAATTCCCTTAGTCCTTTGTGTAGTCTGTGCAGTTTGTAGTTTTGTACACTTGTTTATATGTTCCTTTGTGTTTTCTTTAGCTGGGTCATGTATATGTATAATTCACCTAGTTAGGTTCAGTGTAAACTCCTTGGGAGCATATCCCCCATGGTACCTCATTTAGTGCTATGCATGTAGATGCTTGTCAAAGACCTGGAATGGCAAGGAATTGTTTTAAAGAAAAAGGTAGAGATGAGTTCCATTAGATGGAAAGTGAGTGGCCTGGTGACATCTACTCTTTCTTGCCTTTCCAGCCTCTTCTCCCTCCTACCTGCTACAGGTACCTTCTATCCAGCTACACTGAACCACTCTCCAAGCTCCCTGAGTTTGACAAGGCTCTTTCCTGCCCGTTTGCCTTTACCTGGAATGCCCTCTTCTCCCCTGTCCCCAGCTGCCTGTCAAGCTCTTCCCCTTCTGTACAACCTTTCTTAACAGAATTGATTGCTCCCTCCTTGTGCTGCCACTGTACCTGGTCCATGCTGACACTCTTCTCACCTTACTGCACTTACTCATTTCCGTGTCAGTCTCCTCTCCTGATCTGTGAGCTCTTTGAGAGCAGACACCATGTCTGTTTTATCTTTACGAAGTCCAAGTACCTAGTAAGGAACCAGACATTTAGTACTAACTGGATGAATGAAAATCTCAAGAAAAGCATCCTTATTATGAAAAAAAAAAAAATTTTTTTTTTTTTAATCATTTCTAGGTGGTAATTAGCAGAACCAATGATGGGCAGCATCACGTCTCACCAAGCCTCTGAAAGGGGCAGAGATAAGGCATCCTCTGCTCTTGACATTGTAGTGACAGGAAAGGCCTGACTCTTGAATTTCATATGACTCTGGGAAGACTTGACATTGGATGATTAGGAGAAGACTTAGTGGGGAGTTCATCACGCCTGTTTTCTTAATCTAGATATTTTAGGATGGAAGTCGAGTTTTAGTTTAAATATTCTTCCTTTGCTTATCTTAAGCAGATCTAGATGGTAAAAGTACCTAGTGTCTGCTTTTCACCACCTAGAAACTCTGGTCCTACCAGCTGTTCTTCTAGCTCTTCCTGCCTAATAGTGAAATAATTGTTTATAATCATTAAGAGACAGGATCTGATTTTGGCAGCACTGATGGACATCTCCAGCCTCCTCCGGAAGCCAGGGCTTCTGCCCAACTCCTTGGCATGGCCTGCCAGTCCTCTATCCTAGCAAGGTTCCTCTTTTCCGTAAGTAACCAGAAACATCTGGCTAAGGGCAAATAGCTACTTGAGCGGAAGCCAAGATGGTAGGCTCTGTTGTCACATACGGGGCTGGCGGCACAGGGAATGCAGTTGAAGAAGCCTGCTGGGGAGATATAGTGATCCAATTAGTCCATTGCTGTCCTGCTAAGGGGCTCAAAGCAACTAGCCAGCTGCCTTGTGCCTCACGACAAGAGCTATTTCTCAGGCCTCCCAATGAGGCTTTTTTGATTCTCAGTAGGTACCATCTGCTCCTTACAGGAGGGAGCTGAAATAACTAGAATGCTCCTGTTTGGAAAGTGTTGCCTCTCACCCAACAGACAGGATCAAGGCATCTCAACAAGGTTTTGCTCAACCTAGTGTCCACCTGGCCTGACTTTAAACCCCCATACTACAGAAGGGTTTCTGGTTTTCCAGGTTTTGGTTGCCCCTTACATCCAAGGGCACCAAATGTCCCTGAATTCAGTCATTGGTGGAAGGGAAGACACCAGCTTTTTTGGATAGCTGTGCTGTACCACTGTTTAAGGCAAGAAGTGAATTTTTATCTGAGAACAGGCAGCAAGGGTTTAATGGGACAGTAGAGCATCTCTCTCTCTCTCTGCACAGGTAAGTATAGGTGGGTGTCTGCATCTGTAATGTCAAGCTCTGTCCTTGAAATGCTTTTGTGGGAGTGTCGCAGAGCTTCTTTACCCAAAATTCCCCTTCTCTTTGGTGTTACCTCTTGGTATTCACTGTAGTAATGATCAGAAAGGTGAACTTGCATTCTCAAGAGAACATCCTCCAGAGTGCATTTTGATTTATCTTAATTCCCACTAAGTGACATCTCTCCTCAAGAGATAATCCTTTACGCAATCCAATATGAAGACTCTTCTGAAAACGAATTGCTGTTAGCCTTGGCACACTTATTCTAAGCAATTCTTCAGACCTCTGGATCCGTGCTTCTCAAAATGTAGTCCTTGGACAACCTGCATTAGAAACATGGGGGCTCCTTGTTAAAATACAGATGCTACTTTGGACCTAACATTACAATGGGAATGGGACAGGAGGGGCCCAGGTATTTGCTTTTTTAAAACAAACTTGCCAGATGATTCTGATAAGCACTTGAGTTTGAGAATAGCAGTTCTTCATGCCTGTTTTCTTTCATTTTAGGTTTCTGTCCCCAGCCTCGTCAGCTTACCATTGTGGCTTTATGCGTGGTGCTTTGATCCTTTGCTAATTTTGTTGCAGGCATAGTGGCTTTTGTGTTCTGTTTCCCACCAAGCTCTTAGCTTTTTGGCTGTCTGTGCTTCACCTCCCATCTTTTTTCAGCTATTGCTGCTTTCCAGGTTTCTCCCTTGAATATCTATATGTGCTGGATTCTTTTCTTCCCCATGTTGAGTCATGTAATTTTTGTCCTTGTTTCTAGGCTCTAGGGACCTTTTGATGTTTCCCTTCTCTGCTTACTGAGGCCCAGCCCCAGTCCTCCCAACTTTAATGTAATTGGCAAATCAAGAAAAATAGGACTGGACACATATTTTATCTTCCCCTTCCCTCTGTCCATTCTAGACTCTTCCAGCATGAATATGCTACTCGCTATGACTCAAGAGTCTTATTTTCTGTCTGACTCCCTTACACTTGAGCCAGTGAGGGCTTTTTGTTAATTTTTTGTTTGTTTTTAAGTTAGGCTTTTAGAAACTGCTGAGCTGAAGTTTTGCTGAATTCTCAAAACACTGAACTTCCTGTGTTCCCTCTCAGCTTCATTTTCTAATTGGAACAAGGCACAATATTGTAACAGAAAACTGCAATTAATTTTCTAAAATAGTGGCAACTTTCACATTATAATAACTTTGGTTGTAACCAAGTGAAAGCATAACAACAAAAATATAGAATTACTAATGAAACCAGAAATAATCATCATACCAAACTGTTCTTCCAGTTTGTGTCAGCAGTGAGTGCTCTTATACCTGGGAATGGGGCAAAGTAAGCACATGGTGGTGGAGGAGGGTTGGTAGGGCATTTTGAAGTAGGAAACAACAATAAAGAGTAATGCTTTCAACACAGGTGTATACTCTTTCTCCCAGGTACATGGACATGCCTTTCAAACCCCCACCCACCCAGGTGGGAGTCATAGGCAGATAAGTCGTTTAATAAGAACTGAAAAGTATTCTCATTGCATAATCCCTACAGATCCCCAAGGTCCTAGAGGCTTGAATCTCACCAATGCTGGTTTGCTTTTCTCTTTGGTCATTTTATTGCCAAAAATGATGGAAAAGAACACCTTCATCTGAGCTGGGTGGGAAAGGAGCTCACGGACAGAAAGCCATTTTGCTTCCCTTCCTCCTGGAACAGCATTGTGCACTTTAAGTCAAAGGCTGAAATGCCTAAGGGTTGGTTTTATTGAAAACTCTTACTTTGTGGCAGTGTGGTAAAACGGCATTGGGGGGTTGAACGACTGTCATCCAGACAGACCATTAGTCTCAAGAGGGGAATGGAAAGAGAGCATACAAGGTTCATGCCCTTTCTCCTTGACGCAGTGAATTCAGCTCTTCTGTGGTGGACTGTCCCATGTACACCTTCTCCCTCAGAGGAGCAATGGGGGTTTGACCAGGCTTCCTGGGCCCTGGACCAGGTAGCTCTAGCTCTAAAATAATCGCCTCATCCACAGTAGGTCCTAGGCAGCAGGAAAGGAAAGCAGATTTTTACCTTTTTTTTATAAACCCATAATCTGTCAGGGCAGTAGTTTTCAAAGTGTAGCTCCCGGGGACCACATCATCATCACTGGAAAACTTATTAGAAATGCAGATTCTCAGCCTTGCCCCAGACCTGCTGAATCAGACACTCTGGGCGTGGAGCCTAGCAAGCCCTCCAGGTGATTCTGCACATTAGGGTTGAGAACCAGTCATCGACTGCATGGGGATTCTAGTTAGAGCTCACCTGTCAATATAGCTCTGTCCCTTTCCTTTTTGCTCTCACCCTATCTCTTACTGTCTATGAGCCATCACCTGATTTACTTGTATGGTTCCTATTATCAGATCTTTCAGATATTCCACGAAGTTGAAAAATTGATGGTACCTCATGCCCCAGACTTTTCTGGATCATGCTAGTGATGGTGCCTTGAGAACCTTAAGGATTCATGCTATGAGGCTTTTTCAGATTCTTATTAAAATTCTTACCTGCCCACAGTTGACTTTACTCAGCCTCTTTCCTTAGAGCCCGTGCCTAGTTGCCTACATGTTTGAATAGAGAGATGCTTTTGCTTTAAAAGGGAGAAGCAATGCCTTTTTCTTTCTCCTCAAGCCTTTCCCTTTCTTGAGTTCGTTTTCCCAACATTGAACTCACTGTTAACTGTGGCCAGGAGATATCTGATGTGGTAGCCATTAATGAATATCTTGATGTCACCCTGGCTGTAAAGAAACATTAATAGGCTTTCTTTCATACTATTTTGCAGCCATCTTTACAGAGCCTAGTAATGTCTGATGAAAAAGAACCAAAGAAAAGACTTGGTATCCAGAGTGCTCAAATTAGTCGTAATTTCCGTTGTAGCTTAGATCCTGGGTTAGGATGGGTGCCCAGATCTAACAGCATTGACCAGCATTTATATAACTGCACTTGTATAGGCTCTTTTGGCCTGTTCTAACTCCATTCTTAAACATGTAATCTTCACTGTGGCTGCCTCTCTCCTTGCCCTGAATTTTGCATGTGATATAAATCCAGTCATCTGTACTTCTAGATTCTGAAACCTTGATTTTCAGAAGTGACCTAGAACTCTAGTTCAATCCAGAGTATTCTCCAGAAATTTGAAGGGAACTGAGCCTCTTCTTAAGCTTGTCTAGCCTTGGGGATAGCAAATACCAAAAATAAAGGTATTTTATTTTTGTAGCCAGGAAGAATACTATTTCTTCAAGGGGAGATTGGGATAAAAGAGAGACAGCTTTGTTGTCAGAAATGATTTACTCCTTCCTAAGATTTTGTCCTCATTAATTTTCTTAAAGCTGCCTGTCAGTTGATTAAAAGCTGCTTCCGCTGCAATTATCTTCAAGTTGAGTTCTGAGATGTGGTACAAAGCATCTACCCTCAAAAAGTTCCTTTCTTCAGAACTTTGTAGGAAGGGAGAGAGGGGATATGGGAGAAGTTAGAGGTGTCTCTGGTGTGATTTGTCAGAGGAGGGAGGGGACAAGATAAAGCATTAAAAATAACATTAGAGCTGCAGTCAAAGCCATTAGCTTAGGCAGATTTTTCCATGACGGGTTCTTCCAACTCTGACGGTTTCTTAGTACATGGCCTCTTAGTACAATGCAGTCTATACTGCATTTTATTCTTTTTACTCAGCAAAATTGTGTTGAGCCTCTAGCATGTGCCAGGTACTTAGCTAGGTCAGGGGATACAGCAGGGAGCAAAATGGACCTGGTCTCTGCTCTCATGTTAGACAGCTACCTTCTTGTCTGGTCTTTTCACTGCTGGGCCCCCAGCCTTCACTCTGCTTGGCACACAGAGGCACTCAGCATTTGTTCAGTGACTGTGTATTACTTTGAAATCTTGTGGACCATGTCGTCCTCTGCAGCGCGTGCACATCCACCCGCGCTCACCACCACCTCCATCACTGTGTCTAACACACTACTCAATAAATGGCAATTGAATGAAGCTATTAATGAGATAGTAAGCCTTCTGAAAGTAGGAATTGTATACCTCATTTCCACAGTTCTGCCCGGTATCAGTCAGTTTCTCAGAGTCCTAGCCCTACCACAGAAACATGGCAAGAGATTCCCATTAGGTAGATTTTGGTCAAAAGTGAAAGGCAGAACATTTGTTTTTGTGTACAATAGGAAAACCAATTCGTACATTTGTAGAAGGTGAACGTATTCGAGGTAAAAAGACTCATGCAAGTTGAATCTCTAGAACTCTTAAAACAACTACTCATTTGGCCATCTCCTTTAAGATTTAGAAAGCTGAGGAAGTTCAAGGACTTGTGTTGTCCTCAGAGATGTGGGAACAGGAGGAAGTCGTTATTTTAATTTCTGGGAGTTTCCAAGCATCGAGTGCCTAGGTATTTCATTTAGCCCAGAGGTAGACCCCACAGCTGAAATAACCTCCATGCTTGGATCCCAGTGGCCAAAGATGATGGCCTTTAGAAAGCATCATACAGATTGAAAAAGAAAATGTTTATTCTCTTGACTGTCTTTGGGGTCTCTTTGAGGAACAAATGAATAAGACAAAGTTCATAGGTCTCAACAAGTTGCAAGCGGTTGGCTAGAAATTGCTTCAAGGGACTAGATTATCAACAGCCACCAAGGGCAACAAGTTCCAAGGAGTCGAGAAGCTGTTTACTGTTCTTTTCTGTTGGGAGAGCTTTGGTTTGTTGAGCATGATCTAGGCAGATTTGTTCCTGCTTCAACTGAATGAAAGGGGAAAGGTGGATGACTTGGTATTCTGACTCTTAAAACAAAATAGCCACTTTAAAAATTCCAGCAACATTCTACGAGCTCTGAACCTCAAAGTAGAATATAAAGAAGACTTGGAAACAGTAAAAGAAATTCAGGTTTCTAAAAAGCAACCAGATTTTCTTAGGGATGACAAAACTCCAGTACGTGAATCTAAGCATATCAACAGCCAGAAAGGAAGAAAGGATGGCCGTAGTGTCCCTCCTCCTACCTGCTGTGGGACACATGCATTTCTCAGCCTGTGACAAGATGTGTAGCTATCTGTTTCTAATGGAAAGGTCGGCTGTCTCTTAGCACCTGCTTTCCATTGATTTTTCCAGCTTCTGGAAAGTTGATTCTCTTCTAGTAACCTTCTCTGAAAGCTGAAAGCCTCCCCTAATTACCGTCATTACCCAGAATGCATTTCTCCTCACAGTACCTTTCTTTCCCAAAGCCCCCTTGGCTTGCAGCTTCTCCAGTGGCCCCTTCAGCCTCAGTTTCCAGCTTCTTTCAACCAGCTTCCATTGTCTTAGATAAAATAAGGGATATCTGCTGACTGTACTAAACCTCTTGCCATCGCAGCAAAGTTCCAGCTTTACAAATGATGAGATTTCCAAATGTAAACAAGATAGCCACACGTTTTCTCTTTTGGCTTCTTCTCTGAGCTGATCTTAGCAGTGCAGTTTGATGCTTGGACTAATGGCCTGAGCTTTATTGACATGCGGTAAAAAAGAAAGTATCTTGTGGAGGGCAGCAATACATTTTTCCTCTGAATTTTAAAAGGATGGAGAGGAAGGTTTCCCATGGAGCATCTCTGGCTGCCTCTGGCATTCTTTTCTTGTCTTGTCTTTGAACAAGAAACAAGACCACTTTAGTTTTGATCTGGGAACTGTTTTCTTTTGTTCCTACTTCCTATTAGTTAGAGTTTGAGAGATGGAGGAACAAACGGTCCAAGAGATTGTCTTCGACCCCAGAAGTGGAGGAATCTTTATCTTTTTCCATTGCCTTGAACCTGTAAAGATCTTGGCTACTTGACTCATTCCCTATTGACATGCTCAGCACTGCACTGACTCTAAAAAGTTTGTCCTTCTAGCATATTGATTCTAATTCCCTTCATAGATATTAGAAATGAGAACAATCTCCTTGACGTGGCGGGGTGGGGATCATGGTGCTGTCAGCATTTGTCATATACCAGGGAACAGCTCAGATGGGACAGGTGAAAACCAGGACTCCGCAGACATGAATCAGCAGTTGGACCTTGTATCCAGCACCTCAGAGTACCCCAGGTTGTGATAATCCTTCTCTGTTGTTGTTGTTATTTTCCATCAAGTCAATTCTGACTCATAGCAAACCCTATAAGACAGAGTAGAACTGCCGCATAGAGTTTCCCAGACTGTAAATCTTTATGGGAGCAGATTGCCAAGTCTTTTGTCTGGGGTAATGAAATTTGGTGTTAAAAATCCATGAAGTGCCACTTTTGTTAGAAGGATTTTCAGCAGGCCACCCAGCTTTGTCCTTAACATCCACAGCAAGCTACAGGGCACCTGACCAATGTCAAGAAAATCTTTACTTGAGACGTATCTGGAATGCCTTTAATGCAGGCCAATGCTATCCCTTATGCTGTCGCAGATCTTCTCTCTCATCAGCGCTGAGGAATGTTGGGCTCATGTCGCCATTGAAATCTGGGAGGAGACTCACAGATCACCCAGTCTCTGGGTCAGAAAAACCTGTGGCCAAAACCATTAAAGAGTTGGGAGTAGGCAAAGCTACCCAACCTTCTGTCAGTACTAGGGAACTTGTTGCCCAGCTCTTCTCTGGTCCCTTGGGCTAGACTAATTGTGGGGAGCATTTCCCCTCAGTGAGGTGCACTGAGTGCTGTTAAACTCTGGCCAGGGAAGAGTGGAAACTACATCTCTGGGTGGCTTTTGAAATGAGCCATTTTCTCATTCGCCCAGGGTCCTTTGGTTACAGGTGTATGTGAAATTGTAGGAGGCTTGGACCAGGTGACCTCATAGGACCTAGGATTTGGTGATTCCTGCCTTTCTCACACCCTCTGTGCTCTCATCCCCTCTGTGCTTCTTGCCGTCATCTCCTTCCTTCCCACCCCCATGTTAGTGTGATAAGCAAGCAAATGCTTATCAGGAACCCTGGAGGCTGCTGATCTTCACGTGGCATTTCCTGGATTCCTGCCACAAAGCGGGATTTGGCCTCATACCCAAACATTGGAGGAGATGGGTACTTGGGATCTGCCCTTGCGGCACTGCGTAAGCACTTGGTGGGGGAGGGCATAGCCAGAGGACAAATCGATGCCCCCAAGACTCCTGGAGCCATGGAAGTTGTGAAGTGTATGTGCAGCAGTATCTGGGGGGGTTAATTACCTCTTTCCAATCCCTCTGTGACCTTACCCCGTCTAAGCTGGGTTCATCTATCACACTGGCCTCTTGAGGGTTTTGTTTATAAAGCAGGTCCCATACTTAGAAGTAAATCAATAGTGTTTGTTTATTAACCCTCTGCAGCAACAGACCGTAAAAGGTAAATTTGTGACATTGGAGAGGCTTGTTTGCTTCTTTCCTGGTTTGGAACATTTCTAGAAAAGAATTCTCTTTTATTCTTTACTTCAAGACCCCCATCAGGAAACTCAGCACAACCTTCGAGCATCCGATTTACTAACCTTATTATCCTTCTTCTTGAAAGGCCACTTTCTCTGGCCGTTCTGCCCCAGGCTCTGGAATTTTGAGTCATTGTGATTTTAGGAAGACTCTCTTATGAAGCTCATGTAGAGCTGCCACAGACCCACAGCAGAGCCTTCCCTCTTCCAGCGCCCTGAAATGAACACTCATCCCCCTAACTCTGGGCATGCCCCATTTACACCGTCTGACCACAGAGGAGAAAAATTAAGTAGATTAAGTAATCCCAGCCATGGTTGTCTGATCTTAACAACATTGTTTTTTCAGTGTGTATGCTAGGTTGTAGTTAACTATATCAGCCTACAGGTTGATTATCTTCTGAGAAGGCAAAACCTTTGTGAAAAAAGGATGGAGCCATCATACCCCATCCCCTGATTTGAAGGGAAAGGGTTGATTAGGCACAAAGGGAAAAGTGGTATTGCTGTCGCCATGGGTAGTCAGCCAGCGAAGCTGAGTGGAAAGCAGGAGCCAGGAATTTGTTCAAGGCTTCTGCCAAGGAAGACATTCTCCAGAGGTCAAGCAACCACACTGCAGATGACTAGGTTAGAAATTCATAAACTCCACTGGGCTCTTTTCTAATAGTCTCCCCATTCAGACCAGAGCTTTAAGGAGCCCTGACTAATTCTTACCTCTGGAGTTGAGTCCTACCGGGAGGGCATAGGAGCTTCGTAATGGAGTGGTCAGTCTTATGCCTCAAACCAGAGTCAGTTCCACATCTGTAAAGCCCTGTCAGCCTCAGGACCATAGCAAGGCCATCCTGGCAGCATGACATTAGGTACCTAGGCCTATTTGTCAGCACCACAAAGCCTGGTCTGCTGTCTTCCCCACTCTGGAGACTGTCCTGGGAAAGGCCTTTCAGAGAGATACTCAAGGCTTGTGAACCCAAGGGTTCCCAGATCTGGGGTTCCTTACCACTTGGTATAGATTTGAGTGCCATTAGCTAAAACAAAATTTTTTTTTGTTTGAGGGGGAATTGTCTCTCATCAGGATAATCAGAAAAATTATCATTATTGTAGCACTCTAAATTCATTTGATGAATATTATTTTCTGAATCTCATTCTCTCATTTTTTTCCCTTCCATCAACCCTTAGGGGCAGATAATGGCAGATGAAGTTCATGCCTATTTTATAGATTGAAAACTGGTAAGACTAGAAGGGAAAACAACACAGTGACAAACTCCAGTTTATAGATTCTCAGCCTCATGTTCTTTTCATAGGGCCCCCAGTGACTTTTTTTGAAGCCCTGGATGTAGGTTCCTAGTAAAAATAATAATAATAACGTTGCTGTTTATGGGCTTGCACTTGCCGGCATTTTATATACATCGTCTCTATTTCCCCAGTGGCTGGAGTGTGAGTACTGCCCCTTTGTAAGCTATGAGGTCTGGAGAGGTTGTTATGTGACAGCATCCAGGATTCAAACCCAGGTCTTTCTAACTCTCAAGTCCATGCCTTTAATTCTTCTACTGTCTTGCCTCTCTGTCTAACTAATGTTGCTTCTGGAAATCTTGTGAGTCAGTGGCCAAAGAAACTGATGAGGCTGCCTTTCACCACATTCTAAACCCTGGACAGAGCTAAAGCTGCCCCCTGAGGAAGCATTAGCTTTGGGAAGGAGTAGAATGTTGAAAGACAAGTCTTTGCCTTTGAGAAATGGAAATGATCCATTTAAGGGTGATTTATATAAGCTAGAAAGAAATCATGTTCGTGCGTGTTCAAGATTCCCCTCTGCCTTGCTCCTTAAATCTTATTGCACCTTTTAGATTTCCTTAACAATAGCAGTTTTAACATTGCTTTTAATTAGATGAATTAAAAATGTTCTCTGATGTTATCACCCCCCTCCGCCCCCCTATCACCTCCAGTTCCCTATTGCTGTGAAGCGCTTTAATTTCCATGGTAACGGGACTACCAGCCTAAGTTGGCTCTCACTGGTTGGTCTGGTCAGAGAGAAGCTAGGGGCAGTCCTTCCTGGTGTGCTGGGCTCTAGATGGACTTTCCAGGGGAGTACCTTAAAAGCCATGAAGTTAGAAGTGCTAAAAGGCTCTGAGGAGAGTACAGCTAACCTTCATATAGAAAGGTCCACGTATGCCTCTAGTATTTCTTGAAAGAGCCCTGCCTCTCACCAGTAATAAGAGGGTTCTACCCTCCCCTCTTCTGTTACCTCAAGTTCCCAAACATGTGCTAAGAGTCATCCTATTCCCAGCTCAGCCATCTCCTCCCCTGCTGTGGTTTACCTGCTTCAGGCAATAGAAGGGGCTTTGTTTCTCCCTGGATAGTTTTGTTCTTGGTAACAAATTGTTTTTCCCCCCCATTCTCTTTCCTTCCTTCTTTCTCCCCTACCCAGAGAGTTTTCAACGTCCTTTACCCCATGCCTGCCGACCAGCGGAGACATGTCAGCATCAACTCTGCCCGTTGGCTGCCGGAGCCGGGGCTCGGCCTGGCCTATGGTACCAACAAAGGAGACCTGGTGATCTGCCGACCAGAGTGAGTGGCTCAAGGTGTGGGGGGAGTAATCATCATTCCTGGACCTGGCCAGTGAGGTGGGGTCTCTTAGGTGGACAATCAGAACCCTGCCAGAGTCTGCCTCATTCTCAGCATTACTCTTCAAAGAGTCCTCTTTAAGTGGGGGCTGGTGAAGTTAGCTCTGCATTCCAGATAGCTTCAAAGGGCTGGTTTAGTTATTGTGTCTTCTTGAATCTAAGGCAGGTTTTTTTTTTCCCTCTTGTTCTCTGGTTTCCTAGTGATAGTTAAGTTTCCCTGCAGGCAAAAGCATAGATATCAAAGATTCTTTTTTTAACCCTTTTTAAAAAATTCAACAGGTGGTCTTAGGTTTGTGTAAATGCCAGAGACATCAACTTAAGAAATAAAATCGCAAGTAGAGTATCGTTAGAACCCCAATTTGTCAAGCCACTGATCTCTAACAGCCTGCCTCTGTCTTTGTCCTGCCTGTTTTCCTTTCTGCTTGAGGTTCTAGCTCATCAGAGTGAAGGCAGAATAAAAAGCGTAGTTGAAAATCAAAATGGTTATTATCTGGTCTTGAAGTGAGGGTTTTTAGGAGGGGACAAGGAACCGAAGTATTTCTTTCTTAAGTCCTGATAACACCCCTTCCCCTTCCTCTGCCTTTTTTTGGAGAATAGAGGTCTGTCCAGGTACCTGTTTACTCAAGACCTTGGGAGCCAGCCAGGTTTGTCATCAATTTTCAGACCCAGTTAAGTAGGGAGTGTGGAGCTCTGTGCTTCAGTGCCGACTGGGCTGATTGCTGCGTAGGACACCGCAGGGCTTCAGCTGACTAAGTGCCACTTCTGCCTCCAGGCCATCCTAATGCTTTCACTTGCTGCACAGGCTTCTCCTGGGGTGTTCTTCAGATCACAGAGCAGTGTCACTGGTCTGGTAGGGTCCCTAGCCATTAAGAGTCTCCATGATGCCTTTTCATAGGACCCCTAAGCTACCTTTCCTAGAATGTATTTGGATTAGATTTTGTGGCCGGGTAGGTAACTGGTGATTGGGCCCAATGTCAGCTGTGTTAGGACAGTGGCCCAGGAGAAAGAATACATGGTTCCAAAGGCAGCCCTTTCATTCCGTCTTGAAGTTTTGGGACTGTACCCAAAGAGAGGCTGCTGTCTAAGCCTGACCTAGGCAGGCTGCTTTTGGAGCTGGGAGATTGCTGTGTTGTGCCAGCCACTCTCTCCTCAGGGTTTATGTCCAGGGAGCCTCCCTCACTTGTACTTGTGCGTTTCCAGAACACAGCCTGCCTCCTTCACCACTGTACCACCATTAGCCTGGATGCTGGGTCTGTCAGTTTCTGCCCATCCCCCTGGCATGTCCATACTCTGAGGATCAGTCACCTCTGAAATACTTCTTTCCTCAAAGTACATGAGGCTGATTGTCTTCTCTCTTGCTCTTTTCTTGGGAATTCATAAGATAACTCTAAGAGGCATCTTTCCAAAACTGATGGAATTCCGAGCCATAATTTTACTTTTACCAACACTGTCGTTACAAGCTTTTCTTTCCCTGTTTTGCTGAGACATTCTTCCTCAGCAGTGTTTTTTTGTTTACAGCTGCAACCAAATAATCTTTGCAGCCCTCTCCTTGACAAAAGAGATCTGCTTTTACAGAGGCAGGCTCTCTAAACCCAGTTTGTCGTGGCCACACAGCAAACCCCAACCTACGTATTTGATGTGAGTCACAGGCACCTCAGCCAAACGTGAAGCTGGCTTTGGCCTCCATTTTCTCCCTAAATGTCGTCCCTGGCATCGCAGAGTCTCAGCAGACCTAAGCCACCTTGGGCTGCCTGGGGATTCTTACCTACCCAGAACCAGAGCCTCTTCCATGAGTAAGTTGGCACTAGCTTTTGACACATCGAACAGCGTCCCATCACAGACCAAGTGTTGTTGGACTGAGAGAGAAGTAGTTCAGCTTGTCTTTTTTTGGTGTTGCTGTTGCTCCCAATTTCTTGGAAGCAAGTGCTCCAGGCCTTAGAACCAGAGCTTGATAGGCACCATGTGAATTAAGACGGGCATGACTTTGTCCCAGGTTGCCCAAAGCTTCCCCAGTTCTCAGTCATCTTCATGTCTGTACTTTTTTTGCTGTAGGCAGAGGAGACTATGAAGGATGTGCAGGTAAGGAAGTTAAGACTCGCCCAAGGCCTCCCAGCACACTGATGACAGAACTCGGCTTCCTAACTCTCCAATCCAGAGCTCCTAACTGTAGCTGGTTCTTAATGTTTTTGGGATCAAAAACTCCTTTAAAATTGTGATGAAAGCAATAAACTCTCTCCACAGAGAGATATACCACACACATAGAATTTTGAACTATTTAGTTAAAGCACCTCAGATACAGAACCCCTACTCTAGATCATGTTTAGGCATTTAACCGGGTCAGGTGACTGATGCAGTGGAAAATGAGAGCAGACCGGTGAAAACGTGTCCGTCTTTGAACAGTCTATGATTGGTCTCTGACTTAGAATGAAGAACAAATAAATAGGAAAGTAGGAGCTCAGGGTTTGTTGTCTCTTAGTAGACAGCTGCATATCCCTGTGTGACACAGCTCCCTGGCACACCCATTCCCAAGGGCACAGGATGCAGCCAGCCATCTGGGCCAAGATTATAGCCTCCCTCTGAAGCAGGTGGTTGTCTGCCTTTGTCCCAGGCATAGGCAACTGCACCTCATTTTGTACTCCATCCTGCTCTTGATTTCTCCTCCATTGTCTTAGCCTCAGCATGCCAAGCACAAAGACAGAAGGAACAAGCCTCTTGGGACAAATGTGCATCTTTTGCTGGCACTAACCCCTCTGCCCCATACAGCACCCACTTGACAGTACAAAAAGGCCTAAGAAAATACTCCATCTCTCCAGGGGAAGGAATTCTTAGACTACATGAGAAGACCACAACTGGCCCTTCAGCCCATGTGTATACAAAACTGTTGCAATGACTAATAGCCTGGTCACCCCACCTTTCCTAGTAAGTGAGGTGCCCCTTTCTCTTTTGCTTTGTTCCCTCCACCCACCACTCCTCACAAACTGGTGCTGTGCCTCTGGCTGAGCACCAGCCCAGCCAACACCCCCACCAATAACTATACTGAGTGTAAAGTACCTGATTGGTATGAGGGGGTGCTGACTCACTTCTGGCTTCATAGATCAGCCCTATAATGGCATGGGGCGGAGGGTGATGGAATTGAGAGACTCATATCAGAAGAGAAGTAGGCTGGGACTGTGGGACATCTGGCCCTTTGGCCAAGCGTGGGACTCCTGACAAGGCCCCAGCTCAGTCCCTTAAGAGGGAGCTACCACTGTAAACAGTGATTATAATCAAACATCATTGACCAAGGAGGGTAAAGGCACACCTCTGAATCAGCCAGAATTGCCACAAAGACTACATCTTTCAGGCTAATCCGCAAGCTCCAGGTGCCAGCTCTTTCCTACATCTGCAGAGACAGTGGGGATAAAAGCCAGTCTTTTTGGAAACAGTCGTTCTTTCCAGGGAGACAGCTTTGTGGTCCAAGCCTCTGCAGCCATGTAACTGATGGATGAAAGAAGAATATCCTCACAGGAAATATTCCCCAGAAGCTGGGAAGTTCAGGGCCAGAAGCTCTGTGGTGAGAGCGTTATGACCACTGAGGAAGCCAGGTTGGCTCTTAGGGGTGTTCAGGAGCCCAGGAACATCCCAGCAGTGAGGAAATCATTGAGCCAAGCCCATATGCACAGCTCACAGATACTGCTGAAGGAAACCAGGTGTTACGTGGAAGTCCATTTGAAAAGTCTGACCCTGATTGGCCCTCCCCCTCTTCTTCATCCTCCCATATGTTTGCCTAGCTCCCAGGAAGAACCCTGAGCAAACAGTGACTCATTCATCCTGATACCCAAGAAGGAAGGAGATGGCTTGGGGCCATCTTAGCTCACAGACAAAAATCAGTGGTATTGGGTATGGAAGGCTAAGAGTTTCAGTATCCAGAGCAGGTGTCCTCAACTCTATTCCTTGGTATAAAAAAATATAGCGCCTGGAATTTAAACCAAAGCCATGAGCTTGTCACAGTCAAGTTGCTCTGAACACAGAAAGGAGAGCAAATTAGGGCTTAGAATTAGGCCTGTCTGTGGGGAACAGAAAGGATGGAGTGGTGAGGGAGAGCGGAGCAGTACATCTGACACAGCAACCAGAGCCCTCGTTCTGCTTGAAAGGTGACCTCTTCACTGAGTAGCTGGGCATGCTGCCCAGATGGACAGTGTTTGAGGGGCCCTTCGGCCACCAGCATTACGTTGACGGTCACAGCGCAGACAGTGGGCCTTCTGGTGGAATCTTTTCTGAGACAGGAAGGAAGGCTCCTGATGATGCAGTGTGTGGTTTATTGTAAATTTGCTGTCACTAACCAGCCCTGGCTAGTAAAAACCACAGAGGTGGGATTTGGCAGGGACCCACATGGTGTTGCCACTGTCAATAAATCATGTAAATCAGGGGCTTCCTGGCATCTGGGTTCACACAGGACCTGTCTTAGTCTTCTAGTGCTGCTGTAACAAATACCACGAGTGATTGGCTTTAACAAAGAGAAGTTTATTCTCTCACAGTCTAGGAGGGTAGAAGTCTGAATTCAGGGTGCCAGTCCGGGGGAAGGCTTTCTTTCTCTGTCGGCTCTGGGGGAAGGTCCTTGTCATCGATCTTCCTCGGTTGAGGAACTTCGCAGCACAGGGACCTCTGGTCCAAAGAACGCATTATTCTCCTGGTTCTTATTTCTTGGTGGTATGAAGTCCCCATGTCTCTCTGCTTGCTTCTTTCATTTATATCTCAAAAGAGATTGACTTAAAACACAACCTAATGTTGTAGATTGAGTCCTGCCTCATTAACATCACTGCCTCTAACCCTGCCTCATTAGCATCACAGAGATAGGATTTATAACACATAGGAAAATCACATCAGATGATAAAATGGTGGACAGTCACACAGTACTGGGAATCACGGTGTAGCCAGGTTGACACATTTTCTTAAGGGGACACCGTTCAATTCATAACAGTGCCTAACTCAGCCAGTTTGCTCACCAAAAATTGCAGCGATGACTTTGTTTTGGGATGCATCTGCCATTGCAGGCCAGCTGACTTCTGGCCATTACCTCTTCCCTAACTGAAAAATCTTCTCTCACCTTTGCCTTCCAGTGCTCCTGTTGTTCTCAGACAACCCTCAGCCGCCATGGGGGGTTTGAAAGAGGAAGGAGATACTACCTTTTCAAGGGGTGGTCAGTAGAAGATCATATTAAATCTGCAGCCCAGCAGGCACTTTAAAGGGGGCTGGGAAAGGCTTACTACAGAGAGTGAAAGGAAGAGCCCTTTGGTTTGGCTTGGCTTTTTCCCCTCAAAGAAGCTGGTATTCCCTCACTGAAGCCTGTTATCTTAGCAGAATCTTAGCAACCCTCTAAAGACTGACTTAGGGCTGAGTGTAGGAGTCCCTGAGTGGTGCAAGTAGTTAAGAATTCAACCACTAGCTGAAAGTTGGCATTTCATACCCATCCAGAGGTGCCTTGGATGGCAGGCCTGGAGATCTGCTTCTGAAAGCTCACAGCCTTGAAAGCCCTATGGAGCAGTTCTATTCTGCACACATGGGGTCACCAGGAGTCGGAATCAACTCAATAGCAACTAATAACAAAAACAACAACCTCGTCCTCTTTCCCTTCACCTGAGGTAGTACAGCCTCCTCTGATACACAGGTCCTCCTCATCTAAGCCCTGTCAGGTGTCTGTCCTAGCTAATCCTCGTGTGGTGGAAGGGAACGTCTTATTCCCCCCAGACTCACCCTTTACTGGTTGTCTTAGTTATCTAGTGGTGCTATAACAGAAAACCACAAATGGGTGGCTTTAACAAAGAAAAATTTTGTTTTTTCATAGTTTAGGGGGCTAGAAGTCCAAATTCAGGGTGCTGACTCTAGGGGAAGACTTTCTCTCTCTCTTGGCCTGGAGGAAAGTCCTTGTCTCTTCCAAGCCTCTATTCCTAGGGAATCTTCATGTGGCTTGGCATCTCCTCTCCCCTGTGTCTGCTTCCTAGCTTGCTTTTTTATCTCTTTTATGTCTTAAAACAGACTGCCTCAGCATATATCCTGTACTAATCCTGCCTCATTAACTTAATAACAAAGACAACCCATTTCCAAATGGGATTGTAACCACAGGCCTAAAGGTTAGGATTTACAACAGACATTTTGGGGGGACACAATTCAATCCATAACACTGGCTAATCCCTATAACCCACTGACTTCCATTTGTTTTCCCCCTATCGAAGTAAGTTCTGTCACTGAAAGAAGGTGACCTAGGTCTCTGGATTGAAAAGCTGACTTTTGTTGGCACTCTAACCACATGGGCATGCCCTGCCCCATTTAGGAGTACAGCTAGAGGTTTTGAATGTCTCTGAGAATCTCTGCATGGGCACTGGAGATCTAATCAGTGGGCTCAAAGGTACCTCTTTTCTAGCCCCTGTCCACCCCTTCATCAGCACCAGCATGCCACCCTCAGCCGTGGTGAATGGTGCTAAGTAACTCCTCTTCCAGGGAGGAATCTTGAAAAGCAAAGCAGTCTTGTGTTCTGGGACCCAACATCATTAGCTGGGATTGCTGCCTGCAATGGCAAATCCGATTGGAAAGATGAGAGGCCACTTCTTTCCTCTGGCAGCTGTGCTGGTATGAAATGAGAAGGAAATCCTTGCTAGCCCATTGGAAGGAGAGAAGGAACCAGCCAGAAAGGTTGGCAGCCCAGAGAACTTGGTAGATGGAAACCTCTCTCCGCAATTAGTACCCCAACCCATTGCCTCTTGAGGTTTTCTCCTTCCTGTTCCCTTAAGAAGTTTGTGAGTACTCATGGGGTCTTCTGGAATTCTAGGAGCACCTTTCTTGGTGGGCTTTTCCAGCCTACCCTAGCAAAGGAGGATCTAGGGTCTGAAAAAAAAGAGGTGGGTCATTCTGGCTTAGTGTGGGGCTTTTTCCTGCTAGAACTTCTGAGCTCCAGGCAAATTAAGAATGGCAAGGTACCCTCATTCTCTTTTCTCTTGGCCCCATGGCAGTAGGGAAGACCCAGTGGCAAGAACTGGTACTCCCTTTGTTTCTCAAGCCTAAAGAGTATGTTTCTGAGGACTAAGCATGTCCTTTAGACACAGCTGTCCATGGTACTTGTCTCACCAGTGGGCCTGTCTCCTGCCCCTTATTTGCCATCCTAGTTCCTTTCTCTATGTCTGAAGAACACTCAGAACCCACTATCTGCATCTGGTGTTGGCAGTTTCGTAGCTGTCACTTAACCTCAAGGAGGAACTGGTTAGTCTTTGTCTGAGGGAAGGAAGAAGCTAAAACCACCATCACCACAGGTCCTTGGGCTGCTGGTGATTTGTCGGAGCTGCTCCAGCACTGAGCATCCTGATGAAGGAGTATCTTTGGTCCTGGTCCCAGCCAAGCCCCAGGAGAGAGAAAGAATGGGTGGGCTGCCAAACCACAGTCCGCAGGGCCCAGAAACTACACAGTGTCCTTGTCATTCCCTCTCTAATGCCTTTCACCCTTCCTTCTCCACTCTTCTCAAATGATTTCCAGGGCCTTAAACACTGGGATTGAGTACTACTGGGACCAGCTGAGTGAGACTGTCTTCACCGTCCACTCCAGCAGCCGGAGCAGTGAACGGCCTGGGTAAGCTGGTGAAGTGATGCCCTCAGATCGCACCATGTCCCTGGGCCCCTCCTCAGCCAGAGTGGCTCCTCTTTGACCTTCAGATACTAAGCTTTTGCCTGGGATCCATTTGATAAAAGCGTCCCACAGATAAGAAAGACATAACCACTGCTTCCAAAGTCTTGATTTAGAATAAGCTGGGATACCCTCTGGCTATCTCCCATCCTGGCCATGGTATCAGGGCACACTTGGAGTGAGGAAGGAAGACAGGGCATTGGAGAAAGTGCTGCCCCTAGAAGCCTGCTCTGTGGCCCAGGAAGTATTTGTGGAGGGATCTCCCAGAAGGCCGGGGCCTCAGGGGCAAAGCTGCCCAGAGCTGTAACCCAGGAACAGATCTTCCCCAGGGACCAGTTAGAGAGTAGGAATCTAATAGTTGATCCTTCTATCATTTAATTCACTAATGAAGGCTGGAACATTTTGAAAAAAAAAAGAAAGTGCTGGGTAGATGATAAACCCAAGGCAATCAGCGCTTGCTATAAGAATTAAGGGCCGTAACTAGAGGAATAGTCCCCAGAAACAGCTAGAAGCATGAGTGTTTGGTGATGGTCTTGAAGGCGCTGGGCTCCTTCTTCTGCCAGCTCCAGCTATCCCAAGGGTCAATGTCTGGGAAATGCCCAAGGAGAGGGGAGTGCTAGACTTGGGCTTGGGCCTTACTCGTAGGACAGCTTATGCACCTATTTGCAAGAGACTTTAAGAAGCCTTGGATGGAGAATCCCAGGATGGCCGCCATAAGAGTCTCAGTGCTTTTCCTCCAATGTAGAAATCTCAGGCCACAGAAATCCCAAGAATTTCACTTGGAATTTTGTCAGCATATAGTTAGAAAAAGGGTAAAACTAAGGAGAGAAAGGACTTTCCTCCACTACTCACCTTCTGTCCCATGGATCTCAGCTTGTGCCTTTCTGGATCTAAATTAGAGTCTTTTAAGATCAGTTATCTCCACCTTCCCAGAAGACCCTTACTGTTTTAAGGGAGTGACTGAACCAGCCGGGTATACAAGATTAGATAATTGTGTGACCTCCTGCATTGTCCTAGGGCCTGGGCTGATCTTGGAGGGGAATGGACACAGATGTCCTGAGGCATCATGAGGCCGGCAGAGCTCTGTGAGGGGCCCTGCATCAGCCCCGCCTGACTTCAGTCTGCCTTTCTATCCCTAGAACCAGCAGAGCAACCTGGAGGACGGACAGAGACATGGGTCTGATGAATGCAATTGGGCTACAGCCCCGGAACCCCACCACCTCAGTGACATCTCAGGGCACCCAGACTCTGGCCCTTCAGCTGCAGAATGCCGAAACACAAACCGAGAGGGAGGTACAGGAGCCAGGGGCGGCAGCCTCGGGTCCTGGTGAAGGTAGGAGCCATGCAGTGCTGGGGGAATCTGACTGGGAGGCAGAGGGGCTGGAAGCATCATCACCCCTCCCTGGGAGAGGCAGCCTAAGGCTCCTGGCCCCTCGTCATGGACAGGTGATGCTGAGAGAGCGCCACCTCCCATCAGGATGAGCCCCCCTCACGTGTCTGGGTACTGCCCACCTGGTGACATCAAGAGCCTCCTGAGGCAGGGATGTCCTTCCCTGAGCTGGTCCACTGTTCCCAGTCAGCTGAGCTGCTCTCGCACCTTTGATAGCTCCCACCAAGCACCCTGACTTTCCTCTCCCCTGAAATTTGGAGAACTCAGGCTGTCTTTCCAAAGAAACAGCATAGAAAGCAGCCAGGATTGAAGGGCTAC
This sequence comes from Elephas maximus indicus, assembly GCF_024166365.1. NCBI lineage: Eukaryota > Metazoa > Chordata > Mammalia > Proboscidea > Elephantidae > Elephas > Elephas maximus. The sequence continues at coordinate 101,891,445 of NC_064825.1, read as the reverse complement.
AGGAGGGACTCCCTGCAAGTTCTCCTTCCAGAGAAGTGCACCCCGGGTCTCCGGCTTCCTGGGCCAGTCCATGGGGTGGCTTGTCTTTACCCCATGATGTGGGGTGAGCTGGTCCAGCAGATTTGGGACTGCCACAAGTGAGGCCTTCTCATGCTCCTTTTGTCACTCCTGGTTCAAGCCACCTTGGCTGTGGCTTGGCACACCCATACTCTCTTCCTCTCACCTATTTCTCAGGTGTGGCTCTCTGTGCTGGCCTCACACTTCTGAGAACCAATTAGCACTTCCCAGCAGTAGAGCTCTAGCCACTTTGGAGTCTGTCAGCAGCCGTGCTAAACAGGCTCTTCTCACTCATTCTCCTTACCCCCTGCCTCCAGCCCCCTTGCTGGTCCCAACTCCAAACAGGGAAGCCTCCGAACAGACACACATTTTCTAGGTCTGTGTTGAGCCATTTGCTCAAAAGGGACCGTGGAAGGAAAAGCTGTGGTATGCATCAGGCAGAAGGCCTGTGTCACCCCCAAAAAATGGCTGGCTGTCCATATTGCAGTCCCCTACAGGGCACTATCCCTCTTATTGGCATAAACTGAAATTTTTAAAAGTTCAGTCCCGTTTGGTCTGTAGCCCAGCCCACTTCCTACATGTGAGGCCCATAGCTCTTTGCTGGGTAGCATCTCCCTCGGTGTGGACATAAGTAGCTGGCAGTGCTTGGCTGGAGCATCCAGTTGTAGCCTTGAGCCTCAGTGAGGAGGAGCATTGAAGGCTGCTTCTGCCATCCCCAGTCCTATTTCCACAGCTTCCTATGGACTCTTAGCAGTCCTGGAACCATTAGGCCTGTTCTGGGAAGGGTGAGAGCCAGGCCCACAGGGAGTCACCACGGGCTGTCCAGTGGAGCCAGAGCACCTGACCCTCCCCCTCAGCGAATGGGGAGCCTGAGAGCCCCTGATGAACCATCCCCAGGTAGCATGAGGAATTTGGAGAGGTGGGCTGAAGTCTTAGGCAGCCCCCTCTGACTTGGTCTCACAGCCATTTGCTGAGTGTCTGTATGTGTCAGCCACTGGGCTTTAGAGACAAATAGGTCTTGATCCCTCCTCCAAGGAGCTCTCAGTCTAGAGAGGGAGTCAGACACCTAAGCAGAAAATTAGTCTGGTGTGAACATGGACTGTGGGAGTACCCAGGAGGTGGGGCCATGCCTGCAGGGCCTCAGAGATGCCCTCTGGAAGAGGTGACCCCTGAGCTGAGTCTTAAGGGATGAGCAGGAGCTAGGCAGAGTTGGGTGGGTGGGGTGGGAGGCTTTCCTGGCCTAGGGGAGAGCATGTGCAAAGGCAGCTAGCTAAAAGCATCACACGCTGCAGAGGACCACTGGCGGGGCGTGTCTGTGGCATGTGGAGAACTGAGGTTGGCCAAGCGGGGAGGTCCAGATGACAGGGACCCAGACTGGGAAGGAGACCTGTATCCGCAGGTGAAGCCTGGGAGGAGCTCAGGGACCAGGGGCTGCCCGCCTGAGAAGAAGGGCATCGCCGTGTCTCACTTCCAGAGAATTCTCCACTTTTTTCTTTCTTTTTTTTTTTGTCTGTTTATCTGGATTATTCTTTCTTTTTTTGTTTGTTTTTCTGGTTTGTTTGTTTTTTTTTTTTCTTGTTAATATACACAGCAAAACATACACCAATTCAGCCATTTCTACAGGTCCAATTCAGTGACATTTCTCAGGTTGTGCAACCATTCTCACCATCCTTTTTTGAGTTGTTACCTCTTTTTCGTTGATTAGCATCAAGCCTGTTTTGCCCCCGTCAGTCATATAAGTTACTTTTTCTTTGGGGGTGGGGGCAGGGGCAAGCAGAAGGGAGGGAGCGCTCTTTCTCAGTTTCAAGAAGCCAAGACCTCTTGGGCCCCAACCCCACTCCAGAGCAGGGTAGGGATGGAGAGTGGTGAGCCCTTCAGAGGCCAGAGGCACTAGTCAGCAAGAGGAGCAGTCAGGTTGGAGTCTCGGGGTAGGGTCAGGCAGCTTGTCGTGTTTGCCTGTGCCCCTGGGAATTTTGACTAGAGCTCTGAACCCCTAGATTTCTAAGCGTTGCAGCCCTTTCAGAAAGCCCCGCTCTTAGAAGGAAGTGTGTGTGTGCATGGGTTTTTATGTGCATGTGTGTAGGTGTGAGTTGGAGGGGGTGTGGGGAATAGATGAGTGTCACTGCCAGCTTTGTTTTGAGGCACTCACCCCTCTGACTACTCCTGCTCTGAACTCAAGGCAGGGAAAGAGCAGGAATCAAGACTCCTCGGGCTCAAACCCCCTCTGCCCGAGTTCCCCACCTAGCAGGCAGCACAGCTGCTCCTGCACACCACCAGCTCCACTACCCCTCCTGCCTCGTCTCTTCATCCTGGTAGTCAAATCTGTAAGACGGTGTATAGGAAAACCCTGGTCAGAGAAGTTAACCCTTCTTCTAGACTTAGCTAGAAGGTGGGTACTGCCTGCATGCATATGTCTGTGTGCACATGTGCCAGCACGCGCACGTGCACATGCACACACACACACACACCCAGATGTACTAATGTGGGAAACCAGTTCGCTTGTAAAAGTAATTACCATTCTGTGGCCCTCCCTCCTCAGCCCTTTCTGGTCAGCTGGCACTGAAGGGTTCCCAGGCTACATCTTCTCTTGTTCTATAAAAATTAGGCTCAAATCTATGCAGCTCTTTCCTGGACTTCCAGGAAGGACCCTCGCAAGGAGAATTTGCAGGCATTGGCTTTTTGCTTGTCTAACTTTAAGAAAAGCTTTGCACCTTCTCCAGAACTTGCCTTGGGCCCAGCAGGGGTGGGGAGCACTCCCTGGGCTTCCCTCATTGTTGTCCTCAGCAACCTGTACTGACATCTCTTGATTCATCTCCCTCAGTGGATGGCGAGCCTTTGATGCAGCATCTGTGTTGTGTTCACTGTTTGCCCCCAGCACTGGTACAGTGCCTGCCCGGCATAAAATAGGCACCCAGGGAGTGCATGGAATGAATGAATTCTACTGAAGCAAGGCCCTGACCCAGAGTTTGGCCATGCCACACTATTCAGAGAGCCTGTGGCTCTGCCTCTGATCACAGGGGAAAGGTGGTGTGGGTCTCCATCTTCCGATAACCTGGACCCTCGGTGGTGTGGGTCTCCATCTTCCGATAACCTGGACCCTCGGCCAGGCGAAAGCTGATGTGAAAAGGCAGGAGCCAGAAGATGAGTATGCAGCTTGAGGTCAGGAAGAGCTGCTCTTACTCTGACTTGCTTGAGCGTTGGTTCCCTCTTCTGGGCAGTGAAACCCCCAGAATTGTGGGCAGTTGCTGACCCCACCCTGGCCTCTGCATCCAGACTGTAACTTGGAACTTGCCAAGGAAAAGATCACATGTCAACACTAAATCAGTGTCCCATTTTTCAAAGACAAATGCTTTTACTACGTGGAAGGAGACAGCAGGATTAACCCTTGTGGTCAGCACTGCTCCTGGAGCCAACAGCTTGGGTCCCTGGCCATGGCTGCCATTTTCCTCAGGCCCCAGTATTTTTTTCTTTTGAGGAATGTTCCAGCTGCCCTCAGTGGCTCTTAGTCTCAGTGTAGCATTCCCAGGAGAGAAGCACAGCCCCAGATCTCTAGGCTGGAACTGTCCACATAGCCCTGGTGACACTGCTCACGTGGACAGTCCTATCTTCCATCATTCTGAGTGTTTTATATCTGCTATTGTATTGGGCACATGAGTCCAGTGATGTTGCAGAGGGAATCAGAGTCAAAATGATTCCTTTTCTCACAGAGTAAGTCCAGAAAGGAAGTAGGCGAATAAATGCTTTTCCCCCAGCAGGGGGTAGCATGTAACCAGGCTCCAGACATCCCTTTGAACCTGCTGCTCCTGTAAGCAGCTTGGGAGCCCTTTTATTCACCATACATTCATTTGACGAATGTGAAAGGCCATGTACTAGGCACTGGACGCAAAGACGAGTAAAACCTAGTCCAAGACCTTCAGGATCTTACAGCCCAGAGGGGAGATTCCACAGCCACAGAGGATGCTGACTGTGGGGGCCCAGAGGAGGAGCAGCCAGTCTCCACTGGGGGCTCCTTGAGACTTGCTGAAAGAGACGGTATTTGCATTGGCCCTTAAAAATAACAGACTTGAGACGTGACGAGATGGGGCAAGGCCATGGCTGGCAGAGCCACTGTGTTGCAGCACAAATGCGGTGGGGATGGGGCAGGCACATGCTGCATGAAGAAGGAGCGCTTAGGACAGCGTGGTCTCAAAGTGGCTAGGATCTGATTGGAAGCTACAGGGTATGGACTGGATTCGAGCTGTGCGTTAATGATGGTAGCAGTGTGGAGGCGAGATAGAAGGGAGGAGATTAGAATTGAGAAGACCAGTTAGGATGCACCGGCACATCGTCATGAGAGGTGGTCATGACCCCAGCTGTTGGTGAGCAGTGGGAGAGGATGGGGGACTGAGATTTGAGTGCTAGCAGCAGGGCCTCTCGGGGCTGGGGACTTGGCTCTGGCAGCTCCCTCAGGGCCCCAAAGCAGCCCTAGCCTCCCTAAATGGTCCACCTGAACTGGTAGCTCCCCAGGCATAGGGCCCAGCAGCATGAGCGCTATGTCAGCGGACTGCAGGCCAGCCCACTGCACGTCCCAGACTCACGCCCCAAACCCGGTTTGGCGGTCTTCGGCACACAGAGCTGTCATAAAGTACGGGGCAGGCAGGCGAGCGCAGAGGAATCCCCATGAGGCTTCCCTGGATCCCTCTTTTGGCTCAGAGGGTAGAAGATATGCTGGCACTGAGGCCCTGGCTTGACCTTTACCCTGTCTCCAGCATTCCAAGGCTTTCCCCCAGAGAGAAAGAAGGGCTCAAGTACTCGAGAGCCTTTCAGATATTCTTTTTCTCTACCCTGAGTAGGTCCCACCCCAGGTCTGGGTCTACCAGGTCACTCAGGGAAGGGAGAGACAAAGCAAACTGTGTGGGCCCACCTCCTCAGCCTTCTTGTCGACTAGCCGGCTGCATGCTTTATAGTCCCAGCTCTGCCTCTGAACTGGCTGCATAGCCTTGGCCACCTCACACTATCCTAAACCAGTTGGCAGCAATTCGATTCCAACTCATGGCAGCCCCATGTGTGTCAGAGAATTTTGCTGCATAAGGTTTTTAATGGCTGTGATTTTTTGGAAGTAGATCATCAGGCCTTTTTTCCAAGGGGCTTCTGGGTAGACTCAAACTTCTGATCTCTCAGTTAGTAGCCAAGCACTTGACCATTTACACCACCCAGGGACTTCCATACCATCCTAGTCCAAGGCTATTTAGTAAAACAAAAGGGTGAATCATGATCATTTCAGGAGTCTCATCTAGCTTTCAAAAAGTCTCTGATTCTCATAGTGATTAATTCAGGCCACTTCTTGGTCCTGCTTTTAACCTAGAGTCCCCTGTCCAAGCCAGCAGCTTATTCCCTCTTTCTCCTGCTTTGTACCTTCCAGGTGAGGGCTCAGAGTATGGTGCAGGTGGGGAAGACGCCCTCAGCAGGATCCAGAGGCTGATGGCGGAGGGGGGCATGACTGCTGTGGTGCAGCGAGAGCAGAGCACTACCATGGCCTCCATGGGCGGCTTCGGCAACAACATCATCGTCAGCCACCGCATTCACCGGAGCTCCCAGACAGGTGCCGAGCCCGCTGCCGCCCGCGCCTCCTCGCCTCAGCCCTCCACCTCGCGGGGCCTGCTCCCCGAACCTGGACAACTGGCAGAACGTGGCCTAAGCCCCCGGACAGTCTCTTGGGACCAGCCTGGTACCTCTGGGCGGGAGCCACCCCCACCAGCACTGCCCCCTTCCTCCCCTGTCCCTATCCCTGTCCCCCTTTCCAGCACTGAGGGACCAATCCTGCACTGCAACCTGACCAATAACAACTACCTTCCTGACGGCAGTGGCAGCAGCAGGGGGGAAACGGCAGCCCCCAGTGGGGAGCCTCGGAACAGGTAGAGACAGGGCGTGCCTGTCGCCTGCCCTGAACCGCTCGCTGAGCAGAGACTGGACCTCACAGCTGACTGGGAACTGTACATGCTGAAGAGCTGCTGGTTGCATCAGGGAGCAGAGGAGTAGGGTGGGGTAGGGGGGTTGAGAGGTGTCAGAGTCAGCGGGTGTGAGGCAGTCAAACGGGCAAGGCCTGCCTCGGGGGACTAGAACCTTCCAGGATCTGGAGCCCAGGAGGGCCACAGTGCTGGGCTCAATATGAACTGTGGAGCAAGTGAGTATTTGTCATGAATCTCCCTCTCTGCCAGGAACAGGGGCTCAGGGGCCCTCAGCCTTGGGCAGAGAGCCTCAGAAGGGTGGACAGTCTTCCAGATCTGGGTAATGGAATCCTGGACAGAGGACAGTGGGGCAGCTTCACCTCGTCTACCTGCTGGATAGGCAGAGCCACCAGGAGCCCAAGGACAGGAGGAGTGGCTGGCCTCCAGAAAGCACCTCCATTTCTGAGCCTTCTAGAGCTCCAGCCTTTCTGTATCATCTCACCCCCCAGAGACCACAGTCTGGTTGGGCCGGGCTCCCAGGTTCCTGAGGACAGGGACTTCCTGCACTTACTACTAGGGGATAACCATGGGTGAGGTGTCAACCTGCTTTGCCTGCTACAGGATAGGGTCAAGGGACAGTAGGCAGGCCCTCAGGAGTGGGGGGTGTAGGCTGGCCCACCCCCAGGCTTGTCCATCCAGCCCCTCCCTTCCCCCAAGGGCCTCAGAGCAGCACCTGTGGGTGTCAGTATTAGCTGAGCCTAGGCCAAAGCCAGCCTGAGGCTGGGGGATGAGACTCCAGGTCAGAATGTGAGGTCTTGGTCTGTGATATAAGGTGTTGCATGTGGAATTTTGAACTGTATGTGTAGTTTCTAGTGGAGAAAATCAAGGCTCTGATTATTTTGTTTTTAGTATGAAAATGTGATTTCCTTTCTGTTTGTAACTCATCATAGAAATATTGTGGTGGGAGGAGAGGGGATAGTCTGACTGCTAATGAGGGAAACACCAAAGATCTACATCATTAAAATGATGACATGCCCCTCGCCCGGCTCATTTCTTTGCTTCCACGGAGGATGGTGGGAAAGGTGGCGATGGGGTGGGGGGTGGCGTTGAACCAAGTTACACCACACAGCTACTGTTTCCAGTGCTGTTGGCCTAGGCGAGGGGCCCTATCTGACCCTCTGCCGGAGCCAGGCAGATAGGGCTGCCGTCTGCATCATACCGTTTCTCAGGATACCACTGCCTTCTGCTTCCCAGGGGCCTGCTGAGTATTGGGGCAATGTTTCAGTGGTAGGTGGGTAGGTAAGGGTAGAAGGTCACTCATCCTGATGACTTCCTACCTAGGTCTGCAGGCCTGGAGCAAACAGACTATTCTGTGTCTGGCCCAAGAGCTGGAACTACCTGTAATAGGGCTGGCCAGGCACCTCCCGAAAGACCCCATATACTGGCTGCTCAGGTCTCTCTTTGCTTTGTGTCCTCCATATGGTGGCTGTGGCCATGGGCCTTGACCACGTCAAGTTTTAAGCCAATAAGGATGTGGGAGAAGGGTATTTCCCCCAACTCGTAGAACTGTAAAGGAAAATCAGAGCAACCCCAGGGCTTTTTGCCAGCAACACGTACTTCTTGACTATCTCGTGTGTCCAACTCTACCTGATGCTGTGGGGCATGCAGAATTATAGATTCTGCCCCAACAGAGACAAAACCAAAAAATAAGGAAGTAATACACAACAGTGAGAATAGTTATATAGTTGGGATTACTAGAATTTTCTAGGGAAATTATACAACAGTGAACTCTGGGCTAGAAGACACATCAACTAGAGTGTGAACCATGTGCCAAGGACTCAATGTGTACTATCAGTTCTCGTCACAAAAGCCCCCTGATGCGGGTACTATTATTACCTCCAGATGACACAGCTAGGCAGTGGAGCCAGGGTTGGTACCTAGGTGGTGTGATTCCAGAGCATTCACTGAAGCCACTATGAGCTCTTACAGGAGAGACTAAATATGTCAGAGAAAGGATGGGACCCTGGCTTCTCTGTTGCTTTGGGGAGAAGGGTATGAGGTGGCCTTGTGGACTGTTGCAAGGGTCCCCACCACCCACACACACTTCCCCTCTCAGAGCATGTAGTATGGTTGTGCAAGGTGGAACAAATGCGGGACCAACATCTGTTTGTCACATGAACCAACAGCCTGTTCCCTCTTCGAAATGGGGACAAGAACAACAGCGCTTCTTACCTCAGTCAGAGGAACGGGAGATCAGACATTCATGCAAGGGACATGGTTTCTCCCTCTAGCCCAGACAGCCAACTCCAGTCCTGAAGTCCTCAACTCTGAGCAGCCCCAGCCCTTGCCCTAGGAGTACTGGGAGAACGATTTCCACCTCCGCGTTCAACCCCCACGCCAAGGGCAGGAGCCCCGCGGCGCTGGGGCTGGATCGCGTTCCTACCCTTCCCCTGGCAGCTCCGCAGCCTCTTACTGCCCTCCCGGCCTCCCCCATTTCTTCCCGGTACAGCCCCCTGCCCAGCCCATGGAGACAGTGGAGGAGAGGCAGGGCTTGAAATTATTCCAAGAGAAGAAACCAGCTGTCTTAAGTGTTTTCGCTCAGACAGTTTGGGGTTAACAGGCCTAGAAGCCAGAGTGCAGAGGGGAAGTCCGACCCCTGACTGGCGACAAAACAGCTCAGGCCAAGGCAGAGGTGGAGCTCTCCGAGGTGCTGAAGCCGGCCTGCCCTCGGCCCCGCGGACTCTCCTGGCGCGGGTGAAGCCCCAGTCCTGAGGCTCTGGCCGGTGCGGCTCGCCCTCAGGGTCTAGTCCCAGGCTCCGCCCTAGGTGACCTTGGGCACCCGGCTGCCATCGCAGCCGCGATGAGCCAGCCCTCCAGACGGGGGCTGGCTGGGCGCCCCGAACCATCCAGGTGCTGGGAGAGCGGGTGCACTCCCCTTCCCGGACGCCGGGGGTGGGGGGCGCCGGCGATGGGCGGCTCCTCTCTGCCTCGCAGACCTCTCACCTGTCTGCTTCCAACTGCCCCTTCCCAGGCGGCGGGGCTCCGACGGAGCCCCTCCCCTCGGGCCACCCGACAGCAAACACGGAGCCCCGAGGCTGGAAACTCCCGTGTCTCTGCCCCGACGGAACCGGGGCGGCAGAGCCATCCCCGCTCATAATCGATGGGGTCAAACACTCGCACTTTCGCGGTCAAACAGCGAGAGGAACCATGTAGGTGAGGTCGGTGCGAGGTGCGCGACCCCCTCTGGGTCCCAGGTGCTGGGAAGAGGAGATCGCAGCCAAATGGGGCTGCCAGCTCCTTCCCCGGCCCACGAGGGGGCGCCGCGTCCCCATGACAACGCTGATGCCCCCCTCTCCTCCCTGGAGGGCAGCTCCCTCTGCTAAGCCGCCCTGGCTGCCGGTGGGCGGTGCCCCCACAACGCCCGGGAGGGGACAGCGGGCCGGCTCCGGGGAGGGGCAAGAGCGCGGGGGTCCCCGAATCCCCCGGGTGGTGCCCGCAGCGCGTCGCCGCTGGGTGGCCGGCCCAGGGCGGGCGTCGCGGCCCCACCACGATTGGCTGCTTCCCCGTGACATCACGCGGCTCGGGGAAAAGTGCGAGCGTGAGCGCGAGTCGGAGCCACAGCGCTGGGAGCCGCGGGCGGAGCAGGGGCCGCCCCTCTACACCCCGTCCCCGCCCCCGGCCCGGCCGCCTGCCCCGCCCGCCGGCCTGCGAGGCCGCCCGTCTGTCCTGCCGTCTGTCCTGTGCGAGGGGAGCGGGGCGGCAGCGGCGGGTAAGTGACTCCGCAGCCGCGCGGGGGCGGAAGGCTCGGTTGGGGGAGAAGGACGCGGGGCTCCCGGACACCCCGAGGCTTCCCGGAGGTGGGTCCGACAGAGACAGGGCTCAGAGCCTCGGGAACGAGCGCGGAGCTGGGCGCTGCAAAGGGCCGGGGCGGGGAGCTTCGCGGGGAGAAAAGCCCGGGGTCTCTCGGAGGCATCTCCAGCTGCACCTCAGGGAAGAGCTGGGCGCTCCGGAGGTCTGAGGGTGCCAGCCACAGCCCCCATGGAACCAGGGGTAGCCGTCGGGGCGGGACCTGAGCTCCAGTCTCCGACTGGCAGCCCTGCATGGCGCCGGGAGCTGGAGCCCAAGGAGCCTTTTTCCCGCCCGCCTCCCCGCCCCACGGCGCTGCCAGCCCACTCCGATTCTTGGGGGCTCCAGGAGCGACCTCGAGCCCCGACGGAAAGCACCGTGCCCTCTCCGAGCACCTTTACCCGGCTCCGGGGCTACCCTCTCTGTTGCCCAGGCGCCGAATCCGGAGATACAGCGCGAAACCCCGGGGCCCGGGGCGGAAGTGTCGGGCGCAGTGTCGTGTCATTCCCAAATTCCCTGCACTCCCTCTCCTTCCCTTAAACTCCTGAGTCTCCTCTCCAGCCTCAGGGACAAATGCAGGAGCCACAACCTTCCTGGGGCCCTGGAGTGAGCGCCTAAGAACCGAGGAAGGACCTGAGTCCCAAACCACGCCATGGCGTCTGGTGCACTCGCTCCTCCAGCTCCCGTCTGGTCCGGGAGAGGGGGCGGCAAGGATCGGAGGGAGCATAGTGTCCATGCCCAGAGGCTGCAGGAGCTGCGTGCTAGTGGCCTTGCGGGTGGAAGGGGGCAGGGCATCGGTGAGCCAGGACCCCAACGACCATGAAGGAGACGAGGAGGGGCCTCTCCCTGGGCCCGGGGTATACCCCTCCAACCCCGCCCTCGAGGTCCGCCTGAGCCCAGGACTTGAGAAGCCCAGTGCCCACTCTGGCCGCTCGGCTCAGACGGCGCCTCCCGGGTGGGGACCGAGTGAGGAATGAAGGAGGGATACACTCCCTGTTAACGGTGTGCTGCCTGCACCCTCCCGCCGGGAGACTGGGCGCCCTTGGCGGTAACATGCCATATGGCAAGGGCACGCTGCGCTGAGCCAGGTGTCCCCGCACGGCCAGGTTGGACCAATCTCGGAAAGGCCCGTCGACAGAAGTCAGTCCGAGGATGGGACTCTGTGCCGCAGTTTTGGGAACGCGGGCACCTCTGGGTGCCCAGCAAAAATGGTGTCCGAAGGTCATGAGGCATCTATCGCAGCTTGGAAGAGTGGGCTGGACTCGTTGTCTTACTCATGACCCTGCCCCACCCACAAGCCAGACCACCGCGCCTGGCCCGACCCTCCCCGCGCTCAGGCAGACGCTGAGGCCTGTCTTGCCTGAGTCTCCCAATATGGGCATTTGGAATGTGGCCGGTCACCCACTGCCGTCCTAGCATTTGCTCCTGTACCCAAGTCCACAGGTACAGAAACACCGTGTGCATCCCCCAGGCCACAGCACCCCAGACACGCACACGTATGCACATGCACGTGTCCGCCTGGCGCAGGCATGCTCACGCGCACAAGGGCGCACTGGTACCCAGGAGTAGCGGTGCACGCAGCTACTAGCGTCTACTCGCACTCCCGGGTAATCATACACAAACAACCCGCACTCGCGTTCCCGCCCACACATTTCTTGCCGGTCCGCTGTGGAATCCAGGCGCTTTAAATTTTCCCACCATGGAGGACAGTGTGAAGGGCAGGGCAGCTACGGGGTGGCGTCTGGACGGGCTGGCGTTGGGTTCTCACCAGGGGCAGATTATCCAATAGGCAAGATAAGCAAGGTCCTTACCTTGCTTACCAGGTCATCTGTAGTGAACAATTTCACATTTTTTCACCACATCAGAGATTCTGCTTCTAGGTATGGCTGGCATCTGTCTCTCTCCCAAACCCACAGCACCTTCCTACAGAGTCAAAGCCGCTTTTTCAAATTTACAACCCCTGACAGGGACGAATTACGCAGTGAGCAAGGTAAGTATGGGTTTACTTTCGTTTACTAATCTGTAGTGAACAGTTTCCCCGTGCTTTTCTTTGATGTGGTGAAACCCCTCTGAAATTGTTCAGTACGGATTGGTGAGTAAACACAAATAAGCCGGTCCTTACCTTGTTTACTGGGTCATCTGCCTCTGGTCCCCACATCCCTCTGTCAGGAGGCTTTGCCTGGGGGCTCGTCTATGCGCGGGCTTGTTGGAGGTGGGGACCGGGGAACAGATGCCACCGGCTTTAGGTCCGGAGCTGGCACCCAGGGACCGACATTGCCATCTAGTGGTGCACACAGCCCTGGGAGGCGGCTGCTCACCTCCTCAGATCCTAGGCGGGCCTGGAGCCCTGGGAACGCGCTGGATGGGCTGCAAGCAAAATGTCTGCCAGTGACTCCGAGGGCTATAGAAAGATGGCCTGGGTGGGGTAGGGAGACACTGCGCCTGGTCTTGTCTGGCAACCTCTCCAGGCTGGCCCAAAGCGGGACTAAAACTCTGGGGTTTGGAGGGACCGCAGCACCCCTTCGCCCCACCTTAGCAGAGTCAGGAGGTTGGAAAGAAGAAAAAAAGGTCTCTTCAGGGAAAGCTAAGTAGGGAAGTGTCAGGGAATGGAAGGGAACCGTCCCCAGCTCTCCGCTGACCAGCTCCCTGGTTGTGTGGTTTCAAGGGTGACAGCAGAGGCAAGAAATCAACTCTGAGCAGTAGTGCCTGGCTTCTGAGCTCTAATCCTGCCCCTGCCCCTATTTACAAACTGGGTGACTTGGGGCAAGTGAATTAATGGTATCCTTACCTGTAAAAATAGAGCAGTTCTATTCTGCACACGTCACCATGAGCCAGAATTGACTGGGCAGCAACTAACAACAACGGTGGTAAACCACCAACCCCCCTGCCATGGAGTCGATTAGACTCATAGTGACCCTATAGGACAGGGTAGAACTGCCCCATAGAGTTTCCAAGGAGCCCCTGGTGGATTTGAACCACTGACCTTTTGGTTAGCAGCCATAGCACTTAACCACTTCTCCCATCAGGGCTGCTAAAGGCTGCTATACAGATTAAGGAAACCCTGGTGGTGTAGCGGTTAAGTGCTCCGGCTGCTAACCTAAAGACAGTTCAAATCTGCCAGCCGCTCCTTGGAAACCCTATGGGGCAGTTCTACTCTATCCTATAGGGTCGCTATGAGTCGGAATCGACTTGACAGCAACGGGTTTTGGTATACAGATTAAACCAGATAATCTATATAAAAAGCTCAAAGGGATTCCTGACTCATAGTTAACGCTCAATAAACAAGAGCACTTCTGTTTTTCATATTTGGCACCTCCAGTCCTGTTCTTGTCGCAGGCCTGTGTCCTGGTTCTAGAAGGCTAAGGCAAGGATTCCTTGGGCCGGCTGGCAGGTCATGGCCTACCCACCCTGTGCTCACCTTCCAGTGCCACAGGGAGAGCAGCCTGGCCATGCTGGGTGCTATGGTCCCTCCAGTGCCGAGGGTGACACCTGAGTCTCCATTTCAGAGGCTCTGGGAGCTGAAAGGAGCTGCCAGAGCCCCCAGGAGTGGGTGGTGTCTGGTCTTTGCCCTTGACTCATTGTGCAACCTTGGGGGTGGCACCACTCTCTCTGAGCCTGTCCTCCTGTGAACCAGGTGATTTGGAACAGGCCAGCTTGAACTACCAGGCCCAGAGGCTGGATCTGTAGCTGTGTTGGTGGCGTAGGGAAGTTGGGGTCAGACTTGGAGGGTCACCTTGGCAGTGGGCTGCAGCCTTCAGTATATTGTCATGGTCAGATAGAGTTTAGGTGTCTGATCCCCATAGCTGCTCAGGAAGTGGTCCTAGGACAGGAACCCTCTCTATTTTGCAAATGAGAAAGGGGAGCTGGCTTGTCTAAGGCCAGCCAGTTAGAAGTGGCAGACACTGGAGCCCTAGCTGCAGGGCTCTGCTCCTTCCCCCACACCGCCACTCTGCGCTCCCTCTTTGTCTCACACACAGACGCACAGGCCGAGTATCTGACAAGGCGCTGTGGGGCTGGCGTGGCAGTGATGGGCCCATGTGCGTGTGTAATGCAGCGCGTGTTGGCGGGTGTGAAGGAGGCTGGGCTGCATGCTGCCTTGGCACCACACGCTGGGCCTGAGCCTCCTCACGTGTTTGGAAGAGGAAGGGGGAGGGAGCCAAAGAAGAGCCAGGTGGGCGGGAGGGCAGGCTCAGGGGAGGGACCTGTGCCGGGAGGACCCCAGAGGAGCCCCAGCTGGGGTACAGTTGGCGTGTGCTTGTGGGGTAAGGGGTACCAGAAGCAGCTCCTGTCTTCCCTCTGGGGTGATCTTTTAACCCTTTGGCTTCCCTGTTCAGCCATGGATCCGGCCCTGGCCCTTGGGAGCTGTGTGTGTCCTTGGGCCCCTCAGGCTTCTGATTCCTCAGGAGTCTCAGCTCCTAGGAGCTGATGAAACTATAGCCAGAGCTCCCAGCTCCCCTGCACTGCCCCTGCCCAGACCCTGGGGTTAGGGGAGAGAGCTCAAGGGAGGGGACGTTGCAGGGATATGTATCTCCATAGGCCACTCCACTCCTCATCCTTGAGGTTCCCAGCTCCTCACTGGGGCCATCCTTTGGTCCTGGGAAAGCCTTCTCCAGGTGGACTCATGGCCCCTGTAGCTCTTTGATCCTCCCTGTTAGAGTCCTTAGCTATGGGACTGCGCTCCCTCCTCCCCTATATTCACCCTTGAAGGCAACTTGAGGGTACAGAGCTGTGAAACAACGTTGGTCAGTTTTCCTGTGCCTCAATTTCCTCATCTGTATGTAGTAAAAGATAACAGTATCTACTTCAGAGGTTTGTTGCAAGGATTAAATGAGTTAATAGGAACAAAAAGTGTAGAAAGTGCCTGGCACTTAAAAAAAAAAAAAGGGAAAACGTTGCTGTCGAGTTGATCCCGACTCATAGTGACCCTATAGGACAGAGTAGAACTGCCCCATGGGTTTCCAAGACTGTAATCTTTATGGAAGCAGACGGCCACATCTTTCTCCAGCAGCGCCTGGTGGAGCACTTAACCAATGCACCACTATGGCTTCTGCCTGGCACTTAGTATGCAGTAAGTGTTAGCTGCTAATACATACTCTTGTATTATTGGCTTTGTCTCCAGTGCCTTGGGTAGGGATTAGAAAGCCAGACCTCTGGTAATGTTTGGTTAAGAAAGGACTGTGCGAGCTAAGGAATGAACTCCTCTGACAGGAGTCACACCCACATGCTGACCTCTCCAGCCTCCTCACCCTCAACTCCCTGGGTGCTATTCACACTGGCCTTATGTCCATGCCTCACACATGCTTTGGGCCTTTGCTCTGGCCATGGCCTTTGGCTGGGCCACTCTCTGCTGCTCTTCGTGTTGCTGCCTCCTGGTCATTCATCCAGATCACCTCCTTGGAGAGGCCTCCCTGATCACCCAGCAAGGAACTTTCGCTGCCCTGTCCTCTGACTCGCTACGTACTCTCACCCTGCCTTATTTTTTTTATCTAGCACTTTCTACCCACTGAAATTATTTAGAAAATTTGTTGCTTGTGTTTTTGTACATCTCACCCCCTTAGACTATAAGCTTCATGAAACTGGGGACCGTGTCAGTCTCATTCACTTCTGTAAACTCAGCACCCAGAACTGTGCTTGGCACACAGTAGGTGCTCAACAAATGTTGAGTAAAGGAACGGTTGGAACAGCCTTCTCTAAAGTTCTGCACGGTGATATCCCTCTGTCACCTCAACTCCAATTTACCCTTTCCTGATTGCCCCGCTACCCACTTCAGTGGCTCACTCCTTTTCTCTCCTCTTCCTCCTCTAGACACTGCCTGCCCGCCCCTGATAACCAAGATGGCAAACTTCACACCAGACAATGGTAGCTCAGGCAACCAGTCTGTGCGCCTGGTCACTTCAACGCATAACCGCTATGAGACGGTAGAGATGGTGTTTATTGCCACAGTGACAGGCTCGCTGAGCCTGGTGACTGTC
Organism: Elephas maximus indicus; assembly: GCF_024166365.1. Taxonomy (NCBI): domain Eukaryota; kingdom Metazoa; phylum Chordata; class Mammalia; order Proboscidea; family Elephantidae; genus Elephas; species Elephas maximus. Next base: position 101,875,643 of record NC_064825.1, on the reverse strand, counting down.
GTAGGGAACATCTTGGTGATGCTTTCCATCAAGGTCAACAGGCAGCTGCAGACAGTCAACAACTACTTCCTATTCAGCTTGGCATGTGCTGATCTCATCATAGGCGCCTTCTCCATGAACCTCTATACCGTGTACATCATCAAGGGCTACTGGCCGCTGGGTGCTGTGGTCTGTGACCTGTGGCTGGCCCTGGACTATGTGGTGAGCAATGCCTCAGTCATGAATCTTCTCATTATCAGCTTTGACCGATACTTCTGCGTTACCAAGCCCCTCACCTACCCAGCCCGACGCACCACCAAGATGGCAGGCCTCATGATCGCTGCTGCGTGGGTCCTGTCCTTCGTGCTCTGGGCGCCTGCCATCTTGTTCTGGCAGTTTGTGGTGGGCAAGAGGACAGTGCCTGACAACCAGTGTTTCATTCAGTTCCTGTCCAACCCAGCGGTGACCTTTGGTACAGCCATTGCTGCCTTCTACCTGCCCGTGGTCATCATGACGGTGCTCTACATTCACATCTCCCTGGCCAGTCGCAGCCGGGTTCACAAGCACCAGCCTGAAGGCCCCAAGGAGAAGAAGACCAAGACCTTGGCCTTCCTCAAGAGCCCTCTGATGAAGCAGAGCGTCAAGAAACCCCCCACAGGAGAAGCCACTCGAGAAGACCTGCGCAATGGGAAGCTAGAGGAGGCCCCTCCACCAGCTCTGCCACCCCCACTGCGTCCAATGACTGAGAAAGACACTTCCAATGAGTCCAGCTCAGGCAGCGCCACCCAGAACACCAAGGAACGACCACCCACAGAGTTGTCCACTACAGAGGCCACGGTACCTGCCACACCCGCCCCTTCCCGACAGCCACGTGCCCTCAACCCGGCTTCTAAATGGTCCAAGATCCAGATTGTGACGAAGCAGACAGGCAACGAGTGTGTGACAGCCATCGAGATTGTGCCTGCCACGCCAGCTGGCATGCGTCCAGCGGCCAATGTGGCCCGCAAGTTTGCCAGCATTGCCCGCAACCAGGTGCGCAAGAAGCGGCAGATGGCAGCCCGGGAGCGCAAGGTGACTCGGACCATCTTTGCCATCCTGTTGGCCTTCATCCTCACCTGGACACCCTACAACGTCATGGTCCTGGTGAACACCTTCTGCCAGAGCTGTATCCCTGACACGGTGTGGTCCATTGGCTACTGGCTCTGCTATGTCAACAGCACCATCAACCCTGCCTGCTATGCCCTCTGCAACGCCACCTTTAAAAAGACTTTCAGACACCTGCTACTATGCCAGTATCGGAACATCGGCACCACCAGGTAGGCAGGCAGGGTGCTCTAGGAGGTGGTCAGTCGTGCGTGTGTTGGGGGACCGGATGGTTCACCTGCTGTGGTGGAGAGATTTGGGGGCACCTGTCCATGCTCTGTGGAAGAGAAGAACTGAAGTCCTGAAGGCCCCATGAGGTTCAGAAGGAGGTTCTGGCTGGATTCAGAAGCCAGATCTCTGGCTCAGGCCAAGGAGGCCCAGCCCTTGGGAGTGTCTGAACCGGAACTGCCTGGCCCATTTCTGCTGCCCTGCCTCAGGGAGCTGGGGGCCCTGGCCTGGGTGGGCATCTGCCCACTGTGAACAACCATCAGCATGGCTGAAAGAATTGACATCTGGAAGGGAGCAGACGCCAGAACCTCTCTTGGGAGGAGCAGAGGAGCTAGTCCTTAGGAATGGAAGAGGGTGGAAGGGTGAGGTCCTCCATTCTGCTATAAACGGTGCTTTCTGCCCCCTGCATGTAGGCTCAGCCCCTTCCCCCCAAATCCCACTCCAGGGCCAGAAATCTTCCCTCCCTGCAGCTATTCATCCAGGCCCTGGTTTGGGAGGGTGCTCTGAGACCTGCCCCCACAGCACTGCTCTCATCACAAGCAAGGTGGAGCAGCTGGGAGATTCAGGGATTCACACTCGGGAACCTGAGGTCTACCTCCCTGGGGCCCCAGGCTGAGCCAAGAATGGTCTGTATTACTCTGAAAACTCCCGCCTCCCACCCCAAGAAGAGGGCTTGTCCCAGGTCACACATCTGAGTCAGGATGGTGAGGTGGTGAGCAATGTTCCCATCTGCCCTCTTCAAATCTCTGGCCTCTGCAGTTCCAGGGAGGCCCAAGGGTCCCAAGGGAAGAGAATTGGGGAGAACTTGTTGACCCAGACAGGCCTCAGTGAGTGTGGGGGAAGCAGGCAGCCCCCATCTCTACTCTCCCCAATGGGTAGGACTTTCCTGATTGGCAGTGGGCTGGACCAAAAGACCTTTGACTGGAGGTGATGGAGGGGGCGCTGAGATGGGAGTTAGTTCTGGTTTGTCTTTAGAGTGAGTTCCATCCCCCAGCCCTGGAGTGGCCCCTGGGATTGCTAAGGGCTGCAAGGCTTAGGGGACTAGGGGCAGGGTGTTAGTTGGTTAAAAGTTCAGTAAGGGGCCCTGGGAGAAATTTCCATAAACCTTCTGCTATTTCCATGAGCTCTGGGGAGCATGCACCACCAAGCCCCCAGACCCTTAAAGCCACTGGTTCCTTCAGCCTGGTCTTTCTCCCCATTTTCCTACCCCCATACAAATTTCCACAGCAGACTCCCTGGGAAGGGGCTTTTATATATTAAAAAAAAAAAAAAAAGCTTTTATTGGGGGAAAAAAAGTGGTTTATTTTTTTTGTTTCTTAGTAATGGCGTCATTGTGGGGAAAAACAAAGGGGTAGGGGAGAGGGGAGACAAATACTTTTGGGAGGCAGCCCAAGCTTCCCAGAATCCTTTGTCCCACCCTATGCCGGGTGCTTGGGGGGTGGGGGCGGAGGAGTGAAGGGGAAGAGGCAAGTGTGATTGATAAAGCTCATGAGTAGAAAAAAGGCACTGGTGGGTTATATCTTGGGCCTTTGGGAGGGTAAAGCCAGGGGCTTCTTGGCATCCCGGCCTGGCCTCTAGTCCTTTCCTTTCCCTTTTTTGGCTGTAAAACAAGAAAGATAGACCTTATTAACAGGGTTAGGACAACCTAGTAGAGACCCCACTCCACCACACACCCCCACACACCCGGGAGAGGAGAAAATTCTGCCTAGTGGTTCAGAATGAGCTAACCCCAAAGCTGGTTGGATAGTGCAGCCCTTCTGATGCCCAATATTCCCCACCCCTGTAACCCAAATCTTCACTTGGGATCGGACTTGAGTTGAAGTTCCAGTCCTGGTCACAAAACCCCTTGAAAGTCACCTCAGAAGTGGCAGATTCACCCCTGCCCTGCTGGCCTCTCTATGCTGTTTTGAGTCAGGAGTGAGCTAAGGGAGGGGGAAGCATGCTTGAAAGGGCCGACCTGACCAAATGCTCCCATTGGCTGGAGAGAGGACAAAGCCAAGCCCTTCTGGGGCAACTGCCCTGGGTCCTAAGCCAAGTGCTTCAATAGGAACAGCTTGAGTTTGTCCCCATTTGGCAAGGATTTAACATTTCTGGATCACTTTTTGTGGGCCACCCAATATACGTGTCCCATGGATAAGATTTCTTGACAAATAGGAAAACTGAGTCCAGAGATGTCCTGAGGTCAAACACCAGGATCAGGAGTCAAAACTTCGGGCTTAACGATTCCCCTCACAGGTAGAGCGCAATCCCCTGCGAAGACCCCACCCTCTCCGCTAACCTTTGGCCTTGGCTTTGGTCTTGGGGGTGCAGGGCTTCATCACAAGGATGGTCTCCTGGCACTGGGCATTATACCGCGCCTTCTTCAGGGTGCCTTGGCGGGCTTTGGTGCCTGTGCCCCCATCACACGCACCCCAGCTCTCAAACTTGTACTTGCAGTCGGCTGTCGGGAAAGTGCCGGGCTCAGGAGTAGGAAAGCCTGTAGCCTCCCTCCTCCAGCCCGCGCGGGTTTGAGAGAGCCTGTGCAGCCTCTGCGCCTGCGCCCCACCTCACCTCCGAACTCCTTCTTCCAGTTGCAGGGCACTCTGCACCGGATGCGCTGAGTCTGGGCCCCGCAGGTGCCCTCGCGGAAACCCACGCCGCAGTCCTTGCTGCTAGGGGTGCAGGGACCCCAGGTCCACTCAGCGCACTCGTTCCCCGGTCCTCCCTTCTTCACCTTGTCTGCAACGCGCGCAACAGAGTTCAGGACCCGGGTCATAGAGGGACTCCCTCGGGGAACCCCTAAGCTGGGGTTTCGGGCTCGGAACTCAGGCAGGAAGTCCAGAGGTCGCCAGGCCTCACCTGCGCGTCCCTAGACCGCCTCCTACCACCCTCTCTCCCGGAACACACACATCACCTTTGTTTTTGGCCACCGCGGAAGTGAGCGCCAGTAGGGCGAGGAGAGCGAAGAGGAGGAAAGCTCGGTGCTGCATCCTGGGGGGAGAGCAAGGGTCAGAGCGCCCCCGCCGTCCCCTTCCCCAAGGAGGGCCGCGTACGTGGACCTCCTATCCCCACATCCCCCATTCTCCAGGCTCCAAGGCTAGGGACGCTAAGGTTACGGCGAGGAGGACGTGAGACGGCCGCCCCTCGCCGCGAGCCCGGGATGCCCGGGCGCACAGCCGGAGGCTTCTCCCTGGGTCTCCCTGGGGGATGCCTCGAGCCCGGGACGCGGCTCAGACCCCCACCCTGCATCCGGCCCCCAGGTCGGCAATGGCCGGTGGGCCGCGGCCTTCGCGCGCCCCCCGGTGCCCCGCGCGCTCACTCGCTCGCTGCCCGCACTGCTTCGCTCCCTCCCGCGCCGGGCCCGTCCCGCTCCGGCCGCTGCGGCCCCTTTTGTCTCCAGAACCGGTCTGAGCCGGTCACATGGGCCCCCGCCCCCTCTAACCTCCCCCACCCGGGAAGGACCCGCCCCGCCCCCTTGCCTCAAACCCGCACCGCCCCCGACCCCGGCGTCCCCGCCTCCGCTCCCGCCCCGCGCGTCTGTCCCGGCTGCCCCGGGCTGTCTCTGCATCCTCGCCGCGTTCCGCCGGTGCCCTCCCGGCCCAGGTCTGCGTCCTGCCCTGAGGGACTCCCTGCCCGCCACCCCTAGTTTTGAGCTCCCCGGGCCCCTGCCCTCTGCTCCCTTCCGGTGTTCCCAGACCCGGGGCCGCCCCCTTTCCCCGTTGAACACTTTCAGCCTGGTCCGCGCTCAGTCCTAGGCTCCCTTCGCGCAGCGGAGCCTCCGACGGACAGGAGGGAGAACCGAGCCCTGGGTGTGTCATAGGCCCAGGCGCCCCACGTTCGAGCCTGTGTGCGGTCTGCGCTCCGCGAACCCCCACTGGACTGTTAAGCCCGTGTGGCCCGCGCGAGACCCGATCCCGACGAGGCCCCGCTCCACCTCCCAGCGTCTGCTGGGCCCCTCAGCGCCCCCCTCTTGGTGGTGCAGGAGCGCCAGGCCCCATCTCGGATTGTTTCCCCAAGTTTGGAGGGAGATTCTCTGCTCAGTGTTGGGGGGGCGGGCCCGAGACCGGGGAACCCGAGAAATTGACCGGATTGAGGGCGCAGGGGCGCAAGCGCTTGTTGTGAAGCGCAGGCTGGGCGGGCTATGGCTTGGGGAGGAGGAGCCCGCAGGCCTGGATTTGGTAAAACCTGAAGCTGACAAAAGCCGTCTGAGAAGTTCCAGACCCAACCACAGCGCTGGCTGCAATGCCCACCCCTCCTACCCTGAGGCCTCAGGGTTCACTTCACCCAATCCCCTAAACAGGGGCAGCAACTGAAGCCGGGGGGAGGGGGCTTGCTCAAGGCCACAGGACAAATGGACCAAAGGCCTCATGGACCAAAGGCCCCGGGCCTCCTCCGCCCCACCTCTTTCATTGTTATCGCCCCAGCGGGAAGCGGGAAGCGGAGGCAGCCGGCCCCTCCCCCGGCCCGTGGAGCTAGGCCGCTGGACAGAGGTCAGCTCCTGGCCAGGCCCTGGACCCCACCCCGAAACGGAACCCGAGCCCCCAGAAAAGAAGGTCTGTGTTGATGGTATCCACTCCCCGCCCTGAGGATAACCCAGCTGACCCCGCTGCTCCTCGACGTCCTCCCCACCCCAAAAAAAAGAGCAGAAAGGAAAAAAAAAAAAGTCCACTTTACTGAGTCACACCCAGCTGTAAACATGTCACCGTGAGAGCCCTGCCCTCACCCCCCAGGCCACACAGTTCCAATGAAATGACTGGGTACAGGGAGAGGGTCACCGGGGGAGATGCCAAGCAGGGCAGGCAGGCAAATGCAGCAGGCTGTTTCCGGGAGGATGGAGTCAGGGCGGGAGAGGGGCTGATCTCCCCCAGCCTCAGGGCGGGGGCCCCAAAGGACCAGGTGGCTTAGAGACCTCTTCCCCAAAGGCTTCCTCTGTGACACTGACTCACAGCCCCTCTCCCCTAACTCCAGGAGGGCTTCGCCTGCGATGAGGGTGAGGCTGCTTGGGCCTGGCCCAGCCTAGTTTCCTGTTCCATGAGCCTCTGGGGTAGGCTGGAGCCTTGTGGGGACAGGTGAGACCCCCAGCTCCTCAGAGTCCAGCCTTGGTCTGGGTGGCTCTGCAGGGGCAGCACGGGGCTCCTTCCCTGGGGCCTGGGTCCCCCCGTGGCTTCCAAGTGGAATGTGGCAGTGAGGTGGGCAGGAAAGGCGCTCATCCTCCAGCAGGCACTGTCCCTCCTCAGCTGCCCACCGTGGGCCTCGCAGCTACACAGCCGTCTCCTGGTCCTCCCTCTGGATCATCTGGTAGTGCTGCCGGTTCTCCAGGTAGGCTGCCAGCTCTGTGTCCTGAGCCTTCTCGGCCCGCTGCCGGGGAGTGTCACCCTGCAAGAGGGAGGGCTGCTGTCAGCCCAGGCTCAGAGGGCAGGGCTCTTCCCTCCTGGCTGCCTGGGGAAAGGGACCAGCCCTCTCCTGCTGGCCTGGGTTTCCCAGGGTCTATTCTGTGTCCACTGAAGGACAGCTTCCAACTCCCGAAAGCCGCTCACCCCCACAGGGAATGTAGGGTTTGCCTGGCCGGGGCCCTGCTGGCCAGCTCACCTGCTGGTCCGTCTTCATGAGCGAGGCCCCGGCCTCCACGATGTAGTGGCAGATGGTGCGCTGACCCAGGGCTGCAGCCTGGTGTAGACAGGTCTCCCCGCTGGGGGAGCACGGGTGGGCTGTGGACCCGGCCAGTCCTCTGGGCCCTCCTGGCTGTCTCCCGAGGGCCATCAGAAAGGGCAGGAAGCTCGGGGTGTTGGGGCAAGGGGAAGGGCTGCCCAGAGGATGGCAGACATGGCCAGGGAGGGTTTAGGGGCTCTGATCAGCAGGCCCACACAGGAGTGGCTTCCAGGGTAACCTGACCCTCCACTGCCCAGATACTCACTTTTCCTCCACAGCATCTAGGATCTCCGTGGGGGCTGGAGGACAGGGGAGGGGTCAGAACGGCCTGGCCACCTTCTCTCCTCCCACCCGGCCTGACCCTAGGCGTCAGCTCACCATGGTCCAGCAGGTATCGGACCACCTCCTTGCTCCCAGTGCTGACAGCGTGGTGCAGGAGCGTGCGCCTCCGCTCGTCCCGGTGTGTGAGGTCACCTCCGGCTCGGTGCAGCTCCTGGAGCTGGGGGCAGGAGGCAGAGCATGCTGGGGGTCCGCAGGGTCACCCCTCCTTCCAGCCACATACACTGGCACAGGGCCTGATGCTAGCACACTTGTGCACATGCCTCCCTAGAGACCTCAGGGGCCTTTCTGGAGTGTCAGGGGAAAGAGACGGGCTTCTCTCACCCTGGGTGCCTGTGGCAGAAGCACTTACAACCTGGCCCTGGGGCCTGTGTTTCCTGGTAGATTCACTCCTTTCTAAGCACAGGGGTAGGCTGGCTCAGTAGGAAGCTCGTCCTCAGAGCCTGGCCTGGGACCCAACCTAAGAGTTACCTATTATGGCCCGGACAGGGAAAGGGGCATACACAGGGGGGAATGGGACAGGCACCACAGAGACCCTGCAGAGGGCCAGACAGAGACAGCGCCTGAAGAAGCCAGCTCTCAGCCCAGCCCCAAAGCCCCCTTCAGCCCAGGGGAGCCCTGGAACTGGTACCTTACAGAAGTCGTTCCTCTTGGCAGCCTCAATCAGCTCTTCCCCTGCATAGAACACCTGCCCATTACACTCTGGGGGTGGCCTTGTGTGTGCGTGAACACACAGAAGCTGCCCTGTGTGCAAGGAGGTAGACCTGCTGGGGCACGTGTGTGGAGGCTCACATGCGAATGTGAGCTCATCTGTGTAAGGCTAAGGCTGTCTGGGCCTGCACCACCCACCCCAGCCAGCTTCACTGGTATGACTGGGGAAAGAGGAGAGGGCCCCGGAGGGACAGGCCTCACCTTTAGGGGGTGTGGCATCCCCTTGGAGCAACCTGTGAACAGAGCAGGATGAGATGGGATGTGCCGGCATGGCTGGCCGGCCCCCACCCAGCCCCAGCCTGGGGTGCCCTTTGTTCTTTCAACAGTTTATTGAGTGCCTACTACATATCAAGCCCTGGTCTAGGCACCAGGGGTACTGCAGTGAACAAGACAGATGTGGGACTGGCTCTCATGGAGCTTCCATTCTAATACAGGAGACACACAAGGAAACAAATACTTTGACATATGTAAGTGCTCTGAAGACCAGAAAACAGGGTAGTGTAACCGAACGACTGGGAGACGGTGGTAGCTTCAAACAGGGTCCCAGGAAAGACTGCTCTGAGGAATGCTGAACTGAGATTCGAATCAGGGGTGGGCAGCTCCGTGAAGGGTGGGGGAGTGTGTTTTAGGTAGAGGGAATAGTAAAGTCCTGAGGTGAGCAAACTTGAGGTCTCAGAGAACAGAGACATGAGTGGGGCTGGTCTGTGGTGACAAGGAGGCGGCTCTGGTGCCGTCAGAGATAGCCAGACCCAGGGAAAGCATGACTGACCTAAGGGCTGCTGAGAGGGAAGGTTCTAGGCTGGGGAGCAGCCTGGTCTGGTCTGCAATTTTACAGGCCACTTAGGCCGCCGAGTAGGGAATGGGCCATAGTGGGCACACGTGGACACAAGGCAGTACGACAGCGGGAGATGCGGGGTGTGGTGGCTTGTGGGGTGGGGGCAGGTGAGGAGGAGTGCTTGGATATTGAGGGAGCAGACAGGACTTGCTGAAGGATTAGATGAAGGGCTGGGAGAAGAAAGAAGTCAGGGATGGAGCCCACGTCTTTGAGCACCAGGCTGAAGGGGGACGACCAGAACTGTCAGGGTGGAGGCCTGTGAGTGAGGTGGGTTTTGGCCAGATTCACTGACACCATTTAGTCAGCCAGTGGAGAGGCTGGTGGGCAGCTGGCTGGAGGTGTGTTTCTGGTGCTCAGGAAGGGGTTGGGCTGCAGGCAGGAATTGAGGAGTCGCTAGGGACTCACCGGGGCGTTGGTGAGCACGGGGAGGTGGGGAGAGGGGAGGTGGGGGTGGGGAGGTCAGGCCGAGCCGATGCCCCCAGCAGCTCAGGGTCCAGGATATAAATCTCGTCCTGTGCGATCTCTGTCACATAGTTGAGGTGTTCCTGTGGGTGGGGAGGGTCGGGTCAGGGCAGCAAGGCCAACAGACCTGGAGATGCCTCTGCTACAAAGCATGAAAACTGAAAAGAGGCAGCCAGCCGAGGTGGCCCTGCTAGACCCTGCTCACCTTCCCCTCCCCACGCTCCTCCTCTCCACTCGTGCCACCCAAGGCCTGTCCCTGACCTTGCATACTGGACCTACCACCTCTGCCTCTTCCCAGCACTGTGCTTTTCTTCTGGCCAGATGCCTTTTCTTTTCTCTCCCGGATCACACCTGTGCTACGAGGCTCTCCCACCCACCCAGCATGGCCTCCTTCTCCTGCTGGTACCACCCTGCACACTGCTGCTTGGAGGACAAGGCCACACACTCTCCATGGCCACGACAAGTGTGAGTGCACAGCAGGGTGTGCGAGAGGCAGGGGCCAGCTCGGCTGTGGACAGGCTAATAGGGAACACTCCCCAGGAGAGGTGCCGCCAGGTCCCTGGATGCAGTGGTAGCTCACCTGGGCCCGGTCGATCCTGTAGAAACGGCTGGCAGTGGTTGCTGTGGAGAGAGGGACAGTGAGCTTCCTGAGAATGAGGGGGTCCTTGCCCAGGCCCAGGGCCTCTGCTCCCCCAGGAGGTGGCAGGATGGGGCCGAGGACTGCCAGGAGCTGACCCTTCAGGGTAGGACTCACCATCCAGGAAGCACCACTTGGGGGACAGTTTCTGGCATGTTGGGGACCTTGCTCCAGCACTATCAGGCTCCTGTTGAGAGAGAACAAAAGTTCAGGGCTGAGAGGGGACTGGGGCCAGGGAGAGAAAGACCGGGAGCAGGTAGGCACAGGCACAGACTCGTATGGGGGAGGAGGCCGGCCATCAATTCCCCACCACCTTCTCAGCCAGGCACCCCCTTACCTGCTGGAGCCTCTCGATGTGGGCGCGGCAGAGCTCGAGGTCGCTATCTCCTGGGACCACCACAGTGCCCAGGGGCACGGCTGGAGGACAGAAGGGGCCTTCAACAGCTGGCTAGAGCCCACTGCCCTGCCCTCAGGGTCCTCCACCGCTCTGCCACCCCTGCCTCAACCCGATCTAGCTGGTTACTTACAAGCCTCCTTGAGCTGCTCCTTGTCATAATGCAAGGCTTCGTAGTCATGCATGCTGACTCTGCTCACCTGGATCCGTAGCTGCTCGGGCACCGGCTGCTGGCTGAAGGGCGGAGGCAGGAAGGGGGCTCAGCCACAGGCCCCACCCCAGGGGCACCAATTCTGGGCTGGGCACCAAGCTCAGCAGGAGAGGAAGGGCCTCCCACTCCCAACTGCCCTGGACAGAGGCAGAGGCCCTGCCAGTCCCTTGTATAGCTGGGGAAACCAAGGCCAGGGAGCCCGTAGTGTCTTGGCCTCTGGCCCACAGCAAGTGGTGGCTGGGGCTGGGGACGTACTCGCTATGTAGGGGGGCAGTGCTCCGCCGCTTGGCCTTTTGCACCATGGTGGCCTGGTTGCGCAGGGTGATCCGAATGCGTGAGGCAGCGAGCTTGCAGGGCTCGCCATCCACCTGCACCGGGATGGCCTTGAACGTGGTGAGCACCACCTCGCGGCACTGCGTCAGCCGCTCGCCGTGCCCCCCTACCTGCAGCGCTGCCTGCAGCAGAGGAAGCTCAGGTCAGGGGGGTGGGGCATGCGGCGGGGAGGCCACCAGTTCTGCTCCTTCAGGGGGTGCTCTGACCAGAGAACAAAAGTGAGGTAGTCCCCGGCCAGAGAGGGGAAGGAAGAGTGAGAGCCAAACAGAAAGGGGCAGTGAGGGGTCCTGGATAGACAGAGGAGAAGAGGGTGAACCCTCCATCCTGGCCAACGAGGGGAGCGTGGGTGACCCTCCCACCTTCAGAAAGTTGGCATCTGGGAACAGGCAGGGGCCACCGCAGAGCCAGGGCTTCCAGGCAGGCCCTGTGCTTGCCCACTCACCAGGGACGTCATGGTGAAGCCAATGACCTCGAGGTAGCCGTCATCATGCCGCTGGGGCTCAAAGTCGTGGTGCTCCCCGGGGTGGCCCCAGGGCATGGTGCCCGCACAGTACCTAGAAGGAGGGCAGCGAGGCTTCAGAGGCCAGTCTCTGCAGGATGGAGACAGCAGGGCCCCTACCCCAGCCTGCCCTCCTCACCTGGGGATGTTGAGGAAAACAATGCACTGGGGTTTCAGCTCCTGAATCTTGGGGGTCAGGTCAGTTCCATCACACTGGAAATAAGAACAGGGAAGGGGGTTGGGGGTAACATGCAGAGGCGGCCTCCTCCTTCTCCTTGCTGTCCCCCATGCTGCCTGCCGGCCTCGCCCTGCTCACCACCACTCGGATGTGCTTGGCCAAGTCCTTGGAGCTGCCCGTCAGGAAGTCGGAGAAGGCTGTCTGTGAGAGGCGGAGGCGTCACCATCTGGCGACAGGGACCATCCCTCCTCATTGCCCTGGCAGATACAGGGGACGGGGGCACGGGTGGTAGAAAAGGTGGGCACGGGAGGGCGGTGCTGGCAGGCCCCCGACTCACCCCAGCATAGAACATCTTGTTCCGGAAGCGGCTGTTGAACTTCTCCGGGTTGGCCTCTGGGTGGAGACAAGAAATGAGGGACAATCAGCCACTCGTCCAGGTTGGGGTGAGGACAGACGGCTGGGGATGACTGTCATTTACTGGGGAGGGAGGGGGGCCTGAGCCTGACTCTCTTCAGGGACACTCCTGTGCCCACCGCCCCCGCCTCCCCGCCCCGACTTCCCAAGGCTGCCAACCTCGCGACTCGTGAAACTCCAGGGTGACGTGGGCATCAAAGCCCAGGCTGAAGTAGTTGTTGAAGACATCCAGGGGCAGCTGGAAAAGGTCGAGGGACTAAGATGAGGGTGGGGCCTTGCTCACCCAGGGACTTTCAGGGCCTTTCTCCCAGCACAGTTAACAAAATCTTGGAAGCTCTTGCTGCCCTTCCTGCCCACATCAGGCTCTGCCCTGCTCTACCCAAAGCTTCTCAGGGAGCTTCCCCAAGTGCCTGGGGTAAAAGAGCACCCAGGTCCCTGGGAGCATCCTCTCCTCAGCTGTTTCCTTCCACAGCACTGTTCCCGACATGTCTATCTTGTAAAAGCCCCACGAGAGCAGGAACTGAGTTTTGTTCACTGCTTACAAGGCCTGACAAGTAGCGGGTACTCAGTAAAGAGGTGCTGAGGCCTGAATGCACAACCCTTTTGTGACGTGAACACCATAATGCCCACTATGCAGATGAAGCAGCGAAGCTTGGAGAGACAGACATCCACCCAAGAGATAACGACCCACCAGCGAGAGGGAGGGTGGGGTCCCTGGGAGCCCCAGACACCAAGGCGTGGAAAGGGCCTGAGTCCTGAGCATGGAGGCTGCCCTGACACCCCTGCCCTGCCCTGGCTGACCCACCCGGTCGGTGGCACCCTCGTCACGCTCCTCAGGCCCCGCCTCAGGGTTGGGCTCAGCTTGGAGGTCCCAGCGGTCAAGCTTTACCACATTTCCCTCTTCTACGTGGGAGAGGATCTTGGATACAGGCTCATCTGTGTAGCCCTGGTGGGAGGAAGTAGGGTCTAAACAGCTGCCATGGTTGGAGACCCCCCTGCCGCATGGCCGCCCTCCAACTGGCCTGCCCTCCTGTGGGCTCTTACCCCTCCCCAGTTGAGGGTACGGGCCAAGTCGTTGCCTGTACCCAGAGGTAGGATGGCAACAGGGGGTGGTGGTTTCAAGCGCAGCTGGTCCAGGGTGGAAAGAATCCAGCCGACCTGAGGAAGGCAGGGCAGGAGGCCCATCACGCCCTGAGGGAGGCCCAGGCTTCAGCCCAGACCCTGTGGCCCCAGGAGGAGCACCCACCGTGCCGTCGCCCCCACAGGCCAGGATCCGCAGGTTGTGCACTTTGCGGTACATCTCCAGCCTAGGGTTGGGAAGACAGGCATGCGGTCAGGGTGTGTGTGCTCTGAAAGCCAGGCCAGCCCTTCACCAGCCCCTGGAACCTTGGCAAGTACTCACGCCTCTTTGGGCCCTCCCTGGCTCAGGTCAAAGACTTGCCGGGGATTGAGATACCAGAGAAAGGACTGGATGATCTTAGCGCCCTGTGGGAAGGCAGGAGCCAAGAGGTGTTGGGAAAGAGGGAGACAGCGAGGAGGCAGTCGGGGTGGAGGACCAAGGGGGAGAAGTATGTGGCTGTGGGGCCAGGCCCAGAAAGATGGATACAAGGTAGGACTTTCTCAGATCCCTGCCTAGGAAAGAGAGAACGGGCAGACACCTGAAACGGAGCCTGGGCAGAGTTGTTGGGAGGTAGGCTTGACCCCAACCCCACCCCGCAGTCCTCAGTGGAGCGAGAAGGCTGCACCTACCTGGTTGCCCCCACTCTTGGGGTTCACAAACACCAGCAGGGGCTTCATGAGCGGGGATGGGGTGGGCCTGATGATGAAAGGTCTCCAACGGCCCTCCTTGGAGACACAGGGAGCTGTAAGGCTCCTTCCTGTCTCAGAGGACCCAACCCGCATCCCAGCAGTCCCCAGAGTGACACTCTATCCTCTGCCCATCCTCATGTACCGCCTCTGGCGTCTGACCTTTGGTGGGCCCAGCCACAGAGAGGCTAGTTGGATTTAATCGCCCACCCTTGGGGTGCCCAAATCCCAAACTGTCCCCCTAAAAGGATGAGCTGGCAGCCCCAGCTCCAGGGGCTCAGAGTTCCAAGAAATGGACTCTTTTCTGCCCTTCCCCTTCCCCTTCCAATGCTTGCCAGCCCCAAGTCCAACCTCAGGTCCTTTCTTGCTCGATTTCCTCTTGAAGGATGCTCTCTTTTTCTTCTTGCTCGCCTTGAGGGTATTCTGCAAGGGGAACAGAGGCGTCGGTGACGAGGTGGGTAGACTGGGAGACCCTAAGTGGGTGGGGGCGGGGGCCTCAAGGGTGCAGGCAGGACTCACCTGGGGCCTGCGGGCTCGGAGGATCCAGGTGGGCGGGATGACCACAGCGGCATGGACGCCCAGGGAGCAGGGCTCCTCTATCTGCTGCAGCATGAAGCAGGACACCTTGCTGTGGTACTAGAGGCGAGGGCGGTGAGGCTGAGCTGGGCCAAGCCTAGACCCCAGGACCCAAGCCCAGGGACAGCCACGGGGACAGGGGCCCACTCACTGCTTGCTTGCACCAGGAACAACTGATGGCCACAATCTCCTTACTGTGGAACGTGAACTTCTGCTGGAAGCCCTGAGGGTGGAGAGGCTGGGTGGGTACCAGGGGCCGGACCTAGAGCAGCAGACCCAGGCCCGCCCTGGTGCCAGCCTCTCTCCAATTAGGGAAACTGAGCATGTTTCAAAAATCTAACACCATAAAATAAGTCCTGGAGCAGGGGTGCTTAACCAGGGCCCCATGCCTTTCTGCAGTTAACTGCAAAGCGCTGGGAGTGTATGTGCACACATGCTCTGCAGTAAAGGATGTTTAGATTAACTCAGGTTCCAGACCCCCAGGCCTCTCCGTGTCCTCTTCAAGTGCTTCTTCACAGTACCTTTCACATTCCTTCCCTTGCTCATCCCACAGACATTTACTGAGGGCTGGCATGCCAGGCACTATGCCAGATGTTGGGAGGAAATGGAAAAAAGGACAAAGCCCTGACGCCTCTCAGAGCTTACACTTCCTGAGGGAGCCAGACAACCACAAAGTGAACAACACAACCACTGGCTGTGCCAGGGCAGCTCAGCGGCAGTGCCGGCTGCCAGCTGCACTGGCCTCCAGGGGGCAGCACCGCCACCTGGCTCAGTGCTTGGTACACAACAGGTGCCAGGAAAGTATCTGTTGAGCTGAACAGGTGAGAAAGTCTATCCAGATCTCAGAGGCCACCCATGGCCTCAAAGCAGTCCAGATGCATTGCACTAGAAGGGACTTTCTGACCTCCTTGCTCTCCTCTTAGCCCAGGGACAAGAGTGGGGCCACGGTGCTTTGGGACTAACAGCTGTCAGGCTGAATGAACCCTGGCCTCTGTGCTCTGGTGTCACAGTCATGATACAGAGGCCACACTGTTCACAGAGCATGGGGTTTAGGACCACCAGGCCTAGGGCTGGGGGGGAGTAGGTCGACAAGGCCTCTCACCTTCCCGCAGTGTCGACACTTGCCATCCTGGCGCCGCCGATGTACCCAGTGGTGACGCACAAAGGTGGGCTGGAGGAGGGGAAAAGGAATATCACTAGGGGGAGAGCATGTGTGGGGGGCAAGAGGCCTGAGCACAGCCCACCACCCTTGATATGTTAACGGTACAATCCTGTATATGAGGTGAGAGGGGCTGACGACTTCTCTCCATGGCCTGCAGGCAAGACTAAGACTCCGAGAAGGGTGTGACTTCCCCAGGGTGGCACACAATTTGGCAGAGAGTGCTAGGAGGCCCAAGGAGGCAAGCCGTGCCCCAGCCCCCTCTTCTGCCGCCAGCCTTCCCCTTTGGGAGACCTTCTCAGAGCCTCAGCCTTGCACCTCCCAGGACCCCAGCAGCCGGAAGGAGCTGAGCTCCCTGGTGGCAATCTGGAGGCACTGCAGAGAGGCCCACTTGAAAAACTTGGGCCTCCTTGCCCCTACCCACCATGATACACACTTACCTCACGGACGTTCCTGGAGCCTGATTCCCGGAAGGATGGCTTACAGCGGAAATTTATCTGTGAAACATTGCAATGACCACAAAAATGTCAGGGTCAGCCATATGGCTATTCCTCCATGCAAGGGTCACCCAGAGCCATCCTCACACAGTAGCATTAGCCCCAGTTCATCCTGGGAGCCCTTGGAATGTGAGATACCTCCTTTGGGAAGCCCTCCTGTGTTCCTGTCTCCTCCCCACTAGCCAGAAGGACGTTCTCCTTCCTCTGCTCCCCACAGCTTTCTGCCCAGTATCCCAGGTGAGGAAGACAGTCGTAGTTTTACACTCACTGTATTGGGACCGGAAACCCTGGTGGCATAGTGGTTAAGTGCTACGGCTGCTAACCAAAGGGTCAGCAGTTCAAATCCAAAAGGCACTCCTTGGAAACTCTATGGGGCAGTTCTACTCTGTCCTATAGGGTTGCTATGAGTTGGAATTGACAGCACTGGGTTTGGTTTGGTTTTGGTTTATATTGGGATCATGGTTTACTATCTTTATATTCTTAATCACCTCCAGCACCCCCAGCCCAGGCATCTGCAGGCAACTCAGTCCTGCTTGCAGGCTGGTTCTGACTGGCCCCTGGAGGCCTTTAGCTAGTTTGCTGTTGAACACTGGTTTGATTTTCAACTTAGCAGGTGATGGTGGGTCTACAGTGCCTAGATGACACTTCAGCTTCTCTGTCCCTGCTTCAGCCTTAGAGGGGCTGTAGGGAAGCCTTAGAGTCCCTGTGTGACTCAAGTGGCTGAGCACTGGACTACTAACTGAAAGGTTGGCAGTTCAAACACACCCAGAGGCATTTCGGGAGTAAGGCCTGGCAATCTGCTTCTGAAAGGTCACAGTCTTGAAAACCCTATGAAGCAGTTCTACTCTGGACACCTGTGGTTGCCGTGAGTCAGAATCGACTTGATGACAACTGACAACAAAAGGGAAGCCTTGCTCTATAATTCAAGGGTTGGGGAACCAGCCCAAGTTAAGCCTTGCTTATGTCATTCCTAATCTCACGGATGTGTGTGTGCTGGTCTGGGTTTCTGGAGGCTGGGGAGACCTGATGATCCACGGCCATCCCTCCCACCCCCTGCCTCGACCACAGGCTGCCCACCAGCCCAGCGTTCCCTCTATCTCTCTAGAAACACAGTGTCCAGATGTGCCCCCAGCTGCAGATACACTGTGGATAAGGGTTCTTGGGGAAAGGGCTTGACAGAGGCTGTGAGCAAGGGCCAGAGCACAGGCTTTGGAGCTACCCAGGACTGAACTGGCCACTGCTGAGCTCTGAAGCCTCAGCAAGTCAGTAGTCTCTTCTAAGTATTAATTTGGACACTGATAATTTGGTGTCATGGCCACCATTCACTAATTCATCCTTTCAAGAATTATTCAATGAGTCCCACTCTCTGCCAGGCTCTGCTCCAGGTGCTGCAGATCCAGCACTGCACAGACAACAGCCCCTGCCCTCCAGAGCTCACATTCTAGTAGAGAGAATGGGAGGGCTAGAGAAAAGCAGATGAGGCACCAACACCACCAGGCAATGAATCAGAGCTGCTAAGATTTCCCTTTAAGGAGTCCTGGAGGCACAATGGTTAAGCACTTGGCTGCAAATCAAAAGGTTAGTGGTTCGAGCCCACCAGCTGTTTCACGGAAGCAAAGACCTGGCAATCTGTTCCCATAAAGATTACAGCCTAGGAAACCCTATGGGGCAGTTCTCCTCTGTCCTATAGGGCCCCTCTGAGTTGGAATTGACTTGATGGCACACAAGATCCTCTTTCAAGATGCCACACAGAAGTCTTAATGCTGCTGAGCCCTCTGAGGGCCCCATCCTGCTGCTTCCCCTACAGCTGAAGTTCAGGATGAAAACCAAGCACAGAAGGCAATGGTTTCTTAGGATACCAGAAGCATACGCAACAACAACAAAAATAGATAAACTGGACTTCCTCAAAATTAAAACCTTTTGTGTTTCAAAGGATGCTATTAAAAAAGTGAAAAGACAACCCACAAAATGGGAATTTTTTTTGCAAATTATGTACCTGAGAAGTGAACAGTATCCAGCTTATATAAAGTATTTTTACAACTCAATAATAGAGACAAGTAACCCAATTTAAAAAAACGGGCAAAAGACCTGAATAGACAATTCTCCAAAGACATACAAATGGCCAATAAACACATGAAAAGATGCTCAACATCATTAGCCATCAGGAAAATGCAAGTAAAACCACACTGATATACAACTTCACACCCACTAGGACGGCTAGAATAAAAAAGACAGATCATAGCAAGCGAGGATGTGGGCAAATCGGAACCCTCATACATCGCTGGTATAAACGTGTGATGGTGCAGCCGCTTTGGAAACAATCTGGCAGCCCCTCAAAAGCTAAACAGAGAGTTACCATATCACCCAACAGTTCTACTCCTTGTTATCTGCCCAAGAACAATGAAAACATGTTCACATAAAAACGTGTACAAAAACGTTCACAGCGGCATTATTCATCATAGCCCAAAAGTGTTCATCAGCTGATGGATGAATGGGTAAACAAAACGTGGTGTATTCATACAATAGAGTAGTATTTGGCAATAAAAAGAAATGCTACATGCTACAACACGGATAAGCCATGAAAACATGCTGAATGAAAGGAGCCAGACACAAAGAACCACGTATTGTGTGATTCCATTTATACGAAATGTCCAGGATAGGCGACTCTAGTGGACAGAAAGCAGATTAGTGGTTGCCTAGGACTGGGGACTGCAGAGAATGGGGAATGATGCCTAAAGAGAACATGGTTTCTTTTGGGGGTAATGAAAATGTTCTCAAATGGATTGCAGTGATGATTGCACAACTCTGTGAATATATACTAAAAGCCACTGAATTGCACACTTTAAATGGTGACTTGTACATAAGTTACCGCAAGAAAGCTGTTAATAAAACCAACAGCAGCAAACACTTGAGAGCACTTCTGACGTGTCATACACATGCTTCATCTTATTTAATCTTCATGATAATCGCATGAGGTAAGGACTGTGATGTCCTCTCCCCTTTATAGGTGATTCATCTGTGGCACAGGAAGATTAAGTCACTTGCCAAGGTCTCACAGCTAATATACGAGGGGAGGCAGGATTCAAACGCTTCAGAGTCCTTGGCTCTCCACCACTATGTGTGTTGGGGGGGCCCCCCCGGCAGGCGATGTCATGTAACTTGAGTGCACATGTATAGGTAAGTATCTGAGAGGGCCTTGCCAGGCTGGGCCACCACGCACCTTCTCCAGCTGTTCGATGCAGGGCGTGTGCACCACGATCTTGCAGGCTGCACACTTTCTCCTTGACACGGATTTCTGCTGCAGGAAAGAAAGCGAGGGCCTCTGAGGCACCTGGTAACTCCATCTGGGCCCGGCCCCTGAGCAGGTAGAGAAACCCCAATGTGCCCCAGCACAGTGGCCCCCTGTGTACTAGAAACCTCCCCAGTCCTGGCTCCTGGCAACAAGATAAAGCCCCCATTCCCCTCACCATCCCTGGGCAGTACACAGCAGGGACGCTCAGGTCAGAGACTGCTCCCCTCTCCTCTGAAGGGCTGTAGCATCAGGACCCAGGGGTCTGTGTACAGGCTTCTAGATCCAGCTCCACCACCAGGGGGCAGCATGCCACAGAGCTCACTCACCAGCATCTTAGCTACACAGTACTGCTCCCCAACATAGCAGAAGTCCCCCGACACGTTGGTCTCAAACCAGATATGCTCCCCATACGTCGCCGATTCCTAGACCACAGGAGAAACATGCTCAATGCATGCCTGCCACCAAGCCCACCAGTCTGCCCCCACCCTGCCCCTTCCACCCTCTCCAAGATAAAGCTTAGGCTCCAGCCACCTGGATCTACTTTACTGTTTAAGGCTTGACACAAATGCAGCCACCCCCTGGTGGCTTGCTCCTCCCCACAAACCCCCCTCCTCCTTTCTCAGTACCCACAATCCCTCTGGCCCCTCCCCAGCACAGCAGGGGCTGGTACCCAGCACACCACCACTCACGCTCCAGTCCACAGTGCTCCGGATCTGCCGCTCGGACTCTCCACACAGGGCCCCGGGCGTGGGCGGAGGGAGTGCCAGGTGCGGGAGGCCTGACTTGGCGATGGCTTTCCTACAGGAAAGGAGACAGCTGAGGCCCAGGGCCAGCTGAGCACTTGCTGTCCGCTTCCTTCCCTACCATCTGGGATCTCAGCTCAACCCAAGGCCAAGGGAGGGACCGCAGTAGGGAGGGCAGAGGACCTCACAGAGCCCAAGACTCTGACAGGCTCCCTGCAGGAGACGCAGCCCCTCATGCGGCCCTTCTGGGGTGCGCTTGCCCCAGGGAGCAGCCTGGAGCTGTTCCCAGGCAGCACCTGCAGGTCAGATAGAGCGGTGAGGCCCTGGCCCAGTCAGGCGCCTTGGGGCCACACCACTTGCCTTGCTGATCAAGGCTATACCTACGCAAGCAGGGCACTCCAGGCCTGGGGTCCGGCCGACTTGCGCCGCAGGGCTACCTGGCGCCGGCGGGACAGCGGGCGCACACGGGTGGGTAACATAGGGCTGGCTGTGATGCCTGAAGCTCTTTGGCCCCCAGAGCCAGGGTGCTGGCCCGAGGGCCGACTCTGACTGAGGTGCCGGTAGTAGCCATGCAGGCCCCAGAAGGCACGGTCGTAGACCACATCAGCAGGGAGCAGGTGTGGGGAGGCTTGGCGCCGGCGAAGGTAACGGGGCACTGGCTGCAGTGGGCGGGTGCGCAGGTGTGGGGGTGACCCTGGTCTCTTGGTGCCTGGCTGGGTGGCACTCAATGCCCTAGCTGCCACATCCTCCTCCTCCTCCTTCATGCCCACAAGCCTGGCCAGCAGCTGGGGCGCACCCAGAAGCGGTGCCCCGACAGTGACAGACTGGGGGGTGGTGACCTCATCCACGGCGAAGCGGGGGTTGCAGGCTGGGGGTGCGGTGCTGGAGCGCCGGCGGGTGCCCCGGGCCCCCACCCTGCAGCCCAGGAGGCAGCCCTGGAGCTGTGCGCTGGAGCGGCGCCGCTGGGCCAGCGAGGAAGAGGCCTGACCAACAGGGGAGCGGCGCTGGGCCTTGCCCGTGGGAAACCCCACGCCGCTCGGCCGCCGCTGCCCCTCTCCAGAGCCTGGCGCCTTCCGCTGGAAGTGTCTCCTAAAGAAGGTCTCCATGGCAGGGACAGGCGGCGGCTGTTGGACATAGAGACCGAAGCATCAGGAGTGTGGCCAGGCCATAGCCCATCCTGCAGCCAGGAGTTCTTTCACAGCCTATTCTCTGTGAGCAGAGAGGGGACCCTTGGCATTGGGGAGAACTATGGCCTTTCACCTCCATAAATGGGGTATTCAAGGGTCCTGGGGAATTCTCAGGGGAGCCCACACTTACAGCTGTTAGAAGCCCCGGTAGTACTCCTCGGCTGCCCTAGGACTAATGGGTAGGAGGGGGCTTTTGGCTACCCACCCCAGCTTCCTCTGTCCTGGCAACATCATCCACAAAGTCCTGGGCCTAAAGGATCTCACTGCTCTTGCCAGAAGCTGATGGAAATGAAAAAGGAAGCTGGAAGCTGGAGTCCTGGGTTCTAGTTCTGAGTGGCCCCAGACAGCGCTAGGGCCGAGGGCAAGTCTTCCTCTCTTGTCAGGCCTTCGCTTTGCCACCAATATGGGGCAGGTTAGGTTCCCTCCTGGGATATGGCATAAACCAAGCCGTGAGAGTAAAACGAGGCTCTCTGAAAAGGAACTCAGGCCTGAGGAGACGACAGACTCACTCAGTCCCAGTCTGAAGGTCAGGCTGAGAGTTTCTGGCATCTGACTTAGGGACCAAAGGGCTCTGAGGAAATAAGGCCCTCAGTGAGCTGAGGAGTGGCTGGGGGAAGAAGCCATCCTGGTCTTCACCCAGGGGATTTTGTATGGGAAGCAACAAAAGAAAAGCCCTCTGGATTCTGGGTGTATGTAGGCATCTGTCTCAGAGGGACTGACAGAAGGAACTTTCTGCACAAATGTCTCACCTTTCTAAGTAAGAGGCACAGTACGGACATTCCACGTGTGAAATTACTGGCTGATGTCCAGAGCTCTCCCAGCTCTGCCACTGCAGCCCGTGACCCAGCTCTCAAGCTTCCTAACAGGGAGCTGCTGGAGCTCCCTCCTGCAGGAAGCAGGGCCCCTGGGGGCCATCCCTGCTCCCACCACCCTCCCTTGACCTGCTCCAGAGAACAGGCACTCCTTTCCTTCCCCAGCTCACTTACTCCTGGCCCTTCCCTTCTGCACTGGCCATGTGGATCAGGGTTCTAAGCCCTCACCTCTCTTCACAGTTAGTAGAGCAAGGCAGGAAGCCAGGTACAGTTTAGGGTGGCACTGCCTCCAGAGGGCTCATGGGCAGATGCCCTGTCTCCCACCATCAGGTGCTTTTGTGGGCCTTGACTCTGGGGGAGGCGCATTCTAGCCTCTGGCATCCACAGGGAGGTCAGAGTCACAACCAGGGGACAATGCTGCCTGGGGCTATTGTTGTGTGCCATTGAGTCAATTCTGACTCATTGCAACCCTGTAGGACAAAGTAGAACTGCTCCATAAGGTTTCCAAGGAGTGGCTGGTAAATTTGACTTTTTGGTTAGCAGCTGAGCTCTTAACCACTGTGCTACCAGGGCTCCGCTGCCTGGGGCTAACAGGAGAAATACCTCTGCCTGCTGAGGGCCTGGCAGGAATCAGGCATGGTGGGTGGGTGCCCTGAACAAGTAGTGGGCAGGAGAGACTAAGGTAGAGCTACATGTGTTTGGAAGGAGATGGTGGTACAGTAGTTAAGCACTCAGCTGCTAACCCAAAGATTGGTGTTTCGAACCCACCTGCCACTCCAAGGGAGAAACTGCCTGGTGATCCACTTCTGTAAGGATTACAGCCTAAGAAACTCTACGGGGGCAGTTATACTCTGTCCGACAGGGTTACTATGAGTCCAAATTCACTTGACAGCAATGGGAATGCCCTTGGAGTCAGGCTTGGCCTGCATGTCTAGTGCTTCCTTCTCCTCTCACTCACTCACTGTCTTGATTTCCTACTGAGGCTGTGGGTCTGAGCCATGCACAGTGCAGGGAGACCGAGGGAGAGGCGGACAGGGCCGAGGTGTCTGCATCCTTTCACTAGTGAGCAGTGGAGGCAGCCATGCCTGGGGAAGCTGTGTTGGATACTGCCTGGCTCTTGTCCCTGCCTGTTATGCTTCCCAGACCCTGCAGATGATAGGGACAAGGGCAGAGCAGTCTGAGCTCCAGGGCAGGAGAGCTGGAGGGCAGAGAACATGGCTCCCTCCTAAAATCCATATCATCATGGCTGGCATTTGCTGAGTCTGGCACTGTGTTAAGTCTGAGGAACAGAGAGGTAATCTACCCAAAGTCCACAGGGGTGGAGGCAATGTAGAACTTAAGTCCATCTGAGGGCAAAGCCTGCCCCCTGCACCCCAGAGATGGGACAGAGAGTAGGGTCTCTCCTCTTGGACCATGAGGAATGGAGTAGGGATGGGAATCGCAGTTAGAAAAATAACCACGCATTTACTGAACTCCTACTCTGTGAGAGGCTCTGGGCTGGGCACTTTATCATCTCACTGGAGCCCTACCATGACCCCGTAAGGCAGGTAGAACCAAGAGCTCTGTCACAGAGATGAGGACACTGAGGCCTGAAGCGGGCAATAGCATGCCTAAGGTCACAGGGCCAGCTGGGGGCAGAGCCAGGACCTGAGCCAGGTCTGTCTGGCTTGGTTCTGCTCCCTGGGCTGGCCAGGGTCAGGCCTGCCCAGGGGTCAGCTCTGCATCCAGGGAAGAGGAACCGGAAGGCCTGCCTGCCTACTTCTGCCAGGACACTGGCTGGCCAGCGCTCCTCCAGGGTGTCAGCTTTCTCCGCCTGTCTGGTCAGGCTGCCCTGTGACGGCTGCCCAGCCTGGAGATTAGTCACCCGGACACACCGCCTGATGCTAGTGTCACCCAGAAAACAAAAGGCCACAGTCAGTGTGGGGGAGGTGCCGTCGGTGCTCTATGGGTGGTGGGGAGGGCTGGGCCTCCCTGCTGTTCCAGACCCACACTGGCAAGGTGGCCAGGAGGAAGAGGGTTCCTGCACATACTCCCTCATGACACAGGTGGTAGCTTACAGATGCTGTCACAGTGTGCCACCCTGCATGCTGCCAGGGGGCCCAAGCCCACATCTGTCCAGGGCCTCCTTGGCTGCCCAAGGTGCAGTCACTCCCAGTGGACAGGGAGGCAGGTCAGGCCAGTGTTGTGTGACCATGTGGAAAGGTGTCCCCTCAGGGGCCTCAGTTTCCTTGTTTGTCTGGGGAGGCTGCTAGACTAGCTGATATGACAGTGTACGACCAGATCTCTGGCCAGGCCCTCAAGCCTCTGTGCTCTCAGATGTCCCCTCCCCCAGGCCTCATGCTTCCTGTTCCTCTGGTCTCCACAGAAACCTCTGTCCTCTGGTCAGTAATTGCCTGACTCCTGACTTCCTATCTCTACTGAAGCTTCTCCTGGGTCTGGTCACAGCCAGCCTGGCCTCAGGCCTCTCCTGGCCCTTCCCCTACCCAGGCTGGAGCTTTTTCCCCGAGCGCAGTTCCGAGCATAGCTTCTCCCCACCTCATCCTCTCTGTCACCTTCAACATACCACACAGTATGTGTAAAAGTTACTGGGGAGGCCCCACAGGGCTCCGACACCAATGGCCCAGCAAAATGGCTGCTCTTCAGTCTGCTGGTGGGGAGCCTGGGGAAGCCTGAGTGGATAGGATGGACAGGGTCTCAGGGGGCCCCATCAATGTCCAGCTGTTGTTGGGGGTCTGGAGAGGGCAGGGCCTGTGGGAGGACAAAGGACAGTGGTGCCTGGCCAAGCACTCCTGAAGAAGAATAGCAAGTGTGGCTGCAGGCAGCCGAGAGGGCATGAGTACCCTAGCTTTGTCAGCTACTAGCCAGGAAGCACAGGACCCCTCGCCCCCTGGTCCAGAGTGCCCTCACAAGCTATACTAGTTTCAAGTGCAAAAGCCCAAGGTCTTTGGAATCCTGCATCTGCCATTTACCATTGTGTTATCACGGGCAGATGAGCGAACCTTCCTAAATCTCAGTTTTCTCATCTGCAAAATGGGGATCATACCACCTAGTTTAGAGGGGTGGCATAAGGGGGGTTCTGATGAGATGATGGATGTAAGGTACCTGGCAGAGCAGGGGCAGGGCAGGGCCTATCACCTGCCACAGGCACCAGCACATGCGGATCACGCCATCCCCTGGAGTTTGTCTCTGCCCACTGCAGGGGTGGGAAACCAAGAAAGGGAAGCAGGAGCACCCAGGGTGGACACCACCCACCACATGAGGAACAGAGCCTGCAGCCAGTGCCACCTGGGTGTCTGTCTGCTCATGTGTGAGGAATGCCCACCTCCCCTGATACCAGGCCTAGGCCATGGATTCTTCCTGAGGAGCTGGCACAGGACAACCTGAGGGATTCCACAGAGTGCCCTCTCCCTGCTGTGGGCAGGGTCCCACTGCCTCTATGCTCACTGAATGGTGGGCGGTGGCCCCTTCCGGCAGCCCCAAAGGAAGGGCCTGGAGCTGCCTCCCCAGGAGGATGCTGGCCAGAAGCCATCTCGGGGGTCTCTGTTCTCACAGCCCCAGGGTCCTGCCGGACGGGAGGAGGCAGGTACAGCTGCAGGAGAAGCCTGCAGATCCCAGGCCAACCTGGGGGCCGCTGAGGCAGGGTCTCGGCTTCCCCAAGGCATCTACCCACTAAAGAGATGCTGCTAAGAACAGGACAGAGATGGGCAATGCGGGCGGTTGGGCCATGGCCACAGGGTCAGGCTAGGCAGGGGGTAGAGGAGGTGGCCAGGCCAGTTAATGTTTACCTCCCTGGCTTGGGAGCAGGAGCCTGACCTGCCCCTTGTCCTTTCCCTTTCCTTTTCCATCAGCTTCAGAAGCCTGGCACGGCAAGACCCTCACCTAAGGATGGTGGTTCCTGGGCCTACCCTGACCCACCCCTCCCCAGGCCCACCCCAGCAGATACAGGAGGGAGGAAGCAGAAGGGAAGGGAGGGAGGGGGAGCCCCTTTTGACCTGATCTGGAAGGCAGGGCGGCACGCAGGAGGTGGGCAAGCGGGTGGGGCTGTGGTCCCCAGGGTGGGCAAGCCCGGCTCTGCTCCCAATTGTGCTGCCGGCCTCTGGCTGAGCAAGTCCTAGTTTGGAGAGCAGCAAGCTGAGGTGGCTGCGCCTCTGCCCCCTCCCCCAGCCTGAGACAGCCGTTATGAAAATAACCCAGCTGGTAACCAACTGCACTTCCTCTCCCAGCGGCGGCTCCAGGCCCTGCAGCGGGTAGACAGCGGGTGGGCGGGCACAAGCAGCTCTGATTGTTCCTAAAGTCCCCAGAGCTGGGCTAAGTGACAGCGCAACAGCCTCCCCTCCACAAAAGGTCCAGGGCAGGAGACGCGGAGGCCAGGTGTGCAGCCCAGTGCCCAGCCACCTGCCGCCCTCTCATGTCCTCTGGACAGATTTCCTAGAGTCTCAGGAAAGCATCTGAGACAGCTAAGCACACCGGCTCCAGACAACCACAAAAATAAATACCGGTGGGGTGTTTTCACAACTCCAAAGCACTTTTTCACAACACAAGCATTATCAGACGGGAGGCTCATCATTCCCTGTGGGGGCAGTGTTACCTTTCCGGTGGAACAGATGAGGCACCTGACCTGGGGAGGCCTGTGACTGCCCAAGCTCAGAGGTGGCTGAGCTGGGACCCTGGAGCCTGGGTTGTCCGGCCCTGACAAGGGGGCCATTCCAAGCTGCCCCGACTCGTGCCACATGTGTATCACCTGCCTGGAATGCTACTCTCTGACTCACACTCCTGCCATGGCTCCCTAGGGTCCAGAGTGGCAGTTCCCAAACTTCCGGATCTTTGGATTTAAAAAAAAAAAAAACCACTTACCATCGAGTCAGTTCCAACTCATGGCGACCCTTTATGCTCTTGAAAATTTTTGAAGACCCTAAGGAGATTTTGTTTCTGTGGGTTATAGCTACTAATTTTACCATATGAGAAATTAAAACTGAGAACTGTTTAAGGTATTTATTAACTCATTTAAAAACAGTAATAAACCCATTACAGGTGAACATAACATACTTTTATGAAAAATAAACTATGTTTCCTAAAAAAAAAAAAAGATTAGTAAGAACAGTGGCATGGTTTCACGTTTCTGTAAATCTGTTTAACGTTTGGCTGAACAGAAGACATCTGGATTAGCGGAGCTGCTTCTGCATTCAACCTGCTGAGATGCTGTTTTGGTTGGAGTGTGAGAAGAAAAATTCTGCCTCACAGTGACATGGAGTCAGAAAATGGAAAAGCAGTTTAATAGCCTTTTCAGATAATTATGGATGCTCTTTTTTACAACTACACCAAAATGTGACAAATGGTAGTTTCTGAAAGTTGAGCTGCAATGTGGACTCTGAAACCCTATCAAGGAACTTTTCATGGCTCATTCTCGCACCCTGAATTCTGCAACATCAAGCACTGGTCAGTGGAAAATACGGTTTACTTAGAGTTCGGCAGATCTGCCAATGTTGGCACGTTTCATTCTATGACACAAAAAATCATACCTACTAGCACCACTACTGATCTCATCAGAAGAGTCTTTAAGCCCTGGGAAGCTGTCAGGCTCTAGAAAGTGAATGCAAGGTTTCTAAAATTCAGATTCATGCTCAAAGGCTCAAATTTTATCATTGGTACTGACAGTTTTGGAAGTGACAAGCTCACCTCATTCATTACCGAGAAAACGTCTGCCGAATACCCAGGTCTGAATAGTTTGTCTATCAGGTGTTCTTGCAAGTGAAGATGGTGTTCCTTTAAAAATAAAAAATTTTAAAAAAGGAGCTAGAACAGCTTGTAACACAAACAACCGCACAGGGCTTTTACTTAAGGCAGCCGTCACGGATAGTCTGCAGCAGGAGGCCTTTATGGGGACATTCACATGTCTTCGTACAGACTACTACAAACACAGTATTCTGCCATCACGACTTTCTACAGTTAATTCTTACTGCTTTTCTTCTTTCAAGTGCAAGTGCATGGAGAGAAGAATACAGTGACTGCCAACACGCTGGGGCCACTGCCTTGCTTTGTGTTAGGGTTCCAGCGGTTTCACCCACCATTATTTTTACACCATCAGTACAAAAACGTTAACACAGGCAAATAACATCTCATGGAGAAAGCTGTGGCAGTCTGCTTCCGTAAAGATTTACAGCCTCGGAAACCCTATGGGGCAGTTCTTCTCTGTCCTATAGGGCTACTATGAGTCAGAATCAATTGGACAGCAATGGGTTTTTGGGTTTATTGTTATGAAAACTGTTTTTAATTTTTTTAGTAATTTTTACTGAGCTTTAAGTGACCATTTACAAATCAAGACAATCTGTCACGTATAAGCTTATATACACCTTACTCCATACTCCCACTTACTCTCCCCCTAATGAGTCAGCCCTTCCAGTCTCTCCTTTCGTGACAATTTTGCCAGTTTCTAACCCTCTCTCCCCTCCCATCTCCCCTCCAGACAGGAGATGCCAACACAGTCTCAAGTGTCCACCTGATATAAGTAGCTCACTTCTCATCAGCATCTCTCTCCAACTCACTGTCCAGTCCCTTCCATGTCTGATGAGTTGTCTTCGGGAATGGTTCCTGTCCGGGGCCAACAGAAGGTTTGGGGACCATGACCGCCGGGATTCCTCTAGTCTCAGTCAGACCATTAAGTCTGGTCTTTTTATGAGAATTTGGGGTCTGCATCTCACTGCTCTCCTGCTCCCTCAGGGGTTCTCTATTGTGCTCCCTGTCAGGGCAGTCATCGGTTGTGGCCGGGCACCATCTAGTTCTTCTGGTCTCAGGATGATATAAGTGAAAACTGTTTTAACCTCACCAATCCTCTGAAAGTATCTAGGGCACTTCCAGGACCACAGGTTCACTGTGAATTCTAAGCCCTTCAGCCCGGCAAATGGTTTCCGCAGTTGTGGCACTAGTTTAGCCTATGATGCCTTGCCATAAACCTTTGGCTCTGACCAAGCCAATCAGTTCGCTGTCCTCCAGTCTGGCTGTGCGGAGCTCATGGCTTGTGCCCCTGCACATGGCTACCTTCTGCCCAGAACGCTGGCTGGGACTCCCTTCCCACCTCGTGTCAAAATCCCACTTGCTCACAACTGTCCCGGCCAAGAAGGCATCGCACCCACTGATAACCCCACACTACCCATTTGGCTCCTCTGCTGCTGGACCCTTAGACACTCTGATTCTTTCAAATCCACACTTCTCCTGGGGGGTGTGGGGCCAGGCTTAGTGCATCTGGTCCACCCAGCACAGTGCCTGACATTGAGTCCAGTCTTTACCACTGCAGAAGCAGCACAAAAGGAATGCACAGGGAATTTGGAGGGGCAGGGGCCGAAGCCGTCAAGGAAGACAAGGGCTTCCTATCTCAAGTACTGCACCCAAGGGCTGACCATAGGAGCAGGCTGGCCCAGGCCACTTCTTGTTGTTGGGCTCGAGGAGATCGCACCAGCTATCTTCCTCTCCTCTCCAGGGGCCCCATGAGGGACAGCTGGAGGCCCTTTTTGGGGCTAGGTGCCACTGCCCACTCCATGCTCTCCATGGCCTTCCTTATGACACCTAACAGCAGGATATGGTGACACGAAGTCACAGTGTGTGGGTGGTGGGCAAGTAGGGGACGAGGGGTTGCCTCAGAGGCTTGGGGGCTGAGCCAGGGACCCTAACTCTGAGCTCCTTGATGGAACACCCCCAGTCTCTTTCTTCATGTCCTGAGGCCCCTGGTAGGCCCTAGAGAAAGGTTTGTAGAATGAACGACTGCCTCCTTCCTTCAACGCCTCCAG
Source organism: Elephas maximus indicus (assembly GCF_024166365.1). Lineage (NCBI taxonomy): Eukaryota > Metazoa > Chordata > Mammalia > Proboscidea > Elephantidae > Elephas > Elephas maximus. The sequence goes on along the minus strand of NC_064825.1, from coordinate 101,845,799 downwards.
TCCAAGTCACCTCCCACTGCTGCAGAATTCATTGTAAAGCACCCCCTTACCCCTCCCTGGCTCCCCACTGTCAGCTGGACGAAATGCAAAGATCTGGGCCTGGCCTTCAATAGGCCTCCCAGATGCCTCTCCCATCTCTCTTCCATAGTTTTTACATTTCATTTTACTAATACATACACACTCACTCTGTGCCAGGCATGGTTTAAAGTGTTTTACAAATGTTAACTCACTTAACCCTCATAAAAATGAAGAGTTGGTACCATTATTCCCATTTTACAGATGAAAAAACTGAGTCACAAAGATATTACATAACTTGCCTGAGGTCGTGCAGCTAGTAAGTGGCAGAGCTGGGACTCAAATTCAAAAGTCTGCTCCATGGTCCATGCTCTCAACCCCTCACTCTGCCTCTAGATGCTTCTGTCAAGTAAAACTCTTGTGGGGTCCTTTTTGTAGCCCTGCACTTCCCACCTGGTAGTCTCTCTGCCCAAAACACCATTCCCCTCTTCTGCTTAGTAAATTCTCCCTCATCTTTTTCTCTTCATCTTGTAAGACTTGGCTCAGACATGGGTTCTGCTGGAAAGTTCTCCCCAGCCCCCTCTCCTGGGAGGTTAGCTCTCCCACGCCCAGGCCCTCTGGGTTATTCTGGGGCATCAGCACTGATTCACAAATTGCTATCCCCCCATCAGACTGTGAGCCCCCAGGACTGTGTCTTGCTCGTAATTGTACTCCCAGGATCCAGAGGTGCCTAATGTGGTTTGAAGAGTGAATAGAGGAAAAAAAGAATGGTTCTGGCTTAGCCTACAGGAGGCCGCACACCATGCCGGCAGCTGGCCAGCTCCTGAGGCCTTCCTGCCAGCACTGGGTGGCTGAGCTGTGGGTCACAGCTAAGCTCCTGCTTCTCAGAGGTACACACCGAAAGTGATCCCTGATGGGAACACTGATATGTCTCCCAGTGGGCCCCCTTTGTTACAAACCCCCTGCTGGCCCCCACATCCCTCTTCTCCTGTGACCAGTTCTACTCCTTGGCTTCTTTCTCCTATGTCTGCAGTGGGCTCCGTTCCCCAGCTGCCGGGAGCAGCACTGCTCCCTCATCCCCTCATTCAAAATTTAACTCCCTCTGAACCCTCTCAGAACCCTGGTGGTACAGTGGTTAAGAGTTCGGCTGCTAACCAAAAGGTCGGCAGTTCGAATCCACCACTTGCTCCTTAGAAACCCTGTGGGGTAGTTCTACTCTGTCCTATAGGGTCGCTGTGAGTCAGAATCAACTCAATGGCAACAAGTTTTTTTTCTGAAACTTCTGACCGCGATGCTCCCTCCCATTCCCTATAGGACCTCCTCCAAGTCAGCAACCAGCTCCCAAGGCCCTGCCCCCTCCCCAGGAGGCCTCCTCACACCCCACACAGGGGTTCTTCCTGTCTTTGAAGCAGCAACTATGCCTAAAATGGCTCTGAGAAGTCACAGGGGTCAAAGGTAAAAAACCATGGATTTGGACTCTAGGGTCTGGAGGGATTCTATCTCCAACCAATTACACACCCTCAAGCGAAATCTATTAACCTGTCTGAGCCTCAATTTCCTCATCTGGCAAATGGGGATAACACCCACCTGTCTGCCTCATGAGACTGTAGCAAGCTTGAAAGAGAAAGTCTTTATACGTGGTAACCAATTCCCTGGTTTATCAAAAGTTTAAACAAAGTAAGTAACTCCAGAGGCCTATAAATTATGACAAGTACTTTGCAGTGCATTTGGCAACATCTACCCAAATTGAAGATACACACACCCTACAATCAAACACTGGTGGACAGCAGGCACAAGGAACCGTGCCCCTGAACGATCTCCGAAGGATTGCTTTTAACGGCGGAAAGCTGCAAACGACCTAAATGCCCATCAACAGGAGACTGGGCAAATAAACTGCCCCATAGTGAGAAAACAGGATACTATACGACAGCTAAAATGTATGTACTGGAGCTCATGTAGGAGCCCTGGTGGTGCAGTGGTTAAGAGCTTGGCTGCTAACCAAAAGGTCTGCAGTTCGAATCCACCAGCTGCTCCTTGGAAACCCTATGGGGCAGTCCTACTCTGCCCTTCAGGGTCGCTGTGAGTTGGAATCGACTCAATGGCACACAACAACAGGGCTCAGATATCAAGATTTAAATCTTCAAAACAAGGTTGAAGGAAAAACCCAAGTTCAGAATATATTTAGTATGCTACTTAAATCCAATTTAAAGCTACACAAAACAGTAGCATATCCTGCTATAGATACACACCCATATAGAAAGCATTTTAAAACAGGCATGAGAACAGCAAACATCAAAATCAGATTGTGGTTTCCTCTTTCCCCGGAAGGGAGACAGAGGGACCCCCATCTTTATCTAAAGCAAATACAGCCTGTTAAGATTTGACCCAGCTAAGTGGTGATGAAAGCAGTCCTGATGGCACAGTGTTTAGGCATTCAGCTGCTAACCGAAACGTCGGTGATTCGAACCCACCAGCTGCTGCCTGGGAGAAAGATGCAGCGGTCTGCTTCTATAAAGATTACAGCCTTGGAAGCCCTTTGGGGCAGTTCTACCGTCCTATAGGGTCACCATAGGTTAGAATCGACTCGACGGCAATGGGTAAGTGGTGGTGTTACATTATTCAGAGTACTTCTCTATCTGAAAAATATTTCACACTTTAAAAGAGGTTTTTAAAGAATTAAAAAAGATCCCAGGGGGAGACCAGCTCAGTGGGGCTTCTGTGGGTCATCTAGGGTGGGTCTCCGCAGTGGCATCAAACCCTGAGCGCATCCCTTACACTCTCAGGAGTGCCATGTCTGCGGTGCCAGAAGGAAGGTCTTCCCCCAAGGGATGCCTTCCAGAGGTGGGCAGCAGGTTGTGTCAATGGGGTGTCCGTGTGGGCTGGGGAGCAGGAACCAGCTTGCCCCTTTCACAGCCGCCCCCGCCTCTGTAAAATGTCAGCAAGCTGGGGAAAGGGGGCGGAGAGACAGGCAAGCTGTTAACCCACGAGATGCTGGGGCGTGGGCAGCCCAGGATCCAAGACAGCTATTTTGGCATGTGCTGTGATCAGGCTCCGGGCTGGCAGGGGAGAGGCCTCTACGTGGGAGCGATGAAAGGGCGCTCTGCCAGGAGCAGGGGGAGGAGCTTTCTGGGAGTGGAGGGTGAGGGCACTGGGGCCCACCTGCCCTCCCTCTTTACTTCACACCATCAGGCTCTGGGGACAAAAGAGGCCTGAAGCACTGTGCTTTCCGGCTAAACACCTCTTCCCACAGACCACCCGCTGACCCCTGGGTGATCTCAAGGGCTCCTGTGAACACTTCCCTTGAACCCCATGCTCTCTGTACCTTTAAAGCAAAATACAAGGTCAAGACCTACCCTCCACCCAGATTCAACCAGGCAGTCACCTGACAACCTGTTAACAACCCGCGTCTCCTACCCAAGGGTCTCTGCTAGCCCAGCTTTGCACATCCTGGAGCTAGGGATCCTGGGAGCAGCTCTCCCTTGGGGTCCAAGAGCGGACTACCTCATGGGTCTCACTCCGCTCCGACATGTGACAAAGACCTTTAACTAAACCACCCCCACAGCACACTCAAACCCCCTTCTTAGGCTCCACCTGTCTGGGGATGGGAAAGAACCGAAGAGTACTAGTAGGTAGGGCAGCCTGATGTTGTGAAAAGATCCTTAGGCTTGGGTTCCAGTGTGAGCTGTGTGATCCTAGGCAAGGCCCCTGACCTCTCTAGGCCTTGGTTTCTTCACCTGTAAAACGGGACTAACACTAACTATAAGGTTGCTGTAAGGATAACATAAAATTGATGGATTTAGAAGCTTCTGTCAACTGTTAGGAGCCTTGGTGGTACAATGGTTAAGCGTTCAGCAGCTAACCAAAAGATCAGCAGTTCGAATCCACCAGCTGTTCCTTGGAAACCCTATAGGCGCAGTTCTACTCTGCCCTATAGGGTTGCTGTGAGTCAGAATTGACTCAACGACAATGGGTTTGGTTTTTGGTTTTGGTCAACTGTTAATTGTCAGAGAAAAATGAGCTAGAAAATCACTCACCTGGAAGCAGGGAGTGCACATCTCCTCAGCCCTCCCTGGGGCAGAGTCCTTGTTCTCATACCCTAACCAGGCCTCTCTAGTATCTCAGCCAAGGAAGGGGACAAGGAGGAAAGAAGGCAGAATGGCAGCTCCCCAAGGGCATTTGGGGCCTACCCTGCTCCCACCTGTGACCTGTGTGCCAGTCAGAGCCTGTGCTGAGAACCATGGGGGGGGGGGGTGGGCTGGGCTGACACCCCAAGAGTATTAGGACCCCACACATGGAACACAGAGGAGGCAGCCCAGGGACACAAGTGACTGCTCAGTACCACCCAGAGGGACACTCCTGCTAATCTCAATCACAAAAAAGGGAAGCGGGAAGCCTGGACACAGTGCAGCTCGCCCTTCTTGTGCCTCCCCCACTCCACTGACTGAGAAGAATGCTCAGGTGGAAGCAGCAGCCTCCAGGAGGAGGCAGAGGAACAAGGGGAGACAGGGGCGAAGGGAGGTGGGGGGCAGGCTGGAAGGTGCCAGACAAGGCTCTCTCAGGAAGCAGGGAAGGTTTTGGGGTCTCATGATGTGGCACAAATTAACATGGCCCTGGGAACTGGGGGGCCTGGGTTCAGGTTCTGGACAGCCCCTAGCTGGCTGTGAGACCTTGGCTGAATCAAGACCACCACCCAACCCACTGCCGTCAAGTCAATTCCAACTCATAGTGACCCTATAGGACAAAGCAGGAATGCCCCATAGGGTTTCCATGGCTGTAATCCTTACAGAAGTAGACTGCACATCTTTTTCCTGTGGAGCGGCTGGTGGGTTCAAACTACTGACTTTTCGATTAGCAGCTGAGCACTTAACCACTGCACCACCAGGGCACCTTAAGGTCGCTACACTGGGCCTCAATTCTGGCAGGAAGGGGTTGGGCCAGGTGCTGTGGAAGTTCCTGTCCTACCTGCCTTCTGCTGCATTCTTATTGGCTCCAGGCAGAGTGTGAGGTAAGTGACCCACAGGAGGTGTCTGTGTGTCGGCCCAAAGCAGGTCGTTGGTGTAAGTGGGCTAGCAGGGAGAGCCTCCTCTCCCACTGCCCAATCCACAATGGGAGCTGCCGCCCCCTTGTGCCGCTCTAGTGATACTGCAGGACAGGTTCCCTGATCAGATTCTAGGTCCTGGAACTCTCCTGCCCTTGACCAGGTGCAAGGGATACAGACCTAGGGACCAGTCTAGCCCCAAGTGTCAGGGCTTAACCTGCCCACCCAGCCCCTCCTCTGCTGGGGGTGACTGGTGAATTCTGGAGAGCCCTCCAGAAAGCCGAGAAGTGAAAGCTTGTATCATTTGCTTGCCCCCAGCAAGCCCGACTGGAGATGACTCACTCTGTCCTTTCTCTGTCCATGCCTGAGAGGAACCCCAATCTCATGCTCTCTTGTGTCAATTCAGAGTCCTAGGCAGTTCCACATCCCGGGATTTGAACTTTTCAGGATACAGCATGAAAAGAAAAATGACAAGAATTGCCCATCCCCAGCCCTGACCTGTAAACTAGAGGCCAGCGTGAGTGTGTGTGTCTAAGTGTATGTATGTGTGGTGGTAGAGGAGGAAGACTACATGAATCCTACCCTACTTCTCTGACCCTGGCCAGCCCTACGCCCTCTGGCACGTGACCTCGCGTGGAAGTCCACGATGAGGTGAACTGATGCCCGGCTCAGGCACCGGGGCCCTTTTTCTTCCCAACGTGGCTGGAACTCAGGGACTCTGGCTTGTCCCCTCCTCCCCTGGCCACCTGGGCCACTCCCACAGGGCTCACTGGAGGCCCAGTACTAGCTTGAGGTAAGCAAAGAAGCTCCTTTTGTTCCTAGACACCCTGGCGCCACAGAAAGTGTCTCCCCACCTCTAAGCTCCAGGCATCCCTCAACATGTCGCTCCCCATTCATTGCAAAACCACCCAGAATCTGGCTGCTTCCGCTCAGGCTGCCCTGCTGGCACCTTCTGCCAGCCAACTTCGGGACGGGGCTCACTGGGGCCATGTGGTATCACTTCTAAATGGGACCTATTGTCTCAAACTTGTTCCACAGGTGTGCTTCCTGCCCTATGGGACGGTGAAGCAGCTGCTTGGGCTCCGAGGGGCTCTGGAGGCCAAGGCTCCTTATGTCTAGAAGAGTGAGGTGCCAGGTAATTTCTGATGCCCCTGGGGTGTAAAACCAGCTAATCCACAAGCTGTGTGACCTGCCTAGGATCAGGCTGCCAGGGCCAGGACAGAAGATGGGTGGGTTCTCCTGGTGGCCCTGGAGGAGGAGGCGACAGAGTCAACTTCCTGCCCATTTCTGAATGACCAGCCGTAGGCCTGTAGGATCTAAATGCACAGCTCCCGCCCTCCTTGGCTCCTGGCAGAGGGAAACAGGATGCCCTGAGGATTCAGACAGAGTCTATGCCTCCTCTTCCTTCTCCTTCTCAGTGAGGGGGCTGATGGTTCCCAGCAAGGAGAGGTGGGGTGGGGTAGAGTTGGGGGTGGAAGAATCCAGAGCTGGGAGGATCATGGCTCAGCCTTGTGTCTCATGGGGCTACAAAAATGAAGATGGCACTGTTCCCCAGATTCAAAGCCAGTTGTAGGGGGGCTAAGGTGGGTTTTAAGGAAAAGCCTCTTGAAGGAAGATGCCAAAGAAGCTGCCATCCGGAGACCATTCTACCCGACCACACCAGGGATGGCAACATGTGGCCCATGTGCCATCACCACTCCCTGCCAAGTCCAGAGCAGACATTGCAAATTGATCCTGGAACTCTCCCTCTGAGCCAAGAACCAAATGTAGAGTTCTCAATGCAGCCTCAGCAGCCACCACCCATCCACTTGTTATCCTTGATACTCCCTTCTAGGCCCTGTCCATTCACTCATCAGGCCCCTCAGCCCCAAAGCTAGAGGCATGTAAGGGGTGGGGGGCGAGATCCTGACTGCCTAGCAGACAGAGAGGTTGGGGGTCTTCCCCACCAATTGAGAGGGCAGAGGAGGTGGTCTGGCACCCGTGACCCCACTGCCAAGCAGCAGCTAGGTTAAGAATGAGCATGGGAACTGGGAAAAAGATGAAGGGTGGGTTTCAGCTGGAGCACTGAGGGTTTTGACCTGAGGCTGGCTATCAGCTAGTAAAGGTGGTAGGACAAATAAGCAGCATTAACGGGGGCAGAGCCCAGAGCGAATGCACTAAACCAAATGCCTGCTCACCTCCCCAGTCAAATTAAGTAAGGGGAGGGGGCCAGTCCCAGTGGATATCTGACCCTCTGAACTCCAGGCCTGTCAGGGGGGAGTCTTCCTCACTGTTCTCTCCCCCATTCTCCTGGGTTCCCCAAATGTGCTGGGTCCCCATGCCCCCAGCACAGTTATGCCACAGGGGACCCTGGTTACACACTTCCAGAGGTGCTGTTTACTCTTCTTCTCACCAGGCATCCTATCAGATCATTTACACCATCTCCAGGGTGATGTAACACAGACGTTCCCAAACTTGGTAGCACGTTAGAAAAACCTGGGAAGCTTTAAAAACTGCCCAGGCCCCACTCCAGATTTGATGAGTCTGACTTGCCAAGGGTATGATCTAGGAATCTGTCTGTCTTAAGGCTCCCTAGGTCACTGTGATGCGCTCACTGTTTGGGAACCTGGGATAGAGAAAGGGATGTGGGTTTTGGAATCAGACTGACTTGAGTTCAAACACTGTCTCTGCCCTTCACTTGCTATGTGACTCTGGGTAAATCACTTACCTCTCAGACCTGTGTCTTTCTCATCTATAAAAACAGAAAAATAACACCTATCCTGCTTAAATCAGGGAATTATGTAAGGGTGCCTGCTGGTTTTCTTGCTTCTTGTTCTCCCTCCTAAATGTGTCTGAGGCTTATCCCCACATGCACAACCCTGTGTCCTTCAGAAGGGGCACAGCCACAGGTCAGAGGAGCCCAACACTTGGTACCCTGTGGGCAGGGGCAGGAAGCCTTTGGTGAAGCCCTCCACCCCCGCCTCCGGAGCCTGTGAACACCAGAGGCTACATCCTGCAGAGCTGGCTGTAAACTGTTCCATCTTGTGGGGCTGTGGGTGACAAAACAGAGGTACTGAATGCTTAGCTCCCTGTCATTTCATGTGACAATAAAGTCTAAGTGGCTTCACAAGAGCCCACGGAGCTCCATTTTGCCAGTGTAGGCATCCAGATCGCTAGGCGTGCCTGTGGCACAGCGTAAGTGCAAACAGCAGGGCCCTGTTTAGGTAAGGCAGGCAGAGGGCATAGGTCAGCACCACAGATACACCAACCTGCAGAACAGGAGAAAACTGCCCAAGTTATTGGTGGGTAAAGTCTACCCTAGGAAGGAACAGAGCAAAGCTTGAGGGGCCAAATGCCAAAAGGCCTGGGAAACTGAGGAAAAGTGAGAGGAGGTCTTGGACAAACTCCAACGGGTCAGAGTCCAGTCTGAGGTGGCTCTGGGTCCTTAGCTGATTGGCTACAAGCTCCTCAGTCTCCTTGGAGAAGGGCTGGAGTCAGTCAGGAAAAAGCCCAGGGAGCCAGATAGGGTACTCCTAGGGTCCCTGCTGCTCTTACCTTACACCAAGGCTGCATGGGCAGGAGTGGCTCCTGGCCAAGACATGTTGCACATGCTGTGAGCTGCCTGCACTCAATCTTTCCATACCCTTCCCCCAGTTCCTCACCAACGTCCTAGTCAAAGCCCTGTCACAGGCACAAGATGGTGACATTTGGAGTTCTGGAGGAGGGGGCAAGATGGAGCTTTAACAGCCAGCCCAGACTTCAGCCCACCCCATCCCTTTTCTGGCAAGGGCTGGAGGGGGTGGGAGGAGAGATCCTGAATGCACAGCAGAGGTAGAGATTTGGGTTTCCCCACCAATTCAGAGCAAGGTAGAGCAGGTGATCAGGCGCAGGTACTCCGCCTCCAAGGAGAGGCTTAAAACGTGGAGCAATTAAATCAGTGACCAGTGCTCTGCGATGGCCATGTGTTGTGACAGTACCAATGGGGCCATGTTCTGAGGACGCCATGCAGCGGTGGTAGGCAACCAGGCACCAGACACCCAGGGGGTGGCTGACCCCCATCTCGATGGTGCCAAGAAGCACAAAGAGGCTCTGTTCTATTAGTGCCAAGGAAAAAGGGTAAGTGGCCAGTAATGGGGGCCCTGCCTGCTAGTACCAGGGGGACTCTGGCTCCCTATTGGAGGGTGGGGTCTGACCCTGCCTCCATACCAGAGACTGAGCCGCGCTAAACTGCCAGTGCCAGGGAATGGCCCCCACTCAGTGCCAGTACCGAGGAAGTGACAGGTACCGCAGGTACCTGGAGTCGGGGGGTGACCCCACGCGGTGCCAACACCAAGGTAGCCCGTGCCGCCGGTGCCCGGGGGGCAAACCCCGATTGGTGCCAGTTCCGAGGAGGCCCGACCACTGATGCACGCGGGCTTGGAACTGATCCCACTGAGTGTCAGTACCGAGATGGTCCGCGCCGCCGGTGGCCGAGGAGTGCCCCCGTGCCAGGTGTGGTATCTGCCGGCGCCCGCCCCTCTGCCGCCCCGCTCACCTGTGCCCGAAGAGCCGCAGCCCCGGGAAGCGCCGCTTGCTGAGGCGCCGCGGCGCCCTGGCCGGCTCGGGGCCGGTGTCGCGCTCGGAGCCGCTGGACGAGGCGGAGGCCGACTCGGAGTCGCTGCTCCGGGCCTCGGGGCTGCCGTCCCGCGGCTCCATCCGGCCCTAGCCCCGGCCGGCGGCGGGCCTGCGGGAGACGCCCATGCCGGGCCGGTGGCCGGGCTCAGCACGCCGGCTCCGCACCGCCCGCCGCGGCCATGGCGCGCGCTGGCTCCGCCTGCCCCGCCTGCCCCGCCTGCCCCGTGCCGCACGCCCCCGCGCCCCACGCCCAGGTGCCCGGGAAGCGGCTGCCGCGGCTCCAGGAAGTGCCGCCAGTCGCGGCCGCAGGACCCCGCATAGCTGGCCGGGCCGCTGCCTGCCCGCCGCCGAGCACGCCCCCTCGGCTGCTCGGCGGTACCGGGCCCGCGGCGCCCTCTGCCGGTCGCCGGCCTAGCCGCAACCCACTGAGGCGACCTGGCGGGCGGCACTTACCAGGAGGCGGAGCCACTTAGACCCCGCCTCCCCAGCCCTGCAAGTGGTCTACCGGGTCGGAAAGATTCGCCCCGTCCTGACACACTCACACCGCCTGCACCTAGACACACACCGTCGTCTCTCCCCTTAGCCTTCCCCCACCAAACAACCTAGATTCTTACAAGTGTACACCTGCGAAGGCGGCTGTCAACACCTTCCCTTCCTCATCCACGTGGAATATATACCTCTCACACACCCTGTGCCTACTCGCAACCACGCACCATCTCCACTCTTATTCCCTTGGCTCTCACAGATCACACCCACGGGGACAAAAGTAACACTGTCCCCCCTATACGGGGAACAAACACTTCTCTCACACAATTATGTTCACTTCTTACTCTAACACTTCCCACTCCAGCCTCTCACACTCAGAAATACACCCGAGGACCGAAGTCACTTAATGAGACCCTCACGCACGCGCCAATGAAGAAAGTCCCTGTTTCTCATACAAATAAATTCATTCACCCTTCCTAGTCAACAACGGCTTCCAACCCTTTCACACACTCCAAACACACAGCATTTTCCCAATACAATATCCAGCTGAGCCTGTAGCTCTCTTACACAGGCATGAATTACCTCCACAGGGCTTATACACTCAGAAATATATTTACATAGGACAACAGTTACACCTGACCACACCACCACTCACAAACATACACACCCACATAGAACATGTTGTTGTTACTTGCTGTGGAGTGGCCTCCGACTCAGGCGACCCAGTGTGTGCAGAGTAGAACTGCTCTGTAGGGTGTTCGAGGCTGTGACCTCTCGGAAGCAGTTCGCTAGGCCTGTCTTCTGAGGTATCTCTGGGTGGGTTCGAACCACTAAAGTTTTGGCTAGTAGTCGAGTGCTTAACTGTGACACCCATATACACACACAAATACCCACCAGGACAACCGTTACACTTTGCCACATCCCTCTTACGCACACACACACAAATACACCTCATATGCGCACACAAACACATCCCCGAAGGCAGCTGAAGTTGTCATTCTCAGAGATGAGGAAGCAATTGGAACCAGAGCAATTGCCTGTGGTGGCAAAGCTGTCACACATGCTTGGGAATTCAGAGCTCTGGCAGCCTCTGATGACCCCTTCAGGGCTGACAAAGGGAGGCCAGGAAGCTGGAGAGCATGCATGGTCTTCCCCCTTCCCTTTCTTGCTGCCCCTGCTCCCCAAACCCTGCCACCCTGATGCCCATGGCAGCTGTCCGCTGTTTTCTCTTCACGCTCCTCTATGCAAAGCCACATCCTGTGTCACCTTCACTTTCACCCTCTCTTCTGTGGTTCTGGCAGCTCCTTTTCCAGCCTCAACCAGCCACTTATAGCCAACACTGGAGGCCCTGACCTGTGGGCAAGCCTGTGATTTTGAGAAATAGCCAGCACCCAGAGGCCCAGAACCTTCTCTCAGCTTCCTTCAAATTTCCTGCCTGCCTAGAGAAGGTCTGACCAAGGAGGTGGGTACCAGCCCTCCAGCCAGCAGCTGGTGCCAGGGTGGCCAGGAAGATGGGGCGAAATCTCCCAGTGGATCTGACACTGGCCTCCTGGGGTATATGGGTCCTGGTGGGGAAGTTTTCCAACAGCTCTAACACCAAGCTCTGAGGGAGGGGCTGAAGACGCTTAGAGTTTGCCCGAGGCCCCATAGCTGGTTCAGAAACCTTCAACATCCAGCTCCACACTCCTATGGAAGCCCCTCTTCCCAAATATTCCGCCATTAGCTCCCTCCATTCTTAGCTCCTGTGAGCTTGCCACATGTCCCCAACAATCCAAACATCAGCGCTCCCCTTCTCTATGACAAGAACTCCCCTGCCCCTTGTCTGTGTCCTTCTTTGTGCCTCTGAGGAGCTGCTGGCAGCAGGTGGGTAACCCCACTTCTACCACCTCTCCATCCCAGATAAAAGGCTCATAGAGGGACAGAGGTCCTGTGCCCACACCATGCCATCCCGAGTACCTACTGTGTCTGGGGTGTGTCGGCCGGGATCTGTGGCACGTCCCAGGAACGGTAACGCCACATCTGCCTCAGTACCCCAGGCTGCTCCCCCTCTCCTGTCCCCAGCGTCTCCACGGGGCCCAGAGCTGTGGCCACATTGCAGCCTCCCCCGGCACTGTGGCCGGCCCCCAGTGCACTCATCCTGCCCAGTAACTCTCTTCCTCTTTCGGCACTTCCTGACCGGGGGGCCCTGTGAGAGGCCGACTGGCCAAGAGCAGAGGACCACAGGCCTTGCAGGCGCCTTCCGCTGGCGCTGGCAGAGGCTGGCGGAGGCAGGAGACGGCTGGGCCGTGAGGAGCTGTGAGAAGGCAAGGGGCAGGTGGGGACAAGCCCAGCAGCAGGAGACAGCCCCAAGAGTCAGAGGCTGCCAGGCTGCTGCCCAGCCTGCCCAGGCTAGAAGCTGCACCCTGGCCCCAGCCTGGTCTTCCTTTCTGTTTAACTTCTCCCATCTTCACCTCTTGGCCCTGCTGAGGTCTCCCACTTCATCACACCCACCGGGTATGCTGGCTGGGAGTGCCCAGCCCACACACAGCTCTCTCTCCTTAGCACCGCTGTATGTGTGACACTGGGTCGGGCACACAGGACAGTGGGGTAGCGGAAAAAACAATGAGGCTGGAGGTAGAGGCATGGGCTCATGTCCTGTTTCTGCCACTTACCAGCTGTGTAAACCGGGATCGGGTCATAAATCCCTCTGAGTCACCTTAACTCATTTTTGGAATGTTGTTGCTGTTCCTGGGTGCTGTCGAGTCAATTTTTGACTCATAGTGACCGCATGTGACAAAGTAGAACCCCTCTCATAGGATAAACCAAAAAACCCAAACCCGTTGCTGTTGAGTTGATTCCGAATCATAGTGACCCTATAGGACAGAATAGAACTGCCCCATAGGGTTTCCAAGGAGCGACTGGTGGATTCGAACTGCTGACCTTTTTTGGTTAGCAGCCTTGGCTCTTAACTACTATGCCACCAGCGTTTCCCCCATAGGATAAGGTAGGCTATAAACAGATAAACAAACGAATACATGTTGCAGGGATCTTTTCTGAGCCTCAGTTTTCTCCTCTGTAAAATGGGAGGAAGCAATAGTAATAACTGAGCTTACGGAATTGTAGGAGGATTACATGAGAGGGGAAAGGGTTTACGAATTCATCCATTCAACAAATATTTATGGTGCGCCTTCTGCGCATCAGGCAGTGTGTCACTGAGTAGTCACATAGCTGTGAGCGAGGAAGCAGGGCTCTGTCCTCATGGAGCTGGTGGGGACAGCATCCAAGAAGCAAATAACCAATGTATAATATGTCAGGTAATGAGACGGGTTATAAGGAAAAATGAAGCCACAATGAAGGGGGAAGAGAGTGACAGTTGGGGTGAGATTTGATAGGGGACTTGCAGAAGGCCTCTTTGAGGAGGTGGCTGACATTTGAGAAGTGGCCTGAAATGAATTGAGAAAGCAAACTATGTGGCAATCTGGGGAGACAGCATTCTTGGTGGAAGGAACAGCAAGTGTGATGGCCCTGAAGAGGGAACGTGTCTATTGTGTCTGAAGAACAGCCAAAACGCCAGTGTAGTCAATGTGAACAGGGAGCAAGTGGGAGCTGGAAAGATCTCCCAAAGCCAGAGCATGATGGACTTTGAGACCACTGTGAGGACTTGGTAAATAAAGAGTAAGGCACACACTCACTATTTATTATTTGGGTTGGCTCTGCCCAGGGAATCGTACCTTCCTCAAACACTCTTCAATCACCCTGCTCTATAATTAGTTCTTTAGTTGTATGTGTGTTTGTTATCCCAGGAAGGCTGTGAGTTTCTTGAAGACAGAAACGGTGTCAGTTCAGTTCAGTTCAATAAACATTTACGGTACAGAACCTACAGGTGCAGTGATGCACACAGCATCGTTAGAAACCAAGACCCAGTGCTGTAATCACCTTTATACTCCTCACGACTGGAGCATATTTTCCCATAAATAGTTGTTTAATAAATGCACGCTATGTAATGAATAATTAATAGTAATAAAAAAACGGAACCTTGGTGGCACAGTAGTTAACAGCTATGGCAAGCTGTAGCTACTAACCAAAAGTTGGCAGTCCGAATCCACAAACTGCTCTTTGGACATTCTAGGGGGCAGTTCTACTCTGTCCTATTGGGTTGCTGAGTCAGAATCGACTCGGCAGCAACGGGTTTGGTTTGGTTTGGTTTGAAGAACAAAACAGGAGCCCTGGTGGAGGAAAATATTTCTTGGATGCTTCTATGCCAGAAACCCACTGAATATATCCAGTAGCTCGCTGAATCTTTTTAACAACTCTGTGAGGTAGGTCTGTTATTTTCCCCCTTTTATAGTTGGGGATGAGGGGCAGTGGTAGTTCAGGGATAGAATTCTGGCCTTCCATGGGGGAGACCTGGTTTTGATTCCCAGTTAACGCACCTCGTGTGCAGTCACAATCTCTCTGTCAGTGGAGGCTTGCGTGTTGCTATGGTGCTGAACAGGTTTAAGTGGAACTGCCAGACTACGACGCACTAGGAAGAAAGGCCTGGTGATCCACTTCTGAAAATCAGCCAGTGAAAACTCTATGGGTCACAATGGTCTGATGCACAGCTGATCATGGAGATGGCACAGGACCAGGCAGTGTTTTGTTCCATTGTGCATGGGGTTGCCTGAGTTGGGGGCTAACTCGATGGCAGCTAACAGCAGCCGCAACAACATAGATAGGGAAACCGAGGTGCACGGTTGCTAAGCTCGCTTGTCCAGGGTCACCCAGTTGATAAGTGGTGGAAACAAGAATCCAGCCTGAGTCTGCGCTCTTACCTAAGATGCTGTATTGCTTTAAGTTGGGGATGTGGCCAGGCAATGGCCCTGAGGCTCAGTACCCCCTTTCCCAGTGGCCCTCCCTCCAGCCCCTCATCTCTGAATCCCTTAAGGCTGGTCCTGTATGCTGTGACCCAATAGAGACACTGCCAGCTAGGCCAAGGCCTATTTTGGAAGCAGGCTGTTGTAGGGGCTTACCCTCCTCTCCAACGCACTCTCCAAACAGCTTGAGCAGTTAAACAGAGGAAATGGGGCTGGGCTTGTTTTCCAACCGAGGCATCTGGCAGCCCCGGAGCAGCAGAGGGCAGGAAATGTGGCTCCTGGAGGGGAAGTCAGGCAGGCTGGAGGCTCTGAAAGGCACAGCAGTCCTGACTGCGCGGCTGGGGCCACCACCAGCTTGCACTCCTCAAAGCTGTTAAACTATCTTTGCTTTCCCGGTGCAGTGGGGAGGCTAAGGCTGGAAGGGACAGGTGCACAGGGCTGGGAAGGATGCCCTTGGCAGTTCCTAGGACAACATGCGCCAGCATTGGGGAGCTGGGGACCCCTTGGAATCCACCCGGATACACACAGGAAGAGGAATCTGGGTAAGAAAATTATTCTGGGCTTTGATGAGGCCCCAGGGGGTAAGGTGTTCTACTTTCCACGGCCTGGATGAACAAGTGGGAGCTGGGGAAAAGCAATGTACCAGGGCAGTGAACAACCCACGACCTGGACATCCTCTGCTCTCAAAACCCGCCAAGCCAGCCTCCTTGCCCTGACCTTCAAGGCTCCTTCTGCTCTGGCTCCTTTCCCTTTTGTGCCTCTTCTTCCAGGCTTTCCCTGCAGAGTTTTTCTCTCAGCTCTTGCCATACCTGTGCCAGCCTCACAGTAGGTGCTCAATAAACCTTTTTCCCTTCCTTCTTTTTTCACACTTCCTTCAACATGCCATCCTCACCCCTACCACCCCGTCTGCTTATGCTGCTCCCCTTGCCCTGCCTGCCCTTCATGTTTGACCAGCCAGAATCTGTTCCATCCTTTGAGCCCTAGCCCAGGAAGCAAAGGTGGGAAGGTGGAAGGAGCCCCAGATACACCATTGGTTTAAACTCCAGCCTTTGCTGTGTGACACTGGGTAGGTCACTTAACCTCTCTGGGCTCCAGAGTCATTATTTCTAAAATGAGAGGGTTAGGCTAAATGATCTCCAAGACCTTTTCTAGCTCTCACAGTTCCATTGAAGTCTCCTTTCCTGCTCTCTAGATTTTCATTCATTTTGTTCAACAAATATTTTGTAATTACCTACCAAGTGTCAAACATGTTTTCAAAGTCAGAACTCCTGCTCAACTATCTCCAACACTCTGTTGCCAGTGTTTTTCCTACATTATCTGATCTTTTGTACACATCAGTCCTTGTTTCTTTACAAGATTCTTGAATCCTGTGTTGCTTCTAGCTCTGTTCTGGGTTCACGGTCTATACTCAGTAACTGCCTATGGGAGCCGAAATAAGTCGAATATCGTTGTTGTGGTTGTTAGTTGTCATCAAGTTGATTCTGACTCATGGAGATCCCACGTGTGCAGCGTAGAACTGTGCTCCATATGGTTTTCAAAGCTGTGACCTTTCAGAAGCAGATCGCCCAGTCCTGTCTTCCAGGGGCCTCTGGGTGGGTTTGAAATGCCAGCTTTTTGGTAGTTGAGTGCTTAAACGTTTGTGCTACTCAGGGACTCCAAGTTGAATATAAAAAAAAAAAAATATATAGGTGTCCAAAAAAGCTGAGCAGAGGGAGGCAAACTGGCTCCCTTCTGCATGAACAGCTGTGGTTAGACACGCAGGAGATTTTTAGCCTAGCTCTCTCTCTAGCAGCTAAGCCTGTGATGGGGTACTTGCTGAAGCCCTCGCGAGCAGCCCAGAGCCTGAGAGCACCTTTAGATTGCTGAGTCCTGTTCAGCTGCCAGACCTCTGCTCCCACCTGAAGAGACTGATGCACCTGAGGTGCACGAGGTGCTGGCTAGTGACAGATGGGAGTCTGCTTAGGCTCCTTCTGGGCAGCCTCATTAAAGCCATGAGCGGGAGGGACCCTGCAGGAGTGGCTGGGGGCCCCTTCCCACTGGGGCAAGACATCTGTGGCAGCTCAGCAGTCAAAGGTGGGCGCTCAATCCGTGATTTTTCTCAGAAGCTGTCCTTTGGCACCTCCCAGGTCCCCAGCCTAGAGGTGAGAGCGGCCTGGGTGGCTCTCCCCTTACCTTGGGTCAGCTGGATCTCCCCAAAGGAGCTTCCTTTTGCCCTTAACCTGTAATAAAGGCAACCAATCCCTGAAGGCAGCATCACCAGGCCCTCTGCC
Organism: Elephas maximus indicus; assembly: GCF_024166365.1. Lineage (NCBI taxonomy): Eukaryota > Metazoa > Chordata > Mammalia > Proboscidea > Elephantidae > Elephas > Elephas maximus. Next base: position 101,828,562 of record NC_064825.1, on the reverse strand, counting down.
CTCCAAGCCCCCCACTCTACCTGCTGGATTGTGAAACTTGACTGCAGGACTTCCTCGCCTCTCTCCTATTACCCCTTCCAGGTATATGTGCACTTATACAGAGCCAAAAGTAAAGCTCCTTAAGTATGTAAGCCAGGCCTTCAGCAGCCTGACAGAGTGTAAGGGCATGGGCTTTGGAGTGAAACAGATCAGAGTCTGAATTCTGGTTCTACCACTTACTGGCTGTGTGATCTTGGTCAAATCGCTTAACTTCTCTGAGCTCCATTTCTCATCTGTAAAATGGTAATAGAACACCCACTGCCAGTTGTTGTATTCCGTCAAGTCGATTCCAATTCATAGTGACCACATGTGACAGAGTAGAACTGCCCCATAGAGTTTTCTTGGCTGTAATCTTCACAGGAGCAGACCTCCAGTCCTTTTCTCCCACCAGGTCTAATCTTTACAGGAGCCACTGGGTGGGTTCAAACTGCCAACCCTTTGGTTAGCAGCCCCACGCTTAACCATTGTGCCACCAGGGCTCCTTCTGCCCATCATAAAAAAATCATAGTGGGGATTAAATGAGTTTGCAAGGGGCCTGGCACACTATCACAGAGTGGATATTCAAGATGTGTTAGTTTCTTCCTACCTCAACCTCTATGGAGGAGAGTTCAGGAAATATTTTTAGATTGGGAGGGTGGCTGCCTAGTGGCCCTCGAGTCCCCACCTACTCTATGTTCCCTGCTCAGGCTTCCTCCTGAGCCTCTGCAGGCCTAGAGGGCTGCTCAAGGACAGTGGAGCCCCATGTCTCCCGGTTTGTGTTTCATTGGGAGAGAGGTTTCCTTCGTCCTTGGGGTCCAGATTTTGAGGACCTCTCTGAATACTCTGAAAATGCACCAACTAAAGCAAAAACGAGATTCAGACCTAGGCTTCCTGATGCCCGGCCTCTGGGCAGCAGATCAACAGAATCTATTCAAATGCCACTTTGCAAACCAGCTCCCCTTCACAGTGCCCAAATGACTGTGTCCCCTGTGGTGCAGAAGTGAGGGGCAAGAACTGCTGGGGACATGTCCCAAGCCCCTTGTGCCACGATGGGGCTGGAGAAGCCCCTCTCTCTGGAACTTCAGTCCCTGCACTTCTGGCTTTGGCCAGGCCTGGCCCTGCCTCTGGGCACTGCCCTTCTTGACCTTTGACTCACTTATCAACAAGAACCATGGGGCCCTGAGGGGGTGGGGGAAGGAGTTCCGGGCTGAACCCAGCCCTTCCCAAAGGAAGAAAAATGGATGGACCCCCACTTCCGGCTTCCTTTGGCAGCGGCCTCCTCCCCCTGCTCCCGCTCAGCTCTCTGCCCCCGGTTTTTGCATTTTTAATTCAGGACAGAATGTGATCTCTTGCAGCTCCTTGCTTTATCCTGTTGCTATTTAAATTACAAATCGGCCCCATCTCCCTGTCACTCTTGGATTATTTTTAGCATCTGGTAAATAGCAGCAGGGAGAGTTGGATCAGGTGCCCCTCCCTCGAGGAGCTGAGTACCCACAGCCATGTGCCTGCAGCAGGGTGCACCCTCCCCTGCCAATTGGCATCTCGAGTTGCTCCCTGCCAGCCCCTCTGTGGGGGGAGGGGAGGGGGGCAGGAGGAGGACTGTAGGCTGGGACCTGCTCAGATGCTCAGCCCCTGCTTTTAGTCTCTATTAAGCTCTGTTACTCTGAGGTCCTGCCACCCACTCACCCCTCAGGGCCAGCCTCCTTCAGGCCTCTTGGACCACCCCAACTCACAAGAAGAGCCAGCTGAAAATGGCAAAAGATCTTCTAATTTGTGTTTCACCCCTTCCATGAGTGAGGAGTGAAGTCCCTGGGTGATGCAAATGGTTAACCCACTTGGCTGATAACCAAAAGGTCGGATATTCAAGGTGCCTTGGAAGAAAGACCTGGTGATCTGCTTCCAAAAGATCACAGCCATGAAAACCCTATGGAGTGTAGTTCTATTCTGCAACACAGGGGGTCGCCATGAGTTGGAATTGGCTTGAGAGCTACTGGTTTGGTTGGTTTGCACCCTAAGTGGTACAAACGATTAATGCACTCAGCAGTTATCTGAAAGATAAGAGGTTTGAGTCCACCCAGAGGAGCCTCAGAAGAAAGGCCTGGATATCTACTTCCAAAAAATCAGCCATTGAAAACCCTATGGAGCACAGCTCTACTCTGACACACATGGGGTCTCCAGGAATTGAAACGCACTCGATGGCAATTGGTTTTTGGATAAGTCAACTTTATATCTCTTCAGTGGTGTCACTTGGAGGGGTGTGTGGGGGGGGGTGAGGACAGCACTGGGTGACACTGTCAGAGGGGGTGACACCAAAATGACTGTCTATAAAAATATCCGTGTAGTTAGTTATAACAAAAACATTTTTCGTGAGCCCAGCTTGCATGTATCAATACACCCATAAGGCTAAAACTCTATGCTAATTTTCTTTTTGGGCCTTCTAATGCGCTCTGATCAGAGCTGTCATTATTAACCAACTACAGTGACACTTCAAATTATGTGATTTCATCTGCACTCATTACAAGAACGTGCTGCTGTTCTCATCGTCGCCGATGCTTTTACAGTCCTGATTTTGTCAAATTTTCTGGTGTTTTAGCTACGATAGCGTGGTAATTAGTATCTGTGGACCTATACCAATAACTTTTTTGAGAATGAAGTAGTAATTAAAGGAAAAGGAGTGATATACAGGAATTATGATTTACAAGTAACATTACTACAAAAACGTTAGTAAGGATTCTGTATGGTCTGGCACGGGAGGAGGCCCGTGGAGGAGGGTGACACCAACCCTAATGACACCACTCCATCTCTTATCTTTTTGAGTCTTCCCAGTCACTGTCTTGTGTAGATAGTATTATTCCCATTCTCCATGTGAGGAAAAAGGGTCAGAGGTGAAAGTGACTTACCCAGCTAGGACGGCTCAGGGCTGGAATTTGAATCTAGGTCTCTCTGGCTCCAAAGCCTGTATACATGTGCGTCTCACTGCCTCTCTTGGCGGAATGCATGTGTCACTTTGCCCAGTGTCCAGGTTGACTCCTAAAGCCCACTATCAGCTGTTGTTTCCCATGTGTTTGGCTTGTTCCATCTTCTAGATCAAGGATTGGGAAAATATGGCCCATGGGCCACATACAGCCTGCTGCCTGTTTCTGTGTGGGCCTGTGAGCTAGAATGGTTTTTACATTTTTAATGGTCGGAAAAAACCCAAAGGATAATATTTCATTACAGTGAAAAAGATATGAAATTCGAAGTTCAGTATCCATAAATAAAGGTTTATTGGAACCCAGCCCTGCTTATTCAATTATGCCTTGTCTATGGCTGCTCTTAGTCCCTGGGTAGTGAAAATGGTTAAGCGCTTGACTCCTAGCCGAAAGGTTGGCAGTTCGAACTCACCCAGAGGTACTTCAGGAGACAGGCATTGTGATCTGCTTCCAAAAGATCACAGCTGAAATGGAGCGCAGTTCTACTCTGCAACACGTGGGGTTACTATGAGTCAGAGGCGACTTAACAACTACCAATGACACAACAACAATGGCTGCTTTCGTGGTACAATGACTGAGCTGTGTAGTTGTGACAGAGGCCGCATGACTGGCAAAGCCTAAAATATTTACTGTCTGGCCCTTCACAGGAAACGGTTACCAACCCCTGTGCAATATCATTTGCTTCGAATGCTGTCTTGACCCAGTTCTGAGCCCTGACTAGAAGCCGGTCCGTTTCCCTTCTTGAGCAGCTGATTAAGTCCACTCTCCAACTACTCCCTTTATCAAGTTCTCTTACTCCTGGGTCACTGTCTCCATCCTATTGCTCTGGGGCCTAACAACTAGAGATAGCCTCCTAGCCTGCAGAATTAGTCCAAATCCCCAATCCTGAAGAAGCCTGGGCAACCTAGCTAACCCCACCCTGGTTTCCATACATAAGCCCTCTTTACAATTCCAGCTTGTTGTTACCTTGTCCCTCGGTGTAAACCCCTGCGTGGGCTGGCATCATGGTGGGCTGTGCCTCCCAGTCTCTGGAACTGTGAGTATATTAACCTAGTTATTTTCCGTGGCCTCCCTGCTTTCTCTTTCCAACGTCTCACCTGACTTACCAGCCCACAAATCTGTATGAGTACTGAGTCCCATACCTCTGTCATGGCCAGTACCTGGCCCATAGCCAGAACTCCAGAAAAAAGTGCTGGTCTTCCTCTAAGGCCCTTCTGGCGCCATACCAGGACCTGGCACAGGGAAGCCCCCTGCCAGCCACACACCAATGGTTCTTTTCACATGTACCCCTTTTTCTCCTGCTCTGCCCCTTTCTCTCTCCCCTTACTCTTCTTCACAGGTAAAACTAGTGGTTTCCCAACCTTCCTGGCATTCACAATTACATGGGAGAGATCTGTAAAGTTGAGAGGCCCAGGCCTCTGATTTGTATCAGGGTATTCAGAAATAGGGCTGGAAAATCCATTTTAAAAGAGATCCCTGGGAGATCTGGGCTGAGAACCACTGGGCTTAGCTCCAGAGGTCACATTGCTGCATCTTCTAACTGGTCCTCTCAGACCCAACCCAGCATCTCTTGCTACCCCTTTGGCTTTTCCCACATTGAGCCTTTCCTCCAATGGCCTCTTTAGCTCCAAGATCTTTTAGGACTTCCTTGAGGGTATGGGAAAGACCTTTTCTCTCCCCCAGAGGCAGACACAAGACGTCAGAACACTCCCTCTCTGCCCCTTTTTTTTGACTTATTGGAAACCCAAATCTAAACTCGATGCTGTTGAGTCAATTCCAACTCATGGCAACCCCATGCGTTACGGAGTAGAACTGCTCCATAGGGTTTTCTTGACTGTAACTTTTACAGAAGCAGACCGCCAGGTCTTTCTTCTGCAGCTTGGCTGGGTGGGTTTGAACCACCAACCTTTTGGTTAGCTGTCCAGTGAAAACCGTTTGCACCACCCAGCCATCTGGTTATTGGAAACCAGGTCCCATTTAAACCAAACAGGCCCTGACTCAAGTCCTTCCACTCGTTGCCTGTTTTTTTGCTCCCTTTCCCCCTCTACCTGATACCTGGGCTTGTGCCAGGCATAGACCTGCCTTCTCACTATTCACCTAAAGCTGCTCTCAGTCCGCTTCTGGCCTATGCCACGGCTGGGGGTGAGGGGAACCTATTTCTCAGAAGCCCCTGCATCCCTTCAAGCTTCCAGTGTCCTCGCTTACATCAGAGGCAGCCGGGCCTCCATCCTGCTTCTGCTTCTACCCCTCGCCCTCGGATTTTTGTGCCCCCACATTTCTGTCTAAAAGCCTTTTCTCTCTGTGAAGGGCTTGCAACTGCTTTTCTTAGCAACTCCTCGCAGTGGGGTGGGAGGTTTAGCTGCAAGCCAGAGCGGCAAAGAACTGTGGTGGGTGGAGGATGTGAAAAGGGCCTCAGTGGGCCTGAGCGCCTGCCAGCCTGGGGGTGGCCTGTCCAAGGAAGAGCAGTGTCGGTAGTCAGGCCACTCCAGATGGCAGCCACACCGGAGGGCTTAGCCGGAAAGTACAGCTTGCTCTACTGGGGTCCCCTGGGTCTGGTACCTGGAGAGGCGTTTGGGGCTTTCTTTCTCCCTCTACCCAGGGGTTTCTCCTTGTATGGACGCCCTGTCCAGCTCTGGGCCTAAGGCTGGGCTCTGGTCTGAGCCCAGATGTGAGAAGGTACCCTGCCTGTCTGATCTGTCCAGGTGTGACAGCGTTCTGGTGTGGTCCTCTGCAGCCCTAACACAGGTGACCCAGGAGCCTCCTGCTCCCTTCACAGCTTGATTACCTTGTGTCCTTGGCAGCCAGAGGTCACAAGCTGGGCTGTGCAGGGGTCTTCATTCAGAAACCACCCTAGAGTAATCCCAGGTCTTGCAGCCGCCTCCATGTGTGTAAATGTGCATGTGTGTGTGCACATGTATATTGCACCCTCGTGGAAAAAGCTACCCTTTCTGGCTAAGCCCTCTAGTAAGGCTGCCATCCATATATGTGTGTGTGTGTGCCCGCATATGTGCATGTGTGTGCATATGTGTGTGTGTGCATGCAGCATCCTCCACCCCAGCCCTTCAGTTAGTCTCTGTTCCCCATCCTCCAAGCCTCTACCCAACTCTGGCCTCTCTCCCAGCTCCAGATGCTGCTGGTCCATCATCACTCAGAGCCAAGGACAACCTTGGGAGTCATCCGCTCATGAAGAACTGAGGCCCAGAGAGAGGTATTATCTAGCTCAAGGACATACAGCAAGTCACTGGGAAAAAGCAAGAATACAAGCCAGGTCTCCTGACTCCCAGTCTAACATTTCCATCCAGGATTCTACATTCTCCGCCCCACCCCTTGCCAGCCCCTCTGCAGGTAATGGCTGAACTTTCGGGGGCCCTTCCATCTGCAACCAGAAGGCAGGGGGCAGATGATAGCCTCCTCTCAGCATTGCGCGCTGGGTAAAACTTGGTAACAGAGCACATTGTACCTCTGATTTCTCATCCCCGGAGTCTCATTCATTCTGAGCATCCCACTTCATGATGGTGAGCAGCCCCCTCCCCTTCTCTCCCATCTGCCCCAAGTGACAGGGACTGATGACTTCACAGCCATTAAGAGTACTGGGCCCCTTCAGGCTCCCAGGGCTGGACCAGTTTTATGAAATATCTTTCCAGAAGCCCCAGGGAGAGCCAGGGCAGCCTCAGACACACAGCAAGCCCCTGTGGTTGTAGTCAGGAAATGCGTCCTCTCCAGCCAGGCCTACGGCTTCAAGAACCACCAAAAAACCAAACCTGTTGCCGTCAAGTTGATTCCAACTCATAGTGACCCTACAGGACAGAGTAGAACTGCCCCATATGGTTTCCAAGGTGCCTTGGTGGATTCGAACTGCTGACCTTTTGGCTAGCAGCTGTAGCTCTTAACCACTACACCACCAGGGTTTCAAGAACCACAGATGCCTCAATAACCCTGCAGCAACCTCCAAGGGGAGGTCATTCTTGACTGGGGCTATGGGAGGGGCAGCAAGTCCAAGTTGAAGCCGTGGTCTGAAAGGAAGAGGAAGGTAAGCTCTGCACTGGGATGCACTGCCCCTCTAGATCCACTGTCCATGTAACTTACCCACCTTTATTGTGAGGGTATCCCCTCCCTCACACATACCCACCTCAGGTCATAAAAGTGGCCTCTGGGGCCCAGTCCCCCTGGTTCCTTCTGAGGTGGCAGGACCCAGGGGTCCGGGAGTCTTTCACAGGGAGAAGGAGATTTCACTAAGAAGCTGGGGTGATGGGGCTTCAGTCTGCCCCTCAGGGTGCCAGCAAGAGCCTGGTATGGCACGGGTCCAGCAGGGGCTCCCTTCACCATCTCTCAGAAGCAGGGTCTCAGCCATGGTGGCAGGAGACAGTTCACAACCTTTTGCAAGCCTAGCACAGGCTCTGCCCACAGGAGAGCTCAGATAAGGCCTGCTGAACGAGTAGGGGTCCCTCCTTTCTCCCCAGAAAGAGGGCGGGGGTGGGGGAAGGTCTCCCAGCCGATAGAGGGCAAGGACCTTGTCTTGCTCATTCCTCTCCTAGGAGCCCAGAACAGTGCCTGGCACACAGCAGGCACTCAGTAATTCCATGTTCAATGGCTAGGGCTTTCGCGATTCATCCAAAGAAGGGGTTCTAGAAGTGCCCCCCTTTGCCCTGCACAGCCAGGGCAGAGACCCCTTGGTAGTTATTCCGGAATCGAGGGCCAGGCAAACAGTGGGTGCTCAATGAACGCTTGTTGAATGTGGAATGAAAAAGGAGGTGGTCCCCAGCGCTGCGCTCCCCTGTGCCCCAGCCTTCTTACCTGTAAGACACCTGCTTACGTAGGTGCAGCTGGCGGAAGCGCTCCTCCACCGGGGGCCCAGCGGCCATGCCCCGGGGCCCCTCCGGCCAGGGCTGCGGGACCGTGGCCTCCTCCCCCCGCCGGCGGCGCCGCCGCACCACCTCCTCCTCCGCTGCTCGGCCGCCGCCTGTCCCGTCCCCGCGGGGCCCTCCGCCGCACGGCCCCTCGGCCATCCCGCGGCCTTTCAGGGCTCCCGGTAAAGTTCAGAGTCTCCCTTCCTCCTGGGCCCGGGAACGCAAGGCGGGCAAGGGGGAGGCTCCGGGTCCCGCGCGTCCCTCCCGACGCCGGGCTCAGACGACGGGAGCAGCGAGGTGCTGGGCGCGGAGCCTGGCGTGGGCCGGCGGGGGTCCTCCTGCACCCTTGGGGGGCCTGGCGGACGTCTGGGATGAGTGGTGCGCCGGGGCGCCACCCGGACGGCTGGCGCCGGAGCTGAGCAGGAGCCCGCGAGCGCGCTCCGCAGCCGCCGCCGCTGCCGCGCACTGGAGTGTCACCTTAGAGACTCGAGCCCGCCCGCGGGCCCGGGAGGGGGGCGCCCCGCCCCGCCCCGCCTGCCCTGCTCCGGGCGCGGAGGGCGCGAGCCCGGACCAGCTGCGGCGCGCACGAACCTGCCCTGGGCGCTGGGTGGGAGTGTGAGCTCCGCCCGGGCCACCCCGGCTCCCGCCGCCCCCGCACCCCACTGCTGGCAGCTGCCAATCATCGCCTGCCCGTCACTCAGCGGCGGGGAGGCCCCCACGTCCTGCGCTTTCTGGCAGAGCGTTTGCCGCCGGGGCGGGCAGGTGCGGGGTGGGAGCGGTGACAAGAAAAGGCTTTAACCCCGTCGGCTCCAAGGGGCTTTAGATACCCCATGTGGATTTGGGGAAGGGGCAAGGGCAGGGACAGCGAGGCCTGGAATTTGGGGATGGACCCGATTGCTGGTAACCCTGTGTTCCTCGGCCTAGACTTTTCCTGGGCCTTGGCGGAGGGATCCAGATGGCGGGGTAGGTGTGGGTGGAGAGGTTCCCTACCTGGAGCCCCTTAACGTCCCCAAGGACCCGCTGACTCCAATGACCTGCGCCTCTGAGGCTTCAGGGCCAAGGTCTCCCAAAGAGTTAAATCCACCTTCTGGGTCAAGGGCAAGAGGCTGATGGGAGAGTGGGAAAGCTCGTTTCAGAAGGAAAGACTTAGAGACACCCTTGAGGTCCATCTTGGACCTCCCACTCTTCTTCCCCTCCAAATCCCGTAGTCCCCTAGCTATCCCCTCCTTGGAAAATCTCCTGTTGTTCTTGGGATGGTCATCACCTGAATCTTACACCTGGAGTATGCTGGGGCCCTGGCTGACTTTTCAGCTGTAACCCTTCCTATTCATGCCCCCAGATTCATCTTTCTGAAGGAGATGTTTGATCATAACATGTATTCTCCCAGCACACTATTTAATGGCTTCCCATTGCCCATATTTTAGCCTGGCATTCAAGGCTGCCTTGGTTTTCCTGCGTTCCAGTCACGTCCCATATGTAGTCCAGATCCAGCCATTTCCCTTCACTCATCAGACCTGTACAGCGTCGGTTAGATGACGCCTCCATCTGAAATCTCCTCCTGTTGAGGTTTTACTCAGGTTCTGATGCTCAGCTCAAATGCTTTCTTCTCTTCCAGGAAGTCTCCCTGGATAGCTCCAGCTCCAAGACACTCCCATTCTCCCAGCTCCCGTTGCCCTCTGCATCAGACATCTGGTCTATTCTGTGTCTTATCTTCCCCCATTGACTGTGAGTAGAGAACAGACAACAGAGGGGGACAGCTCTGCCCCTCATGGTCCCTCCTAGATGGTGGTCTTGCCCCCTGCCTTTGCTCAAGTTGTTCCCATTGCCTGGAGCACATCCCTTTCCCTGTCCTTCCTAGGGAAAACCTGTTCATCCTTCAAGGCCCATCTCAAGAGCCACATCCCCGACAAACCCCTCCCCGGTACCCCACCACAAATGTTGTCTCCCTCCTTCAGTGCCATAACAATTTCCTGGGCTCTCTTCAGGTATTCCCTTTCACACTCTGACAATAACTAACATCTCATTTGATCTTCACCACTACTCTGGGTGGTAGATAATATCATTTCCTCCATGTTACAGATGAGGGCACTGAGACGTCACTCAAATGATTTACTTGCTCAAGATGGCTCAGCCAGTGAGCGGTGGGACCAGGATTTAAATCCAGATCTTCTGGCACCAGAACTCATGTCATTTTCCACTCTACCACTCTGCCTGCCACACGCAGGCCTAAGTTTCCCTCTGGTCTGTAAGCTCCCTAAGGACAGGGACAGGCCTGGGTTAGCTCTGTCTCCCACCTTTCTCCCCGTCTTGCAGTTTCACATAGGATGAATGGAATTGTAGTCAATTTCTGGGCCACAGGGGAGCTTCTTCCTTAGTGCTCTGTACTCAAGGGAAGAGGATTATACAGGCTTCTAAGGAAGCCCTGGCGGTGAAGGGGGTGGGGTGGGGTACCCTGGGGAGCCCCAGCCTTTTAGCTTCCCTTGGGATTGCCCTTCCCGGATTCTTGGTTCCTATTGGCAAGCAAACAGCGAAGCCCGGGTAGCCACCTATACCAAGAATTATGGTAGTTCTGGCTGGGCTTGATATTCCCTCACCAGCTGCAGAGCTGCTGGGTTTCCAGGTTGGTTTTTGTTTAGCTCTTTCCTGCTGAGCACTCCCCACTTTATCCTTTTTTAACGAGGCTTCTCTGCACTCATACCTCCTCACGTAAGACCAGCTGCTGACTGCATTATCTTTTAGCTGTGGCTCTGCCCTCTTCCCAAGAATCCAGGGGAAAAAATGAAGGCTCCCTTCCCCACCCAGGCTGACCACCTCCTGCAGCTTCCGCCAGCTGCGGCTTGCTCATCTGGACATCTCCAGCCCATGGTCTCTGTGCCCAGGAAATAACAGCTAATTCTCCTGAGTGTTTACTGCATAAGAGCTTTGTGTTACAAGCTAAAAGCTTATGCTAAGAGCTTTATGTGCAAGCTTTTATTTGTAAGGGTGAGTGCCATTTTACAGATGAGGACACTGAGGCTTCAAGAGATTAAACAACTTGCCAAGGTCACACACTTAAGTGCAGCATGGACATCAGAGCCCATGCTCTTAACTGACGCTCTGATGACGGAGCAACTCAGACCTCTTTGGAGCTGACCTCCCAGCCTATGTCTCTTCCACCCCTGGAAAGACACAAGGGCACCTGCTGCCTATATCAGAGGGGTGCTCGATTTGGCCGGGTGGCTCCTGCGGTTGGCCAGCCCCTCTGGGATTGGAACCTCGCCCATCCCAGCTCCAGGCATCACCCACAGCCACTTTCCCTGTTGCTCGGAGCTTTGGTTTCCAGGTGTGACAAAGGGCTTGTTGTGGCAATCTGAGGCTGATGACTGGCACCATGAAAGCCATCGCATGTGTGTGTGACAAAGCAGGCTGCCAGGGATGACAATACAGTGTGGAGGCTGTAGCTTCACCACTGGGGAGGCATTAGGGACGCGCCCCTTCAGGGGCGGTGACACATGGCTCTGAGGAGGTGGTGTGTCAACAGTTGGCTTGTTCAAGGGGATTAACCCTGCATCCAGACACAGGCTGGGAAGACAGCCTTGGTATGGACTGGCATAGAGTGGGGATCACAGATGATTCCACTTTGACCAGCTCACCCAACCCTGAGCACCCTGGGCTAGTTGTGCCAGGAGGCCCCACGCTGTTGGAACTTGTGCAGAAATAAAAAACTAGGTGGGAAGGGGTGTCTAGAGGAGAGGAGGAGGGGTGTTGGGTGGGGGATGGAGAGCTGGAGAAGCAGCATGAACTCCAAAGCCAAATGGATCTGTGTTCTAATACCAGCTTTACACTTACTAGCTGTATGACGTTGATCAAGTCATTTCACTTCTCTGAACCTTGCTTTCCTCGTCTGTAAAGTGAAAATAAAATGCCACTTAGGATTGTTTTGTATCCTGACCGGGATATGTAAAACCTTTAGTCCAATGCCTGGAACATGGTAGTTAGTCAATAAATGGGAGGTGGTAGATTATAAACCCTTTGATATGGGAAGCTGCATCTTCTTTGTGTTTCAATGTTAGCATAGTGCCATGAACATAAGGGGCACCCCATAAATATTTTGAGTGAATGGATGAATGAATAATAGAGGGTCATACCAAAAGTCAACTTCATCTCCCATTCTATTTCAACCTTTCCCATTTCTCCCCAGTTCAACTCCCACCCCAGTGGAAGCCCTGATTTCACAACCATCAGGGGATCTCCCTCGGTTTTCTGTTTCCCCACAGTCTTTGTCCATGTTTATCTGCTCTCCCTTCTGTCCAGGCTCCTCCAGTCCAAGGGGAACCTCTCCACCTGATACCTGGGTCCCATCCCCACTTCATCGACCATCTTTCCTCTCTGTGGCACCTTCAGCCTTCCTTCTCTTCTGGCTCTTTGTCTTCTAGAAATAACCATGGTCAACTTTCTTCCATCTAAAAATATGCCCTCAAACTGCCCTTGATCTCACCTACACCATCCCTCTAGTTGTTTCCCTCTGTCCCTTCACAACTGAACCTTCCTGAAACAATTTACCTACACCCCCCTCTTCCCCAGTCTTCACTTCCTATTCTTGATAACAGCCCAGTGGTCTCGCTTCTGCCCAGCTCTCCCCGACATGGCTCCTACCAAGGTTGCTGGTGACCTCCCCACTGACAAAGCGAATGGACATTTTGTCTTCATCTCATGTTACTTGACCTTTCAGATGACATCTGACACCTCTGACCTCTCCTTGGAGCTCTCTCCTCTATCAGTTTCTGGGACACTCACCCTCTCCTGGGAAATACAGCGTTAATGATAGAAATGATGCTGGGGATTGCATGATAGGATTTTACAAGACCAACGACTTATTTAATTGACAATAGCTTTTTCAACAACGTAAACGGCAACTACACACCTGGACCTCGCCAGGCAGAATACACAGGAATCAAATCGACTACAACTGTGGAAAGAGATGATAGAGAAGCTCAATATCACCAGTCAGAACAAGGCCAGGAGCCTACTGGGGAACAGACCATCAATTGCTCATATGCAAGTTCAAGTTGAAGCTGAAGAAAATTAAAACAACTCCACAAGAGCTCAAGTATGACCTTGAGTATATCCCTTCTGGATTTAGAGGGCGAATAGATTTGACAAACTGAACACTAATGACCAAAGACCAAATGAGTTGTGGGATGACATCAGGGCATCATACATGAAGAAAGCAAAAGGTCATTAAAAAGGCAAGAAAGAAAGAAAAGACCAAAACATATGTCAGAAGAGACCCTGAAACTTGCTCTTGCACATAGAGTAGCTAAAGTGAATGTAAGAAATGATGAAGTAAAAAGGCTGGATAGAAGATTTCAAAGGGCAGCACAAGAAGACAAAGTAAAGTATTATCATGAAATGTACAAAGACCCGGAGCTAGAAAACCAAAAAGGAAGAGCACACTTGGCATTTCTCCAGCTGAAAGAACTGAAGAAAAAATTCAAGCCTTGTGTTGCAATATTGAAAGATTCTATGGGCAAAATACTGAATGATGCAGGAAGCATCAAAAAAAGATGAAAGGAATTACAGAGTCACAGTACCAAAAAGAATTGTTTGTTGTCCTGCCATTTCAGGAGGTAGCATATGATCAAGAACCTATGGTGCAGATGGAAGAAGTCCAAGCTGCACTGAAGGCATTGGCGAAAAACAAGGATCCAGGAATTGACAGAATGTCAATGGAGAAGTTTCAACAGACGGAGGCAACGCTGGAAGCACTCACTCATTCTATGCCAAGAAATTTGGAAGACAGCTACCTGACCAATCGATTGGCAGAGATCCATATACAACCATATACATGCCAATTCCAAAGAAAGGTGATCCAATACTGGAAATTATCAAACAATATCATTAATATCACACACAATTAAAATTTTGTCGAAGATAATTAAAGAACAGTTGCAGCAGTACATCGACAGGGAACTGCCAGAAATTCAAACTGGATTCAGAAGAGGATGCGGAACGAAAGCTATCATTGCTGATGTCAGATGAACCTTGGCTGAAAGCAGAGAATATCAGAAAGATGTTTACCTGTGTTTTATTAACTATGCAAAAGTTCTCAACTGCATGGATCATAACAAATTTGGATAACATTGTGAAGAATGGGAATTCCAGAGCACTTAATTTGCTCATGCAAAACCTGTACATAGAGACAGGAGGCAGTTCTGTTTGAACAGAGCAAGGGGATATTATGGGGTTTAAAATCAGGAAAGGTGTGTGCCAGGATTGCATCCTTTCACCATACTTATTCAGTCTGTAAGTGGAGCAGATAATCTGAGAGGTTGGACTATATGAAGAACGGGGCATCAAGATTGGAGGAAGACTCATTAACAACCTGTGATGTACAGATGACACAACCTTGCTTGGTGAAAGTGAAGAGGACATGAAGTACTTACTGATGAAGATCGAAGACTACAGCCTTCAGTTTGGATTACATCTCAATACAAAGAAAACAAAAATCCTCACAGCTGGACCAATAAGCATCATCATGATAAACAGAGAAAAGATTGAAGTTGTCAAGGATTTCATTCTACTTAGATCCGCAATCAAGGCCCATGGAAGCAGCAGTCAAGGAATCAAAGGACACATTGCGTTGGGCAAATCTGCTGCAAAAGACTTCTTTAAAGTGTCAGAAAAGTAAAGATGTCAATTTGAGGGCTAAGATGAGCCTGACCCAAGCCATGGTATTTTCAGTCACCTCATATACATGCAAAAGCTGGACAATGAATGAATAAGGAAGATGGAAGAAGAATTGATGCCAAATTATGATGTTGTCAAAGAATATTTAAGATACCATGGGCTGCCAGAAGAGCAAACAAGTCTGTCTTGGAAGAAGTACAGCCAAAATGTTTCTTAGGAGGGAAGATAAAGAGACTTCATCTTACATACTTTGGACATGTTATCAGGAAGGACCAGTCTCTGGAGAAGGACAGTGTGCTTGGTAAAGTAGAGGATCAGTGAAAAAGAGGAAGACCTTTGTCATGAATTGAATTGTGTTCCCTAAAAATATGTGTCAGCTTGGTTAGGCCGTGATTCCCAGTATTGTGTGGTTGTCCTCAATTTTGTGATCATAATTTTATGTTAAAGAGGATTAGGGTGGGATTGTAACACCCTTACTAAGGTCACATCTCTGAGCCAATGTAACGGGAGTTTTCTGAGGATGTGACCTGCACCACCTTTTATCTTATAAGAGATAAAGGAAAAGTGAAGCAAGCAGACAGTTGGGGACCTCATACCACCAAGAGAGCAGTGCGGGAGAAGAGTGGGTCCTTTGGACCCGGGGTACCTGCAAGGAGAAGCTCCTAGTTCTGGGGAAGATTGATGAGAAGGCTGACAGAGAGAGAAAGCCTTCCCCTTGGAGCTGACACCCTGAATTTGGACTTTTAGCCTACTTTACTGTGAAGAAATAAATTTCTCTTTGTTAAAGCCATCAACTTGTAGTATTTCTGTTATAGCAGCACTGGATGACTAAGACAACCTTCAAGGAAATGAATTGACACAGTAGCTGCAACAATGAGCTCAAACACAGCAGCGATCTGAGGATGGCGCAGGATCCAGTAGTATTTCCCTTTGTTGTGCATAGGGTGGTTATGAGTCAGAATGACTCAATGGCACCTAACAACATCAGGGTGCAAAATTTAAGGAGGCATTCATAAGGTCGCACAAGTCCCTCCTTAAATTTTGCATGCTAGATGCCTGGTTGCCTCACCCTAGTCCTGGCCCTGCCTTTTACGGCTCTATGATGGAGGCAGAAATTGGAGCAACGCATCCACAAGCCAAGGAATGCCAAGGATTGCTGACAACACCAGAAGCTAAGAGAAAGGCATAGAATAGACTGTCCCCTAGAAATTTCTGAAAGAGTGTGGCCCTGCCAACACCTTGATTTCAGACTTCTAGTATCCAGCACTGCAAGAGAGTACATTCTCTGTTGTTTGAAGGCACTGTTTGTGGTCATCGGCTACAGTGGCCCCAGGAAAACTAATAGACCTTCTTTGTCCTACAATAGCACGCCTTATGGGGCCTTAGCACGCTATGTTGATGTTGCCTCTAAACGCATGGCTAACATTTATCGAGGGCTCACCAAATGCACCACGCCTGCAACAGCCCTACACGTGTTAGTGTTATGTCCTCACTTTACAAATGAGACACGGAGGCTCAGAGAGATTCAGGTTACGTAGTGTGTTGGCTTCTTAAATTGTTGTTGTCGGTTGCCATCGAGTCAGTTCCCACTCGTGGCGACCCCATGCGCGCAGTGTAGAACTGTGTTCCATAAGGTTTTCAAGGCTGTGGCCTTTCACGTGCAGATCGCCAGGCATGTCTTCCCAGTCACTTCTGTGTGGGTTTGAACTGCCCACCTTTCAGCTAGTGGTTGACACTTGACTGTTTGCAATACCCAGGGACTCCTTTAGTTTCCTATGCTGTACAACAAATTATCACAGACTTAGCAGCTTCAAGCAACACATTTACGATACCAGTTTCTGCAGGTCTGAACTGGGTTCTCTACCCAAGCTACCAGGAAGTGCCATTAGGTGTTGGTCGGGCTGCACTCTCATCCAGAGCCCGGGGGCCTCTTCCAAGCTCATTCAGGTTGTTGGTGCAGTTCAGTTCTTTGCTGATACAGGATTGAGGCTCTCAGCTCCTAGAGGGTGCCCCTCCCTGTGCAGACACAATGTGACTATTTGCTTCTTCAGGCCAGCAGCAGACTCTGTCTCTTCAGGAAGGGCTCAGTCCCTCTTTTCATTGCTTTCACCTGATTAAGTCAGGCCCACCCAGGATCATCTCTCTTTTGATTAACTCAAAATCAGCTGCTATGGGACCTTAATTGTTGTGTTGTTGTTAGGTGCTGTCAAGTCAGTTCTGACTCGTAGCAACCCTATGTACAACAGAACAAAACACCATCCTCACAATCGTTGCTATGTTTGAGCCCATTGTCGCAGCCACTGTGTCAATCCATCTCCCACTTTTCGCTGACCCTCTACTTTACCAAGCATAATGTCCTTCTCCTGGGACTGGCCCCTCCAGATAACATGTGCAAAGTATGTGAGACGAAGCCTCGCCATTCTCGCTTCTAAGGAGCATTCTGGCTGTACTTCTTCCAAGACAGACTTGTTCGTTCTTCTGACAGCCATGGTCTGTTCAGAATTCCTTGCAAACACCATAATTCAAAGGCATCAATTCTTCTTCAGTCTTCCCTATTCATTGTCCAGCTTTTGGATGCATACGAGGCAAGTGAAAAATACCATGGCTTGTATCAGACACATCTTAGCCCTCAAAGTGACATATTTGCTTTTGAACACTTTAAAGAGGTCTTTTGCAGCAGATTTGCCCAGTGCAATATGTCATTTGATTTCTTGACTGCTGCTTCCATGGGTGTTGATTGTGGATCCAAGTAAAATGAAATCCTTGACAACTTCAATCTTTTCTGTTTAGCATGATATTGCTTATTGGACCAGCTGTGAGGATTTTTGCTTTCCTTATGTTGAGGTGTAATCCATATGAAGTCTGTGGTCTTTGATCCTCTTCAGTAAGTGCTTCAAGTCCTCTTCACTTTCAGGAAGCAAGGTTGTGTCATCTGCATATCGCAGGTTGTTAATGAGTCTTCCACCAATCCCGACGCCCTGTTCTCCTTCTTATAGTCCAGCTTCTCAGTTATTTGCTCAGCATACAGACTGAATAAGTATGGTGAAAGGATACAACTGTGACACACACTTTTCCTGATTTTAAACCACACAGTATCTCCTTGTTCTGTTCGAACAACTGCCTCTTGTCTCTATGTACAGGTTTTGCATTAGTAAATTAAGTGTTCTGGAAATCCCATTCTTCACAAAATTAACCATAATTTATTATGATCCATACAGTCGAATGCCTTTGAATAGTCATCAAAACACAGGTAAACATCTTTCTGGTATTCTCTGCTTTCAGCCAAGATCCATCTGACATCAGCAATGATAGCCCTCATTCCACATCCTCTTCTGAATCCAGCTTGAATTTCTGGCAGTTCGTGTTGATGTTTACTTGCGTGTGGTATTATTGATATTGGTAGATAATTTCCACATTCTGTTGGATCACCTTTCTTTGGAACTGGCACGTATATAGATCTCTTTCAGTCGGTTGGTCAGGTAGCTGTCTTCGAAATTTCTTGCCATAGACTAGTGAGTGCTTCCACCATTGCAGCCACTTATTGAAATTTCTCAGTTGGTATTCTGTAAATTCCTGGAGTCTTGTTTTTTGCCGATGCCTTCAGTGTACCTTGGACTCCTTCCGTCAGTATCATTGGTTCTTGATCATATGCTACCTCCTGAAAAGGCAGAACGATGACCAGTTCTTTTTGGTACAGTCAATTCTGTGTAATTCTTTTCTTTTGATGATTCCTGCATCATTCAATATTTTGCCCATAGAAGTCTTCAACATTGCAACACAAGGCTTGAATTTTTTCTTCAGATCTTTCAGCTGAGTAATGCTGAGCATACTCTTCCCTTTTCGTTGTCTAACTCCAGGTCTTTCTACATTTCATTATAATACTTTACTTTGTCTTCTTATGTCACCCTTCGAAAACTTCTGTTCAGCTCTTTTACTTCATCATTTCTTCTGTTCGCTTTAGCTACTCTATGTTCAAGAGCAAGTTTCAGAGTCTCTTCTGACATCCGTTTTGATCTTTTCTTTTTTTCTTGCCTTTTTAATGACCTTTTGCTTTCTTCATGTATGATGTCCTTGATGTCATCCCACAACTTGTCTGATCTTCAGTCATTACTGTTCAGTGTGTCCAATCTATCCTTCAGATGGTCTCTAAGTTCAGGTGGATATGCTCAAGGTTGTACTTTGGCTCTTGTGGAGTTGTTTTAATTTTCTTCAGCTTCAACTTGAACTTGCAGTCATTGCCTGGCCTTGCTCTGACTGATGATATTGAGCTTCTCCATTGGCTGCTTCCACAGATGTAGTCGATTTGATTCCTGTGTATTCCATCTGACGAGGTCCACATGTATACTAGCTGTTTATGTTGTTGAAAAAAGATATTTCCAATGAATAGGTTGTTGGTCTTACAAAATTCTATCATGCAAACTCTGGCATCATTTTTATCAGCCAGGCCATATTTTCCAACTATTGATCCTTCTTTTTTCGAGCTTTCACGTTTCAATCACCAGTAATTATTAAGGCATCTTGACTGCAGTGTTTTATCAGTTTCAGACTGGAGGACTTGATAAAAATCACCAATTTCTTCATCTTTGGCATTAGTGTTTGGTGTGTAAATTTGAATAACATTTGTATGGATTGATCTTCCTTGTACGTATATGGATATTATTCTGTCATGACAACGTTGTACTTCAGGATAGAACTTGAAATGTTCTTTTCGACAATGAATGTGGTGCCATTCCTCTTCAATTTGTCATTCTTGGCATAGTAAACTATAGGATTGTCTGATTCAAAATGGCCAATGTCAGCTCACTAATGCCTAGGATATCCGTCTTCAAGTGTTTCATTTCATTTTTGGCAATTTCCAATTTTCCTAGATTGTACTTTGTACATTCCATGTTCAGATTATTAATGGATGTATGCAGCTGTTTCTTCTCATTTTGAGTCATGCCACATCAGCAAATGAAGGTCCTGAAAACTTTACTTCATCCGCATCATTAAGGTCTACTCTACTTTGAAGAGGCAGCTTTTCCCCAGTCCTATTTTGAGTGCCTTCCAACCTGAAGGGCTCATCTTCCGGCACTGTATCAGACAGTATTCTGGCGTTATTTGTAAGGTTTTCAACTGGCAAATTTTTTCAGAAGTAGATCACCAGGTCCTTCTTCCTAGTCTGTCTTAATCTTGAAGCTCCACTGAAACCTGTCCACCATGGGTGACCCTGTTGGTATAGGAAATACCAGTGGCATAGCTTCCAGCATCGCAGCAACATACAAGCCACCACAGGGCGAAAAACTGACAGATGAGTGAGAACTCTCTTCCCTTGTGCCATATAAAGTAAAGTAATCTAATTATAAGGGTAATATCCCATTTTAGTCATAGGTCCTCAAGGGAATGGAATTATACAGAACATTTACGACAAACAAAAAAACTCAAACCCGTTGTTATAGAGTCAATTCCGACTCATAGCAACCCCAAGTGTTACAAAGTAGAACTGGTGCATAAGATTTTCTTGGCTGTAATCTTTACAGAAGCAGATCACCAGGCCTTTCTTCCATGGTACCTCTGGGTGGGTTCGAACCACTAACCTTTATGTTAGTAGCTGAGCACCAACTGTGCCACACATGTACACCAGAGGGCAGGCATCTTGGATGCCATATTAGAATTCTTCCTACCACACAGGTAGCTGCTCTAGGTCTTGAACCCAGCTCTTTCTACTCCAAAATCCGTGCCTTTGATCCAGCTGAGGCAAAGGCTACAAGGACTAAGAAATTGGTAGGTTTTAGGAGAACCAAAATAGACACTGTGCACCCAGCACCTAGCACAGTGCCTGCCCACTGTAGGTGCTAAATGCTATAGTTCCCATCCCTGTTGTTAGATGCCGTCGAATCAGTTCCAACTCATAGCAACCCTCCCTATGTACAATGGAACAAAACACTGCCCTGTCCTGCACCATCCTCACAAACCTTGTCATGCTTGAGCCTATTGTTGCAGCCACCGTGTCAATCCATCTCATTGAGCATCTTCCTCTTTTTGCTGACCCAAGCATGATGTCCTTCTCCAGGGACTAGTCCCTCTTGATAACATGTCCAAAGTACGTGAGAGGAAGTCTCGCCATCCTTGCTTCTAAGGAGCATTCTGGTTGTATTTCTTCCCATCCCCACAAGAAGTCCCTATATGCTCTCTGCTTCTGCACCCAGCCGTAGTGGGTACTTGGAGGAGACTTGGGGTGTGGGGATTGCTGCAGAATTCTTTGACTATCACGTTTGAATTCTGTACCTGGCTGGGTGAGGGAAGCCCACTAGAAATGCCTTCTCACACCCCTCACAGACTAGAAACTCCATTTACTCTTCCCACTCCCTCCTCTCTCAACCCACCGCCACCCCCACCGCCCATGAAGAAAGGTACAAAGTCAGGGATTGATGCTGCGTCTTTTTTTTTTTTTTTTTGATTTTGCCTTCTTAAAGCATGTGCTGAGCTAATGGATGGAGCAGTTTGGCAATTAAAAAGGCCCAGCGGCTTGGGCAGCAGCAGGGGGAGGCCAGGGGAGGGGGGGGCAGACCCTCTTTCCTGGGCCAGGGAGCAGCAAAGCCCGCACTAACTTCAAAAAATATAAAACAAGGGAGGGGGAGGGGAGGAGGGAGACTTGTAAAATACAATATCTTAGGGGCTTGGCAATAATAAAAAATAAGGTTCATTATTTACAAACAATTTCTGTTCTTGGTCTCTGTACAGTGGGAGGTGGGGTGAGGAGGAGTGTGTGGGTGCATGTTGTGTGCATGGTGGTATGTGTGTGCACGGGGGTGGGGAGGCAGTGGTTGTGTTGGTAGTTAGGAGGAAGGAGGAGGGTACCCAGTGAGTGGTCTGTGGACGGATGGCTGTGGAGGGACAGGTGACAAAGGAGTGGTTGGCCCAAGGGAACAGTCCAAATGTCGGGGTGACAGAAGAGGCCCCAGACAGGGAATGGGGCAAAGAGGGGCTGGGGAGAAGTGGGGCCCTTTCTCCTGGGATGGGAACCCCCAGGGGGCAGGGGTGCAAGCCGGATCCGGGTTGGTGAGCGAGACAAGCCCTCTTCTGGGTGTCGGGGTCCGTCCTGTGTCCTGGGTCTTGGCATGGTCTAGGAGAGTTTAATGGTGGTGTTGGGGCCCAGATCCCTGGAGAGAGAAGAGAAGCCAGGTGAAGCAGGGGAAGGGAGAGGGTGCTGCAGGGATGACCCCAGGGAGAATCCTCTCACCCCTCTGCATGGGGGTCTGGACATGGGAGGGATGGGGCCTTGGGAGGGTGTGAGTGGTGTGGGGGACTGGAGGTGGGCAGAGGGCAGGTGGAGCCCAGGACCCCAGGAAGAGTGAGGCCACCCACCCACCTCTCATGGAACCACTCCTTGGGATGGGAGAAGTCGGGGCTGGTGCCGTTTCCGCCGACATCCTCCGGCCAGGTCTCACTCAGGTACTTGGTGGTCTCGTGGGTGCTGTCCAGAAGGTCATGCTGCAGATGGTCCTGGGGCCGCTGCTCCGCTGGCCCCCCGGGCTTGATCTCCCAGCCATCCGGGGGCTCCACGGGCAGCAGGGCTCTGTGGCCATCATCCCATGAGCCTGCTCCCTCATCATAGAACAGGAGGCTTCGTGAGGGCACTGCAGAAGGGGGGCAAGTGGTGAGCTGCCCGGCCAAGGGGCACCCATCCTAGTTCCATTCCTGGCCTTGTAGTTAAAACTTGGGCCCTGGAATCTTACAGGCCTAGATTTGAGTCCCAGCTCTAACACTTCCAAGCTATGTGACCTTAGGCAAAACCAGACATTTAGCTTTAACCTTTCTGAGCCTCAGTTTGCTCATCTGTAGAACTAGGATACCAGGACCTACCTCCTACAGATGTGAGGATTAAATGAGATAATACTGAAGAAGCTACTGAAACTATGTTTAGTGAGCACTTAGAAGAAGTTAGCTCTTCCTAAGCAGAGGGTACTGGGTTGAGGCATCAGGAGAGCTGGGTCCTAATCTCCCCTCCACCACTCACTTCATGTGAGACCTTGAATAAGTCTCGTCCCCATTCTAGGCCCTAGTGTTCCCCTCGGGGAAATGAATAGAAAGGGAACAAACATTTGCTGGACACCTGCTGTGTGCCGAGCATTGTGCAAGGCCCTTTAACCTACATCAAATCGTTAAAATCTTAGAGAGACTCCTGAGAATGAGTTAATCCCATTTCACAGAGTGAGTGAATGAGGTACCAAGCTGTCAGGTAAGTTGACCCATGCTAAAAAATAAAACCAGCTGCCATTGAGTTGATTCTAACTCATGTTGACCCTATGTGTGTCAGAGTAGAACTGTACTTTATAGGATTTTCAATGTACGATCTTTCAGACGTAGATTGCCAGGCCTTTCTTCCAAGGCACCTCTGGGTGGCCTTGAACCTCCAAACTTTCATTTGGCAACCAAGTGTGTTAACCATTTGCATCACCCAGGGACCTCTATTCCATGCTCCCAGGGACCTGTCAGCACTAAAACCAAACCCAAACCCTTTGCTGTCAAGTCAATTCCACCTCACAGTGACTCTACAGGACAGAGTAGAACTGCCCCCTAGGGTTTTCTATGCTGTAATCTTTTCAGAGCAGATTGCCAGGTCTTTTCTCTGTTGGAGTGGCTGGTGGGTTGGAACTGCTGACTTTTCAGTTAGCAATTGAGCGCTTAACCACTGCACCACCAGTGCCTCTTGTCAGCACTAAAGCCGTTGCCATCCAGTTGATTCCGATGCACAGTGACCCTATAGCATAGATTAGAACTGCCCTATAGAGTTTCCAAGGTTGGTGAATTTGAACTGCCAATCTTTTGGTTAGCAGCTGAGCTCTTAGCCACTGCACCACCAGGGCTCCTAAGCAGCACTGAAGGTGGGTGCACATCCAAGCTCCAGGCTCTGTGCTGTTCCTCCCCTCTTGCAGCTCTCCTGGCTGTGACCTCACAGTCTAGGTGAACAGCGCCCCCGGGCATCATGCAATGCCTTAGCCCTGTCTGCAGGCAGCTCTGTGAACCAGCCTGTTCCAAAAGCCATCCCCTATCTCAGACGGGCCTCCCCTTCGCCCTGTCCAGATAATAGTGAAACCAGCTGCCGCCTAGGCGACTCTAACTCCCGGCGGCCCCATGTGTGTTGGAGTAGAATTGCACTCCATAGGGTTTTCAATGGATGATTTTTTGGGAAGTAGATCACCAGGCCTTTCTTCCGAGGTGCCTCTGGGTAGACTCAAACTTCCAAACTTTCAGTTAGCAGCCGAGATCATTAACAGTTTGCACCACTCAGGGACCCCACCCTGGCCAGATACAGGGCCTAAAACTCATGGCATCCACTCCAAGGGGCTCATTTATTTCCTCAAGTCCCCGACTCTGGCTTTGTCCCACATCACCTCTCCACCTCTCACTCGCCCCCTTTACCTCCACGTGCCTTTGGAAAAACAGACCTTGCATCCCTGCTGCCCACCCTGATTAGCAACTGTCCTGTTCTCTTTTCTTGAGCCACACTTGTCCAGGGAGTAGCTCTTACTCTCAGTCTCCACTTCCTCTTCCCCAGCTTCCCACGCTGGCTTCCTCCCCTCAAGGTCACCGATGTCTTGTTCATTCTCCTGGCAGTGTCCCTCCTTCGTAAAACTCACTCCTCCCTGCTCACCTCTCTCTGAACTTCCATCTGTTTCCTCTTTTCCCCCTGCTGTGCCAGATAAGTTGCTCCTGATAAATGGTGGACAGCCGGGAAGTTCCTCTGTAGGTCTACCTGAAGTAGCTACCCTTAGCCTCTGAAATCTACCATACCCTAACCAGCTCTTCCCGTGCCACCCACATGTCTCTTCTCTCATCTTGTGCGCTATTCTAAAAAGGAATGAGTGTGCCCATTTAGTAAGTGCCTGTCGTGGACCAGGCAGTGTGCTAAGAGTTTTACATGCACCATCACTTTTCATCTTCACAACGGTTGTGCTCAGTAAGTGCAGAACTGCAATGTGTATTTTCCCGATAAAGAAATTAAAGCTTAGAGAGCTTAAGACACGTGCCCAAGATCATACAGTTAGCAAGTGGCAGCGCCATGGACTATAAAGCTCCATGCTCTTAACCGTACCTTATACACCCCCATGGGAATGGCAAATATTTGGCCACCACTACCTATCTTCTGCCCGTGGTTGACATCGGCAATGGATTATGGCACATCTTCCTGTTGATCCTGAGTGGTGACTCAGAGTGCTTCTCAATACAGAGCTTCAGTCAGCCACTGCCACCTCTTTGGAAATGGCCCTTGAGTGGAAACTCATTTTCTCTTCCAGTCGTAAAACAGTGATGGTGCTTAGCAGATGTCCCATAACCACTGGTACCCATAATACAAGGGGACTAGGTCCAGAATGTTCTTCTTATCCCCTAAGCCCTCCTCTCCCAGACCAGAGGGGGAGCTGTCTGAGAGGTAAGCTAAGAATACTAGTCCCAATTTGACCACTAACATGGAGCAAATCATTGACCCACTTTGGACCTCAGTTTCCTCATCTGCAAGATGAGGAAGTAGAATGAGATAACGCCAGTCCAAAATTTGGCTCCTCTCTCACGTCTGGCTTCACCCAGAAGTTGGGGTTGGGGATGGGTAGTTGGCAGGACAGGAGGGCACTCACTCTGACTGGCCGTGTAGACACTGTCAGTGGCCATGGGGTCTTCCTTCACAGTCTGGGAGCTGGAGGAGAACTCAGGAAGGCAGGGCATGAGACAGCCCAGCACCAGAACAAAGCACAAGGCTGCTACCTGGTTGTTGAGAGAAAGCAGTGGTCAGGTCTGGGCAGGGAGGGCTGCAACCCTGGCCACCCCAACGCTCCTCCCCCCAAAACAATGGGTGCAAAAGGCTCAGAATTTTTCCAAGAAAGTGGCTCCCAGTGCTATCCACACCCCAGATGTGGGGTCGCCCATCCTCTCCGGAGAAGACGGAGACTACTTTAGCCATCCTAACCCATTGCAGAGGGGCCGCCCACATAGCAGTGCTAGAAAAAAGACGGATGTGGCCAATGTGGTTATCATCTATGGGGAGGAGAAACCAGGACAAGGAAGGAAGGGGAGGTGGAGGTGGGGTTTGGCAGAGGGGAGGGGGACTTATTGCCACTCCAGGTTCTCGGCTGGATTCTTAGGAAAACTGGCTAGCAGGGAGGAGCTGAGAGTCATGGAGCCTAGATTTCTGCCGATATCATGGCTCTGCCATCTGACATGACAAGGATTCTGGAGCGTCTGGGGCAGCCAGGAGGCAAGAGGCAGTACTTTTCCAGGGAAGAATGGATGAGGGACTGGCAGAGGCCTGAGTCACACCCTGGGCATACTTTTGGGTTCTAGGAATTTGCTCAGACTTCTCATCACCTTCCATTCCAGGAAGAATTAAGTCCATACCTCTCTGCATCTTCCCAAGCCCTTCACTCCACAGAGTCTCTGGAAGTCACTGTCTCAAGGGACATTCCCCATCATTCCCTAGCTGGGTTCACTGGAGTCATTAGGCCATTGATACCCATGTTAGAACTGGTCAGGGAAGGCTGTGTTCTGAAAGGCTCCATGGGCTTGGTGAAGGAGGCGCTAGGATGGTTTACCCTGGTGATATGCCTCACAGTATCACGAATCCCTCAGAGTGCTGCCCACTCCTCTAGAGAACCAGCCTAGAGGGTTGTCTCCTGTGGCTCTGTGGTGGAGGGAAGAGCACCTACCATGAGGCAGGTCCCAGTTTGGGTGGCAGCCATCTTGTAAGGTCTGGAGATCTTGTTGGTGACCAGGGTCTGGAGTTTCTGCAGCTGTTGGAGCAGGGTCCTGAGGAGGGCACAGCTGTCACCCGCAGGCTCTGATCCAGCAGGCATCTCAGCCCCCTGGAGCTCTCTTGGGGAACCTGGGCTGGCTTTAGACTTGGCTTCCACACCAGGTGACCATTTCAGTAAAGACAGAAAAGGTCACCTCCTGCTTGACTCCTCTGTGGAGTGGTGGGGGCACCTGGGGCCTGCCTCATGGTGACTATCTGGGCCATCCTGTGGGAGCTCTGGGGTGCTCTGTGATGTTCCTGGCCAAAGTGGGGGTTGAAGGGTGTCTGCCACAATCCACCTGGGCTGTGGTCAGACTTCTTTCTCTTACCATACACCAACCAAAATCAAACCCATGGTCACCGAGTCGACTCCCACTCCTAGTGACCCTATAGGACAGAGCAGAACTGCCTCCTGCCTCTTAGGGTTTCCAAGGAGCTCCTGGTGAATTTAAACTGATGATCTTTCAGGTAGCAGCCATAGCACTTAACCACTATACCACCAGGGTTTCCTACCCTACACCAGCCACAGATAAGCTGATGTTTTCTCCTTCCCCACAACACTCCGAGCTGACAATGAAGGCACACGTTTGTCACAATGCCTGGTATGTAGTGAGTGTTCAGTAACAGTTATTTGTTAATTTTATCGCTGTTTTTCCTTTGATCACAGCACCTGTAATGCTTTTTTTTATGTATGAATTTCCACATCACTCTGCTTCGCTAACTGTGGGCTCCCTAAGGGCAAGGACCGGGTCCCACCCATGGTGGAATCCTCGGGGTAGAAACAGAAGATGCTCAGCCAAAGCTTGGTGAAAACCAAAAAAAAGCAAACCCACTGCCGTGGAGTCAATTCCGACTCATAGCGACCCTATGGATAAGCTTGGTGAACAAGTGTTTTAGTCATCGCTGTCCTCCACCCAGCCCGGCAGGTGGGGCTTGCAGTTTCCAGAATGTACAGCAGGTGGCGAAATAACTCCAAGCCCCTGGACTTGTCTGGAGCCAGAGAGGAATCCGGGCCAGAGGTATGGGGTGGGGGGTTCCCATGAGAGGGCCCTGCTCCCTTCTCTGCACCCTGCCCACAGTGGGGTTTCCTGGCGAATCACGGCAGTGGCTGGATCCCCTTGGAGGAGCCCGGGGAGAAGGAAAGAAGGAAAAAGTCTTGTGTTGAGTATGTGCTACATAACCAGGCTATTGTCTGTGTTATTTTAATTAATCCCAGAAAATAATTATTAAAGACCTACTGTGGGCTCACCTGGAAACCCTGGTGGCATAGGGGTTAAGAGCTACAGCTGCTAACCATAAGCATGGCAGTTCAAATCCACCAGGCGCTCCTTGGAAACCCTATGGGGCAGTTAGTTCCACTCTGTCCTTTAGAGTTCCTATGAGTCGGAATCGACTCCACGGCAGCGGGTTTGTTTTTTTTTTTTTTTTTTTGGTGGGCTCAGAGCTGAACACTATCAAGAACTCAGAATAACAACAACAAAGAACAAACGCTCATATGAATGGAGTATTATTAAATGCCAAGCACTCATACCATCTCATTCAATCCTCACATTAACCCTATGAGATAGTGCTTCTATCACCCATTAGGACAGGAAACTGAGGCCCAGAGAGGTTTAACAATTCCCCCCGAGTCACACAAATGCAGAGCAGGATAAGAACCCACAGACGTGACATCATGGACCTTCTATGTGCTAGGCACTGTGCTGGTTTCTCCACACTCTTGTTTCTCAAACTGTACTTGTGCATGCAAATATCTAAGGGTCTTGTTAAACTGCAGATTCTAATTCAGGAAGTCTGGGGAATGTCCTAGATTCTGTGTTTCTAACCGGCTCCCAGGTGATGCCTGTCGGGAACTCACTTTGGGTGGCAAGGATCTACGCCAGTGGTTCTCAGACATTGGGGTGCATCAGAATTGCCTGGGCACCCCTGGAGTTCCTGATCCCATAGATCTGGCATGAAGCCTGAAGATATGCATTTCTAGCAAGTTCTCAGGGGGGATGCTGATGCTGCTGGCCTGGGGGCCACGCTCTGAAAACCTCTGCTCTGTACCATCTTATTGAAGTTCCTCAACAGCCCTGTCTGGTGTTCCCTAGTGTTATATACTAGGAAGCAGCATTATTTGTGAGGAAGGATGGGAGGCCAGTGAGGGGCAGGATATAAGAAGTCCTAGGTTGCAGAGTCCTTGTCTCTGCAGTCATTGTCATCCAGAACTCAGTCTTGTCTCCTTGCTCCTGCCTCCCAGTGCAATGGCAGAGCCAGGTAGCAGCTGAAGGGGGCAAGGGGATGGGAAAGGATGTATGTGGCACCACCCACCTGTTGGCATTCTCCAGGGTCTCCACCTTCTTCCATAATTCGTTGTTCTCTGATGTAAATGTCTCCACCCTGTGAAGGCCAAGCAGGCTCAGGCTCAGCGACAGCCCCCAGACTCACCACTGCCCTCTCAGGCCTGCCCACCATGACCCCATTCTCTGTGCCCCAGGCCCAAGGCCCTGATGGCCCCTGCCTCTGGTGTCCCTTGAGAGAGGACTGCAGAGAGCAGGGCTGGCTGGGGAGTGGGCCCAGGCCCCCCACCCATCCCAGGACCCTTACTTCTTTTCTAGACATTCCACGTATTCCTTCTTCTTACGACGGCTCTCCTGGGCCGAGATCTAGAGGGGGAGGCCCCAAAACAGGGGTTACTACTGCCACATATCCACTTCCTGAGACCCCACCCACCCAGTTTCAGGACTGGCATCACTAGGGGAGCAGAGGCCCCATCCTCCAAGGAATCCCACAGAAGTCCCAGGCTCATGCCTTACCTTGTTCTTGATTTTCCTCCGGACCCTCTTCAAGGCCTTCTCCTCAGCTTTGGTGAGGGGGAGTTTCGTGGGGATGGGGTAGCCCTCTGCAATTAAGGTGCGCTTCTCCTCCTCTGTCAGGAGCAGTGGCCCTGATGTCCCCTGTAATTTCTATAGGAAGTAGGACACGGTGGTTAGGAGCTAGACAGCCCTGTGTTCAAGTTCAAGCTCTGCCATTTATTATCTGTATGACCTGGGCAAGGTACTCAATTGTCTGAGCCTCAGTGTCCTCATCTGGAAAAGGGGCAGATGCGAATTAAATCCAATAACAGGTATCAAAAGTGCCCATGTGGAGCAATGGTTAATTAACGGCTTGGCTGCTGACTGAAAGGTTGGTGGTTCGAACACACCCAGTGGCTCTGTGGGAGAAAGACCTGGTGGTCTGCTCCCGTAAGGATTACAACCTAGAAAAGCCTCTGGGGCAGTTCTACTCTGTCTCAGGGGGTCGCTATGAGTTGGAATTGACTTGATGGCACCAGCAACAAATATCAAGTGTTTGGGGTATTGCCAGGAGCCCTGCAGGGTAGGCACTTGGGACATTGTTTGGGCGCGGCGGCTCCCCAGATCCCTGAACCACAGCCCCAAAACTCCAGGGCCCCTACACAGTCCTCCTCAGACCCATCCTAGGTCTCAGGGTTTAGCTCCATGCCTCCTGGCGGCTCTGGGCATCCTGAGCACTGCACCACAGACAGTGCTCCTTGGAGGCAGCCTGGGCCTCCTCCTGGGGGTCAGGAATATCAAGTTCAATACTGTCCCTGCAACCATGTGAGCTTCAAGGCCTCTTGGGCCTCTCCACCTCAGTTTCCTATTCACCATGAGATGGGGCGAAAAGATTCTCGTTCCCATCTGCCAGGCATGCCCCTCTGTGAATTCTGTTGGGAGTGAGGGTCAGCCTTGGGGCTCCCCAGACCCTTCCCCGCTGGTTAGTGTGCTGGGGTGGATTTACTCGCTCCCTCACCTCCAGGGTCAGCCCACCCCCAGCTCCTTACGTGTGGGGCAGTGAGGAGGGGAGATGTGGAGATGGCTGTGGAGGAGCGGGCCATGGGCCGAACAGGGCTGGAGGGTGGCAGAGAGCGGGGACTCTGCGAGCCATCGCTGTCGCTGCCGTGGCTGCTGGGGGGCGTCGGAGGCATCTGCACCAGGTCCTCTGGGGAGAGCCGGGGAGACCAGATTAGCAGGGTTAGGCCCCAGCTCTGCCCTGACGTTGCGAGTCCAGC
This sequence comes from Elephas maximus indicus, assembly GCF_024166365.1. NCBI lineage: Eukaryota > Metazoa > Chordata > Mammalia > Proboscidea > Elephantidae > Elephas > Elephas maximus. The sequence continues at coordinate 101,798,235 of NC_064825.1, read as the reverse complement.
TTATCATGGGCCGGCACCCGGCCCCGACCTCATGGAAGAAGGACTGCATGGTCTTGACCTCGGCTGTAACACCAGGTGCCCCTCTGTGGTGTCAGGAAGATGAGCTGACATTCCAGAAGCCAATCCCATCTCTGATCCTGCAGAGGCCTGGCTCCTGTAAGCTTGGTCCTTGGCTTGGACACCACAGAGCTGGCTTCTTGGGGTCCCTCCCCTACCCCTGACTTCATAGGGTCTGGGGTCTTTAAGCCTCACCCCCCAGCTTGGACAACTCCAGGAGGTGACTGTGATCACTGCCCAAAACCAGAGCCAGGCTGGGGAGGGGGCAGGCTCTTCCCTTCCTCCCACTCCAAAGTGTTTAGCTATTGCCACCCCAGGGTTTCCATTTCTAACTTCAGGTAACAGGACCCTGGCGTTGGGCTTTCGGCAGACCAGCCAGGAGCACTTCTCCCCCTCACCCCATTGCCTCCCCAGCTGTGGCAGGTGGTCAGGAAGAGGTGCCAGAGAGACCTGGACAGAGCCAAGAGGACCAAGTGCCTAGATGCAGGGTGAGCTCCCAGGATAGCAGAGAATGTTCAGATAATTCTAGGTTCCAGGAACCTGGAGCTCTACTGTGCTGCAGAATAGACTAAGCCTGGAGAGGAGCTGCTGCGTCCTTCCAGGCTCAGCTCAAGGTTGGCTTCTACAGGGGTCCTCGCTGCCTCCCTGACTCTCATTTGCTTCTCATGGATTCCCTACTGTGAAGAGCACTGTACTCAGAGTCAGAGAGACCCAAGTTCAAGTCCCGACTGTTGCACCCACTGACTGCATGACCTCTGTTATGTTTACTTAACCTCTCACAGCCTCAGTTCCCTTCTCTGTTGAAAGGACTCCCTGCATGGGGCCATGAGGATGCAATGAGCTAAGGTATGTGAAAATGCTTTATAAATGGAAGGGCACTCTACAGTGTAAGGTGTGTGAACACTGGTCCTTCTCTACCCTGTGTGTATCCTGTCTTCTCTCTGAGGCTGTAAGCACCTTAGGGCAAAAGTTGGGCCTTATTCGTCTTTCTAAATCTTGTGGTACTTAGCCCAGGGCCCGCTGCACAGTCGGTGCTTCATCGATGTTTGATGAATTAATGAGGTGGGATTGGGAAGATTCAGTTAGCCTTTTGTCCTTCTGTCCAACTCTAAGAAGCGTTCTCTGCCCCCTTCTCCCCTGTCTGGGCTGGGTGGTCCAAATACGTATTCCCAAGGCTCCCTGGGGCTCTGCTGCCTTCACAGCTGGTGGCGTAACTGGTGGTTTGTGTGTGACCCTCACTCCTCTGTGATCTGCTTGGGTGCAGGGACTGTCTTCTCTTTCTGCTTCCCCAGTGCCTGGGCCTGGGAGATGTCCAATGGACTCTCATTGGATGGATGGATAAATGGGTGAATGGATAGGTGGATGATAGATGGGTGGATGGATGGCTATAGAGTGGGCTTCAGCTAGTGAGCAGATGACAGGGTGGAGGATACTGAGAGCAGTGATGACAGTTATAGATTGGGTAGGAAGGGAACTGGAAGTAGGAGGGGAACATGGGTGGATGGAGAGTGGGCAAGGGGAGGGTGAGGAGAAGATACTCCAGAGGAAAGTGGAGGCTTAGAGGGGAAGGGGTGGGCTGGATCAAGGGAGTAGGGATGCTGTCTGCCCCAGACTGGAGAGGAAAAGAGCCCCTCCCCCGGACACACTTACCGGGTGTCACTTTGAGGAACTGGTTCACCTCCTGAGGCTCAGCTTTGATCACTGGCAGCTGTGTCATCTCTCCTGGGGCCTAAGGAAGAGATAGTTCCAGCCCTATCAGCTGCCCTCTGGGGCTATTCTCACTGTGCCATTCATCCCACCTCCCTCCCTGAGGCTGGTGGTGTGTCCTGCACAGCTGGAAAGTGGATGGGCTCAGGATTCTGGGCTCAAGTGCCTGGAGAAGCCAAATCACACCTAAGAGAAGAGAATCATGGCCAAGTGGTGTAGTTCAGGCCTTCAGCTCAGAGGACAGCTTCCTATGAAGACCAGATAAGCCTTGGTACGCAGGTTGCCATGATGACAAGAGGTGGTATCTAGCCCATTATAGCTGCTCAATGAATAGTAATAACAGAACGGAAATAATTACTATAATAAATAGTAATGATAATAATAACAGAAAAAAGAGGCATTGACTGGCATTAAGCTTTCTGAGCAGTTAAAGTTTGAAAGGAGTCCTGAAGTTTAAAAAGGAGTATTGCAGACAAAGGCCAGGGCAGGCAGTGAGTGAGAGGAAAGCCACTGGGGCAGAGGGAAGAGCACCTGCAAAGGCAAAGACAGAAAGGGCATTGCTTGATCTGAAGACCAAAGGTATTCAGAATGTATAGTGTGCAGGGGTGTGTGTTGGAGGTGGCATGTTAAGAAATGAGACCAGAAAGACCTGGGCAGGGGTAGATTACAGACAAAGGAGTTTGAAGCAATGAGGAGCCCCTAATAGGTTTGAATCAAGGAGCTGATGGAATTAGAGTTACATTTTTAACAGCATGCATTTGTATTTGTTTATGTCATAACTTGTTGTTCCAGAAAGGGCTTCAAGAACATGCGTGACCTCATATATATGATTACCAACACACATATAAGTGGTGTTCTCTTTGAGGAAGACACTACACTGAGTGCTAGATTTCAGGACTATTTCTCCCCTCTGGGTCTACAGCCAGCAAAGAGGTCAGAATCTTGCAAGTGGGACAAAAGAATCCCAAATTTAGGCAGATGAGTAAGAATCCCGGAAGGTTCAAGTTGGAAGGGAACTTGGGGATCCTAGTCTTTATCCCAGCTCTGCCCTTGGAGAGATGAGGAGACAGATTAGGGAACTAATACACATAATGTTGACAATACTTCAGTGGCCACACAGCTGGTTATTGACAATGCCAACTCCCGGTCTCTGTGCGTTCTGCTAGGGTGTTGTGACCTCACTAAAGTCTGGGCTTTGGGGTCTGGTGGGCTGAGCTTGGATTGCAATTCCTCTGCTTCTGCTTGTGCGATTTTGGCCAAGTTGATTGACCCCTGGAGCCTCAGTTTCCTTATCTGATGCACATGCCCAAACTCCAACACCCTGGCTGCTGTCACCCCTTCCCTTCCTGCTTTGGTAAGGCCTGAGGAGCCTCTGAGCCACTCTAGGAGAAGGTTTCAAAAGACCCTGCACATTTGCAGCCAACCCTTGATCATTTCAGTCAGTGGAGGGGCAGGGAGGGGCTGACCTTTCTTGCCTTTGGCCGCATACAGTTTGATCAGGTGAGCTGTGTGGCCAGCAGGGGGCAGGGCCAGCCACACAACTCCAGGGATTTAAAAAAAAAAACAAACCCTTGCCATCCAGTCGATTCCCACTCATAGCAACCCTATAGGACAGAGTAGACCTGCCCCATAGAGTTTCCAAGGAGCACTTGGTGGGTTTGAACTGATAACCTTTTGGTTAGCAGCTGTAGCACTTAACCACTATGCCACCAGGTTTTCCAAGGTGACCCCGTATTGTAGAATCTTAGGGTTAGGAGCAAGTTAGAGGTGGTACACTCTTCCATTTTACAGAGGAGAAAGCTGAGGTAGAAAGCGAACAAATCCAACATGCCCAGAGCACAAATGAAGAGTTGAGCTGCGGCCCAGGACCCTCTCTGGGGCGGGGGTCTGGGCCTAATGCTCCCAGAACAGCCTTTAGAGATCAGCTTTGGATTTATAGCTGAATGCCATTATCTATCCATGCATTCATGGGGGGGGGGGGGGGCTGGCATGAGAAAAAAAAACAACTATGGGTTAAAAATATTAATTTCATAATGTAAACAATGGAAATATAGCACAATTTTTATAATTCTATTTTGTTCTTTATTCTTTCTTCAAAATCCTGAAGCTTTGAGAAAAGTAAGCAGCCTTGGCTCTCTCCATTGCTGAACACCTTTACTGGGCTCCTGATGCCCAGCCCTGCCTGGCTCCCCTCAAGTTTTCCTTCTGCACACAGTGAGAGCCTCAGCTTACTCTGAGGATGCGGGGGTTTGTGCTCATGATAGAATGGTGAAGGGCCACCATAGCGGAGGCAGAGGTCTGGTCTGGGAGTCTGCTCTCAGTCCTAGGGCTGACATTGCTCCCTGTTCAGAGTCCTGTGGTGCACAGGGCTTTGGATACCTCTTTCCACCAATGACCCACCACCCCTTCTCCCTCCCTTTGCCCCTACACACAGTCCTCAGGCTCACCTGATGGGGGACGGGCAGACTGGACAGGGGGCTGAGGCCCAGCAGCGGGGTGGTGGCCATGGCGGCGGCGGCAGCCATAGCCGAGGAGGCGGCCAGAGGGTCCATGGGCAGCTCCGGGCTCTGTTCCTGCTTCACCATGACGGAGCACAGTTTGTGTCCCAGTGCCCATGCTCCATGCTCCATGTCTGGGGGGAGGGGCAGGACCCAGGCTCAGAGGATTCCTGGAGCAGACAGCTCAGCCCCTTCCCGCCCCTAGAAGCTATTCTCGACTGGACGCAGGAAGATGCCTGGGTGCACCAGGAGGCGGCCAGGAAAGGGCAAGGGGGTTGCTTGTGAGGCGGGTGGGTGGGGTGGACTGGGGCCAGGTCAGATGAGGACATCCTCTTCACTTAGCTGCTTACAGAATGGGCTTGGCCAACAGACTTGGACCCCTCCTGTCTGGCTTATGTGCTAAGGCAAGTTGCTAAACCTCTCTGAGCCTTAGTTCCTCATCTGTACAATGGGGGAAGGAACCAACCAATCAGCTGCTGCAGTGTTGATTCTAACTCATGGTGACCCCATGTGTGTCAGAGTAGAACTGTGCTCCACAGGGTTTTCAGTGACTGATTTTTTGGAAGTATATTGCCAGGCCTTTCTTCTGAGGCACTTCTGGATGGAGTTAAACCTCCAACGTTTCAGCAAGCAGCCCAGAGTGTTAACAGTTTGCACCAGCCAGGGAGTCTGGAAAGGGAACCAAACCAAAGAACCCACTGCCATCGTGTTGATTTCAACTCATAGCGACCCCATAGGGTTTCCAAGGCTGTAAATCTCTATGGAATCAGACTGCCACATCTTTCTCCCAAGGAGCCACTGGCGCTTTCAAACTGCCCACCTTTCGGTTAGCAGTTGATCACTTTAACCACTGCGCCACCAAGTCTCCTTGGGAAGGGAATAGGCAGGTCTTATTGCCTTCCCGAGGATCCTTGAGAAGGCGACCTAATAGGTCCTGCTAACCAAACAGTTGGAGGTTCAAGTCCACCCAGAGGCACTCAGAAGAAAGACCTGGTGATCTTCTTCCAAAAAATCCATGTGGCACAGCTGAACTCAGACACACGTGGGGTTATGAGGATTAAATAGACTAATGCACATAAAGCACTTAACACAGTGCCTGACAAGAAGTAAACATTTAACAAATAGTAGCAACAATCTGTGTTGTGCAGTAACCCGTTGCTGAGCCCTGTGCTAGGTGCTGGGGACTCCGAGCCAATGACAGGCAGTTTGTGTAGTCGGAATGGAAAGTGGAAGATGGGGTCAAGTAGCCAGAAGGGTGGCTCGGCCTTGGAGGTGGGGCTAGGAGCTGAGACTTGATCCCAGAGGTAATGGGGAGTCATTGAAGAGTTTTCAGCATGCTCGGATTTATATTTTTTTAAAAAGATCACTCTGTGTGCTGTTGAGACTGGAATGGCTGCAGGCAAGATGGCGGCAGGGAGACCCGCAGGTGTCCGTTGAAATAGTCCAGGCAGTGGGGATGGAGAGGAGGGAACATATTAGACCCAAATTTAGAAGGAAGAATCTACAGGACCTGGGGACCTAGGAGGTGTGGGAGATGGGAGGAGTGGGGGGTGATGTTCAGGTTTCCCGAAGACAATCTACCTCCTGCCTACCTAGTGGGCCTCCTGGCCTCACCTGGGCCACAGGGCAGTGGCTGGCTGACATCACCTCTTCTCCCTGATGGGTGCCCACAGTCCTCCACCCCACGTCAGCCCTGCTCATGGAGGTCCCAGTGCCTGGACCAGAGGGTAGACAGAGAAACAGCCTGGTGAGGTAGGGGTCTGGGGAGCCAACATGCAGGGAAGGGGCTGGAGGGACTCGCTGTGGGTAGGGAGACGGGTCAGCGGCTTGGCTGCCTGGTTTCATTTTAGAGACCAGGCCCCACCCAGCTGGGAGCCTGTGTGCCCGGCTCTGGGCCGCAGCTGCCCTTGGGCTCCGGGAACACCCACTATCTTCCCAAATTACAGGACCAGACCACTGGCCTCCGGGAAGCTGCCCCCTGCAAAGGGCCCACAGACAAATTGCTTTAAAAATAGACTTGGGGTGGCCAGGGAGGAGTAGCTGGGCCGGCCCAGCAGGGGTGGATGGAGAACCTGTCATGGAGGGGGTCTATCCCACATCTATGAGGAGGCCCCCGGAAGCTTGGCTGAGGCCAAGCACAGTGAGAGGCCGAGACCTCAGCAGCCACAAGCTGCCCTCACCAGGGGGTGGTACAAAGGCCTGTCTCTGCTCCTGGGGACTCTCAGAGACCCTTAAATCTGCTCGTACTGCTTGTGCTGCTCATGGATCTAAGCTCTGGATACACATTAACTTGCTTCCTCCTCCCAACAGCCCTATGGGGTAGGCACTGTTATTCTCCCCATTTTATAGATGAGAAAACTAAGAAACTTGCTCAAGATCATTGTCAACTGGAGAGGGAAAAATGAATAAAAATCTTGTTCATTGTTTTAGCCATTCATAGTGTTAACAGGGTTTTTAGCTACATGATGAAAATGTTGTTGTGTGCCATCTAGCTGATTCTGACTCATAGCAACTCTATAGGACAGAGTGGAACTGCCCTATAAGGTTTTCCAAGCTGTAATCTTTATGCGGGAGCCCTGGTGGTGCGGTGGTTAAGAGCTTGGTTGCTAACCAAAAGGTTGGCAGTTCAAATCCACCAGCCATTCCTTGGAAACCCTATGGGGTAGTTCTACTCTTGTCCTTTAGGGTTGCTATGAGCACAACTTGAAGACAATGGCTTTGTTGGTAATCTTTATGGGAGCGGATAATCGGGTCTTTTCTCCTTCAGAGCCACTGGGTGAGTTCGAACCGCCGATCTTTCAGTTAAACAGTTGAACACTTAATCATAAAATAGTCACAAATTATTGGTTATTAACAAAGACTTTTTAAAAGTTATTTTTAAAAATTATATGCATACGGTACCCAGCTCAGTGCCTAGCACATAATACATATCAACAATGAAAATAGCCACTTATTATTGGTGTATATTTTGTGCTGGACACAGAGCTGGGTACTGTATGTATGTAATTTTTAATCCTGACCAGAAATCCCAAAGTACATATTATCTTCATTTTATAGTTGAGGAGACAGAGGCTTAGAGAGGTTAAGTAACTTGCCCAAGGTCACACAGCACCTGGTGGAGGCACCAGGATGTACACTAAGGCCTATCTGGTTCCAAACCCAGTACCCATGCTGCCCATTGAGGTCAGCAAATGGGGCAGGGGCAAGAATGCGAGATTTAGAATCAGGGGGCTTGGTCCCAAGTTCCTGCTGTGCCTTTTTCTATAACCTAGACAACTCAGCTTTCTTGAAGTTTCGTTTTTCTTATTGGTCAAAAGGAGATTGTAACAAAAGAAGTCCTTACTTCACATGTCAGTTGTGAGAAACAAACGAGATAATTAACCAGAAGGTGCTTTGTAATTTGGACAATGCTGTAGAAATGCTGACTGTTATTTCTGTTCGTAGATGAAGAAACTGAGACTTACAGAGGTTAAGAGACCTGTCTATGATTACTCAGCCAAAATTGACGGAGCCAGGACCACCTGTATTTGAGGAAATGTCCAAAGGGCCACTTCTACGTGGGCTAGTCTGGAGTTCTTAAGGACTGACTACCTAAGAGGAAGGACTCAGAGTCCCCTTTGCCTTAAAGGGGAAAAGGGGTTGGAGGTGAAGGGAGTTTTGGGGAACCCCATGTTCAGTAATAAAAGCAGAGTGCAGGGGTCTCCCCCAGGTAGCATCTCGGAGGGCAGCATAGTGCGAGGAGGTGGTAAGGCTCTAGGGTCATTGTAGCTTCTCCACATTTATTATTTTATCATCCCAGTTGTTCCCTCTATGTCAGTGGTTCTCAGACCTGAGGTGCATCAGAATCACCTGGAAGGTTGGGCCTCACCAGTAGGCTTCCTGATTCAGTAGGTCTGGGGTGGGACTTAAGAATTTGTATTTCTGACAGTTCCCAGGTGATGCCCATTCTGCTGGTCTAGGGACCACACTTGGTAAACCAGTAACCTAAGTTATCAGTGAAGATCCTTTGGAGAAGTATTCACATGGGTTTGATTTGCGGGAGAACACAAAGTCAGGGAGCAGCACCTCATGAAAGGGGTTTGTGGGTGGCTGCTTTGGGAGCCTCTGGGAGTCTCAGCTTGCAGGTTCTCCCTTGTGTCTCCACTTGTCCCTCCCTTCCTGGGCTTCTGGGCTTGTGCTGTCCCTAGGCCCTTCCCACCTCTTACCTTGGGTGGTGTCCTCCATCTTGATGGGCACAAGGGGACTCTGAGGCGCTGAGTCACCGCTCAGGGAGTAGCTGTGCTCGGCCTGGATGCCCGGAGTCGGGGAGTCCAGTTCCATGTCCAGGAGAGGGCTCTTCTCATCCAGTACGGGGTCATCAAAGAAGCTGCTGAACAGGTCGTTGGAGAAGTCCTCCATGTTCTCTGCGAAGTGGTCCAGGTGCTCAGGAAAGTGCTATGGGAGGAGGAGAAGGAGGAGAAGAGGGGATTCATATTAACTTGGGAAGGAGGTCCAGATGCTGCTGTGGTAGTACCCCCACTATCACTGCAACCTCTCCCTTACTGTTCCTACCACCATTAATACCGCCATCACTATTACCAACCACCCCACTACCAACATCACCAATACCATTAATATTATTCCCATCACTGTCATTACCACTGTCACCACCATTCCACCACTGCTACAACCCCCACACACCAGCCCTGCTACCATCACAGCACCATTATCACTGCCATCACTGTTACCTTCATCCCATGGTCCACCACCATTCCTCTACAACCATCAATACCACCAATCACCATCTTTATCCTCAAGGGTGAGCTGGGAATGGGGTGGAAGAATTCCTGCACCAGGCAATAGGACACTGGGTTCTAGTCCTGGCCCTGGGACCTTGGTCAAATCACTTAACTGGCCTGAGTCTGTCTCTTGGTTAGCTCTGCTTTCTTCATAGCCTTGATGTGAAGACTAAGTAAAAGAATAACTGTATGTCTGTGCTAGCAAGTTTACATCCCAAAGGCAACGGTAGAGACTTTGGTATTATCTTGTCCTGGGATATCGGGAGAGAAAGAGGCAGGGTGGTGGGATTATTGAGGCCCCCACTCCCCTCATTTGCACGGTCCCAACCTATCCTTGGGTCTCCAGTATCTTCCTTTTCCCAGCCATTATTTATGCCAAGAGATTAGGCTTGGAGCCTATTGCTTGGGTTTGAATCCTGGCCTTGACACTTCTAGCTATGACTCAGTGCTGTTCAGACTGTGGGTGGTGACTCATTTGGGTTGTGAAATCAATTTAGTGGGTCACAACCAAAATTTAAGAAAAAATAAAGCAGAACAACATAGAGTAGAAAATATCAGAATGTACTGCACATAGTAAAGTTAAATATTGTGATTTTTTTTTATCTCTGTGTATGTGTATACTTGGTAATGATGTAAAACATATTTCTTACAACTGAAAAAGTTTGAAAAATCCTGGGCTCTGTGATCTGGGAATGTTAATTAACCTCTCTGTTTTTCATTTCATCCTCCCTCTGTGCAGTAGAAAGATAATAGTTTCTACCTGTTAGGATTGTTGCAAGGATAAGACAAGTGAAACCACGTAAAGCACTTAGAACAGTCCCTGGCACGCTGTAATTACTCAACAAATGCTTCCTTTTACTATAAATAAAGCACCCCAGTGACTAGCACATAGTAGGTGCTTGTAAGTTCTTTTTCTCTCTCTCTCTCTTTCTCTCTAAAGAATTACAAATATTTATCCTAGAGAAATAAGAGCCGTCATATGAATAGATACAGGCACACCCATGTTCATTGCAGCACTGTTCACAACAGCAAAAAGATGGAAACAACCTAGGTGTCCATTAACAGACAAACAGATAAACAAATTATGGTATATTCACACAATGGACTACTACACAATGATAAAGCACAATGAGGAATCTGCGAAACATCTCACAACGTGGATGAATCTGGAAGGCATCATACTGAATGAAATTAGTCAGTTCAAAAAGGACAAATATTGTATGAGACCACTATTATAAGAACCCGAGAAAAGATTTAAACACAGAAGAAAACACTCTGATGGTTATGAGGGTGGGGAGAGCGGGAGAGGGGAATTCACTAACTAGACAGTAGACAAGAATTATCTTAGGTGAAAAAAAAAATTTTTTTTTTTTTTTTCATCTTAGGTGAAAAAGGGACCAAAAATTCACCATACAGGGGAAGTCAGCACAACTGGACTAAACCAAAAGCTAAGAAGTTTCCTGAACACAACCAAACACTTTGAGGGACAAAGTAGCAGAGGTGTGGGTCTGGGGTCCATGGTTTTGGGGGACATCTAGATCAATTGGTATAACAATGTTTATTAAGAAAATGTTCTGCATCCCACTTTGGTGAGGGACGTCTGGGGTCTTAAAAGCTTGTGAGCAGCCGTCTAAGATGCATCAATTGTTCCAACCCACCTGGAGCAATGGAGAATGAAGAACAACAAAGACACAAGGAAAATATTAGCCCAAAAGACAAAAGGGCCACATAAACCAGAGACTCCATCAGCCTGAGACCAGAAGAACTAGATGGTGCCTGGCTACCACCCATGACTGCCCTGACAGGGAACACAACAGAGAGTCCCTGACCGAGCAGGAGAAAAGTGTAGTGCAGAACTTAAATTCACATAAAATTCACGTAATGGTCTGACTGAGACTAGAAGAACCCCAGAAAACATGGCCCCTAGACTCTCTGTTAACCCAGAACTAAAACCATTCCTGAAGCCCACTCTTCGGACAAAGATTATCCTGGACTATAAGACATAAAATGATACTCGTGAAGAGTGCGCTTCTTAGTTCAAGTAGATACACGAGACTAAATGGGTAGCTCCTGTCCAGAGGCAGGATGAGAATGCAGAAAGGAATAGGAGCTGATTGAATGGACACGGGAAACCTGGGGTGGAAAGGAGGAGTGTGCTGTCACATTATAGGGATTGCAACTAGGGTCACATAACAATATGTGTATAAATTTTTTGTATGAAAAATTAACTTTAGCTGTAAACTTTGACCTAAAGCACACACACACACACAAAAAAAAAAATCATGAAAAAAAGTATCAATATATAAGGAAGTGTTAGGGGGCAATGGTGGTTCAGTGGTAGAATCTTTCCTTCTATGTAGGAGACCTGAGTTCGATTCCTGGCCAGGGCACCTTAGAGCAACCACCACCTTCTGTCAGTGTGTTGCTGTGAACGTCCAGACTAAGGCAGACTAGGAAAAAAGGCCGGGTGGTCTACTTCCAAAAAATCAGCCAATGAAAACCCTATGGATCACAATGGTTTGATCCCACTGTGCATGAGTCCTTATCAGTACAGGCAACTTGACAGCAGTTAACCTCAACAAGGAAATATGACTGTTGATTGTTCCTTATTTGTTGAATGATAGAGGGAGGGGTTGCTTTAGGCCCTGGAGCCCCACCTAAAGACTTGCTCCTGGAGAATTATTTCAAGGTCTGGAATGGAGTTGCTGGCTTTTCTGGCCTGGAATACTAAGAGCCTATCCCAGTCCAGATTAGAAGCTTTGGTGGTACAGTGGTTAAACTCTCGGCTGCTAACCAAAAGTTTGGCAGTTCGAATCCTCCAGTTGCTCCGCAGGAGAAAGATGTGGCAGTCTGCTCCCGTAAAGATTTACAGCCTTGGAAATCCTATGGGGGCAGTTCTACTCTGCCCTATAGGGTTGCTATGAGTTGGAATCGACTTCATGGCAATGGGTTTGGTTTTTCTTTGATCCCAGTCCAGAAGGGGTGGGCAGAGAGACCTCCTGCCTAGTGATAAAGCTGAGAGCTTCAAGGTTAGAAGAGCATTGTCAGGCTGAGCAGAGGATGAGCACAAACTCTGGAGTCAGAGAGACCTGCTTTCCACAATTAACTCCTCTAATTGCTAAGTTACTTAGCCTTTCTGTGCCTCAGTTTCCTCATCTGTAAAGTGGGGGAAATAATAGTTCCTATCTCATTGGCTTGTCATGAGGATCAAGTATTTAAGTACTTAATACTAACCTTATAGGATTATGAGGATAAAATGAGTAAATACATATAAAACACTTAGAGCAGTGCCTAGTATGTAGCAACCCATTGCCATCAAGTCGATTCTGACTCACAGTGACCCTACTGGACAGACTAGAACTTTCCCTTGGAGCAGCTGGTGGGTTAAAATCACAGTTCTTCTGGTTAGCAGTTGAGCACTTAATCACTGTGCCACCAGGGCTCCTTTGTATGTAGTGAGTGCTCAATAATTGTTAGTATTATTAGGAAAACCACAGCCCCTAAATCCCAGTCTGAGCTGAGCTCTGGAACCAATGCAGGGGGTGGCTTGATTCCCCCCTGCCCCCAAAACAAAGTGTGATCAGAAAATCCAGGAAAAAAATGAGTTCAGAAACCCAATGAACTTAGGCACTCTCCCTCCTTCTCAGTTACCAGAAATCATCATCATCTTCCTCCTACATTTTGGTCATGATTTAACCTAACAAAGTGCTTTCATATGCATCTTTGCATTTAATCTTCACGACTACCCAATGACTAAGTGTGGTGCAGTGAGTTACTTACTATGGACCTCCTAGCCATAGTTTCAGTGACTCCCACACAATGACTGGGTGGGACTATGCAAGTAAGATGCTTGTGGCCCACCAATGGGGACTGGACAGCTTGCTGTTAATGCAAATAAGGTATATGGAACACCTTGGGTGGGATCATGCAAATAAAGTATATGGAACCCTAACAAGGGGATTGGTCAGTTTTGCCATCCTGCTAGGATTAAAGGGAGACATGGAGAGAGAGAGAGAGAAAGAGGAGCTGTAACAGGGAAGACAGTGAGAGACATGGCTCAGAAATAGCAACAGCGACAGCGGAGGTCCTGAGATGACAGGAACCAGGAGACTAGTGGGAGATGGGTGCGGTGGGGCTTGCCAACCCACGGAGCTAGGAGCTTTGTAACACTTGCCTGAGTAGGACAGAGACAAGGTGAAAGGCCAGGGCCGGAGAGAGGCCTGCCTGTGGCACAGCTGAGAAGTGGCTGTCCAGATCAATGAACTGTATCCTCAGTTGTCCCGGATTCCGAGTTGTACCTTGTTACTTCCCTAATAAATTGCTTAACTGAAAGTACGGTTCATAAGTTCCGTGAGATGTTGCAGTGAACTATGGAATCCAAAGACCAGCGGGAAAGTACCGAGGGGTGAGGGAACAGGTGATGTTAGAGATGATGAAGTGGAAAAGTTGGACATTTGAGACATCTTTAAACTTTTTTTTAACCTCAGCCTCCTAGGAGCCAACTTTGCATTGGTCCTTATTAAAGAAATTATTCCTTTAGTAAGGAAGGCATGTATCTACATTTGACATACAGGGAAACTGAGGCCCAAGGAGCCAAGCCGTCTGAGGTCACACAGCAGGGAAGCACCAAACCCCTCACTGCCCAGTCCTTCACCAACTGCAGCAGATATCCTGCCGTTTGGTAATTGCCTGTTTGCCACCCTGATGTTCAGTAATTGCCTGAAAGCTCCCTGAGGCTCCGGGCTGTGTCTTGTTCATCTGCTGGATCGCAGCACCTGGTCTCTGATAAAAAATAACCCAGTTGCTGTTGAGTCAGTTTTGACTCATGGCGATCCCATAGGTGTCAGAGTAGAATTGTGCTCCATAGGGTTTTCAAGGGATGATTTTTTGGAAGTAGATTACCAGGGCTTTCTTCCGAGATGCCTCTGGGTGGGCTTGAACCTCCAACCTTTTGGTTAGCAGCTGAGCACATTAACCATTTGCATCACCCAGGAACTCCCTGGCCCATGATAGGAAAAAAAAAAAATTAAAGTAAAAAACCAAACCCGTTGCCCCTAAGTGAATTTCAACTCACGACAACCCCATGTATGACAGAGTAGAACTGCTCCATAGGGTTTTCTTGGCTGTAATCTCTACAGAGCTAGGAGCCCTGGTGGTGCAAGTGTTAAGCACTTGGCTGCTAACTGAAAAGTTGGTGGTTGAAACTCACCCAGCAGCTCCACGGGAGAAAGATCTGGCAATCGGCTCCCTTAAAGACTGCAGCCTAGAAAACCCTATGGGGCAGTTTTACTCTGTCACATGGGGTCACTACAAGTCAAAATGGAGGCAGATTGCCAGACCTTTCTTCCTCGGTGCTGCCGGATAGGTTTGAACCGCCAACCTTTAGTAGAGGAGCGCCAAACTTTTGCACCACCCAGGGACTTTGGTTCATGATAAACCAAAAAAACCAAACCTACTGCCATCAAGTTGATTCTGACTCATAGCGACCCCATAGGGTTTCCAAGGCTGTAAATCTCTAGGGAAGCTGACTACCACATCCTTCTCCCAAGGAGCTGCTCGTTGTTTTGAACCACCAACCTTTTGGTTAGCAGTCAATTCCTTTAACCACTTTGCCACCAGGGCTCCTTTGGCCCATGATAGACACTCAATAAATACTGGTGGAGGGACAGGGCCTTGTACCCTAGAGGGCAATGCCTTCAGTGTGTTATGCCCAGCGATGCTTGGGCGAGGCAGTACAGGAGGTCAGTTCTCAGCTGAACAACTTTAGAAGAACAACTGGACCCCAGAAGAAAGCCATTCATGTGGTATAAAATCCCCAACCACCCATCTAGGACTCAGTCAGGTCTGTGTTAGCCACACCCTCTGCAGAGCCCAGGCCAGTCCAGCTGGGGGCGCCACTTCCTCCAGCTCTCTCACTCAGGGTCTCAAAGGCCTGGTGTGGGGCCGGTGAGAGGGGGTGGTGAGGAGAGGGTGAGTCAGCTGTGAAGGTATTTCTCCAGCAGCTGCTTCTCAGGAGATAAGGGTTTGCCAAGCCTCTTCCCGGGGCCTTGGAGAGGAGAGACGTTTCCTCCAGTCTGGGCTGCGGTCCCTGAAGGCCTCTGCTCCAGGCAGATGAAACAGGTCCTCCTCAGAGACCCCTTTTGGGGTGCCCACCAGAACCTGTTGAGCGAGCTCAGTTGGCCCCCTTCGTGAGCACCCCACACCCCACCTGCTGCAAACAGCAGCCAAAGCCCAGCAGGACTGAGCTTTCAGAGGTGCCGGAGCCAAGTGGAAGGGGAGGGCGGCCAAGGGGCAGGCAAGGTGGGGGTGGAGGACACCAGGAGCTCTGGTCCTTCTCGCTAAGGGCTTCCTGTATGCTGGGCAGACCTCTGGGGGCAGCGGTGGACATGTCCCCTCCCCTCCCGGCCTGTGAGACTACTGCAGACGGGATTCCGCCTAGAGAGATTTGTGGCCCCCATTTCCCTCTGGAAGGAGTCCCAGCGTGGTGCAGTTAATACGCTAAGCTGCTCACCAAAAAGTTGGAGGTTCAAGTCCACCCAAAGGCACCTTGGAAGAAAGGCCTGGCAATCTACTTCCAAAAAATCATCTATTGAAAACCCTGTGGAGCACAGTTCTATTCTGACATCCATGGGGTCGCCACTCGTAGGAGTTGACTTGGGGGGGTGACTGATTTTACATCCATCTGGTGCCCGGCCTATTAGGAGCTCAGTGACTGTTGGTTTATATCGTCAGTTTAGACAGATGGGACCTGAAAAATCCTTTGGTCCATGTCCCCCCCTTACCTGATTTGCTATTGAGGAAGCAGAGGCCCAAATAACAAGGTCACACAGTGAGCTGGCGATGTTGTGGGAGGGGCTTCTCCACAGCTCTGGGGCGGCACAAGGGGTGTGGGTACCCTCTCCTTGTTGTCTTTCTCCCTCTGTACTCACCTTCTCGCCAACCCTGGGAAGCCCACAGTGGAGACCTCAGCTCCAGCCTCGCCCCTTGTCTCCCCTAACCATACCCCCCTTCACATACAAAAAGTTCAGGCTTCAGGCTATCCCATGGAAATTATTGCGGGGTGAGGGTGGTGTCAGGAGTCTACAAACTACATGGGGGTGGTGGGTCAACGTTCTGAGGGTTTAGGGTTCCACGGGGTTGAGGGTTCTATGGGGGTGCCTTTCCAAGTAAAGGGGGTGGGAAGCCAGAGAAGGAAATATTATGATTTGTTTCCCTCCTCGTTAAAGACTTTTTCCTACAGTTGTGCCAACAAAAGCTCCTTCTCGGCAGCCACGCAGAGCCGGCGCCGGCTCCATTGCTTGGAGGAGAGTTCCAGGGCTCCCCCGCTCGCAGACTCGCGCACCCCTCCTCTCGGCTGCACCTCCGGCCGGAGCCAGGCCTCAGTAGCCCGCCCCTGGAATTTCTAAGATGCCAAGTCCTGTCTGCCCAGCGCGGCCCACAAAAGGTTAACGTCGACGCGCTTGGAGCCGCCCCTCGCCGGAATCCCGCTTTCTCATTGGTGGGAGCCGTAGAGCTCCTGGCCAATGAGAGGAAGCTGCGAGAAGCCTACAGCCGCAGAGGGGAAGGGAGCGGAGGAGCGCAGGGCTAACGCGGAAGGGGTCCCGGGGCTCGCTGACAGCCCCGGCGTCTAGGGGGGAGGGTGTTCAGGTCCGGCCTCAGCGTCCCCTTCTGTGTCTGGGGCAGCGTAGAGGCAGAAATGGCCCCTTTGAGGTTCCGGCTGGGCCCGGCAGTCCGTCGGTGTCCTAAGGCCCCGACCCCCGCGCCCGGAGTTGGGGAAGTGGAGAGGGAGGATCTCCTCTGGCGTCCCGGCCGCGAGGAGCGGGCCGGGCCCCAGTTCTTAATTTCCTGTCCGGTTCTTCCAGCTCAGCCTTTTCCACCCCTCCTTGTGGAGCTACCAGGGGTGCACTGGTGGAGCAGCGGCTTTGGGTTCTGTTTCTGGGTGGGAGGCACCTCGGGAGCGATAACAGGACCTGTCAGGTTCCCTTCCGTCCCCCTCCCCTAGCCCCTCCACTGGGGTCACTGCAGAGAGAGGGTGAAGCTCAGGTGGCTCCGCTGTCTATGGGGGGGGCTGTGGGAAAAGGGGCTCCCCAGACCCCGGCACGCTCCCTTCCACAGGCCCCCATCCCCTCGGCGCCTGCACCCCCTCCCACAGACCCCCAGCCCCTCGGGGCCTGCACCCGCATCCCAGGCTTCTGCCCTCCCCCGGCCCAGGCTGATTCAGTCTGTGTTTGGGGAAAGGAGGGAGGAGACCGGAGTGGGTCCAGACTGAGATGTGGGATGGGGGGGGAGGGGGGAGGGGGAGGATACTGAGCCCGGACATTCCTTCCGACGCTCTTGGGAGAGAAGGGAGGAGAGTCCTCTCACATTTCCCCCTTCTCCTCCCCCGCAGCTGGGCCCTCACACCCCTCCCCCCAACACTGACCCATACATTCCGGAATGTTTACTTGCCTCGTGGTCACTAGAAAATTGCCCCCATTTTCAAGCTGAGGGGCCACCAGCCTGAGTCACTGCTGTGCCCAGAGTGGGGGAGCGGACCAAGGGAGGGCAAGGAGGCACTGAGGGGAGGTGAGGTGGCCCCCTGGGCCCCCAGTTTTCAGACAGATCCTCTCTGTTCTTAAGCATCATCATCCAGGCATTGGGGACCCAGGACTCCCCTTCCCAGAGCTAGACTCAAAGGCTAGTCTGTGACAGGGAAAGGGCACTGAACTCAGACTCCAGAGACCCCGGTTCAAGGCCAAGCTCTGCTCTGAGCAGGTGGCATCTCCTCAATGGGCCTGATCCCCATCTGTTAAAGTCTGTGCTCCTATTGAGGCAGGGGCGACAGAGACAGGGTGAAGTGGGTCAGAAAGTGAGCTCTTTTCCTGTGCCCTGGCCTCTTTGGAGACTGGGAAGGGGTGACGCCAGCTCTCTGGGTCCCTGGAGCCAGCCCCTCCCTGGGCCTTCCTGGCAGGGCGTGGGGAGGGGGGGGAGTAGGGAGAGCACAATGTTCCAACCTCTAACCTCACTCCCAGCCCCTGTTCCCCACAGGCCCATGGAAGGAGGCTGCTGAGGTTTCATATTTTCCCCCTACTGAACTACTCACCACAGAGCCCAAGTCCAAATAAACAGAAATCCTTCTGTGTGTATGTGTGTGTGTGTGTGTGCATGCACGCAGGCACATGCTACAGGCATATGGACTAGGAGGTTCCTTCTTATATAGGAAAGCACCACCTCTCTGACACTACCTCAGCTACACACATTGACACATTCAGACAATTCCATATGCAGGTGCTACCACACGCAGACACATTCTCATAGCTCACATAGGCTGACAGGCACAAACTCAACAAGGACACACTCCTAAGATGTGATGAGACACAGATTCACAAGTGCACGCATACACGCAGTCATGTGCACACGCTTACACAAACACAAGCAACATCTTGCAGCATCGCAGAATGGAAAACTGACCTTATTGGGCCACCTGCCTGAGATGACTGAGTCATGTGACCTCCAGCTAGTGAGGTTGGGGAGTAGCAGGCTCGCCTTTGGGCTGGGAGAATGAGGGCTGGGACTGGAGGAGGGGGCAAAGGTGAAACTGAGCTTTTCTGTGCCAGTGCATGCCGAAGGAAGGGAGGGGGAAAGGAAAGGGCAGGCAGTACTTTCTGTGCGTGGGCTGCTCCTGTACAGAGCAGGGTCCTGTGGAGGGCGTGTATTCTCTGCAGCCCCCAGCCCTGCCTGCCTGGCCCTCCAGTTCTCCCCTCTGGCCGCACCACAGGGCCCTCAGGCAAGTGGAGAGCTGACCACTTGTAGGTTCCCAATCAGCCCCTGGCATCTTCTCACCAGGCGGCCTCTGTGCTGTGGCCCATCCCAGAAGCGGGCGCCAAGCACTGTCTGGGCAGGAGGAAGGGATGGTAGCGACTGCCGCTGCCCAGGACTAGGATTAGCTGTGATTGGCACCACCAAGGGCTCAGCAGCCCACAACCTGGCTGCTGGAGATGCTGGTCCCTAGGCAGTGGCTGGAGGATCTTATGGGGACAGCTCAGGACACCGGAGACCAACTGCCAGGGTTGGCCCTGAGGGCTCTGGAGAGTAAGAGCATCCAATCACATTCATTCAGTATTTACTGAGCACCTATGTTTGCCCAGCCCTGTGGATAGGGAGATAAACAAGGCTGAATTCCTGCCCTCAAAATGCTTCCTGTCTAGTGGGTGACCACTCCATTTATAAATGAAGGTTCAAGGCCTGAACTCTGATCCCTCTCCAGGGCATTCTCCATTGGCATCAAGAGAATCTTCTAAAATACAAATATGACCATGTTACTCTCCTGCTCAACATCCATTGATGACTCCCTACTGCCTTCAGGATAGAGTCCAAGTTCCTTAGTGTAGCTTGAAATGGCCCAGCCATACTGCTTCTGTGTCTTTACTGTGTCCAGCTCTCATCTGTATCCCCCAAACCTATCATGGGTCCAGGCACACAGTAGGTGCTCAGATGTTTGTTGAGTGACTGATTAAATGAGTGGGTGAATAAAAGAATGTATCAGTGAGCTGTTGGACTGAGGCCCTCTTCTTTGCAGCCGAGCCTCCAGGAATGACTGTCCTGAATTCTGCTCCAATGCCAGCCTGCTCCTGCTCCAGGCAGAATTTCCATTTGCTTGGATTCCTTCCCTTGGGTCCTCCCTAGTAGGGCTTGCTGTACCCATTCTCCAGGCTGTTCCTCCCCAGGGCCATTTCATTCTTAAACCTCAGCCAGATCAGGCATCTGGGGACCACAGCCCCCCACTGAGTGAGGGAGGAGCCCCAGACTCAGGCCAGCCCAAGGTATCAACAGAGCCTCACGGCCAGCCTGCTGGAGCTGTTCTCCCAGCCCCTGGCCAGCTGGAAAGCCCTTGGCTGGAGCCTACAGCCCAGCTCTGGCTGGAATTCCCTTGGCCACTTCCCTCTCCCTCTGTGCACTCAGCGCTCGGACTCTGGCTTCCTCAGCGGTCCAGGCCTGTCTGAGTAGTCCTCAGGTTTTATTTTTGGAAGGAGTCACATTCTCTCTCCTTATTTACTCTCTTCTTTTAGGGAAGGTGTGGGACCCTTGGGCTCGGCTGGGGATTAGGCTGTAACTCCAGCCCCTGGAGCCTGGACCTCTCAGGGCTCCCAGGGGGTGGAGCCTCCGAAGACTCCTGGCCCAACAGATGCTCCAAAGCCAGCTGCCTCTGTCCTCCTTCCCCCACCCAGTGTGTGACTAATGCCTACCCCTGCCCTTCTTGAAGAGTCCCACAATGGCCAAAAAAAAATCATGACAATTTTAGAGCCGAAAGGAATTTTGGCATCATTTGGTCCACCTCCTCTTATTTGCAGAGGCAATGTTGCTCAGTGGTTTCAAGCACGGAGGCAGACAGACCCGGTTCTAATCCTGGCTCTGCTACATACTGCCTGTGTAGCCTTAGACAATTTCCTTAACCTCTCTGAGCCTCAATATCAATTATAAAATGGAGGTACTTATACCTACTCCACTGGGCTATTGTGAGGATTAAATGAGATAACATTTGTGAAGTGCTTTATACGGTGCAAGACACAAAGAAGGCTTTCATTAAACGTAGCTGTTCTTATTCCTGGAGCCCTGGTGGCACAGTGGCTAAGCGTTCAGCTGCTAACCAAAAGGTCGGCAGTTTGAATCCACCAGTTGCTCCTTGGAAACTCTATGGGGCAGTTCTGCTCTATCTTACAGGGTTGTTATGAGTTGGAATTGACTTGATGGCAATGGGTTTGGTTTTGGTTTTTTATTATTATTCTTAAGGAGCCCTGGTGGCACAAGAGTTACGTACTCTGCTGCTAACCAAAAAGTTGGTGGTTCAAAGCCAGCTAGTGGCACCAAGGGAGAAAGACCTGGCGATATGCTCCCATAAAGATTGCAGCCTAGGAAACCCTATGAGGCAGTTCTACTCTGTCCTACAGGGTCACTATGAACCCAGCAACAATACCATTATTCTTGGAATCCCTGGGTGGTGAGAGTGTCTATGCCATGATATGGCGCATAGTAAGAGCCCAGGAACTATTAGCTATTGTTACCCGTAGGAGTCCCTGGGTGGTGCATGCAGTTAAAGCACTCAGCTGCTAACCAAAAGGATGGAGGTTCAAGTCCACCCAGAGGTGCCTTGAAAAAAGTCCTGGCGATCTACTTCTGAAAACCTAGTCCTAATCTAACACACATGGGGTCACCATGAGTCAGAATCGGCTCATAGCAACTGGTTATTATGATTATTACAGATGAGTGACACTCTGGCCCAGGGAAGGGAGCAGACTTTCCCAGGATCACACAGCTCAAGTCAAGCAGCCATTTCTAGAGCCCCTTTTCTGTCTCTATCTCCCTTCCAACTTAAATTGAGGTGGAAGAGTTGTGCAGGGAAAGGTCTAGCACCAACCCAAAGGAAGAATCTTCTTGAGTTGGGTGGGCAAAGCTATGGGTCTTCCAAGTCTGCCTCCTGCCTCCATGTGAATCCCACCTCTGGGGAAGTGACCCTTTTCTCCACTGCCCTAGGGGCCTGCTTCCTGCTTGCTCACTGAGGGCAAGGGGTCTGGAGAGGAGAACCCAGCACTGAGCCCCAAGGTAGACCCCAGGTCAGTGGGACCCCGAGGAGGGGGGGGATGCTGCATCCTGACATCACAGAGTGCAGAAGCCGGAGCCACAGCCCTGCAGGCCAGCTGGGGCCCTTCCAGCCTGTCCAGATGTCTCAGGAATGTGCTGAGCTGGGAACTACCTCGCTCCTTCCCTCCCCCAACCCCTCATCTCCTCATGCTTGCTCAAGCTTGGCTTCCACCCGGCCCCTACTGCCCTTCCTCTTCCATCTCTCCCTGGGAGGGCCTGTCCACTACCCCTCTGGGCCTGGCTCCTTCTCAGTCCTCTGAAGGGGTTGCTGAAGGCAAGAAGCCCTTCCCCTTCTACAGACCCCCTGGGCTGACCATGCAGAGTAGGGGGAGATGGGAGCATGTGCTAACTGGGAGGGGAAAGCTCTGGGCAAATAGTGCCTGCCAGATCCCAAATGTGGAACTGATTTGCATCCCTGGAAGGGAGAGAGGTGAAGGCTTTGGGGCGGCTGAGGGCAGGGCTGGGCCTCCTCTCTGGGGAGGGACAGCCCTGGGGGATGGCTGATGTGGGGGCTGTGGACATCCTGTCCCAGCTGATGGGTGGGAGGGCCAGGGAGGTATGATGCCAGGCTGGGTTGGGCTGGGCTTGGGAGGGCTCGGATCCCTTGAGGCCCTGGGGCTCAACAGGGACATGGTTTGCCTGATAGTGGAGGATCCTGAGCTATAGGATGGGTTAAGGGAACTCTGTTAGGGTCCTGGGGTTGGGCCAAGGGGCTGGCATGGTTCAGCTTGGAACTCCCTGCTTTGGCCACCTAGCCCCAAAGAGGGACAGCCTGGCCCCAAGTGCTGGGGCAGAGTGAGCCAGAAGGGAACCGGTGTTCCTGCCCAGCTTGAGAGTCACATCAGGGCATAGGGTGGAGGGCAGAAGAGAGAAGGGGCCTGGGGCCAGCTGCTGCCTTGAGTTGCCCTAGGCTCAGGGAGATTCCACAATTCTGTCTCCCCTGTAGGTGCGGGTCCCTGATCATCTAGAAAGCTGACAGATGAAATCCCCTTAATGGACTCCAGACCTTCCAGCACTGAAACAGTTCAAAGGAGTTGGGGAACACCACCTTGAACAGTTCAGAACTAGCAATGGCTCACTCCTGCTGGCTGAACAAACTCCCAGCTCCTTAGCCTACATAGCATCCAAGGTCTGTCATAAACTGACTCCAACTGACCACTACACCTGAAGATCCCTCATCTTTTGCTTGCCTCCGGCATCATTGGACTGACCATTCCCAGCTCCCCAAACCTGCTACGAGTTCTGTTGCCCCAGGGCCTCTGCTTATTCCATTCCCTATGCCTGGAATGGTCTTGTCCTTTATCTTCCGACTTTGACTGTCCTTTAAGGCCAAACTCAAATACCATTTCCTCCAGGAAGCTTTCCTAGACCATTTCCTCCAGGAAGCTTTCCTAGATCACTAGCCCCTCTCCCTCTCTGAACTACCACAGCACTTACAGGCTGTTAGGTTATTGGTTAACAGTATACCTTGAACTCCAATTACGCACAGTAGGGCTCCTTGCTAAACTCTAACCTCCTTGAGGGCAGGATCTAGGATGTATTTTATCCTTGAAATCTTTGCAGGGCCTCACACAGGACCCAGCCTATAGTATGCTTAATAGTAATGATAATAATAATAATAGCTAATATGCATGTGCCAGGTACTGTTCTAGATCCTTACATGCAGTATCTCATTTAAACTTCAGAAGATAAGGTAGGAACTATTGTTGTTGTTACCTGCCTTCAAGTCAGGCCCTGGACTCCTGGAACCCCACACACAACGGAATGAAATGCTGCCTGGTCCCGCGCCATCCCTGTGATCGGTTGCAGATCAGACCATTGTGATCCACAGCGTTTTTACTGGCTGATTTTCAGAGTTGGTAGATTGCCAAACTTTTCTTCCTAGTCTGTCTTGGTCTGGAAGCTCTGCTGAAAACTGTTTAGCATCGTAGCAACATGGAAGCCTCCACATGAGGGTGGCTACTGCACAAAGGTCCATTGGCAGGGAATCAAACCTGGATCTTCCTCATGGAAGGAAAGAATTCTACCACTGAACCAAGCTTATTTTATGGATAAGGAAGCTGAGGCACAGAGAAATTAAGTAGTTTGTTTAAGCTCACTCAGTTAGCCAGCGGTTGAGCCGAGATTTGAACCTAAGGACTCTGATTGCAGAGTTACTGCTCTTAGGCTCCCACAACACCACTGGTTGTTGAAGGAATGACTGACTTCCTGCTGTCCCACCCTAGCACCAAGTATAGGGCCAGAAACAAAAAAAACATGAGCCCCCAGCCCATGCCCTGGGTCCACACCGGGGGCCCTGGTTTTGTTCCTTCCATGGGCATCCCTCTCCTGATGCCCAGAAATACAGAGCCCTGAGAAGGGGCCTTGAGCCTTTTGGATTTACTCAAAGAAAAGAACCTTCCAGCTGCAGAGAGGTCGGACAGATGGGAAAACAAAATCCCTGTGGTCAGGGAGTAGCACAGGCATGGAGAAGGTGGGGTGTTCCTCCAAGGGCTGTCCAACGGGGGACCTTCCTTTCAGAGAGTGACAACAGCAATCAGGATAAAAACAGCAGCAGCAACTGTTGTTTAGAGAGAGTGTACTGTGTGCCAGGCAATGTGCTCGGCCCTATACTAGTTGCTACTGAGTCAATTCCAACTCATGGCGACACTACGTGGGCCAGAGAACTGTGTTCCATAAGGTTTTCAATGGCTGATTTTTTGGGAAGTAGATTGTTAGGCCTTACTTCCATGGCACCTCTGGGGGGGCTCAAACCTCCAACCTTTCAGTTAGCAGTCAAGCATGTTAGCCGTTTGCACCACCCAGGGGCTCCCAGGCCTATACAAATGTTGAATCCTCATAAGAACCTGGTGTTGTATGGTCATCCCTACTTTATGGATGAGGAAAATAAGAGGTCAAGGGACTCAAGATGACAAGTGGTGAGAGCCAGGGTTTGCTCTTGCTCCCGGGTCTATGAAGTGCTAGAGTCGACCATCCATGACTACACTGCCTCACCTCAGGTTGGCTCAGCTCCCCTGAGCTTGTCCAGGAATCTGCCATCTGATCTTCCTCCCTGCTGTCTGGTCAGGTGGGGCCTGGAAGTAGGCACAAGATCTCAGGACTTTTCCTGTTCAGAATCTGCCCAGAGTGGGGTAGCTCTCCTCTTCCCCAAACTCACGTGGCTCTCAGAGACCAAGGTGTCCAGAGCTGGGTCCATTTCTTAAGCAATGTAGTGAGTACCCAGGTGTCCATTTTACTATATAACTCATATCTATGCATCATATATATCCTTTTATATGCATAATGTATTTCATAATAAAAAAGGCCATCATGGTTAAGTGAAAAGTAGATGTGGGATTTAGGTTAAGATTCATTACTTGAATAAGTAAATAAATAAATAAAACTCATTAAAAAAAAAAAAGGAAACCCTGCTGGCGTAGTGGTTAAGAGCTACGCCTGCTAACCAAACGGTCGGCAGTTCGAATTCACCAGGTGCTCCTTGGAAACTCTATGGGGCAGTTCTACTCTGTCCTCTAAGGTCACTATGAGTCAGAACTGATTTGATGGCAATGGGTTTTTTTGTTTTCTTTTTTAAAGGGCCATCAAAGTGGAAGTGTCTTTTTTTCCTCTATCCATTCATCCACCCACTCATGATCCATCATCCTCTCTCCATTGAACCCTTCCTTCTACCCATCTTTCCATCCACCCACCCATTCATCTTCTATCACCTCCTTTCCACTCCTTCCTTCCTCGCTTCCACCTTTCCTCCTTCCCGCCTTCCCTCCACCCCTTCCTTCTTTTCTTTCATCTGTCCATCCAGCCAATAAATAAAAATTTCCTGCGTGTTATATGAGTCACTATAACCAGATCTAGGGAATGGACAAAAACAACTGATTGACACTCCTTGCCCTCAAAGAACTTTCAGTCTAGTTCAGCAATGCTCAGAACGGAGAAGTGATTTGCTCAAGGTCACACAGCAAGTTAGGGTCAGGACATTCCAGGCCAAGAGAAGGGCCTGGGCAGAGGCTCAGGCCTAACTGACTCCGCAGCAAGCCCCTTCAATCATTGCCTTGAACTGCCTCCTAGTCTCCGTGAGGGCCCGAAGAGCCTGCTGACTCTCCACCGCTGCTCTTAGTTTTGTTATTCTTTTGGAAAGGAAGGTGGGGCCTGGCTGCTGCTGTCCAGCTGTGATGTTGGACCACACATCCCAGCCCAGATGTGTCAGCCTCTCTGGGATGGGTGAAATGGCTTCTGGGCCGAGAGCCAAGGGCCAAGGAAGCAGCAGTGAGGGTTCTATCCCCAGAGAGTTGGGGGAGGGGGCACACTGAACCGGCAGCAGGGAAGCCCGTTATTGTTCAAGCTCTCGAGATGTGTGCCCAGGCCATGGGGATGACATAGTGTGTCCAGGCCATGGGGACCAGGATCTTTGACATTCCAAGGAAACCAATACCTTGACGTGTTTTCTCTGTGAGTCAAGAGTTCCAGGCCATATCCTGCCCCTCTACTTCTTCTGAACCAGACACTCCCACCCCCACTTTTCCCTGAATTTTGGTCAAGGGTCAAGAAGCTTCCACTTGTTCTGGCTTCCCCTAGTCTGCTCAAGGGGGTTACTTGGTGTTCCAGCCAGAGCAATGCTCATGGTCTTGACTTAACTCCACCCAAATCTTCGTCCTCCATCCTGCCCCCTGGAGCGGACAGAATTCCAGAAGAACAGCCTGTTCTCTAGCATCTGGAGCTAGTTTCTTGAGGGAGATTCAGGGGCAAGCCAGGTCCCCAAGAGGGATGCTCTGGGAGGACATCTGTACCAGGGCTTACGGGAGGCACCCATATAGGGAGCAGAGGACACAAAGGGGGGGTGCTCTTTATCCTCCCCTCTCCTGGAACAGCAGTCAGCCTAGGCCAGGCACAAACAGACCCTCCTGGGTCCCAGGAGCTGCAGAGAGCAAAGTCCAAGTCCCCAGGCAGGTGGGGGAGCAACATCCCAGATGAGGATGAGGAAAGGGTGTGGGGTAGGGTGTTGGGGCCTCTCCTCTCACAGCTTGGGCAATGTGCTGT
Source organism: Elephas maximus indicus (assembly GCF_024166365.1). Lineage (NCBI taxonomy): Eukaryota > Metazoa > Chordata > Mammalia > Proboscidea > Elephantidae > Elephas > Elephas maximus. The sequence continues at coordinate 101,771,543 of NC_064825.1, read as the reverse complement.
CCTGGGTGAGGAGTTGTCTCTGCCCAAAGCTCTAGACATCCACAGATACCCAAAGGATAGGAGTGGGTGAGGGTGAGGGCAGGGCCTCTTCTGATACCCAAGACCCCAAATTTTCCTTGCCCTGACTTTGAAATCAGAGCAAGAGCCGGAGAGAAGATTGTTCCCTCCCCTCCTTGAAGGACTGCCTGGCCCTTAAACAGAAAGTGAAGGTGCTCCCTCCTCTCTAAGTCTCAGCCCCAGTCCTGCCTACTGAAATGCCTTCCAGGAACTCCCTTGCCAATGTTGTTTTTAGCTCCCATCATGTTGGCCCCTTATTCATGGTGACCCCATGATGGAGGTCAGACCATTGTGACCCAAGGGGTTTTTTTCATTGGCTAATTTTCAAAAGTAGATTGCCAGGCCTTTTTTCCTAGTCCACGTTAGTCTAGAAACTCTGCTGAAATGTGTTCGGCATCACAGAACCACGCAAGCCACCACCGACAGATAGGTAGTGGCTGCACGTGAGATGCACTGGCTGGGAACTGAACTGTATCTCCTCATGGAAGCGGAGAATTCTACCACTGAACCACCAACTGTCTCCCCGCTCCTTGCCAGTAGGGATGAGGAAACTTGGGGAGGGAGAATGTGGAGTCATCTCCCCTGGGAAACCTACCCTGATCTCCTGCTTGAGGTCAGCTTCCGCTCCGTGACGGCACCCATCGCGGTGCTGACACTGTCTCTTTGCTGCCTCCCTCCTTTGGCTGTGAGTGCCTGGAGGCAGGCTGTGTCTTCTTCATCTGGGCAAGCCTGGCACCAGCATAGGTGCTCCTTTAGGGCCCAATTGTTGAAGGAATGGATGTTTGCATGAAAGCAAGTGAATCTCCGGCTGGTCCCGGGAATCCAGAGGGACCTCACAGCAGACTGGGGTGCAGACCCAATTTTTGTGGAGCCTAGCACCCCCACCACCCTCAGGGCTGGCCAGGCTAGGACCCTGAAACCCTGGAGCATCTACTGGAATTATCGGTACATGTCTTGAACGCTCAGGTCTGACTATTTTAACAATCTCCTCTTCCCTTCCAGGGATTGGCCCAATCTAAAGTAATTTTCTCCACAAATACAGTAAGCCCTTGAAATAGAGCAAAGTTTCCTACAATGCGACTGGCACTTAGCTTCCATTCTATGCTCAGGCCCAATCTCAAAAGTGGGCACAACTCTTGTCTCTGTGGGGTTGGTAAAGAAGTGACCGCTTGGAGTTCACTTAGATCTTTCTCTGTTGGGTCTGCTGCATGCAGCTAGGTGTCGTGGTCTATATTTTGTGTTTTTGTGTGTGTGAGTGTGTGACAGTACAGACTAACTGAAAAATATTGTTTTTCTTTAATTCTGCGATAACATAACTCCACATCTTATGTGATTGGGAACTTGGGACCTGGCTTATTGCATTATGGTGGGGTTTACTATATTGAGCACCTATTTTATGTCAAGATACTGTGCTAGGCTTATGGCAATGAACAAGACTGACATGGCCTCAGTTCTTGTGGAACTTATTTTCTCATGGAGGAAACAGACAAAAAGCCAATAAAATGACTGTTAAGGATAAGGACTATGAAGGAAATAAAAGGCATTAAGAGAAAATAACAGAGGTCTCACTTTTGGTAGTCATGGAAGATTCTCTGAAGTGACATTTGAGCTGAGAATAGAAGGGTGAGATGCAGAGAACTGGAGGGAAAGCATGCTACATGGAAGGAAGGAGTAGCAAATGCAAAGGCCCTGAGGCAGGACTAGGAAAGGCTTGCTTTAATGCTAGGTGAGTGTGGATCCAGAAGTCCCAGGGCAATCCAAAGAAGTGGAAAACTGGAGAAGGTGGAAGCCCTAGAGCCAGTACTCAAGGGTGAGGCCTGAGCCACCAGTTCAAATTCCCTGTGGGTCAGCCAGCTCCCGACTGTCCTAGACCACTGGCTGTAGGGGCCTGTACAGCAGGGTGGGGATGGCTCAAGCAATGATAACTCACTGGAAAGCGTGGCGAGTCCTTCCTGAATCACAGGACCAGCATGGGCTGCAGGGCTCTGACGGCTGGGAAGTGGGTGAGCTTGAGCATGTGTCTCCATCTTCCTTAAAATTATGGGGTCTAGGCCCTTTTTCATTCATTTATTCATTCACCAATGATTGGTCAAGACCTACTTTTTTGTACCAGGCACCACTGTCCTAGGTACTGGGAATACAGTAGTGAATAAGAGAAAAAGTCCTTGCCCTCATGGAGCTTGTATTTCAGTGGAGGAAAAAAAACAAAAAACAAAAAAACCCCACCTGAACCAAACTCAATATTTTCGTGGAGGGGTAGGGGCCCAGGGAGGTCTACCTTCCTGAGCAGAAGCCATGAGATTTGGACCTGGGTGGTACAAATGGTTAATGCACTTGACTGCTAACCAAAAGGTTGGAGGTTCAAGTCCACCCAGAGGTGCCTCGGAACAAAGGCCTGGTGATCCACTTCCAAAAAATCAGCCATTGAAAACCTTGTGGAGCACAGCTGTATTTGACGGACATGGGGTTGTCACGAGTTGGCGCCAACTCAAGGGGAACTTTTTTTTTTGTTTGTTATTTTGTAGTGGATACTACTCTGAGACCAGGGTACCCTGGCCCTTCTACCCTCTTCCCTGTGGGTGAGAATTTAAAGAGAAACACATATATGTGTCTCCCCTTTCAAAGGCTGCTAAAGGCCCACACACAGACAGAGGAACACCCAAACACACATACTTCTCTAATCTCCTGAAATTCCCCAAAGGCCAGGGATGGGGGTTGGCGGAGGGGGGTTTTCTGCTTCTCTAATTAGCTGGAATCGACTCCCAGACTCCAAGGGCAACAGGTTTGGTTTTTGTTCAGAATTAGCTCAGGGGAAGCTGGGCTGGGGGCCTAGGGAGCAGGGATCAGGCTTAGACCACTCACCTCCTTTCCCTGGGCTGGTCCCTGGGTCCCTGTCATCCCACACCTGGCCTCCCAGCTGCTGGGAGGTGGATGAGTGTTCTGGGCAAACATCCTTACAGCTTCCTGCTGCTCCCCTCTGAGACAACAAACTGCTCTTCCTCGTCGTCCTCCTCCTCCTCCTCCCCACACCTCCCAGCTGGGGCTTCTCTGGGATCCAAAGCTATTTATTTCCCACCAGAGTCACCCCCCCCCCCGCCACCCCTCAGCCTCCTGAGCCAGAGGAAGGAGGCAAGAGACACACAGACCTAGTTTCTCATCAGAGACATGACCCGTTCTCCCTTTGGCCCTATATTCCAGCTCTCTGAGCACTGAAAAAGGGCTGAAGGATCACAGGGTACAATAGAAGAGGGCTCTAGAGCAGGCCTGGGTAGTGTAGATGGTTCATGTGCTTGGCTGCTAACCAAAAGGTGGAAGGTTCAAGTCTACCCAGAAGTGATTCGGAAGAAGGACCTGATGATCCACTTCCAGAAAAATTAAAAAAAAAAAATTAGCCACTGTAAAACCCTATGGAGCTCACTTCTACCCTGACACATACAGGGTCACCATGAGCTGGAGTTGTGTAGATGGCAACTGGTTTTTATTTTCCCCTAGGACAGCCATATCAAGGTCTTTGGGAGAGTGAGGTGGGAGAAGAAGCCCCCACGTCTGGCAAGAAGGGCAGGAAGAGTAGCCTCTTCTGAGGGGTGTTTCTGAGACTCACATAAACAGGATTGTAACAGCATGAAGGTATCTTCATGAAGGTATCTCACAGGAGAACAAACCCATCAAACACACTTGACGTGACTTTGCATACAATGTCTCCTGCCCCTATCCCTGGGAATACCTTTTTACATAGTCATATTCGAGGTATGGGGCCCTGGTGGTGCGGTGGTTAAGTGTTTGGCTGCTAACCAAAAGGTTGGGAGTTTGAATCCACCAGCCACTCCTTGGAAGCCCTGTGGGGCACTTCTACCCTGTCCTATAGAGTCGCTATAAGTTGGAATTGACTCCACAGCCATGGGTTTGGGGTTTTTTTTTTTTTTTTGGTTTGTATTCGAAGTGAAGATACATTTTGATTTTTTGCTTTTTGCAGAGAGCAACAAAGCACACATGTTTTCCACATGACTTTAGGGCCTTTATCTGGATTTTTAAGAAAGATAGGGAATACCCTGTTCTCCAACTTCCAGACTGAGAAGCACAGACTCCATCCCTTCCCAACTCCTTAGGCCTGGAAATATTCTTCTATCATCAGGCAGAATAAAGAAGGAGCTGGGGGTGGGGTTGGTATGGGATCCCAGCTGGAAGGGACCTTAGACATTGAAATGGAAGCCCTATTTCCTTCCAGAAAAGGAAAGGCAAGTGACTTGCTCACACAGCAACTTCTAGCTGAGTACCTCTTACCACCGAGCCAAACCAAACTCATTGCCACTGAGTTGATTCTGACTCATAGCGACCCTATAGGACAGAGTAGAACTGCCCCACAGGGTTTCCAAGGCTGTCATCTTTTATGGAAGCAGGCTGCCACATCTTTCTCCAGCAGAACAGCTAGTGGGTTCAAAGTGCCGACCTTTTGATTAGCAGCCGAGTGCTTAACCACTGAGCCACTAGAGCTCCTTCTCATCCAGTCTCTGGGATGAGTTAGTGATTACGGACTCTTACATGCCAGGCATTGTGCTAAGTCCTTTACATTCATTTTCTCACCAAGTCTCTACCACAACACTGTGGTGAAGCTTCTAAGAGCCCCCCACTTTTCAGATGAGGAAATTAATGCCCCGAGGAAGAAGAGCCACTTGTCTGCATTGGCCTGGCTGGACCAATCTCCAGATTTTCAGCCCAGGGTTTTCTCTGTCTCCCCTCAGATGCCCCTTCTTCTCCCTCTATCTCGCCTAGCCTTGCAGGTTCTAGGCACAGGAGGCTCCCCAGCAGGGCTTCTCCTCACCACAGCCCCAGTGCTGGACACCACTGCCTGATTTCCTGCGCCGGACCGAGGCCCAAATGAGCAGCTGGGGACGCAGGGCTGAATGGAGCTGAAGGAAGAGGTGCAGGCTGCAGAGTTCATTCAGAAGAAAGTCCAACTCAGAGCTGCAGAGGGCTGGGGGAAGATCACCAGGGGCCTATCCTGGTTCCATGGCCCTCCTTGGCTGCCAGGATCCCAGCGCCAACAAACCTTCTCCTTCTGACCAGTACCTCCTACCGACCCCAGGAGTGTGTGGACTCCCAGCACCTACTGGTTTATTCCTTGGATCTACGCCAGAACTGTTCTTAGAAAGACTTGATCCAACCTTTCTCCCATTTTACAGACAAAGAAGCCGAAGGCCAGGGAGGCAGTGAGTGACCTGGCCCAAGCTCACAAGCAGAGTCAGCAGAGCCAGGACTAGAACCTAGGTCTCCCGCTGTCAGCGCCAGGTCTCTCCCTCCTCTGCTTTGACTGGGGCAAGGGGCCTTTCTCAGGGAGCAGGGTGACCAAGATTTGCTGGCTAATGGAGATGGGGGAGACCTCACACCCTATCCTATGCCTTCCTGACTTAGGTTCTGTCTCTTGGCCTCGGTTTCTCCACCATTAGTCAAATGGCCTGTGACAGTTCTGGTGGAAGTCTAAGATGCCCAGGCCCAGGCTCTCCAACCCTATAAGTCTCTGTGGAATTCGTACTTGTCTGGCCCAGTTTATCTTATTCTGAGGAGGTAGAAGCCATCAGGGAGAGATCCCCAAGATGATTACTGAGGCTGTGTAGGGGGGTGGGAGTGGGGGACTGATGGTTCACAGAATAGGGGGCTCCCACCAGATTCCTCAAGCAGCTCTCATGTCATAGGGCAGCACCTTCCCTTCCCCAACCCAAATATTTCTCCTTTTACTGAGCCCATGGCCCTCCTCAGGGCCTTAGGGCTGAGCCTGAGAAGGAAGACAGGGAGGGAAGAAGAGAAAGAAAGAAGCCACATTTCCTTAGGGAGGGAGGCAACAGGGAGCAAGAGGAGAAAGACAAATCCAGAGATAGATACAGTCGTGAAGACACAGGGAGGGAGACAGAGACAGCAAGACATGAGGGGCAGGGACACAGAGCAGTGACCCAGAGACACAGATGGAGAGGGAGGCTTCCCCTGCCTGAGTGCCACCTTGTGCTACCCCGACCAGCTGGGCTCCTCCACGGGGGATCTCAGGCCCGACTCCCTGTGGGAAGCAGCCGCGGCTGCATCCCTAAGTTTCCGGGTCTGGCTCTGGCCTCCGGGGGCGCCGGGTCTCTGCCGCCCTCCCCACCCACCGCGGGAGCCGGGTCTTTGGCCCTCTGAATGCTCCGCTGTGCGCCCCCCAGCGGAAAACCAGACGCTGAGCCACCGAGGTCCTAAAGGGGGCGCAGGAAAGGGCGCCGCCACTTTTCGTCCAGGCTGATTCCAGAAGCCCGGGGTGGGTGGAGGACGGCTAGATGAAGTGGTGGGGGGATGGTGTCTCAAGCTCCTATCCCAGGACTGAGTAGCCCCGACGCCTCGACGTCCCTTTGCCCTAGAAGGCCAGGGCGAAAGTATCCATGGTCCGAGCCCCCGGAGGGACGCGCGCTGGGGCGAGCTCGGAGGCTCCGGTCCAAGATCGGTGTCTACGGAAGTGTCAAGGGACCCAGCTGCCAAATCTCAGCGCTCAGAGCACGTGTCCCTCCAGGAGATCCTATACCCTTGGGCCCTCCAGGGAACTCTCCCTCGCTCCTGCCCAGTAATGTGTATAGTGGGGTCCTTCCGGGGGGCCCAGGCGCGCCGCGAAGAGAGGTGCGGGGCGGCGGGAAGAGGACGCAGACCCCCCCTCCATCTTACCGCATTGTTGAGGAAATCAGACTCGTTTAGATCCCCCAAGTCCAGGAAGCTGTATCCGGGGAACAGCCTGTCGGCCGGGAAGGGCTCCAAGACGGCGTCCATCGCGGCGGGCTCCGGGGACCCCCTTCGGCCTGGCTCCCCTCACTCCAGGGCCGCTGCGCGCTCCGCTCCGAGCTGGCAGGAGGCCGGGGGGCAGGTCCGGGGCCAAGCCCCCGGGGAGGGGTAGTGGGAGGCAGGCGGCCCGGGCTGAGGGGCTCAGGGCGCGGGGCCTCAGGACAGCGGCTCCGAGCGTGTTGGGCTCAGGGGCCCCGGGCGCACCGTGGGCATCTAGCCGACTCCTCCTCCTCCTGCTCCTCCCGGGGCACAGCTGGCTTCCATGGGGAGCCCAGGGGTGGGGCTGAGGGCTTGGGGAGCCCCCTGGACAGGATGGGAGCCGGGGTAGGGAGCTAAGCGCTCCCCCGAGATTGGGTGGGCGCTGGGCGCTAGCGCTCTCTCCGCGTCTCCCTCCACAAGGCTTCTGTCACTTTCCCCCCCACTGTGAAACCGGGAACCCCGGGCTGGTTAGTCCAGCCGGCCAGGGCGCCACGCCCCCACATCAATATTCACAATAGCTTAATATTCATGAGAAGGGGGCAGGGTTTGAGGAAACATCACTCCTCTTTTAAAGAAACATCCGCAACCTGGTTTCCCTTGTCAATTTCTGTTCTCTGAATGCTCCAGGTAGGTAGGAGCTTGAAGCAAACGCGTCTTGGAGCCTATAACAATGTTCCTGGGGTCTCGACACCTTGTTTAGGCTTTGCCAACTATTCTCCCATAAGTTGATGAGGAAGTTGCTTTTTCCATTCTTCCAGCCTTATGCTAAAACCTGAAACAAACCCACGGTTAGGGGATTCCATCTCACGGTCTCTCAACAGAGCTCCCTCAATGAGGATATAGTCAATTTCTTGACTCATCTTTAGTGTCTCAGCTCAGGTGTCTCCTTCTCCAGGAAACCTTCCCTGACTTCCAGGCTGGGGCAGTTACCACCCCTATACACTCACAGGAAACCGTGTGCTTACCTCCATTGTGGCAAATCTAATGAGGTACTATCATTGTTCCCTCACTGACCCCACTGGACTTTGAGATCCTTCAGGGCAAGGACTGTATCCAACTTTCCTGTGTGTGAAAGGCTCGGTTGAACAGCAGAGATGAGGGGAGGACCCCTCCTCTCATCAGTCATCAAGTGCCCCTAACGGTTCTGTGGAGGAGTCCCTGGGTGGCGCAAAAGTTAAGCACTTGTCTACTAGGCAAAAAGTTGGCAGCTCAAACCCACCCACAGGTAACTCAACAGAAAAGTCTAGCGATCAGCTTCTGAAAAGTCCCAGCCTTGAAAATCCTATGGAGCAGTTCTACTCTGTACACATGGGGTTGTCATGAGTCCAGAATCAACTCAACAGCAATTAGCAGCAATAACAATGGTTCTAAAGAGTGGGAAGTTGGAGCCTTTGGCTGAGTGACATCCTGTGTTTCGTAGCAGGTGAAGGCATTTGTGGAGAGAGAGGCGGATTCCATGTGTGCAGGCAAAGTGTGTGCTGAGATGATGAGTCGCTGGAGACCAGGGTGGACTCTTCAGACCCAGGATAGGCCTCTGGCAGGTACGTGTCAATCTCTTCTGCCAGAGGCCTATCCTGGCTTTAGAGTCTGGATGAGCCAAGATACTGGATGGCTGCATGCTCCACGGTCACCTGGACACTCCCAGGCCACCTGGATCCATCAGCTAAGTGGCCCACTACTATGTACAACTTAATCTCTTGAAAGGGCTGATAAACAATTACCAGGCACCTGAACAAATGGAGGTGATTGAAAAAGGCGCTCCCTCAGAGGGCTGGGCACACCAGCTCCTCCAGCTCAGAAGTCATTGATAGGATTAAGTGTTTCCTCCTTTTCTGGGGCTTTTAATTAGCTCAGGAATGAAAAGGCCTTTTAAGAAGTGGAGATGTCACTGCACCTAAGCCATGGATGTCACTGAAATTGTTCTCTCGGTGCCAAGGTGGGAGAAGAGCACACACCGGGGCTGAGAGAGTGGCTGTTTGCTTGCCTGGGGCGGGCAGGCAGGCATGTGGCTTTCCCCCAACTCATGACCCAGTGGACACAGTTCTGGGTAGTGAAGCTCTGACCCTCCAGGCTGTCACACGATTGTTAGCTCCCAGGCCTCCTGGAGAGTTTGCTCCCAAGAAGCTGGGATTATAGGCCATGCTCTGGGGACCAGTTCACCAGCAACACTACCCTGAGAAGTTAAAAACAAAAACCAGCACCAAACCTGTTGCCGTCAAGTCTATTCCGATGGCAACTAACAATAACAACAGTCTTTATGAAAGCAGATCTCCAGGCCTTTCTTCCATGGGCTTCTGGATGGGTTCTAACCACCAACCTTTAGGTTAACAGTCAGGTGTGGACCGTTGGCACCTCCCAGGGACCTGAGAATTTAGGCTATCCCCCTCAGCCAAAAACAAACAAAAAAACACACCAGTTTATTCTCAAAACAGTGGTACATAGAATTAGGATGCTGAGACTGTGGGTGTTTTCCCGTGGTGTAGTGGTTAAGTGCTAGGGCTGCTAACCAAAGGGTCAGCAGTTTGAATCCGCCAGGCACTCCTTGGAAACTCTATGGGGCAGTTCTACTCTGCCCTATAGGGTCGCTATGAGTCAGAATCGACTCGACGGCACTGGGTTTGGTTTTTTGGTTTGGTCTCACATGTGGCCAACTGGGGACCATTCAATGTGGCTGATCACTTTCAGGGTGGGAGGAGCAGTCTCTGACTGGATGAACAAGCCAGTCTGTTGTGGGTGAGCTTGTGGCAGCAGGTGTCTGGAGTCCTGGCTCCTGAGCTGGAGTCCCCGCAGGCCCTCTGGAGGAACAAAAGTGCCCCTCTGCCTGAGGTGGGCTGGAAATTTTGCCTGTGTTCCTCCCAGCCTGCTCTGTAATTAGAGACACAGGCACCATTTAAGTGATTGGGGAAGATTATATAGTTTTAGATAAATAGGATTAGAGTGTCCTCTCTTTCCTGATTCTTACCCAGGTGAACACCCCAGGAAACCATTGAAAATAATCCTGGGGAGACATTCTGGTTCCGGCACCTTCTGTGGAGTCTGAGAGGCAAGATCCCCTAAGAGGAGTCCTGGGGGAGGGGTGGGAGGAGGAGAGAAGAGAGAACGGGCAGGGCAGAGTCTGGCACGTAGTAGAAGCATGATTTTTTTTTTCTGGAATGAAGGGGATGGCAAAGCTCAGCAGAAATGAGGCTGGCAGGAGATTTATTCACACATGCAATAAGTATTATTGAGCACCTATTATGAACAGTCCCTAGAACAGACACTGGAGACATGATACTGATGAGGAACGTACATTCCAGAGTGAACGTGGGCGTGCAGGCACTGGGGCAGGGGAGGAAAGTAGGGGTGAGTAATTTTTAAAAGATAATTTCAGAGACTGATAAGGATTCTGAAGGGAATATCATAGTGTGACGTGACTGTGCGGGGAGGGAAGGCCTCTCTGAAGAGGTGAATTGAGCTGTGAACTGAGGTTATGTATGGAGCAAAATGGAGGGAAAAGCGTTCCAGGCAGAGGAAACAGCAAGTAGAAGAGAAGGAGAGAGAAAGGCCTAACTGGGAAGGGTAGGGAGGGGCCTGGAGGGCGATGATGACTGTGAAGCCCCAAGCCCCTACATGAACCTTAGGGCCACACTAAGGAGTGAGGCTGTGTTCCACACAAGGATTGAGGAGAACTGTGCCAGTTCAAACGAGAGAGCCCACCTGAGGCTTCTGTAGGGTGTCATCAGCACTGTGTCCATTCCGAATAGTCTCTTAAAGATTTTCCAGGACAGGAAATTGGACAGCTCATGGGGTCTGAAGTCTGGGTTCTGACCCAACAGGGAGGGTCTGCTCTCCTTCCTGCCAGTCCCTGGTCCTGGTCCCACAACACAGCCCCCCTCATACGAAAAGATGGGGTCTGAGGAAGGAGGCCAAAGTTCGTTCTGTAAACACCACCCTCAGACTCCCAAATACTCCAGGCAGAGAAAATAAGGGAGCACAGCCCTTCTGGCTCAGGAACACCTGGTCTCTGCTTTTCAGCAGCTGCTCCAGCTGTGAGGCGAAGCTTCAGGCATAAAGACTCCCCAGCCCAGTCAGTGACGCACAGAGCGGAAAGGACAGAGATAAGCTTCCTGTCTGTCCCAGGCACTGGGGGCCAGGCAGAGAGAGAGAGGGAGAGAGAGAGAGAGAACACGCGAGCAAGCTGCCAGGCTGAGCTATGTGAGCAGGGCTGTGTGTATGTGGGGGAAGGCTTCTTGGCTGGGGACTGCTACATTTTGACACACCTGGAGCGTCATTGCCTTTCTCTGGGTCTCAGTTTCCACATCAATAAAATGGGGAAGGTGTTCATTCATGACCCCTAGAGTCCTGTCCTCTCCAAGGATCTTCCCAACATGCCCCAACCAGGACAGGGTCCCGCAGCGGGGGAGGTGGGGGCCGGAGGGCCTGCCTTCTCAGTTTTACAGCCTTATGCCCCAAGCCTTGAGGAAGGTGCGAGGCGGGCTGTTTACACTTGGCAGGCAGGTCCTGGGTGGTGGCGAGAAGGTTGCCCAAAGTAAACCTGCCTTGTTTGCCCGGATTGTAAAGGGAAAACGTTTTGGCACGTTCTAACAGGAACTTCTGAGAAATGAAAACATACTCATCCTGGAGATTAGGCTGACTTCCGGGGCGCAGACGGGGCCCTTTGTTCTCTTGTGGCTCCCGAAAATGGGCCTCTTTCCCTGTGCCCCCTGCTGTGGCGGCACCCTGCCAAGGACAGCAGGGTGGGCTTCAGGCTCTGGACTTTTCTTCATCCCCTGGTCTGTGGTCCCTTCCCTGCCCTGCCCTGAGTCATAAAAATAGCTAACATTTATCGAGTACTTGCTTTGTGCCAGGCACTAAATACTTTACTTATATTATCTTGTTTAATTCTTGGAACAAGCTGATGAGATAAGCGCTGGATTCCACTGACTCTAAGATGCACATTTTTTCACTTTTCAACATCTCTGAAATGAGAATGTCTTCTAATCGATGGTGTGTCAGAGTTTAAATGGCAGCATTTTCTTTCATTCTTAGAATATATAAAATAATGGTGCGCTATATGATTGATGATAAACCCTGGTGGCATAGTGGTTAAGTGCTATGGCTGCTGACCAAAAGGTCAGCAGTTCGAATCCACCAGGTGCTCCTTGGAAACTCTATGGGGCAGTTCTACTCTGTCCTATAGGGTCACTATGAGTTGCAACCGACTCGAAGGCAAAGGGTTTGATTTTTTTTTTTTTTTAAATGATTGATGAAGGAGCCCTGGTGATGCAGCGGTTAAGTGATCGACTGCTAACTGAAAGGCAGTGGTTCCAACCCACCAGCCATTCCTTAGGAGAACAGCCCTGGTGATCTACTCCCATAAAGATTACAGGCTAAGAAAACCTATGGCTATGAGAGAGTTCTACTCTGTCCTATAGGGTCATACAACAACAATAATATGATCAATGGCATCTGAGATTCAGTGAAATATGGTATTATCATCCCAAACTACAGAAGAGAAAACCGAGGCTCGGAGACTTTCTAAATCCATCCCAAATCCATTGCCATCAAGTCAATTCTGACTCATAGAGAGTAGAACTGCCCCATAGGGTTTCCAAGGAGTGGCTGATGGATTAGAGCTGCCGACCTTTTGGTTAGCAGCCAAGCTCTTAACCCCTGAGCTCCGGGAGAGACTTTCTATGACTTCTTTATTTTGCAGATAAGGAAACCAAGGCCCAGTGCCACAGGAGGTTTATCAGAGGTTACCTAGCTTTGATGGGACAGAGATGGGACTGAAATCCAGGCCTCCTGGCTCCTTATCCAGGGCCCTTTCCACTCACCCCAGATGAACTGGGGCTGCTCACTGGAGAGAGGCAGGAGCCGAGGGGAGGAGCCTGCCAGAGCCCAGTACCTTCCTCAGCACAAGTGAATCACCAGCTGCCCTGCCTCGGAGAAAGGCTTTAAAGATAGATTTTTTTTTTCCTCTCCAAATTCTCTGAAGACTGAAGTTCCTTAAGGGCTAAGAAAACATTGCCACCCTACTGTTCCTTTTCCTGGTAATTATTTTAGCTTCTCTTTCCCTGAATTTCTGCTCTACTGTCCCATCTCTGGACTGGAGATGGGCCCGCCCTTGGCCCTCAGTCCGCCAGTGCCTGAGGAACAGCTCCACCCGCTTCCTGCTTTGCTCTCAGCCCTCCCCTGAATTCACCCTTCTTTCCTCCAGCTCCAACCACCTGTACCAAATCTGCTTCTCCACAAACCCAAACTCTTTGTCTTCGAGTCGATTCCAGCTCATAGCCATCCTATAGGACAGATTAGAACTGCCCATAGGGTTTCCAAGAAGCGGCTGGTGGATTCAAACTGCCCATCTTTTGGTTAGTAGCCGAGCTCTCAACCACTGGGCCATCAGGGCTCCACCTTTGCTTTGCTTCTAGACGCCTCTATAACCCAAGCTGCCTGGCCCATCCCTCAAAGACACACAATCAGGAACACGGTCCTGTGTTCCCCTGGCTCCCCAAGTCTAAAGTCAAAGGAGAAAACTCAACAAAGCCAGTTGTTTCCTCTTGCCTCAGCGAGTCCTCTTGTTGTTGGGGATGCCCCCCCCCCGAGATTCCTGCCCCACCTACAGCTGGCAGAACCAGAACTGAGACACTAAGAAGAAGGGCAGGGGCATGGAAAATTGAAGCCCTGGACGATCTTGCACTTGCCAAGTCCTTCCCCACCCTGTACCTCTCTTTCCCCAAACTTCATGGCTGGTGTGGTAAGTGGCTTGTCACCAGGAGCAGAGAGGCAACATTGGAAGTTTAAACCAAAGGCTTTGTTAAAATAACCATTTGCCGTTTATTTGATTCCGACTCATGGCAACCCCACGTATGTCAGTAGAGCTGTGCTCCATGGAGTTTTCAGTGGCTGAGTTTTCCTGAAGTGGATTGCCAGGCCTTTCTTCCAAGGCACATCTGGGTGGATTCAAATCTCCAAATCTTCATTTATCAGCCTAACATGCACAGTTAACCTTTTGCACTACCCAGGGACTCCTTTTGTTAAAATGCAACCAGTCAATTCAGAGCGGATTGATCACAGTCAAGTTTAAGCCAGGGCCTCAGATTCTTCCCTCTAAAATGAGCACTTGGACAGGATGGTCTTGTAGATTCCGTCCTACCAGCTCTATGACTGTGATTCTGTGTGCTTCTGCCCAGAAAGCAAATGTGGGCCTTGTGTGTGAGAGCCCATGTGTCCTCTGGGTAAAGATTGGCCAGGTATGGAGTGTGGCATGGCTGTGCATGCACACACTGGGCCCTGCAGAAGACCCGGAGGTGTGGACCTCGGGGTTGGGGTCCTGACACCCACCCGTGTGCGTGCCTCTGAAGGAGAGAAGGCCAGCTCCCACCTGGGGAATGGCGTGCCCACCCCTCTGCCAGCAGCCGTGCCAGAGCGTGCAGCTACAAATCTGGTTTCCATCTTCTTCCCATCGGCTGCAGGGCTGGGGGGAGTGGAGTGGAATATTAATTGTGTTTTGCACGTGGCCTTGATCCATGAATGTGGTGGTCGGCAGGAGCAGCCGGAACCTATGTGGAGAATAAAGGGGAAGCCGCAGGAGCAGGGCTCTCTGCGATTTATTGCTGGACTTGGGAGGGGGCAGAGCCCCAGACCCAAAAGGGTGAGTGGCAGGGGGAGGGAGAGAACTTCTGAGGCTAAGGATTTGGGGACAGCAGAGAAGAGGCCAGTCAGGTGTAGGTAAATTCACACGTTTGCCTAAGGAGCCTTAGTGGCACAACAGTTAAGGCTCGCCTGTTAACCAAAAGGTTGGGGTTCGAACCCACCCAGTGGCTCCACAGGAGAAAGATGTATAAAGACTAGAGCCTAGAAGAGTCTATGGGGCAGTTCTACTGGGTCACATGGAATCCTATGAGTTGAAATCAACTCGAAAGCACCTGACTACAAAGTGCTCTCAAAATGTCTAGGGTGATCAAGAAGTGTTTACTCAGTGACTGAATAGTTTACACACATGTAAGATCTTATGCAGACCCTTTCCCTGGTAGATGACAGAATAGGAAGGAAGGAAATGGGCCCATATTCCACGTGCTGCTCACTCAGAGTCACTGTCAGGCGTTTTATTTTATTTCAATCTCTCTAAGACCTTAGTAGACAGTATCACACTCACTTAGGGGAGGGGCCCACTGCATATAAATCACCCCCTCTCCCCTTTAGAAAGGCTCAGGGGAGAAATTTTTCTTTGACTTCAGGATCCAGGAAAGTTGGTTTCCTCTAAGCAATGGGTTTATTTTTTGTCTAATGGACACTCTGAGTTTGTGGTTCAGTGCATTTCCTTCTTTCCTTGGCCTGCGAGGAAATCCAGAGATGAACTAGCTGAGGTCCGCCTCTTGCAACAGGGTCTCATGGGGGTGCACTTTACAAACTAACAGCATCTGGGACTTCATCTGATGTTTTGATCCCGTTCTCTATATACTTTCTCTACTAAAAATCCGTGAATTTTATTGTCTGCAGAATTTCTCAAATACTTTTAGAAACGAGACAGGTGTAAATGTACCAATGTTATTAACTTTTATAGATGAGGAATGTGAGGCTCAGAGAGGTTATGGTATTTGTCCAAGGTCACACAGCTATTAAGCAGGAAAGTTGGAAACTGGAACTTGGGTCTGTGTGACTAAATATTTCCACCACCCCAGACTCTAGGATTGGACAAGTTGAACAGAAATCAAGGGGCTTTTGAAGAGTTAGGAGGAGTCTGGGGCCTTTGCAGACTCAGCCTTTAACTCCCTGTGGCCCTCGCCCAGACATCCCTCCTGGAGATGCAGGCCAAGAAGGCAGGCTTGTCACACAGGCCTAGGTTGTTGGTGGTGGGGTACTCCCATCCTTTGTCATGCACACAGAAGGGGCTCTGGGAGTTTATTGTCCTCAGGGACCAGACCCAGTGCCCCCCCCGCCCCCCCCCCCGCCCCCGTGGCTGAGCAGAACAAACAGAAAACCAGCAGGGCTGGCCTTGGCAATCACCAGTTAAAGCAAATATATATACCAGATGCTCTGAAGAACGTTTCTGGAGCCTGGAGAACTGAAGGGCGGACCAATTCCCAGGAGAAAAATAAATGGATGCGGGCCCAGGGGAGCCGCATTTCTCAGCTCTAGGGCAAGCAAGCACCAAGGATCAAAGGGGCAGGGTGAGAGGCTCCAATGGTGTGTATCCTGTGCCTTGACCCCTCACTGCACCCTCAGACCTGCCCCCCCAGGAATCTCTCTTGCCTGGGGAATCCCACGGGCTTGGTGGCTCAGAGGCCCCTAGATGAAGGCCTAGGTTCCCAGGGTAAGCCTTACACTTATCCAGCGAATTCATTACTTACAGGAGCTGGCACCACATGGTTGCTCCACAAACCGGACACACTGGAGAAAGCACCAAGAATGAGTGTCTTCTAGTGTGGAGAAAGAGCTGTTGTTCTGAGAACTGCAGCTGGAGGTGTTATGGAGAATGGCAGTCTCTGACAACCCAGGGAAGACTGGCAGAGATGCAGAGAGGGAGCCAGTGAGGAAAGACCCCATTCCTTGCGGCTGTCTAGATGAGCCCTGCGTATGGGGAGTCCCAGTGTAGGATATCTTCAGACCCTGGCACATGTGGCCTGGAGGAGAAACGATCATGGCAATAATGATTCCCATGTGCTGCCATTTACGGGTAGCAGCCCTGGGGCGGGAGGCAGCGGTTAAAGTACTCGGTCGCTAATCCAAAGGTAGGTGGTTCAAACCCATCCGCCGCTTCACAGGAGAAAGATGATGTAGCAGTCTGCTTCTGTAAAGATTTACAGCCTTGGAAACCCTATGGGAGCAGTTCTACCTTGTCCTATATGGTCGCTATGAGTTGGGATTGACTTGATGGCAGTGGCTTTGGCTTTTGGCCATTTATTGAGGCCCCATGGGCCTTCAGTGCTCTGCCATTTTGCAATGCCTACCTCAATCTTCAGAATCTATAAAGCATACCTATGAATCAGGCCAGTTTCAGAAGAGGACGTGGAGCCAGGGATATCATTGCTGATGTCAGATGGATCCTGGCTGAAAGCAGAGAATACCAGAAGGATGTTTACCTGTGTTTTATTATGCAAAGGCATTCGGCTGTGTGGATCATAACAAATTATGGATAACACTGCGAAGAAAGGGAATTCCAGAACACTTAACTGTGCTCATGAGGAACATTTACATAGATCAAGAGGCAGCTGTTCGGACAGAACAAGGGGATACTGATTGGTTTAAAGTCAGGAAAGGTGTGCGTCAGGGTTGTATTCTATCACCATACCTATTTAATCTGTATGCTGAACAAATAATACGAGAAACTGGACTATATGAAGAAGAACGGGGCATCAGTCTTGGAGGAAGACTCATTAACAACCTGCATTATGCAGATGACACAACCTTGCTTGCTGAAAGTGAAGAGGACTTGAAGCACTTACTAACGAACATCAAAGACCACAGCCTTCAGTATGGATTGCACCTCAACATAAAGAAAACAAAAATCCTCACAACTGGACCAATGAGCAACATCATGATAAACGGAGAAAAGATTGAAGTTGACAAGGATTTAATTTTACTTGGATCCACCATCAACAGCCATGGAAGCAGCAGTCAAGAAATCAAAAGACGCATTGCATTGGGCAAATCTGCTGCAAAGGACGTCTTCAAAGTGTTGAAGAGCAAAGATGTCACCCTGAAGACATGGTATTTTCAATCACATCATATGCATGTGAAAGCTGGACAATGAATAAGGAAGACCAAAGAAGAGTCGACACCTTTGAATTGTGGTGTTGGCGAAGAATATTGAATATACCACAGACTGCCAAAAGAACGAACAAATCTGTCTCGGAAGTAGTGTGGCCAGAATGCTCCTTAGAGGCAAGGATGGCAAGACTGTGTCTTACACACTTTGGACATGTTGTCAGGAGGGATCAGTCCCTGGAGAAGGAAATCATGCTTGGCAGAGTACAGGGTCAGCAGAAAAGAGGAAGACCCTCAACAAGGTGGATTGACACAGTGGCTGCAACAAGGAGCTCAAGCATAACAACAACTGTAAGGATGGCGCAGGACCAGGCAGTGTTTCGTTCTGTTGTGCATAGGGTCGCTATGAGTTGGAACTGACTTGACAGCACCTAACGATAGCAGCCTCAATCTTCAGAATCTATAAAGCATACCTATGAATCAATAAAACAAAGTCCAAAAATCCTATAAAAATGTTAGCAAAGAATATGAGCAGTGAGTCAGGTACATTGATACAATATAGCATTTATCATGTCCCAGGATCCTAAGCACTTCCTACGTGTTTTCTCACCTGTGCCTCACCACAATCCTTGAAGGCAGGCACTGCCATTACCCTGTTTTACTGAGGCTCGGAGAGATGAAGTAAGTTGCCCAAGGTTGCACAGTGACTTGGTCTGATTTCAGAGTCCATGCTCTTGAGGGAGAGTCAGCCAGTGATGTAGAATCAGCTCTACTCAGCAGCCTGGGAACTCCAGACTCTAGGTAGAGGTGGGGTCTTTGCGGGGTGAGGGGTGGGATTTTTTTTTTTTAAATTTGTTGAATAGATAATGTTTTCACATAGCTCAAAAAAAAAGAGTACAATGAAAAGTGATTGTCCCACCCCTACATACTGTATCCTAACCACTAAGTTCCCACCTTTCAACCAAAATATGATCAATTTTATTACTTTTTTGGGTATCCTTCTATGCTCTGTGTGTGTATACACATGTGTATATGTGTATAGATATTTCTTTTCCTTTTTTACCCAAATGGAGCATATTGTGCACACTGTTCTACAACTTTTTTTTTTACTTAATCTATTTTGGAAATCTTCCCGTATCGGTGCATAGAGAACTTCCTCGTTCTTTTTTATTAAATAGGTGCATAGCCACACATTGTATGAATGTACCATAATTTATTTACCTATCCCCAACTGATGGACATTTGGATTGCTTCCAGGTTTTTTACTGTAACAAGCAATGCGACAGTGATAGCCTTGTTCAAGCACTGCATCTCTATAGGATGAATTCTCATTCACTGGGTCAAAGAGAATGTGCATTTATAATGTGGAAAAATATTGTCAAATTATCTGGTATCAATTTTACACTTCCACCAGTAATATATGACATTGCTAGTTTTCTACCATCTCTCAACCAGAGGATATCATCAAACTTGTGAATTTTTCTAGTCTGATAGATAATAAATCGTTTTCCAGTGTGTTTTTAATTTGGATTTTTCTAATTTTGAATGAGGTGAGCATCTTTTTAGATGTTCCAGAACAATTCGGTATGAGTCAGGATTGATTGGATGGCAAATAACAACAGAACAATTTATTATCCCTTTTCTGTAAACTCTTCATATTCTTTGACCTTTTAAAAATCAGTCTTTAAAAAATTGGTCTTTGTCTTATTGATTTCTAGAAGCTCTTTATATATGAGGGAGATCGTGATATGAATTGTAGGGGCTGTGGGGCCACAACTTGCATGCCCTATGGAGCCCTGTGGTGCAGTGATTAAGCATTCAGTTGCTAACCAGAAAGTCAGCAGCTTGAATCTACTAACTGCTCCTTGGAAACCCCATGGGGCAGTTCTACTCTGTCCTATAGGCTCGCTATGAGTTGGAATTGACTTGTCAGCAACGGGTTTGGTTTTTTCCATTTACGGGAAGGTCTTTAGAGGTAGAGTCCCCACAAGTCCCACCATCTCATCCAAGCCCAATCATTTATTTGATAAGCATTTATTTAGTCCCTCTTGTGTGCAAGGCTCAGTGCATAGGCACACGAGACCAGAGGTGACTAGAGCCCTTAAGTTGCTCACAGCTGGGCAGGGGAGCCAGATCTGTAATCAGATGTGTTGCAGTCCAATGTGAGAGGAACTGTAGTTCAGGGATTCAGAATGAGTGCTTCAGGAGCTTGGGGTGGAAGGAATCACCTCTGCCTGTCCCAACAGACTCTGACATTTATCTCTATCTGCGGCTGGCTCAGATCTGCTGAGGTTTGCTGCCTCCCCTCTCCCTGTGGGCTCAGCCTTCTGACTCTGGTT
Source organism: Elephas maximus indicus (assembly GCF_024166365.1). Taxonomy (NCBI): domain Eukaryota; kingdom Metazoa; phylum Chordata; class Mammalia; order Proboscidea; family Elephantidae; genus Elephas; species Elephas maximus. Next base: position 101,751,687 of record NC_064825.1, on the reverse strand, counting down.
GCAGAAACGCTCTGCCCCAGGAAGATGGTTCCCCGGGTACATATTTACAGAGTGCTTACCACCTGATAATCTTCCAGGCTCCCATCTTGTCTGCCCTGCCTCCATGCTGCCTCCTTCTCTGCCCTTGCTGGTCCTCACCGTCTGATTCTACCCTGTCCTGCTGTTTCTGATGTACATATCTCCACTGCCCAGAATGATCATAACCTCCTTAATGGCCGGAAGGGAGGCTTTTCTTTGGGTCCCCTTCCCTTGGTCCTTGGCATCTGGTGACCCTCAGTAAAGGTTTGTTGGATGATGGCTTGGCTGATGTTGTTGTTAGCTGTCACTGAGTTGATTTGACTCATGGTGATCCCAAGTGTGCAGAGTAGAGCGACTCCATAGAAGTTTCAAGGCCGTGATCTTTTGGAAGCAGATCTCTAGACCTGTCTCCCCAGGCACCTCTGGGTGGGTTCAAACTGCTGACATTTTGGCTAGTTGTTGAGCATCTAACCATTTGTGCCACCCAAGGATGATATTCCAGAAAACTAAACCCATTGCCATCGAGTCAATTCTGACTCATAGCAACTCTATAGGACAGAGTAGAACTGCCCCGTAGGGTTTCCAAGGAGCAGCTGGTGGATTTGAACTGCCAACCTTTTGGTTAGCAGCTGAACTTTTAACCACTATGCCACCAGGGATGATATTCAGGAGGCCCAAAACCATGGCTCACCTGGACTGAGGTGTGGGGAGTGGGGTGAGGAAGAAAAAAATCAGGAATGGATGGTATGCCGAGTTGAAACCCGGGCATCAGGGCCCAGCCAGCAAAGAGTTAAGCTTGCCCAAGTTTTGTATATGAAATGGCACCAGAAAAAAAAAAAATGTGCAGACTAGCAATTGAGCCATGTCTCATCATGGTTCAAATGACATTGTCTGAGCTTCCCCAGCCTCGCCTCCTGCACTAATTACAGACCTTCCCTGGGGAGGGAGACTAGGGCCAGGAGGTCCTCATTATAGGCTCCCTTGCTGCACGGAGCAAACCCCAATGATCCAACAGACTTAAAGAGAGGCCCAGGGGTTCCACTGACGAGCCTCCCTGCTGCTGTCTGGCTGGGAAAGGGTTAAGAAGCTGGCATGACCTGGAGGAATGGGTCTAGATATAACCATGCGGTCCTGACCCAAACTAAATTACACTTTGAAGTCTCTCCTTGCCCAGGCCTGAGCCCCATCCTCTGCTCTTTGCCCCCCGAGGTGGCTGCAGCCATGGCTGTGTCAGGGCCTCCCCACTGTGGTCGCCTGCCCGGCCGCCTCTCCCTGTGGCCTGTGGAGACAGCGCCTTCTTTAATCTTCCATTTATCTCAAGGCCTCGCCCCTCTGAGAGTGGCTTTGATGTGGGGCCTGCTCTGGGGGGAAATCACGGGTTTGTGAGGCCTGGTCTGGGCTCTGCCCACTGCCCCCCAGCCCAGTGGGGCCTAGAGGTCTCCCAACCACCAGGGCCAGACCCTGAGGATGACCTCAGCAGACAGGGCAAGAGCTTTTGGCCCTGATCTTCAGGTAGACAGAGGGGCTGCTGCCTGGAGCCTAAGGTGGAGAGAGCTCAGGAGAAAGAGCGTTGTTATCACTCTGTGATTATTGTCACATCTGTCTCCACCATGAGACTGGGCTCTGCAGAATAATAACAACAACAGCAGCAGCAGCTACCATTACTGCGTGCCAACTAAATGCCAGGCACCAGGTTAAGCATCCTGCATTTATAACATCATTTAATCTTTGTAACTATGTGCTGTTGGTATCATTTTAAAGGGGAGCAAACTGAGGGTCATCGATTCATTCACGTAACATACGTTTATTGTCTACTCTCTGGCAGGCACCAAAGAGGTAGGAGTGGGCAAAATGGGCACATTTCTACCCTTACATATTAGTAGGGGAGACAAGTCATAAACAAATGATCAAATATGTACGTAGTGTCATGTTAGAGAGAGGTAGTGCCTTCAAGAAAAAATACAGTCGAGAGTGGCAGGATCACCCATTTGGACGCAGTGGTCAGGGGTAGCCTCTGTGAGGAGGCAGAAAGCTGAGGGGGGCAAAAGAGTCAACCATGCGACTATCTGGAGAAAGAGCATCCAGGAAAGAGAAGGGAAAGGGCCAAGGCCAGGGGGTTGGAGGTGCTTGTCTCACTCCAGACACAGCAAGGAGGCCGCTGTGGCTGGAGGATTGGACAAGGGATGGACAGTGATTGGAAACAGGCTGGATAAGTGAGCCAGGGGTTGGTCATGTGGGGCCCTGTGAAGGAGTTTGGATTTTATGCCAAGTGTGATAGGGCTTGCTGGAAGATTCTGAACATAAGTGTGACCTGGTCTGATTTCTGGTTTGAATCTGAGATACAAAACATAAGGCCCAGAGATGAGTTACCAGCTCAGATTCACACAGCTCGTCAAGTTCAAACAGGTTCTGTCAGAATTGAGAGTGCGATCGGCCAGTACGCTGTTGTTTCCAGGAGAGGCAAGGACTGTGCCCCATCTGCCTCAGTTTCCTCTGTGCATAGCAGAGGACCTGGCCAGGCTAAATGCGCAGCTTGAGGAGTGATGGATTCAGTTCTGGCTTTTCCGCTGGCCAGGCAGTGGGGCTGGGAAAGCCCTTTACATCTCTCTGAGTCTCAATTTGTTCGCCTGAAAATTGGAGAGGAAACAATGCCTGTCTTGCCTGTAGGTTCTATCTCGTGAGGATCAAATGAGACATAGTGTGAGAAAGGGCTTGTGCAGGGTGAAGTGTCAGAAAATGCTTGGCTATCTAGTGTCATCTGTCCTTGCTTACACTCATGGCTCTTGCCATGACTGCTTAGAGGCACAAATATGTCCTTGTGACCGTCTGCTCTGCCCTATCGAGCAAGGCACGTTCATGTCACTTGTCTTGTGGGTGTGTGAGCATGTGTGTGTGTCTGTTCACTCGTGCAAACTTGACCTCCAGGGTTTGTGGAGAGGGAATGGAGACATAGAAACAATGGCTTCCCCTCCCTGGAATTTCTGTAGCTCCTTCTACACCCTTTCTCCTACCTCCTAGTGAAAGGTGTAGGGATTGTCTCTGTACCTGTCATTCCATCCCACCTACCCGTGGACTCTGAGGGCTGGGACTGCACCTTGGTCTTGTTCCCCAGGGACTAGCTCAGTGTCTGGCATATGATTGGCGCTTGGATTCATGACTGCATGAACGAGCCATAGCCCCCTAGAGACAGAGCGAGTCCGGGGTTATAGGACTTCTGCATTCTATTTTGGCCAAATCCCTGCTCCTTTCTGGGCTCCTATTCTTCTATAAACAGGGTTTTCGTTTTCCTTCATTTAGTCATTCACTCATTTGCAACCATTTCTAGTGAATGTGATAATACTGTGGTAGGTTCTATAGATGCCGAAATTAACTACAATCAGTGCTGCCCTCAAGAAGACAAAAGGAGTCATAGGTAAAAAAAAAAATATAGATAGCAAAAATTGCAACGAAAATGTTTTGGGTCTTAAACGCTAACAAGCAAGCGGCCATCTGAGATGCATCAACTGGTCTCAACCCACCTGGACCAAAGGAGAATGAAGAACACCAAGGATACAAGGTAATTATGAGCCCAAGAGACAGAAAGGGCCACATAAACCAGAGACTACATCCGCCTGAGACCAGAAGAACTAGATGGTGCCCGGCTACAACCGATGACTGCCCTGACAGGGAACACAACAGAGAATCCCTGAGGGATCAGGCGAGCAGTGGGATGCAGACCTCAAATTCCTGTAAAAAGACCAGACTTAATGGTCTGACTGAGACTGGAAGGACCCCGGTGGTCATGACCCCCAGACCTTCTTCTGTTGGCACAGGACAGGAACCATATCCAAAGCCAATTCTTCAGACATGGATTGGACTGGACAATGGGATGGAGAGGGATTCTGGTGAAGAGTGAGCTTCTTGGATCAGGTGGACACTTGAGACTATGTTGGCATCCCCTGCATGGAGGGGAGATGAGAGGGTAGAGGGGGCTAGAAGCTGGTGGAATGGACACAAAAAGAGAGAGTGGAGAGGAGGAGTGGGCTGTCTCATTAGAGAGAGACAAATTGGGAGTATGTAGCAAGGTGTATGTAAGTTTTTGTGTGAGAGACTGACTTGGTTTGTAAACTTTCACTTAAAGCACAATAAAAAATTTTAAAAAATTGCAACAAGAAGTAAGTGTCTTTATGGAGGGTACTGAAGTGACATTGGAGTGCACTGGGGAGGTGGACAGGAAGGCTTCACTTCTTGAGGGGAGTCTTGGAGGATGAGTAGGAGTTTGCTAGGCAGTCAAAAAGGAAAAGGGCATTCTGGGCAAAGAAAATGGCATGTGAAAATCATGGCGATATGGCAGAGCCTGGTACCTTGGGGATCTGCTAACAGCTGGCTGAAACAGTGAGGCAGGGAGGGCGTGATGAGATATAGGGTGGCAGAGGGTAGCCAAGGCTAGATCAGCCAGGGCCTTGAAGGCCACTCTAAGGAATTCCAAGAGTGCTCCTGAAGGCAAATGGGAGCCACCGATGGGTTGTAAGGAGGGAAATAATATGATGAGTACTGCATTTTAGATAAACCATTCCGCTGCAGTACAGACAATAGGCTGGAGGTGAGCAAAGCTGTAATGAGCTAGTCGAGTTATGAGGCTGGTGCTGTTATCCAGGCAGGATATGATAAGAGCCTGAACAAAAACCAACAATGGCTAACAGTTACCGAGCGCATACTATGTGTCAGCCAGGCTCAATGTTAAACATTTGCAAATATTATTGCATTTCATTCTTATAACTACCCCAGGAGATAGGTGCTATTAATATCATCACCCCTATATTACAGGTGGAGGGACAGAAGCTCAATTCCACAGCTAGTAAGTGGCTTCAGCACTTACTAGTACCCACGGACTTAACCACTATAGTACTCTGCTAAATAATAAAGGCAGTGGTGGTGGGTGGGGACAAGGGCTGGGGACTCAGGGCTGGTTGGTGGGGTTGGGGGGGGGCTCACCAGGACACTGGAGCGTGGGCAGGGGAGGAGGATTAACTAGTAGGTAAGGTACGCATGGGCTTACAGTAAGCAAGGTATGCAAGGGCTTAATTGTATTTACTTACTAATCTGTAGTGCGCGATTTCACATGGGTTTCACCACACCTAAAAGCAGGTGAAATTGTGCACTACAGATTAGTAAAAAAAAGTAAGCACAAATAAGCCCGGGCATACCATGCATATTTGGTAATCTACCCCAATGGGCTAGATTTGGCAATGGGCTCAACAGTGAACCCAAGTGAATGAGTGGGTTTGAGGGCCCTTCCATCTATGGTTCTGGGATTCTGGGAAAGTGTCCAAGCCAAGGAAGAAGATTCCAGTGTATCATTGTTACTATTACCATGGGCCTTCCCGTGGGATGATGACATGAGGCCAGGACCCCATCAGAAGCCTGGGCTGAAGCTGGAGTCATCCCTTCCTCTACCCCTTTCCCTGTAGTAGTTCTGGGAAAAGCGGTCCTATCCTGAAGCTTGGGCCCTAGAAGAACATTTCTGCAGCCTCCCCTGTCCTTTCAGAACACTGCCCCTCTCAGAGGGCTGATTGGACTCACACTGGAGGTTGACGAGGCAGTGTTATTGTAGGCACACTGGTGGATGGGTCAGCTTAGCACTGGTCATCTCAAGGCCAGACCCTGGCCTTCTCTTGCCTGAAGGCTGGCAAAGGGTGACCATCTCCTTAGGCCCTGAAGACTCCCATGTTGGGGTTGGGGAAGGGAGGAACGTCCCCTGAATGGCATCTGTTTCCTACAAGCGGTTTCCAACGTAAAGTGTGGCTCTGTTTGTGCTTCTTCTCGGGGGCCGCGATTTGAGATGCCAGCCTCCCCACTTATCTCTGTGGGCTTTTCCAGGCCCTGTTGATGACTGCGTCAGCTGACGTCAGGAGATGGACTACGTACATTGCTGCTGATTCAGTCTCCGGCCTTGGACGCCTTGGCCTCCACCTGCAGCTTTGCTTTGTTCTCCTCAGGTTGGGGTGTTGGTTTTCTTTTTTTAATAAACAAAGCTGAGGCTGACTCACAACTCAACTGAGGCTGCAGCTTGCTCAAAGCCATTAGTATCACCATGGCAACCTCACCATCCATGAACACTTGAAAATGTCATTGTCAACAGAGACCCTGCATCTTCCTTCTCACCTCACAGCAGCCCAGGGCCTCCATGGCTGCCTCACTGTCAGGGCTGGGTGGATGGTCTAGGCCTAGGCCTGGGCTCCCCTGACAGCAGGGAGTTGACAGTAGGGACTTGAGGTTCCTACTCATCCTCATCTTACCTGTTTGCCACTTGCATACCCTTCTGGAAGGAGCAGAGAAAATCTTTTATGCTGGGGCAGGCACGAGAGGTAGAAGTTACGCCCAAGTTTGGGAGTCTTACAAGCCATGAATTCTATTTGGGTGAATAAAACTGTGTTGTCTGGAGTTAAAAATGTACGTGAGAATGTTAATAATAATAATAATGTTGTTAGCTGCCGTTGGGTTGGATCTGACTTATGGCGACCTTATATACAACAGAAGGAAATGTTACCTGGTCCTTTGCCATCTTCATGACCATTATGTTAACAATAATAATTGTTGTTGGTGTGTGCTATATAGTTACCACTTATTGAATGCCTGCCACCATGAGTCAGGTAGAGTATGAGATACTTTACAAGCCTTATTTCCAATCCCTGCTATAATTACTTACCTAGACACAATTTTAATTAATACGTTAGTTTTAATTAATAGTAATAATAATATCTAGCATTTACTGAGTGCTAGACATTTTGCTGGAGCCCTGGTGGCACAGCGGTTAAGAGCTTGACTGCTAACCAAGAGGTTGGCAGTTCAAATCCAGCAGCCGTTCCTTGGAAACCCTATGGGGCAGCTCTACTCTGTCCTATAGTGTTGCTATGACTCAGAATCGACTCAACAGCAACGAGTTTTGGTTTAGAACTCTGCTAAGGACTTTAACATTTAATTTCACATGGGAAGCACTATGATTACCCCATTTTACAGACAGGAAAACTGAGGCATAGAAGGAAGTTAAGTCATTTGGCTGAGGTCACTCAGCTACCAAGAGATTGAGCTGAGCTTTCAGTTTGGGTCTGTTTGACAGGTGTCCGCATTACTTTGTTATCGCCTAAGGCTCAGTTGAGGTTTGAGCTGCACAGTGAGTAGATAGAGGCCCTGAGTTTGCCTGCTTTAGGAGACTTCCCCAGAGAGCCTTGACTGATAAAAAAAGAAAAAAAAAAAATTTTTTTTATAGTTCCCCCCAAAAGTGGGCCCTGACCACCCTCATCAGGATCACCTGGGCAGATTAAAAAATGCAGATTCTAGGCTCACTAAGACCTATTGCATTGGATTCCTGGGTGTGGGCCACAAGATTCTATATTTTATGGTAATTCTCCAGATTGAACGCCAGCCTCTGAGACTTTGGAATTAACTGAGCCCCTGGAAAGCCTGGGCTATGTCTTCTCTGTGGCACCTTCAGGGCCTGACCCAGGGCATAATCCTGAGTAGGGGCTCAAAAAATATTTATTGAACCTGAACAAAGAATGAATCGCCACCCTCAGGTCCCCCAAGCCTTTCCTGGGCCAGGTCAGCCCTGGCTCCTGAGAGTCTGTGTAGCCTGACTCCTGAGGTTCCCCAACACTGAGGCAGGTGGGCCTCTGATCTGGTGTTCCAACCCACATCGCCCCCCTCCCCACTATATGGCAGAACTGCCCACCAGGCTCTGCTCACTCCTTTGGCCTCCTCTGCAATGGTGGCAGCAGGGTGCACCTTTTGCCAAAAAGCTCCATTTGTTAGCAGGAATGAACTCAGTTCCTTAAACCAGTTTTCCATGTAGATGCTGCTCTGATTCCCCAACAAAATGTCTTAGGCAGGCATCCACTGTTGGCAGGAAGATGGTGTGGAGATAGAGAGGAAAGCTTGGGATCTCTTCCTCTGACAAGTTTAAAACACAGAAGAGACTTATAAGAGCAAAACACCCAAATATCAAGCAATAAGGCATTGGGTCTATAAGGAATGCTACCTGTACATTATGGAATGTTAAGCAGCCATTAAAAATTAAGACTTTTGAAGAGTATTTAATGACATAGGGAAATGTTCTTAAAAGAATAAGAAAAAGGCAAGATAAAGTCTGTATACCCTGGAAAGATGCTTGTGATGTGGCAGAGATGTCCCCTGCTATGGACTGAATTGCGTCCCCAAAAAAGATATGTTGAAGTCCTAACCCCTGTACCTGTGAATGTGAACTTGTTTGGGGAAATAGGGTGTTTCTTGGAAGATATTATCAGTTTAATCATGCCAGAGTAGGGTGAGTCTTAGTCCCAATTACTTCTGAGTGGTGTCTTATAAAATGGGAGAAGAGATACAGAGACAGAGTCACATACAGGCGGAAGACAGATGCCATGTGAAGATTCATCTACAAGCCAAGGATGCCAAGAAACACCTGGGGGTATCAGAAACTGAAAGAGGCAAGGAAGCTTCTTCTCCTAGAGCAGACAGAGAGCATGGTCCTGTCAATGCCCTGAATCTGGGCTTTTAGCCTCCAGAACTGTGAAAAATAAAATTCTGTTCTATAAAGCCACACTCTTCGTATATTTTGTTACGGCACCCCTAGGAAAGTAAGATATTCTCTGATATCTGTTCTCCCCTTTTGCTGTAGTAACAGAATCCCTACTTAGGTAAATATTACATTTCCCAGTAGCCATGGGACTAAGTTCTGGCTAGTAGGATATATAAGCAGAAGTGATCACGTGAATTACAGGCAGTGTCCTTTGAGGAAGCGTTCTTTGCTTCTTCTTTCCGGCTCCCTGGAATGTAGACGCAAGCGGCCATCTTGGGTCCTGAGGGGTAAGCCCTGTGTTGAGGATGGGAAAGATGGAAGGAGCCTGAGTTCTGATGATCATGGAGCTGCTGTGCCAGCCTGGGCTGCTGACCTCTGGACTTCATTTACTGGAGAGAGAAATCAATGTGTTTTGGGCTTACTGTTATTTTGTGTTTTCTGTCATCAGTAGCTGAAACAATCATAGTGTAAGATACATCATTAGGTAACCAAAAAACGCAAGTTAAAAAATAGTGTGAAATGTATGATTCACGTCTACTTTGAAATGTGTATATTTTTATGTATATACATAGGAAGCAGATAAAAAGGTTAAATACTAAAATGTTAGTATTTTTCAGGTTGGTGAGGCTACAAGGATTTTATGTGCTTGTCTGTGTTTGCTAATTTTTCTGCAACAAAAGTGTATTTTTTTAATAAGGAAAATTAATAAAGATATAAATGTAATGACTCCAGTTATGATAAAAAAGATACCTTTTTCAAAACTGCATGGAATAAAGACTGAAAAGAAGTGTACAGTTAAGGGCATGAGAAACTGTTCAAAAGGTATCATTTAGGGGAAAAACAGGTTACTAAACAATATGATTTCATTTTTTTGTAAAAAGAATAAATGGACATACATATATGCTGGAAAAAGAACCAGAAAGAAATATACCAGTATGTCAGTGGTCTGGCCTCCAAAGGATGGATTCTGGGAATTCTACTTTCTTCTTTATATTTATCAGTATTTTTAAAATTTTTACCCAATAAGCCTGTGTTAATCTTATTTAAAAATTATTTTTACTTAGACAAAATTTCAACAGTACAGCAAAGTATTTTACAAAGAGGAATACAACACACTCGTTTATGGGGCAGTGGTGGTTCGGTGGTAGAATTCTCACCTTCCTTTGATTCCTGGCCAGTGCACCTCACGCACAACTACTGCTCCTCTGTCAGTGGAGGCCTCCATGTTGCTATGATGCTGAACGGGTTTCAGATGCACTAGGAAGGATGGCCTGGTAATCTGCTTCTGCAAATCAGCCAACGAAACCCATCGTTCAAAGCAGTCTGATCCTCAGCTGATCATGGGGATGGCAGATTTTGTTCCATTGTGCTTGGGGTCGTCATGAGTCTGGGCCTAACCTGACCGCAACAACAATAAAACACACATCTCCACTACCCAGAATTAAAACTACTAATATTTTGTTCCACTTAGTTTCAGGCTTTTCTTTGTAAAGAAATTGAACAATAACAGTAAAGTCCCCTTTATACATTTCTATCACGATCATTAAAAAAATTCAAATTAGAGAGACGCTGTCCTTTCTGGGTCAGCCCAGGGTGGAGCTGTGTCGGCCAGGCGCCGTTCACTCAGGGACTTTTAACTCCCTTCTGCCTTCAGCCAAAGGTTTGGCTTTAAGAGACTGTTTCCAGGATGGAGGCGGCCTGGGTTCAAGGGAGGCAGATCTGCCCAGCGCTTCCCCTGGAATATCCAGCAGCAGGCAGGGCTGGAGGAGGAGGGTCCTGTGGAGCCCTTCCCTCCTGAGGTCAGCCGGTGCCCAACTAGTGTTTACCCAGAGGGTGGGGCCTGAATCTACCAGCTCTGTGGCCTCTGCTCTCAGGGGAGCTGGCCCATGGCCGGCCACAAGCAAGGGATGGTGAAACCACTGTCTCCTGTGAGGCCGAGTTGAGGCCTCTGCCTGGGAGGATTCTGGGAAATGAGGGCCTTGCAGCTAGGTGGTAAAGTGGTCAGTGGAGGTTATGCGGATCCAGATGGAGGAAGCAAAGAAAGGAAGAGGAGGGGAGAACTCACATTCACTAGGCACCTACTTATTGGTAACTGAGGCATTGGTGGTTGTGGTGCAATGAATTACTTAATATGGCCCTTCTAGCCATTTTTAGTCTTTGTAACTCTGACCAAATGACTGGGTGGGACTATGCAAATGAAGTATATGAAGCCCTAACGAGGGGATTGGTCAGTTTTACCACCCTGATAGGCTTAAAGGAAGATACTGAAAAGAGAGAGTAGGATCTATAACTCAGAAGATAGAGAGGAAGAACTGTAATACTGGAGATGGTGAGAAGCAGTGACAGAGAAGTGGCAGTGGCTGAACCAGGAGACCGGCAGGAGATGGCTCGGTGGGCTTCCTGGCCCACTGAGCTAGAAAGCTGAGTGCCTTCAGGCTGGAGGCTTGCTGGTGGAGTAGGGTGCCTCCGGGCACTTGGTGGAGCTAAGTTTGCCGACCCACAGAGCTAGGGCTAAATAGCTTCTGACTGAGGCTTACTGGAGGAGCGGGATGCCCCTGGGCACTTACTGCAGAGCTAAAAGAGCTTTGTAACACTTGCCTGAGCAGAGCAGAGGCCAGGCCCAGGGGCCAAGGGGCCAAAGTGCCAATAGCTAGGGAGAGACCTGCCTGCGGGCATGGTTGAGAAGAGCCTGTCCTGATGGAAGAACTGTATCCTGAGCTTTCCTGAGCCTGAATTGTAACCTGTTACTTCCCTAATAAACTCTGTAACTGTGAGTATGGTCTGTGAGTTGTGTGTGGCCATTGCAACAAATTAGCAAACTCAGCAGAGAAGTAGATTGTGCTGTGGGAGGGACAGATTGTGTCAGAAGTGGTAAAAAGAACCAGTGAAAGGAGATATGTTTGACCTCCACCTGGTAGGAATCAGTCTTGGGCTGTTGATATTGAATTTCTTTCCCCCTTTGTGAAGTTAGAGGAGGTCAGATGCCCCTGCCATGCCATTTTTTTCCCCATTGGTTCAGTGGTAGAATTCTTGCCTTCCATGTGGGAGACTTTGATTCCCAGCCAATGTACGTTATGAGCAGTGGAGGTCTGTCAGTGGAGGCTTGCCTGTTGCTATGCTGCTGAACAGGTCTCAGTGGAACTTCCAGACTAATGTGGACTCAGAAGAAAACTTGATGACCGATTTCCAAAAATCAGCCAACGAAAACCCCGTGAAGCAACATCAACACCAAGCAAAAAAATACAGGTGTGGTTACACAAAAAATGTATATAGGCATATAAGCATATGAGAATGAATATATGGGTACATATGTATGCACAGAAACCCTGATGGCATAGTGGTTAAGTGCTACGGCTGCTAACCAAGAGGTCAGCAGTTCAAATCCGCCAGGCACTCCTTGGAAATTCTATCGGGCAGTTCTACTCATTGGAATTGACTTGATGGCAGTGGGTTTGGGTTTTTGGTTTTGGTATGTATGCACAGACAGAAGTATCTATAATCATACGTACATACAGGTATGTGTGTGCATGCATATATATTCATATACGTGATATGTCACACAGGGGACACAGGTACAGACACTTCTTAGACATAACCAAACACCAACTCGAGATTGGTTTTTGGGACTTGAATACTTAGGACCATAGTCTCGGGAGACAACTCAGTTAATTGTCAGGATACAGTTCATAAAGTATATGTTCTGCATCCCAAGGTGGTGAGCAGTGTGTAGGGTCTTAAAAGCTTGTGAACAGCCATCTAAGATACAGCTATTGGTCTCTACCCATCTGGAACAAAAAAGAAAGAAGGAAACCATAGACTGAGGAAAGAGAGCAATCTACAGGACTGATAGTCAACACGAATCATGACTTCCTCCACCGTGAGATCAGAAGAACAAGATGGTGCCCAGCTACCACTACCAACCGTTCTGATCAGGGACACAATAAATGGATCCTATAAAAAAAAAAAAAAAATTTTTTTTTTTTTTTTTTGGAACAGGAGAAAAACGTGGAACAGAACTCTAATTCTTAAAAAGTCCAGACTTGCTGGACCAGCTGAGACTAGAGGACTCCCTAAGAGTATCGCCCTGAGATATATTTCAAACCTTAAACCAAAATTATTCCTTGAGGTCATCTAATAGCTAAATCACAGATTGGATCATAAAATAAAGAATATCACCTGTGAGTACTGAGCTTCCTTAAAAAAAAAAAAAAAAAATCAGCTATAGGAGACCAAATGGTCAAAAATTACTCTAAAGCACAGATGAGAAGGTAAGGGGGTAGGGAAACTAGAGTAGGAGCAATGGTACAACCAGAATGGAATGAATGAGAATAAGGACTCTTTGTGAAAAATGTAACCAACATTATGGAATAATTTGTGTAGAAATTGTTAGATGAGAACCTAATTTGCTATGCAAACTCTCACCTTAAACACAATAAAATATCAACAAAACAAGACAAAACAAAAAAACCCATGGATCACAATGGTCCTGATCTGCAACTGATTGTGAGAATGTCATAGGACTGGCAGAATTTTGTTCCAGTGTGCATGGGGTTGCCATGAGTCAGGGTCGATTTGATCGCAATTAGCAATATTCATGGGTAGTTATTATCGCCATTTTACAGACGAGGACACTGAGGCTTGGAAGGGTTAAGTCAGTTGCCCAAGGCCTCACAGCTCCCACGAGTCTGTGCTGAGATTCAGACCAACTCTAGGCTCCTGCTCCTCCTGCCACACCAGGCTGTGTCCCCTAGGAAGGAGCTGGGGATGGGGAGGGGCAGAGCCTTCTGAGGGAGACAGTCTGCATTGTTCAGAGCCTGAGGCAAGGCTTGGGGTCATTTGGAGGTTGATTTCCAGGAGCCGGTGGGGTTTCTGGGGCTGAGGTTTTCTGAGAAGCCTATCCTCACTAGGTAGGAGTCTACCTGGGCATCCTCGTCCTCTCTTGGAGAGTCAGAGAGGCTGGTAGAGTCTGAACTGAATTTGGAAAAGAGTTCCTTGGCGTCCTGTCTTCCTGACATCTTGGAGAGCAAAGGCCTTGGGGCCCATAGCCAGGCATCCAGGAAAACATCAGAACATCTTCCTGGAACTGAGGGGGAAATGAGTGAGGAACTCGCTCAGCCCTTTACTACCCACACGTGGGCCAAGGCAGGGATCAGGCTGGGGCATGGACCTGTATTTACGTGGGTGCATGTGGATGCAGGAGGCCCTGGGTGGTTGGCTGCTAACCAAAAAGTTGGAGGTTCAAGTCTACCTAGAGGAACCTCAGAAGAAAGGCCTGGCCATCTACTTCTGAAAAATCAGCCATTGAAAACACTACGGAGCACAGTTCTACTCTGACACACATGTTGACATGAGCTGGAATTGACTCAATGACAACTGATTTACTGGTATGCGCATACACACTAGCATTGGGCAAGGCGCAACCTCCTGGCAGGCCAGCCTCTCAGGCCTGTCCCTTGGTTCCAATATCTGACACACATCCCAAAGGTGGGACAGGCCTGGAGGCCCAGGCTGGGTCACAGACTGGCTCTGAGAGCCATCCATTTCTCTATGGGCCACCCAACTTCTTGGTTCAAATGCAGGACCAATACCCTCTCAATGCCAGGGCCATGGGCAAAGAGACACACATATTAACTGCTCTCGAGGAAGCCCTGTGTACTCTATCAGGCTTGAAGTCAGGGTTGGTTGAAATTCTGGCTTTGTCATTTACTTGCTGGGTGACCTTGAGCAGGTTCCTCAACCTCTCTGGTACTCAATGTTTTTATAAAATAGGGCTGTTGATGATGACCACAGATACATACCTCTTAAGGTGAGTGTACAGATAGTGCACAGAAAGTGTTGACGTGTTTTGCACAGAGCCTGGTATATAGCAAACACTCAGTAACGGCAGCTGATGCTTACGTGGCACCCCTCTACCCTGTCTCAGGATTCGGTCTTCACTCAGAAGCAGCAGGGGAGACACAAAACCTCCACCCTCTCCTCAGGCAGTGGGCATTCCCCTGCTCCGGGAACCACATCAGCTGAGACTGGGCAAAAAGAGGATCAGCCTAGGGGGAGGAATTGTTGCTGAATTTGAGATGCCAGGGAAATAGAGCCAGTCCTTGGAGCGAGGAGACCAGCAGGTGGCCCCTTGATTCACAAGACCTCACCTCCTGACGCTTCCTGGCTTGACCACCCCACCCTGGGCCCCACCTTCTCTCTCTGCCCCTGCTCTCCACAGGTCCTCACAGACAGGTCACTGAGTCCACTGGTGTGCCCAGGTTATTATCATTAACAGTAACAACACCTGCAGCTCCCCCCCTCCCACTTACTGAGCAGACTGCGCCCGCACCAAGCATTCTCTCATTTTGTCGTTATAACAACCCAATGAGGGGACACTATTATTGCTCCCGTAATACAGATGAGGATACAGATACAGAGAGGTTATGTGATTGGCTGAGGTCACACAGGTAGGATGTGACCCAGCTGGGGTTCTACTGAGGCTCAGAGAACATGGGTGACAGAATGAATCCCCATAGGCAGGAAGACATTCTGCAGACTTAGACCACCAGTTGCTAGGTCTCCTGATCTGGGACCCAGTAGGGTCCTGCTGGTGGGCTCCTGACTTCTGCTCATGGTCACCTAACTTGGCACCCAAGGGGCTGCAGGGTGGGGCTTCTGCCCACCTTCTCACTCGAGGGGATTCTGTCCTGCCACTCTGCCCAGTGATCCACAGCTGGGGGTAGGAGGTGAGGACCTGATGATTCCCTTCTAGCCTGGAGCAGGCGAAGTCCAGTTAGGAGAACAGGACCCCCTGGGGCTGTGCCTCTCCTCCTGTCCCACCCTGGTTGGGCCCATAGACCCTAACTGTCAGATCTGACCACCCCCTTTGTATACTTGGCCTAAACTGCCTGATAATCTTGACCAGCCTTGCCCTTTGACTGCATTCTCTCTGGTTCTAGCTTCTTCCCCATCAGCACTGACCTCACGGGACTGTGACCTCACCATGTCCTTCCCCCATACCTGCCCAAGTCATAGGATCAGTGAAGATGCCACTGTATTCCAAAGGTCTCCTACCAAGTACTCTGGTTAAGAACAAGTCTGGGGTGACTCTCAGACCTGAGGTCAAACGCAGCTCTGTCACTTACTAGCTCTGAGCAAGTTATTCCATCTCTCTAAGCCTCAATTTCCTTATCTATAAAATGAGAACGGCAATAATACATAACTCGAGGGGCAGCTGTGAGGATTAGGCAAACAAACGTAGGTGTAGTGCTCAGCATTGTGCTTGGCACGTATCAATTGCCCTGTAAACAATAATTTCAAATGCTTGGGAAGGAAAGCTTGGGGTTACCGCAGACTTAATAGGAAGCACCTCTGGGCATTCAAAGTCCTGGCTGGCCAAGTCATCTGTTCACTGGACACTTTCTTTGACATCTAATTCTCCCACATCCCAGCCGGCTGAGGAACAAGGTAGGCTCTCCCACGGCATTTTCCTAGGATGCAAGTATAAGCAGAGACCCATCAGGCATCTAGGCGTCCAGTGGAGCCGTCGTGACTGGAAGAAGGAAATGTTTTGCCCGGAAGCGGCATGTCCTCCATTTTGGTTGCCTCTAATGGAGCCCTGGTGGTACAGTGGTTAAGAGTTCGACTGCTAACCAAAAGATCAGCAGTTCGAATCTAGTAACCACTCCTTGGAGACCCTGTGGAGCAGCTCTACACTGTCCTATAGGGTCTCTAAGAGTTGGAATTGGCTTGACAGCAACGGGTTTGGTTTGGGTTTGGTTAATGGCAGTCTGGATGGTCGAACAATTGGGTACAAGGAACTCGAGTGTCCTTGGTGTAGGGCCTGACTGAATGTCTGGGCATTGCAATGCCTCTGACTGCCCATTTCTCAGCAGGGCCAACTCCTGGTTTCATCTGTAAGGACAATGTGAGATGGACCATACACTCCTCAGGGCTTTCTCTTAGGTGCTTGGGGTAGCAGGTCTAGGGGTCGACCCAAACTTTTTCTGTGCTTAGCATAGCATTACAGAATCTTGGGACTTTAGCACTTGAAAAGACTTCATACAGAACCTCAGAATGAGAGTGCTGGAAGAGGACCCCTATAAAACCACAGCGAGTTAGAGCAAGAGCCCAGACGGGCCTCTCATAAGATTGTACACGTTAGCGCTCGAAGGTCTTCAGACTGAATGGTGAAATGATTCCTTCAGAGCAAGACTCAGGCAGAGCCATGGATGTTAGAGGTGGAAGGGACCTCAGAGCATGTCTCCCTTATTTTATACCTGAACCTTCGGTTTCCTGTATGAGGCGTAGTGCATAGCTCTGGAAGAATCTTCTAGAATGAAGTTCATGTGACTACTGTAGGTATATTTAATTTGAGGCAGAGAGAAAGAGATAAGCTTATAGCTTTTCCGTGAGATAGTTGTTACAGGTACAAGAAGAATAGCCATTGGGCATTTATTCTACAAATATTTATTGGCTCATTCTGTGCATTGGGTTCTGTGCTAGGCACAGCAGGGATACAAAGAGGGCTTGAAACGTTGTGTTACGGGTAGACTTTAGTCCCTCAAAAATGTGTGTCAACTTGGCTAGTCCATGATTCCCAGTATTGTGTTGTGTGATTGTCTGCCATTTTGTCATCTGATGTGATTTTCCTATATTTTGTAAATCCTACCTCTTTTTTTATGATGTTAATGAGGTGGGATTAGAGGCGGTTATGTTAATGAGGCACGACTCAATCTACAAGATTAGGTTGTGTCTTAAATCAATCTCTTTTGAGATATAAAAGAGAGAAGCCAGCAGAGAGACATAGCGAACCTCATAGTATGAAGAAACAAGAGCCAGGAGAATAGTGCTTTGGACCCGGGGTCCCTGCGTTGAGAAGCTCCTTGACAGGGGAAGACTGATGACAAGGACCTTCCTCTAGAGCTGACAGACAGAGAAAGCCTTCCTCTGGAGCTGACGCCCTCAATTCTGACCTCTAGCCTCCTAGACTGTGAGAGAATAAATTTCTTTTTGTTAAAGCCATCCACTTGTGGTATTTCTGTTATAGCAGCACTAGATGACTAAGACATTTATAAGGTAAGATGTGACAGAAAACCAACCCAAACTAGCTTAAACAAAAGGACATTTATTGGCTCACGTAACGCAGAGCCCAGAGGTAGGATGGGCTTCAGAGTTGTTTAGTCCAGAAACTCTTATTTCCCTTCATTCTCTCAGCTCTGCTCTCTTCTGTGTAGTCCCATCCTTAAACAGGCAGCAAGAGGACTGCCATAATTCGAGGCCCAGCAGTGTCCAGAGGAAGAGAAAGACAGAAGGGTGCTTTGGGTAGCTCTCTCATAAAAACAAGAAAGTTTCTTTCCCAGAAACCCCCACCAAACCTTTCCTTGTGTATCTTTGGCCCTAACTGGGTCACATGCCTAGTCCTGAACCAATCCCCAAGACCATGGGAAGCCAGGCACTGGGCAGTTTGTAGGGCATGGGCAAAGTTGCTGTAACAAGGAGACAGCAAATATAGAAGTGTAAGCAAAATAGAAATTTATGTCATTTTCACGTAGGAATTCAGAAAGAAGCAGTCTGAGGCTGACAGGAGGGTTTGGCCATCCTTGACACATGAATTCCCCAAGTCCAAGGAGACTACTTCAATTTTTATCATCTCTCATTCAAGGGAAGATTTCAGGAAGGGTCAGGGAAGCGCGCGCGCGCACACACACACACACTCTTTCTCTCACACACGTTCCTTTTGAGAACACAGCTTAGAAGTGGTACAAATCACTTTGGCTTACAGTCCATTGGTGAGAACACAGACTCATGGCCACATCAAGCTGCAGGGGAGGCTGGGAAATGTAGTCCTTAGTGAGGTAGCCATGTGCTCTGCCAAAAGTCAGGAGTTCTATGATTAAAGAAGGAGGTCCTGGGTGGTACAAACAGTAAAGTGCTCATCTGGAGTCCCTGAAGGCACAAATGGTTAATTGCTCTTCTGTTTACTGAAAGGTTAGTGGTTCAAGTCCACCCAGAGGTGCCTCAGAAGAAATGTCTGTGGATCTGCCTCCAAAAAATTAGCCATTGACAACCCTGCGGAGCCCAGTTCTACTCTTACACACATGGGGTCACCATGAGTCTGAATTGACTCATTGGCATCTGGAGCCTTGGTGGTGTAGTAGTCAAGAGCTTGGCTGCTAACCAAAAGGTTGGCAGTTCCAATCCACCATCATTTCTTGGAAACCCTACTCTGTCCTATAGGGTCTCTATGAACCACAATCAACTTGACGAGGCAATGGGTTTGGTTTTTTGGGGGGTGGTGCAAATGGTTAAGCACCTGGCTACTGTTGGAATCCACCCACTCGGAAAAGAGGCTTGGTGACCTACAAGATCAGCCATTGAAAACTCTATAGAGTGCATTCTATTCAGAAACACATGGGGTTGCCAGGAGTCAGAATCGACTTGAAGGCAACTGGTTTGGTTATTATTAAAAAAGGGGAAAATGGATATTAGTGAACCAGAACAGGCTCTGCCAAACACTGATTAGTTTAGGCCCAGGTTCCTGAACCGATTATTGGGAAGAGTGGTGGGAATACCATTAGATCAGTCAAGCTCAACTACCAATGAAGCACATGGGCTTGCTTATTTAAGCCTCTGTTTACTCTGGGTATTTGCTACAGCAGCTTAACTTGTCCTCTATGTAACACACTGCGCCTTGCATTTCTTTGGGTTCTCTTAGGAAGTTAGAAGGAAGGAAGGGGGGAAAATGGAAGCTGATTGGCTAACCAGCGATGTCTACTACATTACCTACCCTTAAGGTCCTCAGACTCCGGGTGGGGTGTGGGGGGGACAGATTTAAATAGATAACTAGAGTAAATGTGACAGGTATGAAACTAGCAGCAATATAAAAACCCAGTGCAGGCGAGTTGATTCCGACTCATACCGACCCTATAGGAAAGAGTAGAACTGCCCCATAGAGTTTCCAAGGAGCACCTGGCGGATTTGAACTGCTGACCCTTTGGTTAGCAGCCGTAGCACTTAACCACTACGCCACCAGGTTTTCCAGCAGCAATATACAAATCTTCATAAAAGCAGAAAAATTCAGAGACGGCTTCTCAGAAGCGATGTTGTTGTTAGCTGCTGTAGAGTTGGCCCCTGACTCATGATGACACCATGTACAAAGGAACGGAATGCTGCCCAGTCCCGCACCATCCCCATGATTGGCTGCAGATTGGACCATTGCGATCCATAGGGTTTTCACAGAAGAGTATAATGACTTCATTTTGTCTGGGTCTGAAAGAATATGTTTCCAAATGGTTTGGGTTGGGAAGGGCATTTCAGACAAAAGGAATAGCAAAAGCAAGGAGGTGTGAACGCCCACAGGGCACAGCTAGTGGTTGGGCATGGCCAGAGAGTGGGAGGCTGGAAGGTACTTTGGGATCAGTTAATGAAGGGCCCCTGAAGGCCATGGGGAAGGAGGTGGCCTGTCTGACAGGCCTCTGGAAGCTGGGAATGGTTTTTGAGCCAGGGAGAGAGATGATCAGATCTATGTCTTTCTCTGAGGTAGGGACTGGAGGATGACTACTTAGGAAGCTATTTCACAAATTCAGCTGAGTAATGAAGAAAGCCTGAATCAAGGCTGTGGTGGTGGGAATGGAGACAAAGAGACAGTGTGACCAAAATTTTGGTGGTAGAACTGACAGAACTTGGAAACTGGGTGGCTGAGAAGGGTTGTGTGAAGACAAACCAAAAAAAAAAAAACCAAACCCATTGCGGTGGAGTCGATTACGACTCATAGTGACCCTATAGGTCAGAGTAGAGTTTCCAAGGAGGAAACCTATAGGGTTTCCAAGGAGCGGCTGGTGGATTTGAACTGCCAACTTTTTGGTTAGCAGCCAAGCTCTTAAGCAATGCGCCACCAGGGCTCCTGTGTGAAGACAAGGGGGTTTAAATATGGTTAAATATGATCCTAAGTTTACATGCATGTTCTAGAAACCCAGAGAAGGATTACAGGAAAGGCAAGTTTGGGGAATGTCTTAGTTGTCTAGTGTTGCTATAACAGAAATACCCTAAGTAAAAAAAAAAAAATTAGATGGCTTTAATAAAGAGAAATTTATTCTCTTACAGTTTAGGAGGCTAGAAGTCCGAATTCAGGGTGCCAGGTCCAGGGGAAACCTTTCTGTCTCTGTCAGCTCTGGGGAAAAATCCTTGTCATCAATCTTCCCCTGGTCTAGAAGCTTCTTAGGCACAGGGACCCCAAGTCCAAAGGACACGCTGTGCTCCTGGACCTGATTTCTTGGTGGTATGATGTCCCCTGTTTCTCTGCTGGCTTTTCTCTTTTATATTTCAAAAGAGGTTGATTTAAAACACAACCTAATCTTGAAGATAGAGTCCTGCCTCATTAACATAGTTGCCTCTAATCCTGCCTCCTTAACATCATAGAGGTAGCATTTACAACACACAGGAAAATCATATGAGATGACAAAATGGTGGACAATCACACAATACTGGGAATCATGGCCTATTCAAGTTGACACATATTTTTCGGGGGCACAGCTCAATCTATGACAGGGGTTGAGAAGAGAAAATGACTTCCCACTTCTGTAAGCCTGGTCCATGACAGACTTCCTTGGGTTCCTTGAATGTACGGCATTCTCTCTTAACTCAAGACTTTTGAACACTAAGTCCTTATTCCATGGAATACTCCCTCAGCCTCAAATCTCCAACTGGCTAATTCCTCATTTCCTCGAATATAATTTCCTGACCCCCTAACCTAGGCAAGATACCTTCTTATATACTTACAGCACCCCACCTCTTTTCTTTACATGCCTCTCACTAGTGATTTTTTAATGTCTGTTCTGCCTCAATAAGCCTATAATTTCCATGAGGGCAGAGACGGCATCTGCCTTGTTCAGTGCTTCTTTCTCAACACCTAGACAGTGCCTGGCACACAGTAGGCACTTATAGTGGTATTGAGACCTCCAATAGCTGCCATTGGAAATAAGGGTTGGGCAATAGTTCCAATCTGAGCCAGTTCGGATGTGACACAAGACAATGAGGTCACCATGAGGACAGATGATATGATCCTTCTGTAGGTGTCGATTACTCTAGACCAGTGGTTCTTAACCAGGGAATGATTTTGCCCCCCAAGGGACTTTGGCATGGTTAGGGACATTTTTGATTGTCATGACCAGGAGGTGAGGTTGCTACTGGTGTCTACAGGGTAGAGGTTGGGGATGCTGCTAAACATCCTACAATGCACAGGACAGCCCCCTATAACAAAGAATTATCCAGACCAAAATATCAATAGTGTCAAGGTTGAGAAACTCTATTCTAGAAATGGGCAAGCCAACTGGCATGGCTAATTTCCAATTTGGCCTACTGGCTGCTATGCCCCAACTGAGTAAGAGCAAGAGAAGCTTAGCAGCTGTCACAAGAAATATGGATTTGTGATGTGTAGACAGGAACCACCTTGGATTGGGTCTCTGTCAAACGCCCCAACACCTTGGGCAGTTTCCCCTTAACTGAACTCCCAGCCATAAGCCCAGCTTGGCACTCACCTCTCTCTGACTCATACCGTTGGGTTTCTCTCACTCTTTGGTAGAAGTGGCCACCACACTCTTCCCATCCCATCTGCCTCGCTGATTATTTTCAGCTTGGCTTGCAGAGACCCAACGCTGCAATTACTCCTCAACCTCAACGGCTCCTTCTGAAAATAACATTTGGGTCTAAGAAAACCTCAGTCTGGTGGGCTGGTTTTTATACTAAATGGTTAAAGAGTGGTTGTGGGCATGGGGGGTGGGTACAAGGGAGTGGCACAATGGTACAATTAAGAGAAGAATCTGGTAGAAGGGGAAGGAAAAGGAAATGAAGAGAGGGAAAAGGTGGTGGTGGTAAGGGCTATTGCAGAAAGCAAATATATCTACTGGGCAGGGGTCAGCGATCTTTTAGAAGTCGTATGCCAAGTCTTCATTTATGCCTCTAATTGAAGGTTTGCCATAATAACCCACCCCCACCCCCCAATTATTGAGGCCTGGGAAATTCATGTCTGCCTGGGCCACAAGAATTACTCGATGGGCATGCCAATCTTTATCCAAGCTAGTGACCAGATTTTCCAACCCCAAAATAGGAGCCACATGGTCTGACATAGGATTTTTGTGCTCTTTCCATATGGGAAAGGCAGTCTGGGAAATGTAGTTTCGATGCTGACAGTGGAATTTCTAAGTGTTTCCCTGATTATCTATTGCTTGCTTCCCTTCCTTTTTATCTCTTGTAAGATATAAGGTGGTGTAGGCCACACCCCAGGGAAACTCCCTTTTACATTGGATCAGGGATGTGACCTTAGTAAGGGTGTTACAATCCCACCCTAATCCTCTTTAACATAAAATTGCAATCACAAAATAGAGGACAACCACACAATACTGGGAATCATGGCTCAGCCAAATTGATACACACATTTTTGGGGGGACAATTCAGTCCATGACAAGGACCAATCCTTGGAGAAGGAATCATGCTTGATAAAGCAGAGGATGAGTGGAAAAGAGGAAGACCCTCAACAAGATGGACTGACACAGTGACTGCAACAACGGGCTCAAACATACCTACTATTGTGAGGATGGCACAGGACCGGGCAATGTTTTGTCCTGTTACACATAAGGTCACTATGAGTTGGAGCCCACTCCACAGCACCCAATAACATCACAACAAAATGAAAACAACACTTATCTCCTAAGATTTTCACAAGCCAAAAGGTCAGCAGTTCTAATCCACCCGGTGCTCCTTGGAAACTGTATGAGGCAGTTCTACTCTGTCCTATAGGGACCCTAGAAGTCGGAATCAACTCGATGGCAAACGTTTTTTTTTTTTTTTTTTTAAGTGCTTAGAAGAGTCACTATAATCACTCAATATATGTTAGCTATTATCACCACCTCCAGAGTTCTCAAAGTGTGGTACCCCAAAAAATTTTAGCTAACATATATACATTTTTTTAGCTTAATAGTTATGAGTGTATTTTCATATGCCTTAAAATATATAACTAGCACATCGGAGCTGTGGTGTTGCTAATGTTACTGCTTAGGGCAAGGCTACACAGGAAAAAGGAATCGATTTAAAGTTAATTTAAAGAAAAAGTTAATAAAAGTCATTTGAAAAAAAACTATATAATATAGGTGGAATGTGGGTCTGGAAAACATCCTTAAGGTAATCCTTGAATGGCCGAAAATTTTAGGGGAACTAGTCTGTGATGTCATTGTTGTTGTTAATTGCCCTCCAGTGGGTTCTTACTCATGGTGACACGACGCGTGTCAAAGTAGAACTGCTCCAAGTAGAACTGCTCCGTAGGGTTTCAAGGCAGGTTGGAAGCTGGTTGCCAGGCCTTTCTTCCGAGGCATCTCCGGGTGAGTTCAAACTGTCCCGCGCTTAACCGTTTGCCTCCTGCTAATAAAACCTGCTAAGGCAGCTGGTTGGAGAAACGAGGCAGGGAAGATATTGACCGAGGCGCTATCAAAACCTTGCCTCTCCCCTCTCTCCCCTTTCTGAGAAGCCAGGCATTAGGAGGCAGGGAAGGAAGGCCTGCTGCCTCGCTCCGGAACCCTCACAGCATTGTGGATTGAGGGGCTTGGGGAACGGAAGCCGAAGCCATAGGCCTAGCTCTGGAAACTAAAAGCCAACTCCCCACCTCCGCTCTCCCGGCGCGATCCCGGCCTCTCTGATTTTTTTGGATCACTGGGTCAATCAGTCAGCCAGTGCCTCGGGAGAAGTCTAATTAAGCTCAGATCGCGCGCACTAGCAGCCAAAGGTCTCCTTGCCAGCTCGCCTGCGCCCCGCCCCGCCCCCAGTACATCTTGTGAAAAGCTTCTCCCCCGCCCGCGGGGCAGGGCTCAGCCGCGCATGCGTGCCGGCTCGGCGCCCAGAGCCCCGCAGCAGGGCTCGGCTCCCAGGACAGCGTTGCAAACTGTTGCATCAGACTGCAAGCAGCCTGCCGGGCCGCCAGGGTTTCTAGGAAGATAGGAAAGGTTTGAGATTCCCTGTGGTCGCATGGGAGCGTTGGCCGTCACTGACGGTGTTTACACGCTGGTTACATGAGCCCTTGAAATCTCCAGCTTGCCCCAGTCGGAGACGACCTTGGCCACAGGTGAAGCTGGCTGAACTTCACCGCTCCTGCCCCCACCCCACGGCCCCAGGCTGGACTAACTGATCTGCTTTATTCATGGCAAGGGCCCTGAAGGAATGAACTGGACTTCCTTTCTCTTCCCAAGTACAAGAATGCCCCTGAGGAATTTCTCACTCTGTGAAAGTGCAAAACTAATTTCCCCAGACAGGCGCTGTTGCCGGTTCCCCAAAGGGCTTGGAAAAGACCCAACAGGAATGTTCAGTGATTTCCACATTTCTTCACCCCCAGCAGCTGGACACACAGAGCTTTAGCTAGGGGCAACTCTGGCCACTGGGAATTCTTGGTGGGTGCACACACGTACTTGGTCTTTCACAGATAGGCCTTCTTTCTGGCATATCTCAGGACCCCATGTTACTGAGAAATTGGACACTAGCCAGGGAATGCACAGCCAAGAACCCTGCAAACCCAGCACACAGGATGAGTTCCCTAGAGCCGAATGGCTTTGTGACTCAGGTCAACGGTAAATTTGTCCTCCTTACTCTCCCTCACTCTTAGTCTCTGGGCCACTCCCTCACAGGGAGAAAAAATAATGCTCTACCTAAGGGGGCTTGGACAGTCTTGGGGGTGGAATATTCCAGAAGAATAAGAGTACTGATTTGGAATCTGAAATTTTCAGGGACGTAATCTGAACTTTATGATTTAATCTCTTCTCTGTCTCATTTTGGAATGGGTCAAGACCAAGATCATTCAGTATTAATAGACTTCCCAGAAAGATGAAAACTGGCAATTTACCTTAAGCATTCAGTCTTTTCTAGGGTGTTGGTGGTGAACGTCTGTTCCACTTGAAGAATCTTGAGAGATAAAACAGGCCTAGTGTGCTTCCTCGCCGTCATTATTATGAATCACTCAATCCCAAGATTCAATTAAAAAAAAAAAAGGACCCAAAAGACTCATAAGTATTATGGACTTGTCCCTTGCCAGACGGTTACTGTTGTTTGTTTAAGCCAGCATTTCCCTTTGAACGGTAGAGTGTTATGTCACTATGGGATTTTCAGTGTAACAAAAACCAAAAAAACCTGTTGCCGTCAAGTTGATTCCGACTCATAGGGGTTCTATAGGACAGAGTAGAACTGCCCCATAGGGTTTTCAAGGAGTGGCTGGTAGATTCGAACTGGTAACCTTTTGTTTAGCAGCTGAGCTCTTAACCACTGCACCCCCAGGGCTCCATTGTAACAGATGCTTCATAAATATGGCCTGAGCGATTTTGTTCACCATCTTAGGAGCTGAAGGAATGACACCTAGAAAAAGATGGGAAGGAGTGTCAGCAAGTACAGGAGCTGAAACATTCTTGGGTTCTGCTTCTGAGGGTATCGTTGTTGTGTGCCATCAAGTCGATTCTGACCCATAGCGACCTTATAGGACAGAGTAGAACTGCCCCATAGGGTTTTCTAGGCTGTAATCTTTATAGGCCCCAACATGTCTGTCAGTTTGTCGTGCTTTGGGGACTTGCGTGTTGCTGTGATGCTGGGAGCTATGCCACCCGGTATTCAGATACCAGCAGGGTCACCCATGGAGGACAGGTTTCAGCTGAGCTTCCAGACTAAGACAGACTAGGAAGAAGGACCCGGCAGTCTACTTCTGAAAGGAATTAGCCAGTGAAAACCTTATGAATAGCAGCGGAACATTGTCTGATATAGTGCTGGAAGATGAGCCCCCCAGGTTGGAAGGCACTCAAAAGACGACTGGGGCAACAATGGGCTCAAGCATACCAACGATTGTAAGGATGGCGCAGGACCGGGCAGTGTTTCGCTCTGTTGTGCATAGGGTCGCTATGAGTCAGAACCGTCTCGATGGCACCTAACAACAACAACAACAATCTTTACAGGAGCAGCTTGCCAGGTCTTTTCTCCCAAGGAGTGGCTGGTGAGTTAGAACCACTGACCTTTCGGTTGGCAGCAGAGCACTTATATCAGGCCTCAAATCTTTTCTTGGAGGGCCAGCCTAGTAGGTGTTGCAAGGTGGGGTCCTGGGATCAGGCATGTGGTCTTAGGGAGTTTCTAGGAGCTGATAAAATGCTAGCTATTTCCAATAACAGTCCCTAGCTGGAGAAGCAAGTCATTTACTGTCGTGGGGTATGAAAGTTGGAGCCACGAGGTCAGGAGCCAGATGGGAATGGAAGAAGGTGAACACGTGAGGGCACAGACTTATTTCTTAGGTTCTCTGCTGTACTCCCAGCACCAACATATCATGAGCTCTCAATACATGTTTGTCAAGTGAATGCCCTAAAAGAATGCAGGAAAGAGCAGACACAGGAAAGGGCAAGCAAAGAAGCCAGAGAATTTTGCAGGAGGCAGCCTGGGCTGCCCAGGGCTCTCTTGCATTGATTGAGTGAAGAGGAGAATCCTTTCGGTTAAAGACATAGGAAAATAGAGTCAGGCCTGTTAAGTGACAAGCCTTGTGAGCTCCCCTCTGCCTTGGTTTCTCTGTTTGGAAAAATCTCCGGTTGGTGATTCCAGAGCAGAGCAGTTATTCTATTTAACCAAGCCTAGTGACATCATCAACTATTGCCTCACTTTGACTGAATTCCCAGAGCAAGCTTCTGGAAAAGCAAGGGCTCTGAGGGAGGGTAAGTGACTGAAATCTAGAGGACTGGAAAATCCCCCAGAAGCCATGCTTTAAAACCATAAGCAAACTGGTGGCCCAGATGGTTAAATAATGCCGAGGTACACTAAAAATAAGATTCGTTCCTCACATTTAGTGGCTGCTCACAGAATCTAGACCCTATACGGAACCCAGACCCAGACAAAGCTCCTGTTCTAAGAGCTTATGATCTAAATTCCTTGTGGAAAGTCTGTCTTTGAAATGTTTAAGGCACCTCATTTAATCCTTATTTCCACTTCAAGTCATGTACCTCCTTCCTGAGAAACCCACCACATTTTAAGCTTGTAGCTGGCCCTCCTGTTTTTGCCATTTATGTGCCAATTTAAAGGGTGGAGAGAGTCACATTAATTTTAAAATAAAACACAAATAGCAAAACGAGGCCTGGTTAAAGTAAAAACCACAGAAAGGATTCTTTTTTCTCTCATACTTTTCAGATTTTCCTAGAACCACCTTTATTTCCTCAGAGCTCAGACATAGAAAAGCAAGTAGGTCTCTTGGATGGTCATCCAAGCTGAAGCTTAAAAGCTTCATTCCTAGTCTCCTCTCATTGTATCTTTAGGTCGTTTGTTTTAATATAGATATTGAGATGGCATAAGCTTTGTTATGTTTATTTTCACCACAAGAAAGTATCTTTGAGTTATGTTTTTCTTTTTTTTAGATATTTAGGTCCCAAATTGGGGCTTAGGAAGCTATTCAATCCCCCAGTTCATGTTCTAAGCACAGTTCATGTTCTAAGCACTCTTAAGAGTGTGTTTTGGTTTGTTTTTACAGGCTGTATCTTACTTTTTCTTTTGAGTTATGTGAGCTTGTACATTCTGCACGTCAGGAGCATGGCTTTAAAATCAGACATTCCTGGGTGGAACCCCAGCTCTGCAGCTTGCCAGTCGTTTGACCTCATCTGTCAAATGGGAATAAAGACTCGATGGCAACGGGGTTACTGCTCAGAGCTGTTGTGAGTATTAATGAATCAAGGCACCTAAAAGACTCAGCACAATGGCTGGCCCAAGCAAGCACTTAATGTTGTTGTTAGGTGCTGTCCAGTGGGTTCCGACTCACAGGGACCCAATGCACAACAGAACGAAACACTGCACGGTCCTGCGCCATCCTTATAATCAATCGGAGCACTTAATACAACGTAGCTATTAGGAAAACAGCGTTTCATCTATCTGCTCCTTCCTTAACAAATGCTTACCTCTCTTTTTGGAGAAAAAAGAAAATTAGTTATCCCTTCCAAGCGGATGATTTCTCCACATTTTAAATCACCGAAGAGACCATCAGAAGTGGAGACAAGGCCGAGTCTGACTGGCAAATACCTGGGCCATTTTATGGATTAGGAATCAGTGTCCCTGTGTCTTTGTGGGATAGTATCAGTGTTCTCGTCTCTCCGCAGGAGATACTAAACCAGATGCGCAGGGGCTGCGGAAGCCTAAAAGGCTAACGGTGGGTGACAGGAACACAGAAGACAGGGGGAAAAGTGATTAGGAAAAGCAGGCTCGGGGCTGAGGTGAGGGGCCAGAAAGGTGCCGGCCTCCAGGAATTAAAGGCTCTCGCTTGGGGCCTCGGATGGCTGGGGAATCCGAAGCGCGTGCGGCAGCGCCCTCTGCTGGCCGTGTAGGGCAGGCGGCCAACCTGGCGCCTGGCCCCGCCGCTCTGCAGGTGGGACCCGGATCCCTCCCGCTGCCTCCGCCTCTGCACCATCCTTTCTAAGGACGCCGCAGCCGGGTCCCCGACCGGATTACAGGAGACGCGTCCCTACCCGATGCGGCGAGCTGAGCAGGGAGGATGCTCGGGAACACCCCATTCACCTGGGAATCGGAGGCCGCAGGAACCCACCCCAAATTCTGCAGGGGCTGCGATTTTCGGACTCGGGGCTAAAGCCTGCTGGGCCATCGGAGGTGGCTTGGAGGTGGCATCGCCTATGGCCAAGACCGCGGGTTCTGCGGACAGAGAGGAGCCCTGGGTTCGCTTTCTGCCTCATCCATTTTCCAGCCAGGTGACCTTGGGCAAGATTCTTAATTTCCATGTGCCTTAGTCTCCTCATCTTTAAAATGGAGAAAATAATCCCGACCTTAGTGGGTTGTCATGAGGATTACATGGCATCAGTCAGCATGGGTTGGAATTCCGGCACTGACACCCGCTAGCTGAGTGACCCGGGGCAAGTTTCTTAACCTCTCTGTGCCCCAGCTTCCTGCAAAATAGGGATGATAATGGTAGTACTTACCTCCGAGGGTTCTGCCTGCAAAGCGCTTAACACAGTGCCTGGCACAGAGTGAGCGCTCAATAAATGGTGGCTAATATGGTTGTTGTCGTTATTATTTTCTTAAAAGCGCTGATCAGAGCTCTAGCTGGCGGCTATTATTAGTCTTTTTCGTGGGTCAGGCTATTTCTTTCCGGGCATTGTTAAAATCTTTTACCATGCGCTGGCGTCCTAATCAGTAGCCGAAGGACAGCCGGCCTTCCCGAGTTTGGCAAATCGAGGTTCCCCTGGAGGAGGGCCAAGGACGCGGCCGCGGGCTGCAAGGACCGGGACCTCCCGGGAGGAAGCCCGCGCCGCCGCCGCCGGCGCCTCCATTAGCGCGCGTCAGAGCCGCAGTGACGTCGCCAGGCCCGCTGGCGGTGGAGAGGAGAGGCGCGGAGAGGCGCGGCCCGGACACTCAGGGAGGCCCGGGTGGCGGGGATGGCCGTGGTGGCCCGGCAGCGCAGGATGCGTCCCGGGCCGCGCCCCAGCCGCTGGTGCCTGATTCTCCTCGGAGGCTGCAGCCGAGGCGACCCACGGGCAGCGGGAAGGTATTTTTGCCTGGGTCGACTTGCCCCGCCTGCCTGCGCTCTCGGGTTCCCCCTGCAGCCCCGCGGGGAGATCGGAGATGCCATCGCCTGGTCTGGTGCCAGGTGCACGCCCAGCGGGGCGCGGGGCTGACCTCCCGGTGGCCGCTCAGCCTGCTTGGTCCTTCTCCCTGTCCTTCTCACCCCTCCTCAACCTCATTCGTCTTCGCCCCCCAGGGACAGGCTTAGTTTCTCCCTCCTCCCACCTCCTCTGGACCAACTCATTTACTCTCAGCGGTTAATAACCACCCATAGGAGTCGCCGCCGGCTCCCCAGCTCTCTGCAGCCCCTGGCTCTGGGCTGAGCTGCAGACGCGTCCATTCCACCGCCTGCCGGACAGTTCCACTTGGCCTGCCCAGCACACACCTCAAACTCGCCACGACTCACCCCATCATCCCACTGATGACGCTACCACCCACCCCATCATCCCAGACCTTTCGCGTTCCCTCTAAATACCTCGCCAGGCACCCCTCCCACATCTCCATCCTGATTTTGGCCCTCCTCCCTTGGCTATTGATATATTCATCTCAAGGTCTCCTTGTCTGCACTTCTGCCTGCCTCAAACCTGTCCTTCACACGTAGAGTGGACTATCTACAACCCTCGGCTGCCACGCCTCTGGCTGCTTAAGGCTGCCCAGCCTGGGAGTCCAGGCCCTCCCTGTACTCCTGGACACCCTCCTCCACCATTGTCTATCTCACACCTTAGGAGCTAGTCCTAGGGCTGGACCCCACTGGGGCCACACTATCTAAGGTCTCCAGTGTCTTTGTTGCTGCTGGGAACTACCCAGGGAATTTACTGCTCACCAACCCCCCACCCCTTCCTCCTCAACTGACTTTCTCTTAGTCATTCTCCACAACTCAAGCTGTGAGTCACATCTTTAAGAATGCCTTCCCTGTTCTCCTGTTACCAAAAGCAGTTGCCATGGAGTCATTTCCGACTCATGGTGACCCCTGTGTGTCAGAGTAGAACTGTGCTCCATAGGGTTTTCAATGGCTGATTTTTCAGAAGCAGATCACCAGGCCTTTCTTCTGAGGTACCTCATGGAGTTGAACCTCCAAACTTTCAGTTAGTAGCTGAGTGTGTTAACTGTTTGCACCACCCAGGGACTCCTACTAGGGTGGGGAAAGTGTCTCTGGGCTCCCAAAGCTCTCTGTCCCTGCTGCTTTTGTCAGATTTGGGGAAGAGACTAAACCCCTTAAGATAGCCTATGTGGCCCTGCATGGTCTGTCCCCAGCCCACTTCCTCTGGCCCCTTTCTTTCTCTGTGTCACCACTTTGGTGGTCTCAGTTCCAAGTCTCTACATTCACCCCTCCACCCCAGTCTTTGCACAGGCTGGTCTCTCTGCTTGAAACACTTTTCCTCTCTTCCTCACCTATTCACCCTTTAGCTCTCAGGATAAGCAAGTCTTCCCTGTCCCTTCCCTGACTCAGTCAAATCCTCCATGGATAAACAGAAACCAAACCCAAACCCTTTGCCATTGAGTCGATTCCAATTCATAGTGACCCCATAGGACGGTGTAGAACTGCCCCATGGGGTTTCCAAAGCTGCAGTCTTTACAGGAGCAGACTGTCACATCTTTCTCCCATGGATCAGCTGGTGGTTTGAACAACCAACCTTTTGGTTATCAGCCTAACACTTAACCACTGTGCAACCAGGGCTCTTTCCATGGACAGGTCAGCCCAATTTAAAATGAGAAATTTCAAAGCATACAAAAAACTATAGAGAATAATATAATAAACAGCTGTTTATTTGGTACCCCTCCCCTATTCTGCCCCCATTTGTCAAAGCTAAACCTTTGCCATATTCAGATCTTTTTTGATAGGACACAAAACGTTACAGATCTGGATGGAACCCCTCTAAACTCATTCCCGTCTCTCCCCTAAGGTAACCACTCTCCTGCATTTGGGGTTTATCATTCCTGTGGGTTTTTTCTCCCCCCCCCCCCACATATGCTTGTGCCTGTAAACACTTTACAGAATTCTTTGGCATATTTACAAATCTTTAAGAAATTGCATTATACTGCATATACCAAACCAAACCTGTTGCCATTGAGTCGATTCTGGCTCATAGCAATCCTATAGGACAGAGTAGAACTGCCCTGTAGGATTTCCAAGGAGCGGCTGGTGGATTCGAACTGCCAACTTTTGGGTAGCAGCTGAGCTCTTAACCACTGCACCACCAACTTGCTTTTTTCACTCAGCACTATGTTTTGAAATGTATCTGCATTGATACATGTAGTTCTAGAACATACCTTTTCATTGCTGATTAGGGTTCCATTGTACAAGGTCACCACACTTTATCTACTCGTCTCTGTCTGGAGGACATCCAGCTTATTTTCTCTCTCTCTTTTTTTTTTTGCTCCTAGAAACAATGCTACCATTAATTTTTTTTGTACCCATCCCTTTGTATGCAAGTGAGCCTTCTGGGTAGATACTTGGGAGTAGAATTGCTGGGTTCAGGTCATTTGGATCAGCAGCTTGGCTTGATATGGCTAAATGGTTTTACAAAGTGATCGTACCAATCTACACTTCAGTATATGAAAGTTCCCATGCCTGGGATCCTCAACAACATTTGATAATGTCATACTTTAAAATATTTGCCAAATTGATGGGCGTGAAATCGTATTTCAGTGTTTTAATCTGAGATTCCTTGTTTACAAGTAAGATTGAGCATACTTTCATCTTTTTGTTGGCCATTTGCCTTTTCTCTTTTTTAAATCACCCGTTGGTTTATCTGACAGTCCTTCTGTTGGATTTTCTTTAATATTTGTAGGAGTTCTTTATATATTTTGGATACTAATCCTTTGTCAGGTTGTGGCCCATCACTTCACTTTGTTTAAGGTGTTTTTTTTACTCCAACCCAAAAACCTGCTGCCATCGAGTCGATTCCAACTCATAGTGATCCTATAGAATAGAGTAGAACTGCCCCATAGGTTTTCCAAGGAACAGCTGGTGGATTTGAACTGCTGACCTTTTGGTTAGCAGCCGAATGCTTAACCGTTGGGCCACCAGGGCTCCTCTTTCACTCCACTCATATGCAACTTTAAATCTGTGTGATTTGATTAATGTCTGACTTCCCCACTAGATTATAAGCTACATGAGAAGAGGGACCATCCCTTGCCCCTTGTACAGTGTCTAACACACACTAGGAACTCAAGAAATATTTCTGGACTGAATTGTATTGCAACTATTTGTCTTTTTATATGGTCACCTCCCCAGGCCCTCCCCCGCCCCTTGCTGTCTCACAAGGCTACTGCGTGCTAAATACTGCTCCCTTATAGGCTATAAACTTCTTGAGAGCAGGAATCTGGTAGTATTTTATTCATCTTTGTATTTCTACCACCTATCGCAGCACCTCTGGCACAGAGTATACATTCAATAATTTTTGCTTAATGATTTTCCTTCGTTACTCTGAGCTTTTTCTTTTCTCCTTAGCCCAGCTCCTATCTCTGAGCCCATTTTTACCTATAAAGTGAATAATGAAAACTTCCTAGGGTGTTTGTGGTGGTCCC
Organism: Elephas maximus indicus; assembly: GCF_024166365.1. Taxonomy (NCBI): domain Eukaryota; kingdom Metazoa; phylum Chordata; class Mammalia; order Proboscidea; family Elephantidae; genus Elephas; species Elephas maximus. The sequence continues at coordinate 101,718,050 of NC_064825.1, read as the reverse complement.
TGGTTGGTGTAAGCGGTTAAACACTTGACTACTAACCCAGAAGTTGAGGGTTGGAACCCACTTCAAACCTACTGAGAGGCACCTCAGAAGAAAGGCCTGGCAATCTGTTTCCAGTAGGTCACAACCTTGAAAACCCTATGGAGTGCAGCTCTACTCTACACACATGGGGTCTCCAAGGTCGGAATTGACTTGATGGCAACTGGTTTGTTTGTTTGTTTTTGGCTAGGGTATTTGTGAAAAATCACATAAATCCCATGAGACAATATATAGAGCGGTACTTAGCACATAATAGGTGCTAAACAAATGCTAACTTATTCCTGCAATAGTCGTGTTGGCGGCTAAAGATACACTTTGCTTAATCTTAACAGACAAAGTTCTTTCAGAGAGAGAATAAAAGTGAACTTCCTCAAGATCTGGTGAGAAAGCATTCCTTTCTCTTTTTCGTTATTGGCATTTGACCCACAATATAAGGCCCAGTCCCAACGCGATCTCTGAAAAGCATCAAACATCATTCTTTTCCTTTTCTTTTATAAATTCCAGACATATCAAAGGCATATGAACCATACATCGAATTCAGAACTTTAAGTGAAAACATATAAAAGCCAACTCCTCGGCTTCGGCCCGAAGTCACTGAGCAGAAAGGAGGCCTGTCAGCGATATCAGAGGTGGGACTTGGAGGCTGCAGCCAGGGACATAGGCAGAATTCTTACATCTTTTTCCTACATCTGCCATTGATTGGGTGACCTTTGATCTACTTATAAAATGAAGATAATCACTCTTGCTTTTTCTGGAGGCTGAAGTTCATTAATTACTCATTTAAAAATACTTTGAGATCCTCAGCCCAAAAAGTAGTCTGACTCTTTTTAAACAGAGCTCCCAGCTAAATGGCCCAGCAACGTGTTTTCCTACAACCCAGGAGTATGAGCTCCACTTTAGCAGAAAGTGGGGCCTAAGAAGGTGGATTTGTTTGTCCAGAGTTGTAAGTCACTGACAGACTGAGGGAAAACCCTGAAAGGGCAAGGCCTGGTTCTGTGCACGCCCCCCTTTCATCTTCAGCCCAGAGTTTGCAGGAATGGTAAATCTCAGGGCAGCCTCATTTGATCAAGAGGTAATACTATGCGGAGGCCTGTCACCTCTAGGGTTTCATCACCGCATGAGGAAAGCAGGTGGCTGCACTGGGCCTACTGCAACGTGAGCCCACCAGAGAGAACAATTAGAGTCACAGTGACCGCTGGCAGCCGGTCTCTCCCCAGAAGGCCCCGCTGTTAGCCAAGAGGAACTTTGCAGAGAGCTGTAACGGGAGAAGGTGGGCTGAACCCAGAAAGCAACCTCAGCAGGGCCTGGGCCTCTCTGAAGCTGACCTTCTCCTCAACTCAGTATGCTGGGAAGGGGACTAGAAGAAGAATAGAGAGGGCTGAAATCCCCATTGGACTCCTCCGTGTGGTAGCATTCTAGCGTTAAGCTGGCTCCCCGGTATGGCTATTGGAACCAGAAAGGATGTGTTGTGGCGCTGTTGCAGGGAAAGCCTTGGAGCCAGAAGACCAGGCTTGAAAATCTGATTGCAAGACTTACTAGCTGTGCAGATGGGACACTAAACCTCTCTGAGCCTCAGTGCCACAACTGTGGGTAGAGATAAAAATAACACTGACCTATCAGGGTTGTTAAGGAGCCCTGGTGGCGCAACAGTTAAGAGCATGGCTGCTAATGGAAAGCTTGGCAGTTCAAACCCATCCAACTGCTACTGGGAGAAAGACCTGGCAATCTGCTCTCATGAAGATTACAGCCTAGAAAACCTTATGGGGCCGTTCGACTTTGCCACGTGGGGTCATGATAAGTCATGACTCGACAGCACCTGACAACAACAACATGAGGGTTGTTATGAAGATTAAACAAGAAAAAATATATAAAAGTGCATGACACACCAAAGGGGCTCAGTCAATCCTAACTAAAAAGATAAAACACTAAAAATTCATTTAAGACAGAGCAGAGCTCACATCCTTTATTTTTTCTATTATTTTCCTCCTTCTTTCTAATTAAAGTCATACTTGCCCATGGTAGTTAAGGGTTGAATTTGTGTTCCTCCAAATTTATGTCGAAGTTCTAACTCCTAGTACCGGTGAGCACGACCTTGTTTGGAAATAGGATCTTTGAAGATGTCATGAATTCAGTTGAAGTTCCTGGGTGGCTGCTAACTGAAAGGTTGGAGGTTCAAGTCCACCCAGAAGTGCCGTGGAAGAAAAGTCTGGCGATCTACTTCTGAAAAATCGGTTATTGGAAACGCTATGGAGCACAGTTCTACTCTGACACACGTGAAGTCTTCCTGAGTAGGTGTCAACTCCACGGCAACCGGTAACTAGTATGAGTTAAGTTAACATGAGGTCGTTCTGGAGTAGGGTGAGTCCTAATCCAATCTAAGTGGTGTCGTATGAAAGAGAAGAGACACAGAGGCAGACACAGGGAAGGCAGTCATGTGAAGATGCATTTACATGCTAATGGATGCCTGGGGCTACCAGAAGCTGAGAAAGGATCTTCTCCTAGAACCTTTGGAGAGAATATGGCTCTGCTGACACCCTGAATTTAGACTCCTAGCCTCCAGAACTGTAGGACAATAACTTTCTGCTCTCATAAGCCAGCCAGTTTGTAGTATTTTGTATGGCAGCCCCAGGAAACCAATAAAATGATGAAAAAAATCAAATGGGATACAGTGAAAAATGGGTGTCCCTCCCATCCAGACCCCTTGCCACTCAGTTCTCCCCTGGTGGCAATAAACATTACCGGGTTCTGGTAAATCCTTCCAGAAATGTTCTATACATGTAGAAGCATCTATGTGGATTTTTAACCAGGCCTCCTTTTTACACAGATAACATGTATGTACACTCTTCTGATATTTTGCTTTTGTTTTCACTTAATGTATACTGGAACTACGTCTGTAGCAATATACATAGAATTACCCCAATCTTTTTCATGCTGTGTGGTATTACATTCCGTTCGTTTAGCCAGTCCTCTCCAGGTGAACATTTAGGTCTGTGTTAGTTTTCCACAGCTGTGATAACAAATGAACACAAACGTCGTTGCTTAAAACAACACACATTTAAGATCTTACAGTTCTGTAATGCAGAAGTTCAGAGGTCTCACTGGGCTAGAATCAAGGTGTTGGCAGGGATGTTCTCCCTTCTGGTGGTTGTAAGGGAGAATCCGTCTCCTTGCCCTTTCCAGCTTCCAGAGACTGCCCACATTCCTTGACTTGTGGCCACTTCCTCTATCTTCAAAGTCAGCAAGAGTGGGTCAAGTTCTTCTCATATCACATCACTCTGATTCTCCTTTTCTGCCTCCCTCATTCACTTTTGAGGACCTTTATGATTATCAAGCCCACCTAGACATCCAGGATAATCTATTTTAAGGTCAGCTGATTACCAAATCAAAAAACCATACCCAGTGCGGTTGAGTCGATTACGACTCAGCGACCCACCCTAGTTTCGCCTGCACTTCTAACTCTCCTTTGGCATGTAATGTAGCATATTTACGGGTTCTGAATTTGGATGTAGACATCTTCGGGGACCATTAATTCGCCTATCAGAGTCTCTAGGTGGTGCAAACAGTTAACACGCTTGGCTGCTATGGAAAGTTTGGAGGTTTGAGTCTTCCCAGCGGCACCTCTGAAGAAAGGCCTGGTGATCTCCTTCTAAAAAATCAGCCACTGAAAAAACCCTGTGGAGCACAGTCCTACTCTAACACATGGATCGCCATGAGTTAGAATCAACTCAAGGGCAACTGGTTGGTTGGTTGGTTGGTTGGTTATTCTGCCTACCATAGGTTGTTTCCTGTTTTTTACAATTACAAACAGAGCTGATGAATATCCTTGTACAAATGTCATCTCTTACCTGTGAGTGTATATGAAAGATAAATTCTTAGAAGTGGGCTGTCTGGGTAAAAGGGCATGTGATTTAAAATTTCGCATAGGCATTGCCAAATTTCACTCCAAAGGGATGTGTCATGAATACCACCAAGGTATTCATGCCAATTTTCTTATACCTTTGAACTCAAACAGCATTTTAGCAAACTTTTTCATCTTGGCCAATCTGACAGATGAAAAATGGCATCTAGTTGTTTTAACGTGTATTTCTTTCACTTCGAATGAAGTTGAACATTTTTTATATTTAAATTTTTATTTCTAGAATGGTCTGCTTGCGTTCATTTTTTACTGTTTTTTTTTTTCTGTTGATATAGACAACCTTTTTATATAACTAGGAAAGTTGGATGTTTGTATATCATACTTTTGCAAATATCTTATCCAGCCTATTATTTGCCTTTTGAATTTTTCCATGTGGAAATTTAAAACATTTTTAAGTCAAATATATTCTTTTTTTTTTCCCCTCCCTCTGGGGATTTTTGTGTTTTATGCCTTGTTTTCCCCACCATGTGATTTTGTAAAATTCCCTCATTTTATTCTACTGTTTTTATGGTTATTCTTTTTACATTTAAGTTTTTGATACATCTGGGTACATTTAGGTATAAGGAATAATGTAAGCTTCCACGTGTCCCTCCTCTTCCCATTGCTAAGCTATCAGGGAATGTTATTCCAATATCATTTTCAGAATAATCTATCTTTCCCTTTATTTGAAATGCCACCTTTATAATACGCTAAATTCTGCTGGGTAATTATATCTTTTCCGGTCTTTTTAACTGTTTTGCCTACCAAACTTTTACATTAGGGTTTTTTTTTTTTTGAACAACATCCTTAAACCAAACCCAAGCCCATTACTACTGAGTCAGTTCCCACTCAGAGCAGCCCCATAGGACAGAGCAGAACTGCTCCACAGGGTTTCCAAGGCTGTAATTTCTACAGAAGCAGACTGCCACATCTTTTTCCCACAGCACTTAACCACTGCACCACCAGGGCTCCTGTTAAGACATAATTCACATCCCATAAAATTCACCCTTTTAAAGCATACGACTCAGTGATTTTTAGTACATTCACATAGTTGTGCAACATTTCATCACCCCAAAAAGAAACCCTGTACTCATTAGCAGTCTCTCCCTATTCCTCCCACCTGCCTCCAGCCCCTGGCAACCACTGATCTACTTTCTGTCTCTATGGGTCTGCCTATTCTGGACAGTCATTTAAATGGAATCATGCAATATGTGGCTTTTTTGTGTCTTACTTCTTTCACTTAGCATAATGTTTTCAAGTTTCATCCATCATCGGTATTTTATTCCTTTTTATTGCTAAATAATATTCCATTATACCCACTCCTCACTCACATGGTTAGGTTCCAAAAACCAAGCTATTTTGGGAAAATAGGCATTATGCAAAAAAGGGAGGATGACCATATCAGATCACAAAATGGAGGATGACTACATCATTACATAACTGCCAAATTATATCATAACATAACTGCCAAACCACTGAGAATCACGGCTCAACCAAGTTGACACGTAACCTTAACCATCACAACCAGTGTCACTCTCATCTTGTACCTTGACGTTCATAACTTCCAGACGTGTGACGTTAATGTGCAGAATAGTCGGATAGTAGATTTTTTTACTGGTGTAGATGTGAAATGTCACATAATGAAATAGCCGGTAAGTGAGGAGTAGCTGTACATAGGTATACCACATTTTGTTTACCTATTCACTCAGCAATGGATGAACGTTTGGGTTGCTTCCACTTTTTGGCTATTAAGTATAATGCTGCTATGATCATTCATGTACAAGTGTTTGTGTGAACATACGTTTTCAATTTTCTTGGGTATGTACCTAGGAGTAGAATTGCTGAATCATACAGTAACTGTATGTGTAGAACATTTAGAGGAAATGCAGAGTGTTTTCTAAAACAGCTGCAGCACTTTACATTGCCACCAGCAGTGAGTGAGGGTCCCAATTTATCTACGCCTTTGGCAACACTTGTTATTGTCTTTTTCATTTTAGTCATCCTAGTGGGTTTTTTTTTTTTTTAGTGGGTATAAAGTGCTATCTCATTGTTTTAATGATGCTGGCCATTTTTCATGTCCTTTTTGGCCATTTGTATATATTCTTTGGAGAAATAGATAATCTAAATAGATAATCTTTGCCCATTTCAAAAATCAGGTTGTCTTTTTATTGTTGAGTTGTAAGATCTTCTTGTATGATGGATACAAGTCTCTTAATCAGATACATGATTTATAAATATTTCTTCCGATTCTGTGGGTTGTCTTTTTAATTTTGATGGTATCCAATTTCTTTGGTTGTTTTTGTTTTCGGTGTCATATCTAAGATATGTCGTAATGTCTGATAAGGAGCCCATTCTCACTGTCTTTTCTTTTTTTTCCCAGATTTTTTTTTCTGGTTATTCTTGCATGCTTATTTTTTCCAAATGAAGTTTAGAATTAGCCCACCTTATTCCAAAGGCAATCCTTTTAGCATGTTTTTAAAATTGAAATTACTATAAATAATAATTTTTACAGCACTCTATCTTCCTATTCAAAAACAGAGTTTATCTTTACATTTATTCAGACTATTCAGTCCCTCACTTGCATTTTGAAATATTCTTATAATGCTAGCACATTTCTAATAGTTTTGCTTTGTGTTGTTACTCCTATGAATGGAATCTTTTCTCATATTTTCAAACTAGTTGCCAATTCCATGTAAGAAAGGTACTAATGTTTGTGTATCAATCATAACCAGTCACCTCATTTTATTGACTGTTGATACTGCATCATTTTATTGATAATTCCTGAATGAGTGGTCTTGAGTTTTCCAGATTTAAGCATATCATCTAAAAATAATAATTTTGCTTTCTCCTCTTCCCGTTTTCATACCTCTTGTTTCTTTCTATTGTGCAATTGAATAGCCAGCACTTGCAGAACAGTGTCAAATAATGATGGTGTTAGTAGAAATTCTTATTTTGCTCCTGACTCTATGGGAAACGCTTCCAGCATTTACAGACTTAGCAGAGAAACAACTTCCAGCGTCTCCTTCTGAGGCTTTCTTTTATTGTGGTCTCTTTGTCAGGTTTCATACAGTGCTATGCGGGCTTCAAGCAAAGAATTTGGAAGTTTTCCTGCTTTCTCTAAGCTCTGGAACAATTTAAATAGCAGGTAGAATTCACCCATGAAACCATCTGGACCTGATACTTTTTTAGGTACAACTCTTTGCAAATATTCTCAATTTATTCTACAGTATTTCATATGTTTTGGTTTTTGTGTGTCTTTTAAAATTCTTTCAGAATTAGTTGTAATATTTTCTGTTTTTCTTGAAAATCATCCATTCTACTCAGGGTTGTAAACATTTTTGCCTAGGTTGACTGAAGAAAATGCTTATGGTTCTATTAATTAGCATGTGTCTGTATTTGTTGCCTGGGGTTACCACAATGAAGTACAGAACAGAAATGTGTTGTCTCACAGTTCTAGAGGCTAGGAGTCCAAAATCAAAGAAACAGCCATGTCGATTCCTTCTGAGGCTTCTGAGGGAGAGAATCTGTTCCATACCTCTCTCCTAGCATTTGGTGACAGCCGGTGATCCTTAGTATTCTTGGTTTGTGGCAGCAGAATGCCAATCTCTGCCTTCACCTTCAGGTGGCCATCTTTCCTCTGTCTCTCTTCTTTTTTATGGGGCCACCACTTATATTGGATTAAGATTCACCCGACTCCAGTATGAGCTCATTTTAACTTAACTGATAACATCTTCAAAGACCCTATTTCGGAACAAGGTCACATTCACGGGAGCGGAGGCTAGGACTTCAACATAAATTTTTGAGGAACATAGTTCAATCTATAACAGTGTCTATGGTCATTTCTCATGTTGTGTATTTGATCTTTAAAAAGCTGGTGAGAGGTCCGCTGCTACAAAACTCCCTGTTTATACAACTGGTCTGAGGCTGAGGGTCCCCATCACTAAATCCCCCAATACCCAGCCTGTTTGGTTTTACTCGAGATAAGGTAAGACAGACACTCCTTCCTGTACATGTTGCTATAATTGAATGTTTACTATGTGCCAGATACTATGCTAAGTTCTTTACTTTCATTTTCTTGTTTAGTTCTCACACAATCCCACCAGATAGGTCATATTGGATTATCCCCAGTTTACCAAGAAGGAAACAGAGACTCAAGAGATAAAGTAACTTGCCCGAGGTCACAGAGCTAGTAGCAGATAAAGCTGGAATTCTGACCCGCCTGTCTGCCTCAGGACCCATTCTAAATCATGCGGCCTTCCACCCCATTCTGGGCCTGTCTCTCACTCCCCTGGTGTCAGCAACTCAGAAATGTCCACAGCTGGTGAGCGTCTAACTCAAGCCCATGTTTTCTGGACTTCTCAGGTGCCTCATAGTGTGATTCTCCCTCCATCTATGAGATATTTTTTGAGGGCTTGCTCTGTGCCAGATACATTGCTTATTGTTACTTGCCATCGAGTTGGCTCCAGCTCAGGGCGATCCCATGTACAACAGAATGAAACGTTACCCAGTCCTGCACCATCTTCAAGATTGTTGGTATGCTTGAGCCATTGTTGTGGCCTCTGTGTATTCTGAGTGCCTTCTAACCTAAGGGGCTCATCTATATCAGACAATATTCTGCTGTGCCCCATAGGGTTTTCATTGGATAATTTTTGGAAGTAGACCACCAGGCTTTTCTTCCTAGTCAGTCTTAGTCTGGAAGCTCTGCTGAAACCTGTCCATCATGGCTGACCCTGCTGGTACTTAAAATACTGGTGGCATACCTTCCAGCATCATAGCAAGATGCAAGACACTACACTATGACAAACTGACAAAAGAGTGGTGGAGATACAGTGTTAGGTGCTGTGAAAATGGCTGTGAAGTAGACAGACCATGATCTCCACTCTTGGACAGAGCATTTATATCTAGTGTGTGTGTGGCGGGGGAGAGCTGTGTCACCAGCTAAATTAAGATTCTCATTTAAATAGCAGAACAATTTTAAAAAATCATCAAACAGTGCTTAGAGGTGCAGTTGTAGAGAGAACCCAGGGTTTAGCAACCACCAGAACTAGTTTGAATTACACGTGTCTGACCCTTAATAGCTATACGACCAGGACAAGTCATTCCATCCTTCTGAGTTTCTATTTCCACATCTACAAAATGTGGATAATACCAGACATTTTCCCACAGAGTAGCTTTCCTGCACTAGGATACTTGATACAGTGGGCATTTTTTTTCAATTGTACTTTAGATGAAGGTTTACGGAACAAACTAGTTTCTCATCAGTTAGTACACACATTGTTCTATGACATTGGTTAACAACCCCACAACATGTCAACACTCTCCATTCTCAATCCTGGGTTCCTTACTACCAGCTTTCCTGCTCCTCCTGCCCTCCAGTCCGTGCTCCAGGGCTGGTGCGCCCCTTTAGTCTTGTCTATGGGCCTGTTCTATGGGCCTGTCCAATCTTTGGCTGAAGAGTGAACCTCAGGAGTGACTTCATTACTGAGCTGAAATGGTGTCCGGGGACTGTACTCTCAAGGTTTCTCCAGTCTCTGTCAGGCCAGCAAGTCTGGCCTTTCTTTTTGAGGCAGAATTTTGTTCTACATTTTTCTTCAGCTCTGTCCGGGACCCTCTATTGTGATCCCTGTCAGAGCAGTCAGCGGTGGTGGCCGGGCACCATCTAGTTGTACTGGGCTCGGTCTGGTGGAGGCCGTGGTAGATGTGGTCCATTAGTCCTTTGGACTCATCTTTCCCTTGGTTTTTTTTTTTCTTCCTTACATTGTTTCATATAATAATGGTGTGTCCTGTTGATGGTTTGAGATTTGATGACATGTGATAATAATCACATGGTTGTTGCAAGGATGAAATGAGATACTGTAAGTGAAAAGCTCTGTACAAATTCAGTTCCACCAGTACAGATTCTGTTGTCACTGCCTCGCTGGGTGAATATGAGCAAGTTACCCGCCTTGTCTGGTCTCCAAACTTCCTTCTCGGCAAAATAAGACAGGTATTTAATTAATTAATTCAGGAAAAATCTACTGAGCACATTTTCTGTGCCAGGTACAGTGGCCCTGGGGACATGAAGATACGAGAAGCAGGTGGGGGTACCTGGCTCAGCAGGGAGCAAGAAATAAAGACTTTCCTGTGAGACAGGTAGAGATAGGTGAGACAGGTAGAGACAAGGAGCATGAGTTGAGCTCCAGGGTCTCTTCCAGCTTTAAATTCTATCCTTCTGTGACCAGGAGGAGGAATAGACAGGGCAAGTGTCTTTGGGGGAGGCCATCTGGTATAGTGGGTTAATGTACAAGCCCTGGAGTCAGACAGTCTTGGGCCAGCTCTGTCACTTTCTACCTGTGTGACGCTAGGCCAATAACTTAACCTTGACGAGCCTCAGTAGCCTTATCTGTAAAATGGGGATGACGGTAGTCCCTATTGCATAGGGCTACTGTGAGGATTGAATGACATATAGTGTGTAAAGCTCTCAACTCAGTGCTTGGAACATAATAAGCAAACTAACGAATGGTAGCCTTTTTTCTCCCTTCCTTCTTTCCCTCTTTCCTTTCTCCCCTCCTTTCCTCCCTTTCTCCTCCTCCCTGTTCCTCTTCCTTTTCCCCCTCTCCATCTTCCCCTCCTCTGCCTCAACTTACCTGCTATACTTGAGCAGCATGGGGCAGTGGTGGTTCAGTGGTTGAATTCTCGCCTTCCATGCGGGAGACCGGGGTTCGACTCCTGGCCAATGCACGTCATGCACAGTTACCACCTGTCTTTCAGTACAGACTTGTATTGCTATGATGCTGAACAGGTTTCAGTGAAGCTTCCAGACTAAGAGGCCTGGCGATCTACTTCTGAAAACCAGCCAATGAAAACCTTATGGATCACAGCAATTTGATCCGCAACCATTTGGTGGAGATGGTGCAGGACTGGGCAGCATTTCGTTTGGTTTCATGGGCCCCAGGGGAAGGGCAGATCCATGGCAGCTAACAACCCTTGAACAGCAAAAACCTTCTGGAGCGAGAATCCCCTCTCCAAACCTTCCCACTCTCTTTCTATTTGGAGGTTGGCACAGAAAAACCAACCCTGCTGAATGAATTGGCTTCCCCATTGCTGGCCTTTGCGGTGACTCCCACCCTTGCTGGAAGTTTCTGATGCTTGTTGGCTGTGACTGCTCAGAGGCCAAGGGCCTTGAACTAGACAGTTGTCTCCATGAGGCAGGGCTGACCCAGTACCCAAGGTCTAGGTACTTTTCAAGGGCTTAGGAAAAAGATTGAGATCTGAAAACAAGTTATTGGTTCCAAAATATGAAGGAAAAAAAAAAAAACCATTGCTGCCAAATTGATTCTGGCTCATAGCGACCCCATAGGACAGAATAGAATTGTCCTACAGGATTTCCAAGAAGCGGGTGGTGGATTTGAACTGCCGACCTTTTTGTTAGCAGTCGAGCTCTTAACCACTGCACCACCAGGGCTCCAAAATATGAAAAGAAAACTGCAAAAATCAAGAAATGTTTAATTAAATATCTATAAAATGCAACATTGTGTTTACTTCATCGTTTGTTCAATTTAGTGCTTCCTTACATTTGAAAACAATTTGTAGGTTGGATTTTTTTCTCCCTTTGCATAAGTTCCCAAATATGCACTATAATTGCTGAGAAATTACGGCCAATTGTAAATTAAATGAGTTGTTTGCCAGTTGTAAATAAAATGAGTACTTTTAGCCAGATTCAGTAGCAACATTACAAAAATCCTTTCCCCCAAATTTTACAGCTCCAATAGTTAATATGGAATATTTTAAAATATTTTATACAGTATAGGGCCTTTCTAGGGCCTAAGAAAATCTTCAAAGGACCTTGGGCTTGGGAGGCCATTAGCCCTTCTTTTAAATTCTTCTATTTTTTTCCCCTCTGGTGATGCAGCTGGTGTGTTTGAACCACCTACCTCTCAGCAGTCAAGCGTTTTAACCACTGTGCCACCAGGACTTCTAAAGATTCCAAGGTTGCAATCTTTACAGAGAAGCCCTGGTGGTACAGTGGTTAAGCATTCGACTGCCACCAAAAGGTTGGCAGTTCCAATCCACCAGCCACTCCTTGGAAACTCTGTGGGGGCAGTTCTACCCTGTTCTAAAGGATTGCTGAGTTGGAATTGACTCAGTGGAAATGAATTTGGCTTGTTTGGATTAATCTTTACAGAAGTAGGCTGCCACATCTTTCTCCTGTGGAGTCACTGGGTGAGTTTGAACTACTTATCTTTTGATTTGCAGCTGAGAGCTTAACCACTGCGCCACCAGGGCTCTGTTTTCCTACTAGGATAGCTGATTTTTCTAGCCCTTTGTAAACCAAACCACAAAAAACCAAACCCATTGGCCTCTAATATTTACAGAGAAATTGTAATAACTTTTGAAAATGCTTACCATGTAACAAAAAAGTGCAGGCTATAAACTATAGATCAGTTCTATTTTAAACGCTCTCAACTAGCTAAAACAAATTCATACATGTATTTTAAAAAAAAAGACTAGATAGAAATATACTAAAATGTTAACAGATTCTCTAGGTAAGAACAACATGCATAATTGTCTTTTCCTTTTTATAGTTTTTGGACTTTCAATTTTTCTACAATGAAAATGCCTTGCAATCAGAAAAACAATTTTTGGTAGTTTAAAAAAAATTTTTTCTTACTACAAAAGTAATTTATGCTCATTATAGAAAAATTACAAAATACATATAAGCATAAGGAAGGAAAAGAAACATGCAAATTCCACCCACCCAGAGACAACCAGTGGGTCCTTCCAGACCCTTTTCATGCATATATAAACATTTATATTTTTAACACAAAATGGGATCATTCTGTACATAGTACTGTTTTGAAATCTGCTTCTTTCCCTCACAATGTATATTGAGAACATTTTTTAATGTCAACAGCACATTTCTACAAGATGATTTTAATGGTGGCGTACCACCCAAGTATGAGGACAAACCAGAATTTACCTTACCTCGAAATATTTGATCCTTATGTTGCTTCCAGATTTTCTCTATTACAAATAGTGCTGTAATAAGTAATATTTTTGAGCTTCTAAGAATTTTTCAGGAGCCCTGGTAGTGTACTGATTAAGTGCTCGGCTGCTAAACGAAAGTGGGAGGTTCGAATACATCCAATGGCTCTGCAGAAAAAGACCTGGTGATCTGCTCCTGTAAAGATTACAGCCCAGGAAACCCTATGGGGCTGTTCTATTCTGTCACTTTGGGTTGCCATGAGTCGGAATCGACTCGACAGCACACAACAAGAAGAACCCTTCATCTTCACAAGGAAATCATAGAACATTACCCAGTAGACATTTATTTTCGAACGATACCAAGCACTGAGGATCCAAAGGTGTCAAGCTATGGTTCTTGCACTGGGGGAGTTCCTGGTCTTGGTCTAGATGGTAGCAGGAGCGCCAAAATCTGAGAAAGCCAGGAAAGGCTTCTCTGGGAAGGTGACATTGAACTGGGCCTTTAAACAAATAATTCCTTTTATAAGCATCCGCACAAACCTGATTCCTATGAGGCGGAGGTTAAGGATGTTCCAAGTGTCTAACTTTTCCGAGCTGCTGTACCGCTCCATCATCTCTAACATGGACTACTCCTTCTCACCTCAGTACTCTCTCTCCTTTCTTTGGGTTCCCTAACTCCCTGCAGCGTCTCACAGAATTCACGAACCATGTAAAGAAAATGGCTCACATGGCTGTGGAGGCTGATAAGTGCCAAATCCATGGGTCAGGCATAGACTTCTCCCCGGCCCTCAGTTTCTGCCCAAAGGCACTCAGCTTTCTTGCTCCGTGGCCTGGGAACCCAATGCACCGTCTCCTTTGGTTCTCTGCTGCAGGACTTTCCTTCCTTGGTGATGGTGGATTTGAATCACCTACCTTTTGGTAAGCAGCCGAGCACTTAACAACTGTGCCTCCAGGGCTCCTATACTCTCTCTACTATGCCTCATTTGTGGTGGTACAAAGACACAGAGTTAGGCTCAGAGTGCTGAAACGTTCGGTGGAGCAGGAGCGTTTTAGTTATCTAATGCTGCTACAACAGAAATACCACAAGTGGATACTTTAACAAACAGTTTATTTTCTCACATTTCCAGGAGGCTAGAAGTCCGAATTCAGGGTGCCAGCTCCCAGGGAAAGCTTTCTCTTTCTTTTAGGGGAGATTCTTGTCATCAATCTTCCCCTGATCCAGGAGCTTCTCAGCACAGGGACCATGGGTCCAAATGGCACACTCCACTCCCAGTGCTGCTTTCTTGGTGGTATGAGGTCCCTTCATCTCTCTGCTCAATTCTCTCTTATATATCTCAGAAAAGATTGACTCAAGATACAACCTAATCCTCTAGATTGTGTCCTGCCTCATTAACATAACAGCCTCTAATCCTACCTCATTAACTTCATAGAGGTTAGGATTTACAATACACAGGATAATCACATCAGATCACAGAATGGTAGACAATCACCCAATACTGGGAATCATGGCCTAGCCAAGTTGACACACGTTTTTGGGGGACACAATCCAATCTATAACGAGGAGCATGGGGATAGGGTGGGGGAGGAGTGGAAGCTGAGGGCTGGAGAGGTGGGCTGAAGAAAGATCAGACATGCTAAGGTGTATGTTAGTGATGTTTATTAGGGGATAGCATCGTTCCTTAGAGAAGGAATCAGGCAGCTCTGGGAAGGATGGTTCGGCCATTTTACACATGGTGAAACAGGCACAATTAAGAGAAGTTCAGGGATTCATATAAGGTGATTTTGTAGGGAAGTAGAAGAGTAGGACTCATCTGTAGGTCTCCCCAATGTTGTTGTGTAATAAATTATTCCCAAAGCTTAACAGCTTAAAGCAATGAATATTTATTATCTCACACAGTTGTTGAATCCAGGAGTGGCTTAGCATGAGGTGGCCATCAAGCTCTTGGCCAGAACTGCAGTCTCTGAAGACTTGTCTAGCCCTGGATGTTCTGCTTCCAAGCTCACTCACGTGGCTGTTGGCACGAGGCCTCAGTTTCTCATCATAGGGCTGCTCATGACATAGCTTTCCCCACACTGAGTGATCAGAGAGAGAGAGAGATGGAGAAAGGGAAAGAGAAGAACCAAGATGGAAATCTTTTTATAACCTAATATTGAAAGTGACATCCCATCAGTGCTACCATATTCTACTCATTAGAAGTGAGTCTTTAGGTCTAGCCCACACTCAAGGGAAAGGGATTTCACAAGAGTGGAAACCAGGAGGCAGGCCATTGGGCGCCATCTTAGAGGCTGCCTATCATCTGCACCCTTTCCACTTGACGGTATTGCATCTTGTTTTCATCTTTGCAGCTATTCCCCTCCCCCCGTAAGTAGAAGTATTTTATGAACTTCATAAAGTTGCAGTGAGACCAGTTTGGGGCGATTTATATCTTCTGTAGACAACAGCATTGAACTACTTAGCAAACCAGGAAGTGGAAAATGGCTATAAACAGATCTAATTACTTTCATTGCCAAGGCAGTGTAAAATGCAACATGTAAAAATGGACTTAATTGGTGAAAAATTAATTAGACAATTAAACTTATTTCTGCTTAAATACATTTAGGTATTAGTTGGTAATCTGACTTGAGGTTTATTTTAAGGTGGGTTTGTTATTTTGACTCTGTCCTTTAAGAAATGATCTCTGTTTAACATGCCAGGAAGGCTTCTGGTCTTGCTGTAAAACCATGTTTAGTTCATTGTCATGGTTCATCTCCAGATGGGACTGATCAGGGTCAAACTGGCCCAGTGGGCAAAAAGACGTTTGCTGTGGAAGCCCCATCAAGAGGAAAATCTTTCTACTGCCTGAGGGAGTTTTCTGGGAAAGCTGAATGTTAGTGGGAAAGGCACAGGATTACAAGTGGGAAATATGAGGACTCCTGACACTTCTGCCACTCACTAGCTCTGTGACTCTGGGAAACTTACTTCTTCTATCTGGGTTTCAGTTTCTAGATCCGTAAAATGAGGTGCTGGGAGTAGTTTGATGATGTCTGAGTTTGCTTCACCCATAAAATTCCACAATTGTCAAGTATGGGGGTCTCACTACAGGAGGAATACTTTGCAAAAGTTTTCTTTTTAAAAGAAAGGTTTCTCAGACTGATCTGTTTATTAGAATTTGTTTCAGAAAGCTTCTCACGTACTGGTTAAACATGGCAGATTGAATACATGTTTACCTACATGCTTTCTTCAAACTCCATTTAAACGATAAGGACAAAGAGAATGGGCAAGGGGACAACAGTGGACAAGAGATGAGATGGAGGGAGCAGAAACTTCAGGGTCTTCAGAGGAAGATGCCAACAAGAAGCCAACCAGTTTGACCTGCAGAATTCCAGAAAGGTCCAGGAATTTCAGGGAACTGTGGAAAGCAGAATGAAGATAATCAAAGGAAGCCTGGATGAATGAATAATGGTGACCTCTCCCCTTTGGTTTACCCTTTCCCCCAACACTCCCAGATGGGAGATTGGAAGATTCTTCTCTGGAGAAACTAAGTAATCCCAGAGGAAGGAGTTCCCTATTGGAAAATTCAGTGTGCTACCTGATCATCTGATAGTCAACTCCACCAGCTGACAAGCCCCACTCACATAAGCAGGGCTTCCCATCAGTTGTTAGTGCCGCCTGCTCAGTGTGAATGCTCAGTCGTGGATTACCAGATATGTCAAGAAAGCCTCCAACAGGAGAGAGAGACTAAAAAAGGCAGAAGAAACTGCAAAGAAAAAGGGATGACACAGGGAACAAAGGAAAAGTATAACAATTTTCCTGGGAGAGCTGAGAAGATATTCATTCAGGTTTTTGCTCAAATGTGTCTCTTCCTCAGAGAGACTTCCCCTGACCACTGTATCTAAAATTGTGTCTCCCGCTACTGTCTAACCCCCTTATTCTGCCTTATTTCAGAAAGAACAGAGAAGTGGAGGGGAGAAAATTACTGAGTAAGTAACATGAACAATTTCCCCAGAATGGAAAGGTGTGAGTTTCTAGTTTGAAAGAGTCATTGAGTACCAAGCACAACGAATGAAAAAAGACCCCACTAAGGCACATCAACAAAAAGCCCTGGTGGCACAGTGGCTAAGAGCCCGGGTGCTAACCGAAAGGTCGGTGGTTCAAACCCATTAGCTGCACCGCAGGACAAAGATGTGGCAGTCTGCTTGTATAAATACTACAGCCTTGGAAACCCTGTGGGGACAGTTCTACTCTGTAATACAGGGTAACTATCAGTCATAATTGACTCGATGGCAATGAATGAAATTTCAGGACCTTAGGGATAAAGAAAAGATCCTAAGAGCTTCTTAAGGGACAAAAAGAGTAGGTTCTTACAAAGGATTAGCAGTCAGACTACTCAATAAAAACATTAGAAACTAGAAGAAAATAGAGCAAAGTATCAAAATCCTGAGGGAAAATGATTTCAACCTAGAATTCTCTGTTCAGCTCAATTATCAATTAATTGTTAGAGGGAAATAAAGACATCTTTAGACATGGAATTTCTCAAAAGGTATGCTCACTTTCTTGGAATAAAACAAGAAAGAAAGCGGCATGGGACTCAGGAATCAGGGGACCCAATCTTGGTATGTGGAAATATTAAAAGGCTATTAGAAAATCCAAGAAAAGTTATTGTTAGGTATCCAGAATAGTAAGCCAAAAAAAAGAGCTAATTATTAACTTCAGTCTTAGAAGAAATACAACCAGAATCTTCCTTAGAAGTAAGGATGACGAGACTTCGGCTTGCTTACTTTGGACATGTCATCAGGAGAAACCAATTGCCAGAAAAAGACGTCTTGTTTGACAAAGTAATGGTCAGCAAAAATGAGGGAAACCCTCAATGAGCTGGATTGACATGATGGCCACAGTAATGGACCCAAACATACCAACAATCGTGAAGATGGCACAGGACCAAGCAACATTTTATTCTGTTGTACATAAGGTCACCATGTACACCATGAGTCAGTGCCGACTGAACAGCAACTAACAACAACTAATTAACTTCAGGGAAAACAAAAAATTGTACAAGAAGGAACACAAACATATCTTGGTGCACTGGCTTGAATACCTAAAAATCACCTAACCATCCTAATGCAAACATAAGGTGTTAACCGAGAGTCGTAACTACACTGAGCAGAAGAGAAGACGTAGTGCTTTAAAAGAGCTCACTCTCTATCTGTCACGCTGGCCGGTAGATGATGCGGAAACCCAACAAATGGAGACAAGGCAGTCCAAGGCGATTCTTTAGAAATACGATAGTAAATACCAGAAGGAACCTACAAAAGAGTAATGGTGGCTTTGTCTCAGGAGGGGAGGAGGGAAGGGATAAGGTATGGCCATTTTTTCACTAAAGATGTTTTAATTCTATTTGACTTCTTAAACTAAGTGCAAGTTTTACTAGGAATACGATAAAGATAAGGTTAAAAGCTCTGCGTCTCATGTATGGGCAGTTCACATTTACAGGAATAAAATAGCCGCAAGAGGCAAGACCTGTTTTGTGCTTACACTGCTTGCTGGATTTGATTTGAGGAGACCTGGAAAGGTTGTCCTGTTCCCCAGTCTCACCCTTGCAGACGATGGATGGCCATCATTCTGTGGGAAGTGATGGTGTGGGAAGAGAGCAATGGACTTGGAGTTAAAGGACTTGGGTTCAAATGCAGTTTCTGCCTGCCTTAGTTTTCTAGTGCTGCTGTAACAGAAATACCACAAGTGGGTAGCTTTGAAGAAGAGAAATTTATTTTCTCACAGTTATGAGGCTAGAAGTCCAAATTCAGGGTACTGGCTCTAAGGGCAGGTCTTTATTTTGTTTTAGCTTTTAAAGGCTGTCAGCAATCTTTGGCATTCCTGGGCTTGCAGATGTGTCAGTCGCCATGTTGTTACATGGCATCTTCCGTTGCATGTGCCTGTGTTGTTTTTGTTGTGAGTTGTCATCAGGTAGATTCCAACTCAGGGTAACCCCACGTGTGCAGAATGGAACTGCTCCACAGGGTTTTCCAGGCTTCTTTTTGGAAGGTGCCTCTTGGTAGGTTTGAACCACCAACCTTTCCGCTCAACCATTTGTGCCACCAGAGACTCCACTCAGAAGGGATTAGATTTAGGACTGACCCTACTCTGGCATGGCCTCATTAAAATGACAAAAGAAAGCCTCTGTTTCCAAACAGGGTCACTTTCACAAGTCCAGAGGTTAGGACTTTAACATAGCTTTGAGGGGAGGGGGGAACACAGTTCATACACTGCTGAATCTCAAATATTCCCTGACCAATTACTAACATTGTCCTTAGACTTGGGAGATACACAGTCCCTGCCCTTGGTGCTTTAAGAAGCGGGGGATGGTGAGTTATTCATGTATGAATAAATTCATTTTTTCACGTATTCATCAAATACTTACTGAGCATTTACTACTTGTAGGAGTCTGGAAATGATAAAACACCCTGAGAGCCTGCCTGCTGAGCAGGAGCAGCTGTGACAGGGGCTCCAGCCTTGTGCTCTGGAGGCCAGATCTGCCAAGCACACGGAGGGCTGAGGGATTAAAAAAAGGCCAGAACTCATCACTGGGGGACAAAGGCCCCAAACGCAAAGACCTTGCGCTGTGTGCAGGGGACGGGTGCCTAAGCAGAGCCTGCTTCCCGGTGCAAGCTGCCTGCATCATTGTATTTTCCCTTTTCTGGACTATCTTCGGAGCCCTGGTGGCTCAGTGGTTAAGAGCTCGGCTGCCAACCAAAAGGTTGGCAGCTTGAATCCACCAGCCGCTCCTTGGAAACGCTATGGGGCAGCTCTGCTCTGTCCTATAGGGTAATTTAAGTCAGAATTGTCTCCACGGCAACCGGTTTGTTTGTTTTTTTTGGGAGGGGTGTTGGACTATCTTCAGAAGGCTCTGATTTTAGGATTTTAGAGGTTGTTGTTGTGTGCTGTCAAGTTGACTCTGACTCATAGTGACCCCATGTGAGACAAAAGAATTGTCCCATAGGATTTTCTTGGCTGTAATCTTTACAGGAGCAGATCGCCAGGTCTTTTCTCCCATGGAACTGCTGGGTTGGTTCCAACTGCCAATCTTTTGGTTAGTAGCCCAGGGCTTAACCACTGTGCCACCAGGACTCCTTTAGCAGAGAGGGTTACCAGCTTCTTATTTGTTAAATAAAGACATGAAAACAAACATTAGTGGGGGGTGGGGGGAGGCGTAGTTGGGGAACCAGGTATCGTTTACCATCATTTCACAAAAGAAAGGGCAGTTTACCACCAAACAAGTAGGAAAGACAGAATTTCAGAATAAAGGGCAGTCTTTTAAATTACATATACTTAACTTCATTTAAGAAAAAACATACTACATTGTTGGTTTTTCTCATTTCACTGCAGTCATGTGAAATCTTGGGTGTGGACTAACACCAACCGTGGCTAGCTTCAATTCCCTTTTACTCATCAACACCTTCATTTTATAGGTAAAGAGATTAAAGTTTGGGCCTGAATGAGATGTCATGATTTTAACAGAGCTGGGTCAGAGACTGTTACGGATTGAATTGCGTCCTTCCCAAAATATGTGTGGAATTAATGGCCCTTGTAGCTGTGGAGGTAATCCTGTTTGGAAATAGGGGTTTTCTTTTGTTATGTTAATGAAGTCATACTGAAGTAGGGTGGGTCTTAAACCTAATCGCTTCTGAAATATAAAAATACCAGGATAGACGCAGAGACACATCCATGGAGGAAGACATATACCATGTGAAGATTGTCTACAAGACAAGGAATGCCAAGGAACCAAGGACCGCTGGGCTACCAATAAGGAAGGCATTCATTAACTTGGCTGAGACCCTAATTTGGACTTTCCTTCTCCAGAATATCCAGAAAATAAATGTCTGCTCTTTAAAGCCACCCCCTTGTGGTAATTGTGTTATGGCTCCCAGCCCCATCCCCACCTTTGGGTTGCACTACATGTGCCCCCTAAGGCGAGCAGTAAAGAGAGGAATCGCTGACTAGCTCTTGTCACAATGAAAGTGATTGAGAAGAATCATTCCTCACTGAGGTACTGCCTTCTGTCATGCCTTCTCGTCACCCCCAAACTTCCTGCAAGTAAACTCTGCACCCTTTGATTTAGCTTCCTTCTTCTACTTTCTTCTTGGCCTCTGAAATCTGGCCTCCTGCCCAGCTCCCTGGAATTCCTCTCCAGGGGCCTCTCTGTGGGGCCTTCCTAGGTCTTTGTCCTCCTTGACTGTATAGCACTGGAAATATTTAGCATTTCTGACCTTTCTCCCTTGTTGAGCTTCTCTAGCCTCCTGGCTTTTGGGCACTAGTATTGGTTCTTCTCCCATGCCCCAAGCAACTCTTTCTCCTTCACTCATTCTTCTTTCTGCCTTATAAATGTAGGGTTTCCCCAGAGTTTATTCCTCATCCCTGAGGGATCTCATTTATTACTATTTACATACAGAGAAATCTCAAACCTTTATGTCCAATGCCAAGCTCTCTTCCAAGCTTCAGGCTCATGTTGTTAGCGGATATTTTGATATCGCCACCTGGAACTCTGGAAAGCACTCAAAGTAATATATCACAAACAGGAAGCTTTATTTTACATCTAAACCTACTCCTCCCTCCATTCTCCCTGTCTTGGCTAATACTATCGCACTCCATTCTACCTCCAAAGTAAGACACTTGGGAATCAACCTTGAACTTTGGCTTCCTCCTGCCAGCATTGGATCAGTCACAAATGTAACCTATCCTTTCTGAGAAATGTCTTTCTAATCCATTCTCACTGTCATTGCCTGGGTATATCATTCCTTTCCCTAATGCTGTTGTGTGTCATCAAGTTGATTTCCAACTCATAGCTACCCTGTATGACAGAGTAGAATGGCCCCATAGGATTTTCTTGGTTTTTTGTTTTTTTTTTAATCTTTATAGGAGTAGATCTCCACATTTTTCTCCTGCGGAGCCGCTGGGACTGTTTGGACCACCAACCTTTGGGTTAGCAGCCTAACGCTTATCCATTGCACCAGCAGGACTCCTTTTGTAGCAGTTTCTTAATTGGTCACCACGTCATCACTCTCTCACCTCCCTTCAGACCAGCTCTGTCATCTAAAAAACAAAGCCGATCATGTCACTCCCTGGCTTGTGAAACCTCTATTAGAATGCAAAGAAAAGTAACAAAAATAATTTTTTAAAGCATAATCCTAAATGCTGATAAGGATGCTGTGAAATAGGCAACCTAATTGATTGCTAATAGGAATGCAATTCGTAGAACCCTGTTAGAATGTGATTAAAGGATATATAAAAAGAGCTTAAATATATTGTCTTTGATGCAATAATTCCATTTCTGAGATGCTAAATAACCACATCTATGAAAAAGCTTCATGCACAAAGATATTTATTACATCATTATTTATATAGGAAAAAAATCAGAAATAACCTAACTAGATTACAACAGAAGTAATCTATGATACTGGGTGGTCCATTAACAGCCATTAAAAATGATGTTTACTCATAGGAAAAAAAAGACAACATAAAATACACCCAAAAGTCAGTAGTGATTACTCCTAACTAGTGGGATTATGGATGATTTTAATTTTCTTCTTTGTAATTTTCTGTATTTTCCAAATTTTCTGCCATAAATTACTACTGTAATTAGATAAGAAAGTTATTTTTAAAGGATGATTAGAATCAAATGCTTAAGCCACAGTGGGGGGAGAAAAGCAGGATGCTAAATTGTATGTAAAACATAATCACAGTACAAACTCAAATAAGAATGCAAGACAATAAAACAGACTGTTCATAGTGGTCGCCTCTAGGTGATGGCTCTGTGTGGGGATTTTTTTTTCTTGTTGATTCAACCCTTCTGGTTTTCCATCTCTAGTGGAAGACGGTGCAGGCGCACACACATTAACATTTATTACTAAGAAACTTTTCTTTGCCAATAGGATTTAATTCACATCCCTTAGCATGGCCCTACATGTCACAGTGACCCCAAATGACATTAAAAAAAAAAATTCATGTACCATAATATGCACCCTCTTAAAGTATACGATTTGGTGGTTTTCAGCATATTCACAAAGTTGTACAACCACCACTATCTAATTCCAGAAGATTTTCATCACTTCCTTCCCCCCAACCCCTGGCAGCCACTAATCTGCTTTCTGTTTCTATTGATTACCCTATTCTGGACATTTCATATAAATGGAATCATACAATATGTGGCTTTTGTGATTGGTTTCTTTCACTTAGCACATTTTCAAGGTTCATCCACGTTGTAGTATGTATTAGTACTTCATTCCTTTTTACACCTGAATAATATTCCGTTGTATAGGCACACCACATTTTGTTTGTCCATTCATCAATTGGCCTTCTCTCAGCTGGCTGAATACACCCCATTCCTTCTAGCCTCAAGACTTTTGTGTGCTCCTGTTTGTCTGAAACACTTGCCCTTCTTACTTCACCTGGTTGTTCTTAGCTGCCCTCAACTTTATTCTTTTGCCTGTAGACATCCAGCTGTCCATTATATCCTTTGTCCATTTTAAAATTAGGTTAGTTGTATTTTTATCGTTGAGTTGTAAGAGTTCTTTACATATTCTGGATACAAGTCCAAGACATACGATTTACAAATATTTCATCTCATTCTATGGGTTTTCTTTTCACGTTCTTGATGGTGTCCTTTGAAATATTTTGATGAAGTCTTTTTAACAAATGGCGTTGGGACAACTGGGTATCTACATGCAAAAAAATAAAGTTGGGGGCTGACTTGAGGGCAGCTAACAACAGATGAGGTAAGAAGGATAAGTATTTCAGAAAAAGGGAGCATGCATAGGTCTTGAGGCTAGAAGGAGTGAGGTGTATTCAATCAGTTGAGAGAAGGCCAGCATGGGGGCCCAGGGAGTGAGAGCAAACAGGTGAGAGGTGGGCAGAAGCGCAGCCACAAAGGGCCTGGAGGACCCGGCAAGGCTCTGGGCCTCCGTCCTAAGAACAGTAGGAAGCCTTGGCCAAGAAGTCCTACGTGATTAGATTTGCATTTGAAAAGACCCCTCCGATCCAATTATTATTGTTAATGATGATGATGATGAAGATAAATGCTTGCATCTGTATAGTGAAAGCTCTTTTCAAAGTATTGCCACATCCTCCATCGCAGTCCCGGCTTCTTGAATCCATCAATAAAATCTGCCCAACTTGAGGATATGGTGTTCTCTTGTTACAGGGATCATGTTTTCTGAGTCCCAAATCAAGGCACATGGTCTGACAAGGGACTTTTTTCTTTCTTTTTTTTTTAGTATATACAAAGCTATACATTCCAATCACCATTAACTACATATTTAACAAACTGCCCCAATTACAAAGAACAACGTGCTCAGCCATTCAGACTGTTCTAGAAAATTAGGGAAAAACTATTGCTGTAAGGTAGCCCCTCACCAAGACACACTCACACTTTCAGAGTGATGTGTCCTAACATTAAACCCTGTTGCTGTCAAGTCAATTCCGATTCATAGCGATCCTATAGGACAGAGTAGAACTGCCCTATAGGGTTTCCAAGGAGTGGCTGGTGGATTCAAACTGCTGACCTTTTGGTTAGCAGCCCTAGCTCTTAACCACTGAGCCAGTGTCCTAATATTGTCGGCCCTAATTGCAAAATATCATAACAATGATTTAAAAGTTAACCAAAGATGAGTTCTTGCCTACCGCACACACAAAAAGGCAAGCTCTCTTGTGAGTCTGGGGTCTTACTTTCATCTTGAAGGGTGAGCAGGCAGGCAGAGTGAAGGCTGAGAGGACTTGACTTCTTGGGAGCCAAGGGCTGAGGGGGTCGGTTCTTTCTGAGCAGAAGGTAGTTTCCTCGAGACATTCCAGGCTAATGTGCTTCTGGCTGTTGCCGTCGTAGACTTGGAGCGAAGAAGAAAGAGCCAGAAAACCCACTGAGTGTGTGAATGGGAAACATGACCTAGGGGAAGCAGGAGAGGACCGGGAGTAGGACTGGGGCAGACAAGGACAGACAAAGATTCTCTGTTTAATGGATAATAGAAATAAGCATGCACACATGTGAGCACATGTATGCACAAGAGCATTAAAATCAAGTTGACTTCTGCGTACAGCAGGAAGTGGGCAGAGGGACTTGGTGCGACCTTGCAGAAGGATCGGCAGGCCTCAAGAAGCCCTTTTAGAGCTCTCCCGAGAAAAGCAAGAAAGGAGAGGGTGACTTCTGGTGATGACTGTGGAGAACAGTCAGGAATGAGAGGCAGAGGGAACGCTAAGGATCAGGGAATTTATGGCAATGAGCCATCAGAACTGGGAACATCAATGAGTCACATTCTTTCCCTTAGTTTTAGTAATTGGCATCATTTCGCTGGGAAATAAAAGGCTGATATGTGATTTTGTAACTGCTTTCAAATGGAAGAAGGTTTTCCTTTGGATGATGGTCATGAGCTGTTTTCAACCCTTGGCGGGGGAAACAACTCATTTCCATCCTCGGTATAAGTGTTCAGGGCTTTTCATTTTAAATATAAGAACTGCCTGTCTCTGGGGCTGGCTCTCGGTGATGGTCCAGGAAGGCCTCAGAGGGTCCTGAGGTCTTGGGGAGGCTTTGGAGTTGGGGACGCCCCCAGAGGCATGTTACCCTGTTCCCCAGCCCCCCTTCCTCCAGGTCTTGGGGCAGCAGTGGGGCTATTCCAGCATCTGCCCATGGCTCTCAGCACTGTAGAAAGAGCTTCAGACAGGAAGCCATGACCACTCCACCCAAAGAGAACAGGAGATTGGCCTTCCTGTCAAGTGCTAAATCTGCTCCTTTCCTCCTAATGAGGATGTTGTTGTTGGGTGCTGTTGAGTCGAATTCAACTCATAGCAACCCTATGTACCCCATAGAGTATTTTCTTGGCTCTAATCTTTACGAGAGCAGATAGCCAGATCTTTCTCCCACAGAGTCATTGGATGGCTTTGAACCACCAACCTTCCGGTTAGCAGCTGAGTACTTAGCCGTTGTGCCGTTGGGCCACCAGGGCTCCTTTCCTCATGAGGGTACTTCCCAGAAATCTCTCAGTTGTCCTTACAGTCCTCCAACAATTTTAGGGGGGGAGGCTGAGGGGAGAGTATAGGATGGTTGGCATTTTGGTCTCTGAAGCTGTAAGTCTTCATCATTCCTTTAATCTGGATATAATTACCGAGCCCCTGCCCTGTGCAAATCACTCAGCTGGGCACTGGGAGAGAAGCAAAGCTGCCCAGTTTCAACCACAAGAGCTGCTACCATGGGCCAGGAAAGAGTAGATTTGAGTTTTTGTGAGAGCTGAAGCTTATACAATTTGGAATTAAGAAGATTGAAGAATAAAGAATACAAAATGCCTGAGTCCTCTCCGGTGCCATTTGACGCGAGGAGCAGTATGATGGGAGGAAAGTGTGAAGTAAAGAATTTAACCTCGCACACAGAGAGGTCTGGCCTTTGCCCTTGGCTTCTGGGAAGTAATCTATGTCATACCTAATGAGAGTGCCTTTGTTTAGGGTGGGGCAGGCCACACCTGCTGGTCTTAGAGTGGGGCCTGTCCACAGCCAACCATGTGTTTTAGGGTGGGTCATGGGGGTATTAATCAACCTGAGGCTGAGATCAATCATGTGGGCAATCAATCAATCATGCCTAACAGTGGAGCTCCAATAAAAACTCTGGATGCTAAAGCTTGGGTGAACTTCCCTGGTTGTCAATACTCTGTGCGTATTGTCACACACGAATACCCGGAGGTATCATATCCTGACTCCACGGGAGAAGACAATGGAAACTTCACATTTGGGCCCCTCCCAGGCTCTGCCCTGTGAGTCTCTTCCTTTGGCTGATTTTAACCTGTATCCTTCCCTGTAATAAACTGTAACTGTAATAGCTGTTGGTGAATTCTGTGAATCCTTCTAGCTAATGATCAAAACAGGGTGGTTGGAAACTTCCTGAACTTGCTGTTGGGGTCAGAAGGGAGGGCAGCCTTATGGAGGACTGTGCCTTCAAACTTTATGGTCAGGAAGTCAAAGTGGAAAGAGACAGTAGTCTTAACTGACTGTTGTTAGTATATTTTACTTCTGTGTATTTTACAAAAACACATGGCCATGTAAACTCACTGTTAGGGCCCCTCTGAGAGTCTAGGAAGGGGCCTATGCACACTGGACAGGGGTGACCCTGAAGCTTTGTTGGATTCAGGGTAAATCATCTCTGGTGCCAGACACTGTGGATTTATGATCTCATTGAATCTTCACAGTATTCCAATGAGATAAACACTGCTCTTTCCGCATTTACCAGAAGGAGAGATTGAGACTTGGGGAAGTTAGGGACTTGTCATACAACTAGGGGGTGATGGGAAAGGGTTTTGAACCTAGGTCATCCCAACTCCATCACTTGCGCCTCTAACCGCTACCATCCCCTGCCTCCTTTTACCCTCCAGGAACTTACGGTTTCCAGAGGAACAAAACACACACAAATAGTCCCCTTACTTCCTTCCAGTCTCTGCTGAAATGTCACCTCATCAGTGAGGCCATCCCTCCTATATAGAATAGCTACCACCCCTAGCCTCTAACCCTGCTCTAACCCAGTTGCATTTTGATCAACTGATGTACTAAATATTTATTTTCTGTCCCCTTCCCCCTTGCTAGAATGTGAGCTTCATGAGCGCAGGGACCTTTGTCTGTCTTGTTTATTGTTTTATGCCCAGTGCCTAGAACAGTGTTTGGATGTACAGGGTATTCAACAGATATTAATTGAATTAAGAATTTAATTAATTATAGTATCAGCCTATGTTTGATACATGCCTGAAGAATGTTACAGGTAACAGGTGTCACAGCAGTTAAAAGACCAAAAACATTTCAAACCAGGGGGATCATCAGAGAGGGTTTCCAGGAGGAGGTTGGGCCATGAAGGATGGATAAGCTGATACATATATATTTAGGAGGCAATGGCAGGGAAAACGTATAGGATGGATGGCGGTCCAGCAAGCTGCTTGGCACACCTCCCAGCCTTCCCCCAGCCTCCTTGGATGTGGGCCTCTGTGCTATATTCACACATCATCTAAGTGGGTTGTTAAACATGGCACTAACTACCAGGGGATGCTATGGTTTCTCCTTCCTTGGAGATCTTTAAAAATAGGCATAAGCGATCAACTGTCCTAAATTATTTAGGAAGGGAAGCACTAGCATTGTTGGCTTCTGCAGTGTATCAGGCCGTTTAAGTTTGTCATCAGATACAATCATCTCAAGAACCCTGTGAAGTGGTGCTGTTGTTATAATTATCCCCCTTTTTCAGATGAGGAAAACAGAGGCTCAGAGAAGGTAAGTAATTGCCCAAGGTAAGGTCACATGGCTGGTAGGAGATATACCTGCTGACTGCAGAACTACCCTCAGAAGCTCCTGAGGCTCTCTCCTGTGGTCTGTCTTTGAGGGACTTCCACGTTCTGTCTTAGAATAGCACATGGTGCTCTGTGGAGCCAAAAGTCGTCAGTAGACTTGTAATAATGGTGATGGCAAAAGTGGCTCCAGTCACATGACTGAATTTTATTGATTTTAGGGCAGCATCTGTTTGAGGCTGGAGGTTGGAACAGACAACCTGCTCATGCCTCCCCATCAGTGTTGTTCTATTTCTAAAGAGCTGTTGTGAGGAGCAGTGAATTGCATGCTCCATAGCTTGTAGTGCAGAGAAATGTGCTTCAAAGCAGTCACTAAATTAAACAATGGGTCCCAGAGTGGAGCTCCACTAATGTAGTGATGTGTCGTTATACCCTGCAGGTTGAGAGACACTGAAGTAAGCATGTAGAAATGCTACAGGAAAAAGCGGAAGACAAGAAAAGTGATAAAGTCAGGACTTGGAAGTCTCAGGAAGTTGACCCCTTGTGCATGTCATTTGAAAAATTGTATGAGGCTTTGGCATTGGACAGCCCCGGGTTCAAATCCTCACTCTGCCACTTACTAGCTAGGCAGTCTGGGGCGAGTCAGTTAACATCTCAGCTGGTCAGCATTCTCTGGTTGCAGGCAACAGAAACCAACTGCCCTGCTACCTCCACAGGGGAAACTCACAGAATGTACAGAAAAACACCAGCTTCCGACCTCAGAAAGGGCTGCTGGACGAGCTCTTCAGGACTTCCACCACAGCTGATCTGAATATCATTCCATTCAAGACCAGTATTACAGGAGGAGAGGCCTGGGTCCCACACACGTATACTTCCACCCTTGCTGGGCAGGAGGGTGGGCATTTGGACTGTCAATCTCACCATGACGGTACCTGTCTTAGGCTGGGTTCTCTAGAGAAACAAAACCAGTAAAGCCTATAAATAGATATAGAGAGAGATTTATATCAAGGAAATGGCTTATGCAATTGTAGAGGCTGGAACATCCACAGCACAAGGGTCAGACTGGAGGCTTCTCCTGATTCACACAGCCACAAGGGCTGGCGAACCCAACGTCAGCAGGTGAGACAGCAGGGCTCTTGCTCACAGGCTGTGAAGATCATGAATACCAAGATCAGCAGGCAAGACCACAGGTAAGCTGCTAGCTCAAGTCCCAAGAACTGGAGGTCAGATGAACAGCAGCCAGCTATAGGATCCAGAGTGAGCAAAAGCCCACGAGCCTTACCAGAAAGTCCACTTGTATTCGATGCCTGCCATACTCCCAAGAAAACTCCCTTTCAACCCTTTGGCTACTCAAAGCAAATCCCATTATGGAGGTGATCACACATCAAATCTCATCAAGGAACTGATCACATCATCATAGTATTGCCAAACTACATCATAACTGCCAAACCACTGAGAATCCTGGCCCAGCCAAGTTGACACACAACTTTAACCATCACAATACCTAACGAAGGAAGGGAGTTCCCTGAAGGAGGATTGGGGCCTGTTCCCTGCAGGCAGGCAGAAACATTGGATAGTCACTACTGACTTTGTGCCTCAGTTTATTCATCTGTAAAATGGGGATAATACATGCCTGCAAAGCAGGTCTTAAGGACTAGAGTTAATGTATCTAAACTGGTTCATGCAAAAAACACTTTCAGTAAATGGTTATTTCTGTAATCATCAAATTTTTATTATTCCCTTTGCCAATGATCCAGGGTGACTTTATTTAATGATTTAATTCCACTGTGCATCTTAAGAAAAAAAAAAAACGAAAGACCATATCCCTATATAGTTAAAATAATACCAATACCACACTTGGCACAATTAATAATAATTCCTTAATATCACTTAATATGTCCATACTCAAATTTCCTTGGCGATTTTTAAACCTAGCCTGACGACTGCCTTGAGCAGAAGGTTCTCTCTGTGGGCTCATGGAGGATGCGCTCATTGTAATATTCACCAAGCAAAACAGAATTGTGATGGTAAATCTGTGATGGGGGGGAATCATGAACTGTATTTCAAGACTAAATAGAGTTGATCTGGGATTTCCCTCTGTTTTGGAGTATTCAGGTCACCCCTCCCCCTCATTAGTACCGACTGTATTTAACACTGCTGCAGTTAATGAAAGCTTTAGTAGTTAAACATGTCCGGTGAAATCCCCTATTACTCCAGGGTGTGTGTCCAAGTCTTCCACGGCAAATCAACAAGCATTTATTGAGTGCCTACTATATGCAAGTGATTTCTCCTAGTAACTATTCTTGTGGCATTCTCAAGTCAAACTTTTTTTTTCTCAGTAAATTATATACAACAGGACCCAGACTGGGCTGTCTAAAGTGGGATCGAAGGAGGAGCAGCCACATTACACAATCGCTTTCCTATGAAGTTTATTAAAGGGGACCTTCTGATTCCTTTGGGTACAAATATTTCATAATACGAATGTTCAAAAATCAACAAGAAAAAAATTAAAACAAGGTCAGACTATTTGTTTCTTCTCACCTAGTGATGGTTTTCCTACTGAAGACAAGGGCTAACAGACCTACAGAGAAGGGTCTTATGCCAAGTCTAGGAAAAAGTGGTCTTTGGGGCCTTGTTGAGTGAGGAAAAGATAGCAATTCCCAATCTGGGGTTTTCCCCAAAGAGTGGTCATTTCCAATTCCTTGAGCCAGAAATCTTTGCCTTCAAGACAGTAAAAAGAAAAAGTTCTGAGCCAGAGTTAAAAAGGTCCAAAATAAAGTGTTTTATAAGACTCTATGTGAGCAACTATGTGGGGTAACGGGCCCTCTTAGATACTGCTGACGGGAGTGGAAATTGATGCACCGTTTCTGGAGGGCAATTTGGAAATCCTATCAAAAGCCTTAAAAATGATCGCACTCTTGGAATTGATCCCGAGGAAATAAATAGGACTATCCTTAAAGATTTATCCATAGGCATAGTTACTGCAGTGTTGTTTATAATAGTGGAAAATAGGAAATAATCTAAATGTCCAAACACAGGAGACTGGTTTAAATTGGCTCAATAACTTACAGGACATCCTTCCATGACACAACATTATTCAGCCATTAGAAATGACGTTATAGAACTGAGACTCTCAACTGGGATCCCTGGATGTCTTTACAGAATCTCTGAAATTATGTGCAAAATTGCCTGTATGTGTACGTGTGTGTATTTCTAGGGTGGAGGATTCTTATGGATTCCCAAACAGGTGCATGACCCAAGAGGGTAAAATATCACCATCATAGGAAATATTTAAAGCAGACAGATGTCGATAATATATTATTAAGGGAGAGGATGGGAAAGATAGGTTAAAGACATATATAATATGATTTCATTTTTGTAAAATATGTGTGTGTGTATAGGAAAAAGATGAAAAGATTGCCCATCAAAATGATAATCATGGTTATCTCTGAATGGTAGAATTATAGGTGTTTTTCTCCCCTTTATTCTTTCCGTATTTTCTAACGTTGTTACCATCAACATATATTACTGCTAATTAAGAAAAAAAATTACTTTTTTTTTTTAAACATACCATGGACTCTGGAAATTGGAACCATACTACCTGGGTCCTGGCTTTTAGCTGAGGGATCTACAGTGAGCTTCTTGACTTCTTTAGGCCTCAATTTTCTCATCTGGAAAATGGGTGATAATATTAGCTCCTACTGACAGATACAAAATACAAAGGCCTGGCACAAGGTAAGTGCTTAATGAGGGTTAGCTGTTAGCAATATGAAGATGAGGCAGTGTGGACTAGCTTTGGAGACACACAGGCTTGGTTTTGAACCTTGGTTCATGACTCCTTAGCTACTGATCTCATTGTAGAAGCCTTACTTTTCCCATCTGTAAAGTGGACACAATAATATTTACTTTGCTGGGCTGATTTCAGCACAAGAGAAAATATACGTGCCTAGTGCATAGTAGGAATCCCTGGTTGGTACAAACAGTCGGTACACTTGGCTGCTAACCAAAAGGCTTGCAGTTTGAGCTTACCCAGAGACACCACAGAAGAAAGGCCTGGCAATCTACTTCTGAAAAATCATCAATTGAAAATCCTGTAGAGCACAGTTCTACTCTGACACTCATGGAAACTAGTTTTTAGTGCATAGTTTGGGCTCAAAAAATGATAGGAATGCTCAAAAAAAAACCCGTTGCCATCGAGTCAATTCAAGCACCTGGTAGATTCACCTTTTGGTTAGCAGCCATAGCTCTTAACCACTATGCTACCAGGGTTTCCAATAGGAATGTTCTAGATAAGTAGAATTATATCCTTTGGGAATTGAAAATAAATGCTTAGAAAACTAATCCTCTTGCTTGTTTTCACACCTTACACAAATCTCCTCATCTACCTCATGCTAAAGGTCTTGCAATGAAGAGGCTGGCCTAGCACAGGGCTTCAAAAATACAACACTGT
Source organism: Elephas maximus indicus (assembly GCF_024166365.1). Taxonomy (NCBI): domain Eukaryota; kingdom Metazoa; phylum Chordata; class Mammalia; order Proboscidea; family Elephantidae; genus Elephas; species Elephas maximus. Next base: position 101,685,435 of record NC_064825.1, on the reverse strand, counting down.
ATGTATCTAGCCAATATTGCCACTGCGATTTGTAATAACTGTTGCCTCTGGCATTATTAATATGTACTGGCCCTGAGATGAATCATTCTCTGAGTACTCTGTATCTACTCCAATTTATCTCTTCTTTCCAGAACTGAGCTGCTGATGACAAGAAAATATAGCATATAAAAGAGGGCTTGCCAGGGTTGGTTAGAATGTGGCCACCTTCTCCTTGTGCCTTCCCTGTGTGTGTTCTATACTGCACCCCACATCCCTGAGTTATCTGATTAGCGTATTACCTGGCCTAGGACCATCACCTCTTCTTAAATTTTACGAAATTTTGTGTTTGCCGAATATCTATTATGTGCTTGATATCATGCGAAATCTTTTTCATATGTTGTCTTGTCTAGGCTGTAGGGTGAATCTCCTCTTGCCCTCAAATTCCACATCCAAATCCACCAACAATTTCTGTTGGCTCTTCTTTCGAAATATATTCAGAATTAAACCACTTCTCACTACCTCCACAGCCACCACCCTTGCCCAAGCCACCATCCTCTTTTTGCCATGGCCTCCTAACTGGTTTCCCTCTTCTACATTGACCACAGGGCAGCAGCTTGAAAGATGCTTTAAGACGTAAATTAGACTGTTAACTTTCCTGCCCCAAACTCTCCAGTGGCTCCGCATCTCATTCAGGGTAAAAGCCAAGATAGTGGGCCTACCAGGCCGTACGCATTTGCCTCATCTCCAATACCGTGCCCTGCTCACCTTCTCTCCTTCTACAAGGTCCCCTCAGCCACACTGGCTGCTTTGTCTTTCCTTCAACTTCTCGGGTATGCTGTCACCACCAGGCCTTTGCACTTGCTATTCCCTCTGCCTAGAACACGCTTCTTGCAGATATCTGCATAGCTCTGTCCTTTCCATCTTTTAGGCCTTAGTTGAAATGTAAGGCTCTCCCTCATCAGCTTATACCAGTAAAAGCAGTTGCTGTTGAATCAGTGCCAACTCATGGTGACCCCGTGTGTGTCAGAGTAGAACTGCGCGCCATTAACCTGAGAGCATTAATCTTTTGCACCACTTGGGGACCCCATCACCCTATACAGCATAGTAACGCCTCTCCGATTCTCCCCACTGGCTTCCTTTGTTCTCTTCCTTGTTTTATTTTCTCCATAGCACTTGTCACTATCTGCTATACCATACATTTCATTTATTTTTTGTTTGTTTACTTATTTTCTTTCCTCCAGTAGAATGTAAGGTCCATGAGGGCAGGGACCTTTATCTGTATTGCTCACGGCTACAACACCAGTGCCTAATACCTGGCATATAATAAGCCTTCAATACATATTTGTTGAATGGATTCTTATCTTACTTATATTGATGAAATAAGGGATGCTGCTAGGGTTCAAACACAGGTCTTCCTGACTCAAGACCCATACTCTGAACATCGATGCTACATTGCCACTCAATTCCACATTGGATATTGGATATCTGACACATTCTTCCAAATGGCTATCTCCTACAGCCTGGCAGTTTTCTATTTCTTCGCTCTCACTGGAGTTGATTTTTCTGAGTTAGTAAGAACTCTCTATGAACTGCATCCTAATATTTCCTCAAGATCATTGCATTGCAAAATAGGCTGAAATAAGACTGCCCCCTGCATTACCTGCAGGGCTCTCTCCTTCATCTTCCTTCGCTGTGGCTTGTCTGCCAGCTCCAGACAGCCCTGCATTGCTTCTGGCCAAACGCAGTCTCAGGTCAAGTAGTCAATATGATGAGATCTTTAAGTTATAAAAGCCCAAACAGACCAATTATAATCCCTCAAGTTTGCACATTTTACAGCCTTCCAAGTGCCTTCAAGTACATTATTAGATCATTATCTGATAATGTATTAAATAATATATTTGGTGGCTCTAGTGAGCAAGCTGCTGTGTAGGTTGTCACTTACCCCATTGCTCAGACAAAGAAACAGAAGCCACAGTTAGCGATGGTGCTGGGACTAGACCTCGGGTCTGCTGACCCAAAAAGTCCAATTTCTCCTCAAACTGAGTTTTCTTTAGCTGGCTTCGGTACTGTTTATCACCAGCTTTAGTTTATAGTTCTGACAACTTTTATTCATAAATATCACCTGGATTCTTGATGGTTAAAATGAATTGCATAAGTGGGAGAAACCGGGTGTGCTTTGGGCATATGTTGTATTTTGGCTGCCCGATATCCATGTTCCCTTCTTTTGGTAACAGCCCCAATTTCCTTTTTGGACAATTACTTCTGCTCCACTGGGTGCAGTCTTAGCTGGGCTGTCAGTCAAGGCGGCAAAGAAGTCATATTAACCAAGCTAGGCCTAACAGATTCAAGGACTTGGAATCTTAACTGGACTAGCAGGAGGATAAAACAAGGTTGTGCAAGAAGCAGTATCCTAACTAGATGGTTGATTAGCTCCTATTCCAGAATCCCTCAACTGCCACTGTTTTCAACCATTCCAGCCTGGTTCTCAGCTGTCCCTTGATTCTGTGAGTTGGCCCCATCTACCTAACATATTCCATCACTTAGGTTAGCTAAGGCTGCTTTCTGTTGCTTGCAACCAAAGAATCCTGCCAGGAGTAGGAAGGAATCATGGCAAGGCTGGCCTCCTTCAGCTACAGTCACTGGGTCAGTGTGGATGGGCTTGTTGGCTTCTCACCTGGGGCCTCACAGCCTGGCATGGATGAGGTACCTGGCAGGGCCCTGAAACAAATCAGAGAAAGGTTCAGGTTGAGGAGGCTATGGGTGGAATGGGGTTCTAGGGTGCTCCTCAGGGACTGGGAAGGAGGAAAAAAGAGGCTCAGAGGGTCTTAACTAGAGCTTTAGGTGTTGTCCAGGCAGTACAGTGAGACAAAAACTTGGAAAACTACTTCGCTGAGAAAGTTTTTTTGAAGGCCAGGGTTTTAATGCCCCATTCTCAGACCCCAATTTTCATATTTTAGATAAATGGCAAGCTTATTAAATTATTAGGATGAAATGGGGAGGGCCACTGGTAGATTAAAGGATGATTCGTTGCTGCCACCCCCAAATCACGGAGAACAGAGACGTTCTCTCAGGCGCCCCCTCCCACCTTGCTGTTTCTCCATTGGCCAGCCCTCTCCATTGGTCCCAATGCACACCACACAGATGCACACCACACACCTTCACTGCTGTGGACAAGGAGCATCGAGACTCCCTTTGCTCACTCTCAGGGGTCAGGTTTAAAGCACTAAATGCTCCCTTCCAGGCACTTCTTGCTATTTGTTGGGTAATCAGTGTATTCAGAGAGCCTAATATGTGCCAAGCAGGGTAAAAAGATTGTTACGTACAATATATGAATGCATTTTAACTCTTACAGCAACTTTGTGAGGTAGAAATTTTATCTCTGTTTACAGCTAAGGAAATTGAGCTGCTAAGAGGTTAAATAACTTGCCTAAGATAGCTCACGAAGCTCTGGTGGCAGGGGTGATTAAGCACTACGGCTGCTAACCAAAAGGTAGGCAGTTTGAATCCACCAACCACTCCTTGGAAACCCTACGAGGCTGTTCTGCTCTATAGGGTCGCTATGAATTGGAATCGACTCAACGGCAACGGTGTGGTTTTGGTCTAGGTGATCAGTGAGTATTTTAGGTTGGTAAGTGTCGTGGTTCCTGGGTTTAAATATCCAAACCTTTTAATAATAAATGAGTCATTCCTGACTATATTCCTTCCTGTCCTCTGTTTTTCCTCTGCTTAGGTACTCTCAGTTTCCCACAACTGTCCAAAATCCATCATCATACTCCTAATTGATCTAATTCCTGAAGAATCTCCTTCCCTTAGCCTAGGCTGCACCAGTGTATCCATTATCTATTGCTATTAAACAACCATGCCAAAACTTAATGATTTAAAACAAAAAATGATTTCCTTCTTATGATTCAGTGGGTTAACTGGGTAGTTTTGCTCCATATGTGATTAACTGCGCTCACTTCGTGGCCGCATTCAGCTGGGAACTTGACTGGGACACCTTGCTTCTCCTCCATGTGGTCTGACCCTCCCTGTGGTGTCTCAGTGCCCCTCCACGTGGTTGCTCTCTCAGCAGGAGAGCCTGGACTTTCTTACCTCATGGTGGCTGGGTTCCAGGAAGGAACGATTCCGGAGGATAAACCCTGATATGCAAGCACTTATTAAGCCTCTGCTTGTGTCATACCTGATAATGTCTAAGACTCTGGACAAGTACAGAGTCAGTGGGGGGAAGTATTGTGTTGTTGTTATTGTGTGCCATCAGGTCAATTCTGACTCATAGCAACTCTACAGGACAGAGTAGAACTGCCCCATGGGGTTGCCAAGGCTGTAATCTTCATAGAAACAAACTACCACATCTTTATCTCTTGGAGCAGCCGGTAGGTTCGAACCACTGGTCTTTTGGTTAGAAGTCGAGCACTTAACCACTGCACCACCAGGGCCCCTTTGAAAGTATTACACAAGGCCATAAGTACTGGAAGCCATGGTTGACTGGGGAGTCACTAATGTAACAGTCTGTCATAATAAGCAGTTTCAAATATTCTCAGGGATCCCTGCCACACGTTTAAGCAATCCTGAGGCACTTATTGGTGTGCTAGGTGCTGAATTATAAGAGGTGGAAGGTATGATTTCTGTCTTTGTAGAGTTTCCAGTTCAGTAGAAAGTATAGAATATACTCTAAAAGGATGAAGCAATACTAGTTAGTGGGAGCAGACTCCAAGATAGTTATATGTTCCAAAAATTCACTTGTAGATCAAGAGTTTGGAGTATTTCTTACATAAACAAAATGTCTCAGCCACAAAAACCTATTTAACCCATAATATAGAAAACTGTAAAAGGGTTTCCTAAACTTCATACGGAAACCCTGGTGGCATAGTGGTTAAGCGCTACGGCTGCTAACCAAGAGGTCAGCAGTTCGAATCTACCGTGTGCTCCTTGGAAACTCTATGGGACAGTTCTACCCTGTCCAATAGGGTTGCTATGAATCGGGATTGACTTGGTGGCAATGGGTTTGTTTTGTTTTTTGTAAATTTCATATATTTATGCCCCAATTTCATGATTTTTGCCATCAACATGTATACTGGAATTGTTATTTACTTAATATTTTTCTTTGATTTGGCATACTTTTTATCTTGAACTTTTTTTTTAATTGTTCTTTAGATGAAGGTTTACAGAGCAAATTAGTTTCTCATTAAATAATTAAAACACACATTGTTTTGTGACATTGGTTGCCAACCCCACAACATGTCAACATTTCCCCTTCTCAACCTTGGATTCCCCATTACTGGCTTTTCTGTCCCTGCCTGCCTTCTAGTCCTTGCCCCTGGGCTGGTGTGCCCCTTTAGTCTCGTTTTGTTTTATGGGCCTGTCTAATCTTTGGCTGAAGGGTGAACCTCAGGAGTGACTTCATTACTGAGCTATATGGGTGTCCGGGGGCCATACTCTCAGGGTTTCTCCAGTCTGATTTGGCTTACTTTTTAACAGATAATTTTATATTGAAATAAAAAATTCTATCACTCCTGTAAAGGCAAAACCAATATTATTTGCCATTATATAACACAGTCATAAAAGTCAATTCCGCTAAAATGAAAAATAGTAAAACACTAAATGATGGCAAGAATGTGGAGCAACTGGATCACCCATATATTGCTTAGGGGAATTGTACAGCCACTCTGGAAAATCATTGGTCAGTTCTTTTCAAAACTAAAAATAGACTTAACATACAGCCCAGCAGTTGCACTTGGGCATTTATTCCAGAAAAAAATGAAGTCTTATTTTCATGCAGGAACTTATACATGAATATTTATAGAAGTTTTATTTGTAATAGTAGAAAACCAGAAACCGCACAAAGTCCTTCAATAGGTGAATGTTTAAACAAATTGTGGTACATACAAACCAAGGAATACTACTCAGCCATAAAAAGGAATTAACAATTGATACACCCAATGACTTGGATCAACCTCAAGGAAATTACGCGTAGTGAAAAAAAGCCAATTCCAAAAGTTTACACACTGTATGACTACATTTATATAATATTTTTGAGAAGACAAAATTTTTAAAATGGGGAGCCAAGTGGTAGCCAGGAGTTAGAGACAGGGGAGAGTGGGTGAGTGCGGCTGTAATGGAGTAATGTGATAGAGTCATTTGATCGCGGTGCAGTTGACTGTTTTGATTATTGTGGTGGTGGTTATGCAAGGCTACCAGAAACAAACAAACCAAAAAACCCGTTGCTGTTGAGTAGATTCTGACTCATGGTGACCCCATAAGTTACAGACCGTAACTGAGCTCTATAGAATTTTCTTGCCTATATATATATATATATATATATATATATATATATATATATATATATTTTTTTTTTTTTTCCATTAGGTGAAAGTTTACAGAACAAATTAGTTTCCCATTAGATAGTTTGTACATAAGGTGTTTCATGACCTTAGTTTCATCCCCCACAATGTGTCCACACTCTTCTCATTTCTACCGTGGGTTCACCACTTCCTTTCATTCTGATTTTCTACCACTTCCTGCCTTCTCATCTTTGCTTTTGGGCAAATATTTCCCTTTTGATCTCATATAATTGATTGTTCTTAGGAGTACGTTCCTCTTGGGTGTTATTGTTTTATTTTATGGGCTTGTCTATTGTTTGGCTGGAAGGTGATCTCTTGGAATGGCTTCAATTCCAGGTCAGAAGGCATCTTAAGGCCATAGTCTTGGGGGTTCTTCCAGTCTCTATCAGACCAGTAAATCTGGTCTTTTTTTGTGAATTTGAGTTTTTGTTCTACTATTTTTCTCCCTCTCCGTCCGGGACCCTCTGTTGCAATCCCAGTCAGAGTAGTCAGTTGTAATAGCTGGGGTGCCATCTAATTCTTCTAGTCTTGGGGTTTTGTAGGCTGTGGTTCATGTGGTCCCCTTGCCTGTAATCTTTATGGAAACAGATCACCAGGCTTTTCTTCCACGGCACCACTGCTAGTGGGTTCATACCTCCAACCTTTTAATTAGTAGTCAAATGCAAACTGTTTGTTTTACCCAGGGACCTTTATGCAAGGGTATACATATGATAAAACTGAGACACACGCACACACAAATGAGTGCCTGTAGAGCTGGCGAAATTTGAATAAGCTCTATGGATTGTACAAATGCCAATTTCTTGGTTTTGATACTGTATTGTCATTGTGTATGATGTTAACATTGGGGGATGCTGGGAGATGGATGCATAGGACTTGTACATTTCTTTGCAACCTTTTGAATATAAAATTATTTCAAAATAAAAAGTTTTTTTAAAAGAGTAAATTCAGAGGCATTAAAATAAAAGATGTTTGTTGGTATGCTACCTAAAATCACTTCAGATACCACCAGTGGTACATGGATCCCACAATGGAAGATTCTGATCTCTGGCAGTAACAGAACTAAAAACCCCGTTTAAGATATAATGACAGGACACTACATAATATTGGAGTGAGTGATAATAATAAGCATTCACATAGTGCTTACTACGTGCCAGGCACTATTTCAAATCTTTTTCAGATACTAATGTGTTTAATTATTGTAACAACTCTTTGTGGAAGTGTCATAGGTTGGGTTCCATGGGAAACAGATATTGAGGCTGAGATTTGCATACAGTAAGTGGGGGTACTCTCAGGAACAACATCTGTGAAGGGTGAGGGACCCAAAGTTAAGTAGAAGGAGTTGAATGGTTAAGCAGTTACTATAGACGCCTCAGCAGATTCTATGGGGCACTCTGGAGCTGGGATGGCCCTTCAGATTTGTCCCAATTAAGGCCAAAGGCCTGAACTATTTTACCTCCTCATTAAAGAGTCATTAAGTGCAGGCCTCCTCCAGGAAGAAAGCATAAATTTGGGCAAAGAAACTTCCTTTGGCTGAAGGCAATGCCTGGAGAGGAACTGAACTGTGAGTTGTTAGCAACCAACCCTTCTAGAAGCTGGGGAAATGAAAGCTTTGGTCCTGAAGGGGGATGTGTTCAATGCACCACAGTGTCTACTACAGTCCACCCCTTATGCTCAGATCTGCTTACTTAATGTAGTTAAGTTCTCCCCATCTGGAAACTGACCCAGGATTCTGGTTGCTCTCTTTTACTGAAGAAACTTACAAGAGGGAGTTAGGAGTACAAACAACTTCCCCAACTCTTGAGGCTACTACTTATACTCATCGCTCTCTCCTGTGCATTCTAGATCCCCCTCACTCTTGGTTAGCACCTCTGCTGGTCTGAGTCGCTTGCTTGGTCTCAGACTATGGCTGCTGCAAGTATCCATTTACTGTTACTGTCAGACAGAGAACTTGAAGAGATTGCTCAGTAGATCATCTGGGTGTCAAATATGTTCTTCCCTGATCCCATTTTATAACAGCAGTCCCACTTCTTCCTGATGATCAGGGTCAATTACCCATGCCAAGATGATAACTCCTTCCCTTGCCTACCGGTTTCTTGGTACAAGAAACTTGAAGTAATCAGGCAGCCTAAAATATAATTGGATTATTAGTATATCTCTGATACAAAAAAAACCTTTTAGGAACCAAGATATCTAAGCCCCTTAGACCTGAGGTCACTGGACGTAGTGATAATCAGAACCACTTCTGCTTGCACTCCTTGGTCCCCAGACCCGTGTATTCTACCTACTTGGTCATATAATGATCATTGTTTTAGGTTCTAAACTGTGTCCTGGAAGATGGCATTCCATCTTTCCAGGGCATCATATCCATGCTGGCATCTCACTTGTACCTTCAAAAGGCCAAACCATCACTCTACAAGGCCAGCAGTTTCTGGGTGGTACATTATGCCATTGGCCAAGTAGATCCCATGATTATATCATACTGCCACACCTCCTTTATTCTAAAACAGATCCCTTCATCCAATATAACATCGTGTGAGATTCTGTTCCAGTGTATCAAATATCCTACAAGTCCTCAGATGGAGGTGCTAGTTAAGGCTTTGCAATCAGGAAAGACAAATCCATGCATGGAATATGAACTAATTCCAGTCTGTTGCCCCTACCAGAGTAGAAGGGATACAATGTAATTAAGTTCCACTAAGTCCTGGTTGGTCTTCTGGGATGACGGTGCCATGTGAGATGTTCAGTGTTGGTCTCCATTGTTGGTAGGTTAGGTATTTGGCAGCAGCTACAGCGAGATCAGCCTTCCTTAGTGGGAGTCCATGCTGTTGGGCTTACGTATAGCTTCCATCCCTGCCACCATGACTACTCTCTTCATGAGCCATTATGCCAGTACTGTGATGGCTGGTGATAGAGGCTGACTGACATCACCTGCCTGAGAAGTTCCATCTACTTGGTTGTTTACTGTCTCATCCGTGGTGGATGCTTTTTGATGGGTGTTAACATGCAATAAGATCTTCATACTTTATGCCCAATCCCATAGGTTCATCCACCTATCTCTTTCTAGATCACCTTGTCTCTAATCTTCCAATCTTTCTCCTTCCAGGCCCTTGACCAACAAATCAAGCCAATCACTCCTGCTCATGAGACCATATATATTCTTATCTCAGGCCACTTTTCTTTACATACAAAGCAGATGATTAGGTGTACCATCTAAAGTTCTGTACACTGAAGACTTCCTTTCATTGCTATCTTTCAGGAGCTCCCTCACCCTGAGTGGGGCTATAGCGCAGAATCAGTCCATTTTAGTTTGCACCCACATATTGAGTTATCCCACCTATGAACTAAATTCACCGTTTTTTCTCATGTGGCCATAAATGTGAACTGAGGGAGAGGTATTGGTGCAAAAGTGTTGGGTGACATAGGAGACTGAACCACCTGCTTATGCAGCTTACTTGTGGCCCATTGCTGGGCTGATCCTGGATGTACCACTTCCATCTTATGAAAAAGTGGTTTTGAGCCCATATGGCTTTATGACTTGGTGGGTCTGATAGAACCCAGCTTCTAGTAGGCAGTTCTGGTGCTCTGAGTTTACCACGGTTCAGTGGAACACTGGTTGCCGTTTTTTGAATGGTATATGTAATTCTCTTCTATAGATGGCATGGCCTTGCTCCAGAATCCTAGGGATCTATGTTGTGATTCTTCTATTAGGGCTTGCTATAAACTCCATACACTGTCTTTCCCACCATTAACCAACAATGTGCCATCAAGTCAATTCTGTCTCATAGCAATCCTATGTGTGTCAGAGTAGAACTGTGCTCCACAGGATTTTCAACGGCTGATTTTTCAGAAGCAGACTGCCAGGCTTTTCTTCACCTTTCTTCTAAGGTGCCTCTGGGTGGACTAGAATTGCCAACCTTTTGGTTAGCAACCAAAAGCTTTAACTGTTTGGACTGGTGATCTGCTCTCATAAAGATAACAGCCTTGGAAACCCTATGGAGCAGTTCTACTCTGTCCTATAATGTCACTATGGGAATTGATTTGACAGCACACAACAACAACAGACACCTCTAACACCACAGGACCGCAGCGTGCACCTACTGCAGAGCCCTTTCTTATTCTGGGCCCCACTGAAAACTGACAGCCTTCCCTGTCACTTAGTAGATGACTTGGAGCAGTATTGTCAAGTGTGGAACATGATGCATCTAGAACTTAAAGAAGTCTACTAGGTTGTGGTAGACAGACTTTAAGATGGACTCCATTTGTTCCCCACACCCTGGCATTCACACCCTTGTGTATTCTACCCCCCTTGAGTGTGGACTGTACCTAGTGACTTGCTTCTAATGAATAGAAAATGGCAGACGGGGTGGCACTTCCAAGATTAGGTTACAAAAAGACTGTGGCTTCTGTCTTGGGAGGCTCCGTGGCGCACGCACTTTCTCCTCTCTCTCATCAGCAGCTACTAAATTGTGAGGACACTCGGGACATCATGGAAAGGCCCACATGGTGAGGAACCAAGGCCTACCAGCAGCTGCATGAGTGAGCTTGGAAGCAGATCTTCAAAGGCCTTCAACAGCCACGTGAGTAAGCTTGGAAACAGATTCCCCAGTCTTAGTTGAACCTTTCTCGACTGCAGTCTCATGACAGTCTCAGGGTTTCATTCTTTCCAATCAGGGCCCTGACTTTGACAGAGCAAATGTGCTAGAGTTGAGAATTCAATCTTCTCTGGAGTGCTGTTCCTCTTATAATTAAGTTACGGACCTGATTCTTAGCTTTTTCTGCCCTCCAGTATAGGAGATGAGAGTCTCTTTATATACTGCCAAAGATACCCTCTAGCTTTTACACTTTGCCTTATAAAAAAAAAAATTTTTTTTTTTTGCCTTATATTGGTGATTAATCATTCTTGGTCTTTCATTGTCTCTCCAATGAATCAATAGCCCTGCCATCCCCCAGCAACAGCCATCTCATTCCACAGTCTTTACAAATACTATTTTCCCAGAACCTCTCAAACACTTGATATGTTGCACCCCTAGAGTGCCTTCCCGGCCACCGTGTCCCATCCCAGTTCACCTACAGTCGAAGTTTTAACCATTGCACCATAACCACATGACAGAGGCTGTCAGCATTCCATCTACCGTTAGTAATGGGGTCCTCAGTGCCACTCAGCCAGCAAGAGATACAGTTCCAAAATCCCGTTTTAGAGGCTGCTTTCTCAGACCACTCTTGATACCCACTGTTGCAGGTCAAGTTTCCTGGGAAACAGACTGTGAGGCATAGATTTGCACGCAGGCAGTTTATTGAGGAGGAGTTTTGGGAACAACACCTGTGAAGGGAAGGAAGGAAACTGAGGGGGCAGAGAGAGAAGCTGAGCTCTGGTTTGGTCACATCAGAGACCTCAGTAGATTCTACGAGGAGATCAGAAGCTGGATGACACTTTAGAGTTGATCAATAAGGCAAGGAAGACAGGGTTTTGTACCCAATCACTGACCTATTGGAGTCCCTGGGTGGTACAAACAGTTAATGCACTCAGCAGCTAACCAAAAGGTTGGAGGCTCAAGTCTACCCAAAGGTGCCTTGGAAGAAAGACTTGGTGCTCTACTTCTGAAAAACCAGCCATTGAAAACCCTATGGAGGATAGTTTACTCTGACATACACGGGGTCACCGTGAATTGGAATCGACTGGATGGGAACTGGTTTGGTTTTGGTTCTTTCACTAACCCATACTGGATGCAGGCTGCCCCAGGGAAGGGGCATAACCTTGGACAATGCAGCTTCCTTTGATGGATGGCAACTCTTGGAAGGAACTCAGTTGTGAGCATTCGGTAGTCAATATTCCTTGTAGATGGGCAGAGGGGTGAGTGTCTCATTCCTGAAGGACAATCTAGGCAGTGCACCACTGTGCGGTGGATGCTATTATTATCCCCCTTTTACAGATGAGTAAAACTGAGGCACAGAGAGGGTAAGTATCTTGACCAGCTAGGAAGTATAGTAGAACCAGAGCCCATTAGAGCTCTTAACCACTATGCTCTGATGCCTCTCTAGAAGGAGGAGGGAAGAGAATTATTATCCCATTCCTGGGATCATGGCCAAGTCAAGGAACAAATTAGAAACATAAAGTCTGTTTTTTACATTCTCTGGTCTCCATTTTGGTGCCATTTTCTCACTTCTGAGAGTCTTTTTCCCAGACTTTAAAGGCATGGGGAAAGCATTCCCGGGGAGGAAATGGTGTTGTCTGGGTATGTGTAGGTATGGACCAGTGTGAAGGCAATGATAGACTGATTTGTCTGCAAAAGAAGGTTTGTAAAGGCAAGTAGAGGGAGATAAAGTAGGAGAGCAAGTCTAAGGCCAACTATAAAACCAAAGCAGTTGCTCTTGAGTTGATTCTGACTTATGGTGACCCTAGGTGTGTCAAAGTACAACTGTGCTCCATAGAATTTTCAATGGCTGATTTTTTAGAAGTTAGATTTCCAGCCCTTTCTTCCAAGGTGTCTCTGTGAGGCATAGATTTACATGCAGGCATTTTATTGAGGAGGAGTTTTGGGAAAACCTTTGAGGGGAAGACAGGAAACTGATTCGGCAGGGAGAGAAGCTGGGCTCTCATGCAGTCACAGCAGTGGCCTCAGTAGATTTTATGGGGAAAACAGAAGCTGGGATGACTCTAGAACTGTCCAACCAAGGCAAGGAATCACCTAGCTTTTGGTTAGCAGCAGAGCATCTTCACCGTTTGCACCACCCAGGAACGCCAAGGCCCACTACAGCGGTCTTGAAAGCCAACCAAAGGAATTTGGACATTAGTCTGTACCCAGTGGCAAGAGAGTGGAGGATTCTGAGCAGAGGAGAGTGGGTTGGAAAGATGTCCAAAGGGCTGTCTGAGGAAGATTTAATGGGTTTCTGGAGCCAAGGATGAACTGGAGAACACCGATATGGGGGCAGGGAAATCTGTCGGGAAGCTATTTCAATAGCCCAAGAGGGTGGAAGAAGCAAAGACAATGAGAGTGGAAAAGAAAGAAGGTGGGGTAGGCTTTGTGAAGGAAGAATGATAGGAATTGCATATATGTTAAAGGCGATCATCTCGGAAGATATTGACATGGACTCCAGGACTTTAAGTTAGGTAAACAAATGAACCCATAACAAAGACTGTGAAACCTCTCCGGGGCTTTCTTCCGGTGAAAGTCTGAGTACCTAATCACCTTGAGTACAGGAAGGGCACCCACATACATATGCATCAATCTAGGTAAGGATTTTATTTAACAACCCTGATAGGATGCTTGCTGTGTGTGCAGGCACTGTTCTCTTTACAAATATAACTCATTTAATCATTTATTGTCATTACAACTCTATGAATTCGGTACTGTTATTACCTCCTTTTTTCAGATGAGAAAACTGAGGCACAGAGAGGTTAAGTAACGTGCCCAAGCTTACATATCTAGTAAGTGGACGAGCCAGCATTCAAACCCAGACCACTCCTCCACAGTTCGTGCTGTTAACCCCTAAGCTCTGCTGATGACACTCAGTGATTAAACAAATATCATAGAAAAGACAGTAGAGATTAAAAAAAAAAAAGGTAATTACCAACTCATTGATAAATCTAACTGGACTCTTAAAAAAAATTCCCAAGACTTCTCATTTCTATTTTAAAGCCGATTGCTTCCCCTACTTTTATCCTGTGACCTTATCTCCTCCCTCAGCTCTTCAGTTCATAAATACCTTACAGGAAGCCATGCCCATTAGTGTCTTAGGTTAGGTCGTGAGACTGAACAGCATGAAATAATCCCATACATTGATCATGGCAGAAAGAGTATAGCATCCTCAGCTTGATTACAATTGTCATTTATTGCTATTAAATCATTCATACAAGAAGCAATTATCCAATACCTACTCTGTGCAGATAAGGGGCTGAAGATTACAACACAGAGATTAAAAGGCTTCCTTCCCTTGAAGAGCTTGTAGTCTGAGAGATGCTCTCCTTCATCTCTGGTCACACCCTTCTATTGCCTTCCCTAAACCCCTAAACTAGAACTCTAAGAGCAGCCAACAGTACAGGACTTGGAGGATCGTTCCAAGGCTGCTGGAAACAGTTGCGGAGGTTGGGGGGGGTGGGGATTGTAGGGTGGAGTAGTTACTCTGTAAGGGGAAATGATGATTACCAATTTAAAGCCTTGCTTTAATACCCTTCTTTTCAACCTGACCCTCAAATGCTTATCAGCTATTTTCTCACAGTCTTGGAAGAAGCTGGGGGCAAGGGGGAAGGGGGAGGAGGAGGGAAGCCCTCTTCTATTAGTATTTTGATCTATCAGTGAAAGAGTAAGGCGGTTTGCTCAACGTGGGTAGAATTCTCTCTGTCCTCCATTTTCATCAACTTCATTTCTATCTTTAAAGAATGTTTGATAGATAAAAGAATATATATGATGGATATCTAAGTACGAAGCATAATAATAAAACGGACATTTGTAAGCCACACAACTTAATAACACATAAACGTGTTAAGCTACCTGTGAGCTCCTCCCCAATTCTACCTCTGGCCTTCCCCGCAGAGGTAACTGCTATTCTGAACTTGAGTTTTTCCTTCCCTTGCTTTTTTACGATAGTGTTATCACATCCACATGTCCCTAAACGATATGGTGTTCAGTCTTGTTGGTTTTTTAAGCTTTATAAAGATGGTTTCCTTCAGCAGAGAGTTATCTGTGGCTTGATTTTAGCCCTCCACATTGTGTTTTAAGACTCCTTCAAACCGCACTGTGCAGCTGTGCTTCATTTTCACAGCTGTTGATTAATTCTTTCAATAAACATTGATTGGTCCCCTGTAATATTCTATTAGGGGAATATATCACAATTTACTTCTTTAGCCTCCTGCTGAAGGATGTTTGGGTCATTTTCTGTTTTTTGCTTTTATGAATAATGCTGCTGAGAACATCTTTTACATGGTTCCCGGTGTGCTTGTGCAAGAATTTCTTGGGAACACGGGATTTCCAACTGCGATTCATGATCATTAGTGGGTCAGGGAATCAATTGAATAGATTCAACCAGGGTTTAAAAAAAAAAAAGCAAAGCAGTAACTGTCCTAGTACATTAAATATAGAAACACTAAGTATTGCTTCATGAAACTTTTGTGTCTCCTGGGTTGTAATGTGAAGAATTTTTCTTCCAATATCGAAATGGCAAGTGTTACATATATATTTCCAAAAAAAAAAAAAAACCAAACCCTTTGCCATCGAGTCGATTCTGACTTATAGCGACGCTGTAGAACAGAGTAGAGCTGCCCCATAGAATTTCCAAGGAGCACCTGGTGGATCCGAACTGCCAACCTTTTGGTTAGCACCTGTAGCACTTAACCACTAAGCCACCAGGGTTTCCATATGTATATATTTACAATTAAAAAAAAAAAGAATTTTTCTTTCCACACTTCTTAGAGAAGTTGGACAGTTACTCCCCTAGTGTGGTATTCTTGAACTATCTGTGGTCAACTTCTTAAAAGTTTCCAAACTGTTGCAGAATGATACTTTTGTAAAATGTAATAAAAATGAATTACTAGAAAAACAAAATCTAAAAATCCAAAGACATGCAAAATATAAACCCTAGTTTTAAATTATTATACTCAACAGACAAATTATATTTCCATAAATATAGTGTGGCAGGGTCAAGTTAGTATAAAATTTTCTAAATGCTTACTCTAAATTTCTGTACTTATTTCATGGTGGGGTGGTAACAGATAATTCCCAGACTGGCGCCAGTCTGTGGACCGCACTTTGAGTAGCACTGTTCTAGGGTATAAACCTAAGAACAGAGAAGCTAGGATGAAGGTTAGCCATATGCTCACCTTTACAAAATAATGCCAAATTGCTTTTCAAAGTGGCTGTTCTGATTTACACTCCCACCAGCAGATGTATTAAGAGTTTCCTTTGTTCCTTATCCTTGCCAACACTTAGTATTGTCAGTATTGTCACACCATATCCGAAAATGTTTGCCAGTCTGGGGGATGTAAAATAGCATCTAGTTCTGGTCTTAATTTGCACCTCCATGATTATTAGTAAAGTCAAGCATCTTTTTATGTTGATTGACACTTTGTTTTTTCTTTTGTGAAATACGCATCTAAGTCCCTTGGCCATTTTTCTGTTGGGTTGTTGGTTTTTCATAATAGTTTTGTAAAAGTTTTTTATTCAACAAATACTGAGCATCTAAAAAAAACGTGCCAAACACTCTTCTATGTGCTGGGGATACTGCAATGAACAAAATAAACCCAAATTCCACAAGGAGGAAGGCAAGGAGCCCTGGTGGCTCCTTGGTTAAAGTGATCGACTGCTAACAGAAATTTTGGCGGCGGTTTGAAACCACCAGCACCTCCAAGAGAGAACGATGTGATAGTCTGCTTCCATAGAGATTTACAGGGTTGGAAATCCTAGGGGGTCGCTATGAGTCAGAATTGACTCGATAGCAGTGGGTTTGGTTTTGGTTTGGTAGGAAGACACGAAATCAGATCATTTAGTAAAATATAGTGCGTATGGTCATAATGGAGTCCCTAGGTGGTGCAAACAGTTAATACGCTTGACTACTAAAGATGGAGGGTCAAGCCTACCCAGTGGTGCCTCATAAGAAAGGCTTGGCAATCTACTTCCGCTCGAGGAAGTGAGCCTGCAGATAGCTTTAAGAGGAATTTCAGTTGTCAGTTATATGCATTACAGATCTCTTCTCCCACTTTATGACTTGGCTTCTCCCTTTCTTTATGAGGTATTCTGATGAGAGATTTTCTTAATTTTAATATAGTCTAGTACATGAGTCTTTTATTTTATGGTTAGCACATTCAATACTTTGTATAAGAAACCCTTTCCTATCCTGAGGTTATAAAGAAATTATTTTGTGTTTTCTTCTAAAATTTTGACTTGTACTTTTTGCTTTTAATTCATATGGAATTTATTTTTGGATATGGTGTGAAATAGTGATCCGTTTTTATTTTTTTCTCCCCCACGTGAATAACAAATTGTCTCAGCACAATTTACTGGCTAATCTATCTTTTCTCTGGTGGTCTGCTGGGCCATTTCCGCAATAATCAGGTTTCCACATATGTGTAGGTCTGTTTCTGAGTGTTCTATTCAACTCCATTGGTTGATGTGTTTATATCTGTACCTATACCACACTATATTACTACTACTATGGCTTTATATTATACATTCATATGTAGTAGAGGAAGCCTGTTCATCTTCTTTATTTTTTCCGGGGCATCTTGGCTACTTTTAGGACTCTGCCCTTCCAGATAAATTTTATAATTAGCTTATCAAGTTTTTTGAAAACTCCTCTTGAGATATAGACTAGAGTTGAATTGACTCTATAAATCAATTTGGAGGTAACTGACATTGTTTTCCTGTTATGACTTTTTTTTTTAACATACAGTAGAATGAAAAAATACTAAAACTAATATTTAGTTAGTCTAGTATAATTTAAAACATTAGAAACATTGACAACTAAAGTGTCATTTTTTTTTTTTTAATTTTTATTGAGCTTCAAGTGAACGTTTACAAATCAAGTCAGACTGTCACATACAAGTTTATATACACCTTACTCCACACCCCCACTTGCTCTCCCCCTAATGAGTCAGCCCTTCCTGTCTCTCCTTTCGTGACAATTTTGCCAGCTTCCAACTCCCTCTATCCTCCCATCCCCCCTCCAGACAGGAGATGCCAACACAGTCTCAAGTGTCCACCCGATACAAATAGCTCGCTCTTCATCAGCATCTCTCTCCTACCCACTGTCCAGTCCCTTCCATGTCTGATGAGTTGTCTTCGGGAACGGTTCCTGTCCTGTGCCAACAGAAAGTTTGGGGACCATGACTGCCAGGATTCCTCTAGTCTCAGTCAGACCATTAAGTATAGTCTTTTTGTGAGAATTTGGGGTCTGCATCCCACTGATCTCCTGCTCCCTCAGGGGTTCTCCGTTGTGCTCCCTGTCAGGGCAGTCATCGATTGTGGCCGGGCACCAACTAGTTCTTCTGGTCTCAGGATGACGTAAGTCTCTGGTTCATGTGGCCCTTTCTGTCTCTTGGGCTCATAGTTATAGTGTAACCTTGGTGTTCTTCATTCTCCTTTGATCCAGATGGGTTGAGACCAATTGATGCATCTTAGATGGCCACTTGTTAGCATTTAAGACCCCAGACGCCACATTTCAAAGTGGGATGCAGAATGCTTTCATAATAGAATTATTTTGCCAATTGACTTAGAAGTCCCCTTAAACCATGGTCCCAAAACCCCTGCCCTTGCTCCGCTGACCTTTGAAGCATTCAGTTTATCCCAGAAACTTCTTTGCTTTTGGTCCAGTCCAGTTGAGCTGACCTTCCATGTATTGAGTATTGTCCTTCCCTTCACCTAAAGTAGTTCTTATCTACTAATTAATCAGTAAAAAACCCTCTCCCACCCTCCCTCCCTCCCCCCCTCATAACCACAAAAGTATGTGTTCTTCTCAGTTTATACTATTTCTCAAGATCTTATAATAGTGGTCTTATATAATATTTGTTCTTTTGCCTCTGACTAATTTCGCTCAGCATAATGCCTTCCAGGTTTCTCCAAGTTATGAAATGTTTCACAGATTCTTCACTGTTCTTTATCGATGCGTAGTATTCCATTGTGTGAATATACCACAATTTATTTACCCATTCATCCGTTGATGGACACCTTGGTTGCTTCCAGCTTTTTGCTATTGTAAACAGAGCTGCAATAAACATGGGTGTGCATATATCTGTTTGTGTGAAGGCTCTTGTTTCTCTAGGGTATATTCCGAGGAGTGGGATTTCTGGGTTGTATGGTAGTTCTATTTCTAACTGTTTAAGATAACGCCAGATAGATTTCCAAAGTGGTTGTACCATTTGACATTCCCACCGGCAGTGTATAAGACTTCCAATCTCTCCGCAGCCTCTCCAACATTTATTATTTTGTGTCTTTTGGATTAATGCCCGCCTTGTTGGATTGAGATGGAATCTCATCGTAGTTTTAATTTGCATTTCTCTAATGGCTAATGATCGAGAGCATTTTCTCATGTATCTGTTAGCTGCCTGAATATCTTCTTTAGTGAAGTGCGTGTTCATATCCTTTGCCCACTTCTTGATTGGGTTGTTTGTCTTTTTGTGGTTGAGTTTTGACAGAATCATATAGATTTTAGAGTTCAGGCGCTGGTCGGAGATGTCATAGCTGAAAATCCTTTCCCAGTCTGTAGGTGGTCTTTTTACTCTTTTGGTGAAGTCTTTAGATGAGCATAGGTGTTTGACTTTTAGGAGCTCCCAGTTATCTGGTTTCTCTTCGTCATTTTTGGTAATGTTTTGTATTCTGTTTATACCTTGTATTAGGGCTCCTAACGTTGTCCCTATTTTTTTTCCATCATCTTTATCGTTTCAGTGTTTATGTTTAGGTCTTCGATCCACTTGGAGTTAGTTTTTGTGCTTGGTGTGAGGTATGGGTCCTGTTTCATTTTTTTGCAAATGGATATCCAGTTATGCCAGCACTATTTGTTAAAAAGACTATCTTTTCCCCAATTAACTGACACTGGGCCTTTGTCAAATATCAGCTGCTCATATGTGGATGGATTTATATCTGGGTTCTCAATTCTGTTCCACTGGTCTATGTGCCTGTTTTTGTACCAGTACCAGGCTGTTTTGACTACTGTAGCTGTATAATAGGTTCTGAAATCAGGTAGAGTGAGGCCTCCCACTTTCTTCTTCTTTTTCAGTAATGCTTTACTTATCCGAGGCTTCTTTCCCTTCCATATGAAGTTGGTGATTTGTTCTGTTATGACTTTTTATCCATGAACATGGTTCATTTCTCCATTTACTTAAGTCTTATTCAATGTCTTTCAGTAGTTGATTTTTTTCTTTATAAAGGTCCTCCACATCTTATGTCATAATTATTCCTGCCAAAAAAAAAAAACTCAAATGAACTCATAGCAACCCTATAGGACAGAGTAGAACTTCCCCATAGAGTTTCCAAGGATCACCTGGTGGAGTTCAGCTGTTGACCTTTTGATTAGCAGCCATAGCACTTAACCACTACGCCACCAGGGTATCTGTATTTATTCCTAGGAAAATTTTTATTTTTTTTTAGTTTACTTTTGTTGCTATTATACATGGCATCTTTTAAATTGGTGTTTTCTAACTGTTTATTGCTGGAGTATAGAAACGCAATTGATTTATATTATCTACTCTCCTTGTTAAACATTTTAATAACTGCATCAATGTATCTATAAAGTCTTTTGTGTATTCTAAGTAAACAATTTAAAAAAACCCAGTGCCCTCGAGTCAATTCCGATATTATCTATAATAATATTCATCTTATTTCTTCCTTTCCAAAGCTTATACATTTCTTATTGCACTGGTTAGGACCTCAAGTCATTGAAAGGATGATGCTTGGTGTAATTTTTTGGTAAAAACTTTATCAGGTAGGAAGTTTCATTATAAATTGGTGGTGAGTTTTAGCAAACGCTTTTTTTGGCAACTGTTTAGATAATCTTACTTTTTTTTTTTTTTTAATCTATTAACGTGATGAATTTCATTAATAGCGTTTCTAATGTTAAGTCACCCTTGCATCCCTAGGATCAACCCAAGTTTATCATAGTAATTATTTTTTATACATTGCTGAATCCACTTTCCATTTTTGCGTCCATGTAAATGAATGAGATTGGCTTCTAATTTTTTGACCAATTTCATTTCTTTATATGCCTCTAACAGATTTGTCACTGTTGCTAAACACGAACCGATTATCTCCAACTGGCAAGGTCCTTCTTACCTCTGTTAGGTGCCATATGACCTTTCCATTCTAGCCTTCCCTCTGTACTTCAATGCACTGATGCCTGGGTATCAGCCACCATGAAGGTCAAACACAGCCCCTAGAGGTCAACAGTAGACCTGAACAGTAGACCTGGAGGCATGGCTGTCTATGAACTCATATTTCTCTTCTCCACTCCAAACTCACTTTGTCTGTGAAGTTTTCCTTGGTTATCAGTTTGTGATCTCTCTTGAAGGTGGCGGCCACATCTTTTCATCTCTCTGTCCTCAGGGTAGATGTGTACAATGCCTGCCAAAAGGTGCTAATAAGCCTTTGTGGCACTGAGTTCACCCACCCCAACTCTGAGCTCTTTTTGGCTTAGTTGACTCTGATTTTTAAAACTGTTTCTTCAAAATGTTCTTGAGCCTTTTACACACGCACATACTCTGCTTCACAAGACAGTGTCCATTCTGCAGATAAGAACTGTGCCCATGAAAAAGACCAGACTTACTGGTCTGGCAGTGACTGGAGGAACCCCCGAGACTATGGCTTCCAGATGCACTGTTAACTAAAACCACTCCCGAAGCCCACTTTTGAACAAAGATTAGATGGGCCTATAAAACGAACAACACACATGAGAAATGTGCTCTTTAGTTCAATCAAACATACGAGACCAAATGGGCAACTCCTGCCCAAAAGCAAGAGGAGAAGTCAGGAAGGGACAGAAACTGGATGAATGGACACTGGAAACCGAGGGTGGAAATGGGAAGAGAGAGCTGTCACATCTTGGGGATTGAAACCAATGTCACAAAAAAAATGTGTATATATTTTTGAACAAGAAACTAACTTGAGCTGTAAACTTTAACCTAAAGCACAATTAAATAAAATAAATAAATAAAATTCAAAAATAAAGGAAAAAGAAAGAACTGTGTCTACGGAGGAATTTCTTTTGCCTGTCCTGCAGCAGCCGAAAGTCCCTTCGGAGTCTCGTCCCATCTATGTTTTTAGCCACAGTCTGCACACACTGGAAAGTCTGGATCGACCTGACTCTTTAGTGTTCCCAGGCAAGACATTCCCTTTGTGTTCTTGTGCTTTACCTTTGCTCCTGCTGTGACCTTTTCCTAGCGTGTCCTCTCTCCAACCCTTCTTCCTCTTATCTATTCCTTCTCTGTCTGTTAAGATTTGCTCAAAAGGCAAATCCTTGGTGAAGCCTCTCTCCTCCTCTCTCACTCCCTTCCTCACCCCCTTGAAGTCAGTCTTTCATCCTCTGTGTCCCCCAGATGTTGTACACATGCCTTTTTTTAAAACCCTAAAGTGCTTCAGTGTATATTTCCTAAGATCAATGACATTCTCTTACATAAATATAGTACAATTGTCAAAATCGGGATATTTAACATGGATACAAATGCTATTTTGTAATCCAAGTTCATTTTCAAATTTCATCCATTATCCCTCTAGCTTTGTTGTAATAATTGTCATTTTTTTACAGATATTTGTTCACATTTATCTTCTTGTTCGCTCACATGCATATAATAACCCTAAGAGTCTGGGTTGTATCTTTTATCCTTGGTTCCAGTAAGATGCCTTGTAAGTAGGTTTTTATCTTCTCTCTCTTTTCCTCTGTGTGTGTGTGCTCATGTGTGTATGTGTTTAATTAACTGATGAAATTTTATGGTTTGTTTTTGGTTCGTTTAGTCTTCCATGGCCCTCGCCTCCTCACCCTGGAGCTCTCTCCCTTACTTGGTGGACCTAGGCTCTATTGCTCTCTCTCTCTAAACCCTTACACTAACCTCACCTTCTTTAAAAAAAAAAAAACAAATCCATTGCCATGGAGTCGATTCCGATTCATAGCTACCCTATAGGACACAGTAGAACTGTCCCATAGAGTTTCCAAGGAGTGCCTGGTAGATTCGAACTGCCGACCTTTCGATTAGCAGCCATAGCACTTAACCACTACGCCAGCAAGGTTTCCAATAACCTCATTTCTTAGCCTTCGTTAATGAACAAACAAACAAAAAACAGTTGCTGTTGAGTGAGTCCTGACTCGGAGATCCCATGTGTGTCAGAGTAGAACTGTGCTCCACGGCGTTTTCAATGGCTGATTTTTCGAAAGTAGATCTTTAGGCCTTTCTTCCAACGTGCCTTTGGATGGATCTGAACCTCCAACCTTTCAGTTAGCAGCAAAGCGCATTAACTGTTCACACCACCCAAGACTTTAGCCTTCATTTATACTAAGTAGTAAATCACTCATTATGGCTTGCAGCATCCTGCCTCCCAGGAACAGACACTGAGGGATAGCAAAAAACGAATACCCGACCCTTCTTGTCCTCAAAGGCCTCCATTTCTTATGTCCTATGTATTTTTGTTTCTCCCCCAAAGGCCAGCCCAGTGCCTTGCCCATAGTCTGTTCTTGATGATTATTGGTTTGGTTATTAATACAAGTGTGAATAGGTTCTTCCTGAGATGAAGAGCCCACGGTGCAAGCACTCTCCAGTCAGGCCATTTGGCCACATAATCAATGCAGGACACGATGATCCAAACCAGGGGTATTGTATGACTTTCCTTTAGCTCATTCTAAGCCAACAGGCAGTTCTGAGAAGCATGTCAGACTGAAAACTTGGACTACCTGTTTTATGAAGGGGAAAAAAATCACAAAGAGACCAAAGAGACAAATTGAAAAAACACTGAAACGCACCTCGCGGGGTTGTCACTATTTTTAAATGCTTGACTTCTTAGCCATCGTCACTTATCCTTTAAATGCTTGGAGCACCATAGGGAGAATTTGTAGACAGGCTCCCTGCCCTCAATAAGCTTATAATTTATACGATGGGCTTTCTTTAGACTTTAGCTTTCACTCATTCTTTCATTCTTTACTGAGCCTGTCTATTTCTTGCGTTGTTCTTATGTTTATTCAATTTGTACTATTGATGATAAACTTTTGTGGAACACTGATAATAGGCATGGCAATGTAAGAAACTTGGAATTAGGTCCCAGTGGACTTGTAATATAAACTCAACTAGGTTTCTGTGTTTTTCCATCTATCCGTTGCCTTCTGTTTTTTCCTGGGTGTCAAGTGCATTCACAAGAAATACTCACAATTCACCTGCTCCTTTCAAACCTCTTTCTAAGTACTAGTCCCCAGGTGGTACAAAAGGTTATGTGCTGGACTACTAGCCAAAAAGTTGGTGGTTTGAACCCACCCAGAGGCACCTTGGAAGACAGGCCTGGCAATCTGCTTCCAAAAGTTCACAGTCTTGAAAACTTGATAGAACAGTTCTATGCTACACAGATGGGGTTGCTATGAGTGGGAATCGACTCGATGGCAACTAACAACAACAACAGACTCTTCCTAAAGCCACATTTGAACCTTAGGCCCTCCCGTCCCACTTGTCCGCCTTTCCTCAGTGAGGTATTTCAGGGCAAGAACTGAAAACAGAATGAAGATCACAGCAACAGAACCAAACATATTTTTAAATCCAATTATTGATTCAGTTACTGCCACCAACTGATGCAAAATTGGAGTCTCTGGGTGGTGCAAACAGTTAACACACTTGGCTGCTAACCGACAGATTGGCAGTTCACATCTACCCAGAGGCACCTCAGAAGAAAGGCCTGGCAAGCTAGGTATGCGAAATCAACCATTAAAAACCCTATGGAGCACAGTTCTACTCTGACATACACGGGGTCACCATGAGTCAGAATCAACTCTATAGCAACGGGTTTAGTTTTTGATTTGATGCAAAATTATAACCCCATTGGAGATAAACAGTTAAGGTGGTACCATTTAAAATACATCCCAGGCAAAGCAGAAATCATTCATACAATTGGGCTATTAAATGGATAAGAGTTCTTCAACGGTTGGGCAAAACGGTTTGATTACAGAGGAAAAGAGGCAGAAACCCAGGCCTTCGACCCCTTTCTGGGTGCCAGGGCCCAGGAGCTCCTGAGGTGTCCTTAAAAACCAATTGCCATCAAGTTGATTCCAACTCATAGCAACCCTACAGGACAGAGCAGAACTGACCCATAGGGGGTTTCCAAGAAGTGACTGGTGGATTTGAACTGCTGACCTTTTGGCTAGCAGCCAAGCTCTTAATCACTGTGCCACCAGGGCTCTAAGGAATTCCTAAAAAGCCACCCATAGGTGGGAGATGCTTCCAGTGGCCCATGCTTCCAGTGGCCCAAAAGGTCAAAATTCTGCCCCAAATCTCACCTACCCCTGCCTGCAGTAATGGGACACACTCTCATGTCAGCACTAATCCTTTGCCAGCTGCTTATGCTCTTCGGGATAAATAAACCTGGGCCACCCGATCCTTCCCAGGGCTCCAGGCGAAAGGCAGTGAGGGGCTGCTCTGTCACCAGGCTCTTTCTGTCGTGAAACTAGCTGCTTGGGGGTAATTAATGCTTCTCTTCCATGGCCCCAAATCAAACCCAGCCGGGCTGATGTTATGACACCTTGCGATATTTGTTGACACTGTTTTCCTCCTCAAATTGCAGTCCTATCTAGCTGAGGTAAAGGGGGAGGAGGGCGAGGAAAGCACGAAAGCAGGGAGAAGGCAGGGGAAGATTGGGTCACGTCTCACTTCTCCCCCTACCGTCCCCCACCCCAGAGCTAGGCTGCTCCCCACTGTGCCTTTCTGATGTTTTGTCCAATCTCCTCAGTGCCTCCAGCCCCCTGGGGCTCTGGTCCCTTCCCCCAGGGAGGTGATTTTTCACAGTGGATTCGCTTGAGCCTGACTTTCAGCTTTTGGCACTGTCTTAATTCCAGCCATTGTTTCACTTTTAAATGCACGTTAAATAGCCCATCTCTCTCTCTGATTCTTTTCACCTTGCTGGTGTTTGCAGATGGAATGATCGTCCTTGATCTATGAGTTGGCCAAGCTGTGCGTAATTATTTCTTCATCTTTACTCGTGGATTCTTCCATCCCTTAATCACTCTTGTTTTCCCCTAAACTGTCACTTTCTCTACATTTGTCTGGTAATGAGGCAGCAGCCGCAGCCGAGTCCAGTTCCTGTTCCGGGGACTTTGAAGAGGGCAGTTAATGTACTTGGGACCCGCCTGGCTGCTTGGCACTGCGAATCAGCTTATCCCTGGGTTTTCAGCACTTAACACTTCCATAATTTTAGCCATCGTGTTTATTGAAAGTGCACTGACCGTGAAATACTGTAGTTCATCTCTCTCTCTCCCCAGCATTTGTGGATGGAAGGATTGTTCTTGATTTATGACTTACGAATGTAAGGCTCTACACCTACTTCAATTTTAGGTGTTTTTCTGAATCTCCTGTTGTGTGTAGGAATTTGGGAAAAGACTCTATGACATGGAGGAGGGGACCCTGGATCAGGCTCAGGGCTTTGAACAGTTTGTTCCAGTTGAAACCCCTGCTGAGAATTTGCATTTCCATCCTAGATATACTAAATCAGAACCTACATTTTAACAAGATCCTCAGGTAATTCTTATGCATAATGATCTTGAGAACCACTGCTATGCTAGTGGTTCTCAGAATTGGCCCCTAACCAGCAGCATTAGCATTGGCTGGGAACTTGTTAGAAAAGCAAATTCTCAGCAGGGGTTTGAACCAGAAAAAACCGGTTTGAAGCCCTGATCTAGTTTCAGGTAGCCTGGGTTCAAATCCCAGCCTTTTTCTTCCTTCTTCCTGGCTGAGTGACCTTGGGCAAGTCACTTAACCTCTACACCAAAATCCAAACCAGTTGCTGTCAAGTTGATTCTGACTCAAAAGACCCCATTTGTTACAGAGTACAATTGCTCTGTAGGGTTTTCTTGGCTGTAATCTTTACAGAAGCAGATTGCCAGGCCTTTTCTTCACAGTGCTGCTGGC
This sequence comes from Elephas maximus indicus, assembly GCF_024166365.1. NCBI lineage: Eukaryota > Metazoa > Chordata > Mammalia > Proboscidea > Elephantidae > Elephas > Elephas maximus. The sequence goes on along the minus strand of NC_064825.1, from coordinate 101,658,546 downwards.
TGGGTTAGTAGTCAAGCACAAACTGACTGTACCACCCAGGGACCTACTTAACTTCTAGAAGACTCCATTTCCTTATCCATTGCATGGGAATATTATTGCTCACTCCACAGTGTTGAAAGGATGAAATGAGTTGACTTCTTCAGTTCATATACATTTCCTGCAGTTCATATACTTGGCTCCTTTTCCAGGTGATTCTTGGACTTTTGGAGTTTGTAGTCTAGGGAAAAGAAGCCTTGGTGGTGCAGCGGTTAAGCGGACAGCTGTTAACCGAAAGGTCAGTGGCTCAAACCCACCAGTCTGCTTCTGTAAAGGTTACAGCCTTGGAAACCCTATGGGGCAGTTCTACTCTAGACCAGTGCAGTCTCAGGATACATTGGGTGAGCGACCTAAGTTTGCCAGCTTTTTCTTTTGCCAAGTAAGAGCAGTATAGAAAAATAACACAACTAACCTGCATCTATTTTCACTAAATTTCATAAAAGAGTATTTGATTCTCGTAAAAAGACCAGACTTAATGGTCTGACTGAGACTAGAAGGCACCCTGAATGTCATGATCCCCACATCTTCTGTTAGCCCAAGACAGGAACCATTCCCAAAGCCAACCCTTCAGACAGGGATTGGACTGGACTATAAGACAGAAAATGATACTAGTGAGGAGTGAGCTTCTCGGCTGAAGTAGACACATGAGACTGTGTAGGCAGCTCCTGTCTGGAGGGGAGATGAGAAGGCAGAGGGGGACTGAAGCTGGCTGAATGGACACAGAAATACAGGGTGGAGAGAAGGAGTGTGCTGTCTCATTATGGGGAGAGCAACTAGGAGTATATAGCAAGGTGTATATAAGTTTTTGTATGAGAGACTGACTTGATTTGTAAACTTTTGCTTAAAGCACAATAAAAAAATTTTTAAATATATTTAATTAAATTTCATAAGACATCTTACTTATGAATCCACCTAGAATGTCATAATCCCTCAGATAAAATAAACTCAAGCTAAAAAAAAAAGACTATTTGAAAACAAAAAGGTAAAGAGGACATAATTTAAGAGTGAAAAAGGGAATACATTTGGATTCATGAAAAATCCTCTGTAGAGTACAGCTCTTATTTATCTGACCTCGCTAGGGTTGGGTGAAAACTTGGTTCACAAGTCGGCATTTGGGAACTGTTGATCTCACCTAGAACCCGAACAGGCGTCCAGATCAGCGCTTCCTTGCTACAGACACCTCGCCCTGCAGTGGGGAGGACAGGCGGGAGCATGAAGGAACAGCACATTTTCAGGTGTTAAGTTTTAAAAACTGCTGAGGTGTGTGAGAGCTCTGGGTCCAGGGACCTTGGGACAATTCCAGACAAGAGCAGATGTGAGAAGCTGATGTATACGATATGAAACACATGAAGGGAGCCGAGGAAGAATAGTTCATGCCTCAGCTCTGTGTCAGGTAAAACAGGGGCTGTATTTGTAGTTGGGTTTAAAACAAAACAAAACAAAACAAAACGCAAGCAAACAATCAAAACTTGCCACATCCATGTCCGTAGCTGGAAGTGTGTTCAGGTTCACGATGATTTCCTTCTGACTCGGTTCCAAATCACTTGTGACTTTTCAGATACTCACACACACACACACACACACACACACAAAGTGTACTTTGGGGTTGAAACATTCCATATTTGGTCTAAGTCCCCAGAGGTAAATGGTTTTTGAGGAGTTTGAGTTGACTCTGCTCATCTGGTTTTACTTAGAGAAGCGCAGAAAAATCGTTGTTTCTTTCTAGGAGAAAAAAAATACATATACATTAAAAAAATATATATATATATAAAATAAAAAATATATGTATACATACATTTGCATCTTCGAAAGTCAAGTTAATGCATACCTGGGTAGGGAACTTTGACCAGATATTAAATCTTAGTGGGCAACTACTCTACTGTAACAACTACTGTCTGGAAGCAGGCACAGAGCAGGCCTGTGCCATGTCTGGATCCACAGTGGGAGCACACTGCCTCGGTGCCAGGGAGCTGCTTCTGAGCCTCAAAGACAGCCAACTTTGCAGAATAAAAATCATAGCCACTTACCATGTGCTGGGTACTCCGCGAAGCACCTCACATACATTGCCTCATTTACCCTTCAAGCAACCCTCTGAAGGAAGCATTACTGTAAGGCTCGTTTTACAGGTGAGAAAACCAAGGCTTACAGAGATTTAGGCAAAGTCGTCCGCAGTTACACCGGAGCTTATGAGCAACAGAGCTGGGATGTAAACACAGGCCTTTCTGACTTGTGTTTCAACTAGCAGACTATTTAGCTCCTGAAATCCTAGGTCTGACACAAATGAGCAGTGGACTTGAACTATCCCTTCCAAGGTGGCATTTGGAAAAGGGGACATTGCCCCTTCCACATACACAGTTTTTAAACTCTCTGAAACACTGCCCTCCTTTCTTTAAAAAAGGCAACCTACGACACTTTCTGGGGGATAATTTAGCAGTATATATCAAAGGCCTTAAAATGCTTGTGCTCTTTCACCCAGAATTTGCCTAGCTGGGAATTTATCCCATAACCAGTGTTTTTCAGCTCATGGGTACAAAGGAATGCGCTCAACTGTTACCTGTGCAGAGGGGCCTTTGACCAAAGTAGCTCTCCCCCTCCCTTTACCCTGTGTTTTCTTTCTTCAAAGCACTTACCTCCCGGAGAAGGTGCACGAGAGTAGGAACTTTTCTGTTTTGTCCCTGCTTTAACCCCAGTGAATAAAACAGGACCTGGTACCTTGCAGACCCTCAAGAGGGATTCGAGAAGAAACAAACAAGCTTACGTTACAGAAGAATACCTAAATCTCAACACCTTGAACTCTCACTCAGCTGCTTGACTGGCAAATTTCCCACTCTCATACACTGCTAAGGCTCCCATTGAAATTTCCATAAGTTGGTCCTGGCCGGAGTTTCCACAAGCCGGTCCTGGCCATCACTCACCACCACTGCCGCAGGTGAAGGGGACACTCAGTCAGGTCCTTTGAGACCAGATTTCATAGCCCCTGGTCAGCCCTTGGTCTCCCCGATAGCCTTCAAGAGGCTGCTCCTTTGTGTCACCCACACCTGCTAACTGCCTCCGTGGCCCCAAATGCTGCTGCCTCTTTGAGATTTCATGTTGCTGCTGGTCATGCCAGGACTTTGTGGCTCCCTTCTTAGCAAGGTAATTCCAGTTCAACAGTCCACCCCTATTGGCCTTGGCATAAACCTCTGCCCATTTGCACAGGCAGGGAAGCACACCCTCCTCTGTCAAGCTCTGTCAGGGAGTATTGCCTGGGTCCCAACATGTTATAGCCCTTTCCACTCACCCCAATACATAGACATGTCCACCAGGTGCCCCTAGCTTCAGGGCTGCTGGTTCAGGCAGGGTGTACCCTTTGGTCTGAAACTTGCATTCTTTCCAAGCCTGACAGAATCCTTCTTTCTGCCACAATCAAGATAAATAGAACATCTCTATCACTCTGAGAAGTTCCCTTAAGCCTCTTTGCAGTCAATCTCCCTTCCAAATTCACCCGCTCTCATTCCAGGCAACCACTGATCTGTTTCTGTCTCTGTAGATTGGTTTCGCCTGTTCTAGAATTTTACATAAATAGAATCATATTGGATATATTTTGGGGGTCTTGTTTCCTTCACATGGCATGATGTTGTTGAGATTCTTCTATGGTTGCTGCATGTATCAATAGTTCATTTCTTTTCATTAATGAGTTATACTGCATTGTCTGGATATGTCGCAATTGGTTTGTTCATTCACCTGTTGACAGACATTTGGGTTATGTCCTGTTTTTGGCTATTACAACTATAGCTTCTATGAATATTTGCATACTGGTGTTATTGTGGACATGTTTCTACTTCTCTTAGATAAATACCTAGGACTGGCATTGTCAGTCATATGCAAAGGGTATGTTTAACTTCATAGAAACTGCCAAACTATTTTCCAAAGTGACTGAACCCTATTGGACAGAGTAGAAATGCCCTATAGCATTTCCAAGGAGTGGCTGGTAGATTTGAACTGCTGACTTTTTGGTTAGCAGCTGAGCTCTTAATCACTGTGCCACCAGGTCTCCATTTTGCTCACAGAATCCTTCAATATTGAAACTCAAGGCTTGAATTTTTTTCTTCCATTATTTCAGCTTGAGAAAATGCAGAGCATGTTCTTTCCTTTTGTTTTTCTAACTCTAGGTCTTTGCACATGTCGTTATAATACTTTGTCTTTTCAAGCTGCCCTTTGAAATCTTCTGCTCAGCTCTTTTATGTCATCATTTCTTCCTTTTCCTTTGGCTACTCTAAGTTTCAGAGTCTCTTCTGACATCCAGTTTGGTCTTTTCTTTCTTTCCTGTCTCTTTAATGACCTCTTGCTTTCTTCATGTATGATGTCCTTGATATCATCCCACAACGCCTCTGGTCTTCAGTCATAAGTGTTGAATTCATCAACTCTATTCCTGAGATCGTCTCCAAATTAGGGTGGTATATACTCAAGGTCATACTTCAATTCTCATGAACTTGTTTTAATTTTTTTCAGCTTCATCTTAAACTTGCACGTGAGCAAGGCCCCCGGCCTTATTCTCACTGAGGATATTGAGCTTTTTCGTTGTCTCTTTCACAGAGTCAATTTGATTCCTGAGTTTTCCATCCAGTGAGGTTGACATTTAGAAATATTGTTGTTAGGTGCTGTCGAGTTGGTTTCAACTAATAGCAACCCTGTGTATAACAGAACAAAACACTGCCCAGTCCTGTACCATCCTCACAATCATTGCTATGTTTGAGCCCATTGTTGTAGCCACTGTGTCAATCCATCTCGTTGAGGGTCTTCCCCTTTTTTGCTGACTCTCCACTTATCAAGTATGATGTCCTTCTCCAGGAACTGCTCCCTCCTAATAATATGTCCAAAGTATGTGAGACAAAGTCTCGTCATCCTCACTTTTAAGGGGCATTCTGGCTGTACTTCTAAGACAGATTTGCTCATTCTTTTGGCAGTCCATGGTATGTTCAATATTCTTTACCAACACCACAACTCAAAGGTGTCAATTCTTCTTTGGTCTTCCTTATTCATTGTCCAGCTTTCACATGTATATGGGGTGACTGAAAACACTGTGGCTTGTGTCAGGCGCACCTTAGTCCTCACAGTAACATCTTTTCTTTTTAACACTTTAAAGAGGTCTTTTAAAGCAGATTTGCCCAATGCAATGCATCTTTTGATTTCTAGCTGTAGCTTCCACGGACGTTGATTATGGAGCCAAGTAAAATGAAATCCTTGACAACTTCAGTCTTTTCTCCATTTATCATGATGTTGTTTATTAATCCAGTTGTGAGGATTTTTGATTTACATTGAGGTGAAATTTATACTGAAGGCTGTAGTCTTTGATCTTCATCAGTAAGTGCTTTAAGTCCTCTTTACTTTCTGCAAGCAAGGTTGTGTCATCTGCATAATGCAGGTTGTTAATGAGTCTTCCTCCAATCCTGGTGTCTCGTTCTTCTTCATACAGGCCAGCTTATCGGATTATTTGCTCAGCATACAGATTGAATAAGTAAGGTGAAAGGATACAACCCTGACACACATCTTTCCTGACTTTAAACCACGCAGTATCCCCTTCTGTTCAAACGACTGCCTCTTGATCTATGTACAGGTTCCTCATGAGCACAATTAAGTGTTCTGGAATTCTCATTCTTCACAATGTTGTCCATAATTTGTTCTGAACCACACAGTCGAATGCCTTTGTGTAGTCAGTAAAAGACAGGTAAACATCTTTCTGGTATTCTCTGCTTTCAGCCAGGATCCATTTGATATTAGCAATGTTATCCCTGGTTCTGCATCCTCTTCTGACTCTATCTTGAATTTCTGGCCGTTCTCTGTTGATATATCACTGCAACCTTTTTTTTTTTTTTTAATAATTTTTATTGTGCTTTAAGTGAAAGTTTCCAAATCAAGTCAGTCTCTCACATACAAACTTATATACACCTTACTACATACTCGCACTTACTCTCCCCCTGATGAGTCAGCCTGCTCCCTACTTCCAGTCTCTCCTTTCATGACAGTTTTGTCAGTTTCTAACCCCCTCTACTCTCCCATCTCTCCTCCAGACAGGAGATGCCAACTTAGTCTCAAGTGTCCAGCTGAACCAAGTAGCTCACTCCTCATCAGCATCTCTGTCAAACCCATTGTCCAGTCCAATCCATGTCTGATGGGTTAGCTTCGGGAATGGTTCCTGTCCTGGGCCAACAGAAGGTTTGGGGACTATGACCGCCGTCATTCTTCTAGTCTCAGTCAGACCATTAAGTCTGGTCTTTTTATGAGAATTTGGGGTCTGCATCCCACTGCTCTCCTGCTCCCTCAGGGTTTCTCTGTTGTGCTCCCTATCAGGGCAGTCATCGGTTGTGGCCGGGCACCATCTACTTCTTCTGGTCTCAGGATGATGTAGTCTCTAGTTCGTGTAGCCCTTTCTGTCTCTTGGGCTCATAATTACCTTGTGATCTTGGTGTTCTTCATTCTTCTTTGATCCAGGTGGGTTGAGACTCATTGATACATCTTAGATGGCTGCTCGCTAGCGTTTATGACCCCAGATCCCACACTTCAAAGTAAGATGCAGAATGTTTTCTTAATAGAATTTATTTTGCCAATTGACTAGATGTCCCCTGAAGCCTTAGTCCCCAGCCGCCCGCCCCCGCCCGACCCCCGCTGACCTTCGAAGCATTCAGTTTATTCAGGAAACTTCTCTGCTTTTGGTCCAGTCCAGCTGTGCTGACCTCCCCTGTATTGAGTGTTGTCCTTCCCTTCACCTAAAGTAGTTCTTATCTACTATCTAATCAGTAAATAACCCTCTCCCACACTCCTTCCCTCCCCCCTCTCGTAACCACAAAAGAATGTGTTCTTCTCAGTTTAAACTATTTCTCAAGATCTTATATAATAGTGGTCTTATACAATATTTGTCCTTTTGCATCTGACTAATTTCACTCAGCATAATGCCTTCCAGGTTCCTCCATGTTATGAAATGTTTCACAGATTCATCATTGTTCTTTATTGATGCATATTATTCCATCGTGTGAATATACCATAATTTACTTATCCATTCGTCCATTGATGGACAGCTTGGTTGCTTCACTGCAACTGTTTTTGAATGATTTTCAGCAAAATTTTACTTGTGTGTGATGTTAATGATATTGTTCTGTAATTCTTGCATTTAGTTGGATCAACTTTTTTTTTGAAATAGTTAAAATAAGAAATTAAAAAAAACTGGAAACAACCCAAGTATCAAAAATTGGTAGACTGCTGATTCTAGAATGGGGGCAGGAAATATACAAGATTAGTCTGGAGCATCTTGTAGTGTCAGCAAGTAAGGAGGTGCTCAGATGAACAAACAAAATCAACCCACAATAATGACAGTATATCAAAGAAACACAGGAGCCAAATGAAAGAACTCCCAATGGCCAAAACTGGAACCATTTGAGCAACAAAATAAATTAGTATTGGATTATAATCAAAGTATAAAATAAATATGTGTAAGTCCATACAGATATAAATAATTGAATAAATAATTAAATGGAGAAAGGAGAGACAAATCTCCTGTGCACAAGAATTTCAAATAATGTATGTAGATACTCTGCCCTTAAGGAGGAGGAGCAGAACTCTTCACTGTTTAAGTGTGAGCTGTGCATAGTGACTTTCTTCCAAAGAATATAATAAGGAAAGGAGGGAGGGAGAGTAACTTTACTGTAGAGAAGCCTGACAAACATTAACCCAGCCAGGTGATCAAGGTCAGCATCAGTAGGGAAAAGTCACGTTGATAGTACATACCCTTGATATGATGTGATGAAAATGGCACTTTACTTCTGTAGTCTTCCTCCCCAGACACGTAACTCTAATCTACTCATGAGAAAAACATCAGACAAATCCCAACTGAGGGACATTCTACAAAATACCTGACTAGTACTCCTCAAAGCTGTCAAGGTCATCAAAGACAAGGAAAGCCTGAGGACGTGTCACAGCCAAAAGGAAACCAAGGAAATAACATAATAAATGTAATGCAATATCCTGGATGGGGTCCTGGAGCAGAAAAAGGACGTTAGGAAAAACTAAGAAACTCTAAACAAAGTATGGACTTTAGTTAATAATAATGTATCGAATTTGGTTCATTAATTACAATAAAGGTACTGTACTAATGTAAAATGTCAGTAATGGGGGAATTGGATGTGAGATATATGGGCACACTCTGAACTATCTTCACAATTTTTGTTGAAATTGTGTTCCAAAATAAAAAGTTTAAAAGTGGACTCCCTAGATGAATTATAGTAGCTTCATAAATGGAATGTATTATAACCTTTAAACTGGATGCAATAGATATTATATGTGAATATAGAAAGATATTCACAAAACATTATTAAAAGTGGGGGAAAAAAAACTCAGTAATAGATTAGGTTATATGCCATAGGCCCATCTTTTTTTCACAATCCCATTTAAAAAATATACATGCATATGAGAAAAGTATAGAAGGCTGTATCAATATGCTAAAAGAGGCTATCCCTAGATGGTAATATTTCCAATTATTTTATTTTTCTTTTTGCTGTATTTTCTGTGATGGCTCAGTGTAACATGTATATGTGGTAGACAGAATTCTAAAATGACTTCCAATGACCCTTGTATGATACCCTTTCCTCGAGTGTAGGCAGGACCTGTGAATATGCTCGATGTCACTCTTTTGATAGGTTACATTACACAGCAAGGCAAAGGTGAGGAGATTTTTTGGAGATGTAAATTAAAGTCCCTAATCAGTTGGCTTTAAGTTAATAAAAATGAAGATTATCCTGGGTGGGCCCGACCTGAGCAGCTGAGCCCTTTAAAAGTGGGCTTAGGCCTTCTCTGTGATCAGTAGTCCTGCTGGTCTTGAAGAAGGAAGGTGCTGTGAGTCCTACAGTTGCAAGGAAATGAATGCTGCTAACAACCATGTGAAGAGGGCTCCAGATCTCAGATGCAACCCCAGCCCTTGTCAACATCTGGATTACATGCAGCCTTGGGAGATCTTGACTGAGGACCCAGCTAAGCCATGTCCAGACTCCTGACCCATGGAAATGTGAAATAATAAGCGAGTGTTGTCTAAGTTACTGAGTTGGTGGTAATTTGTCATGCAATATAATAAAGGAAAGGAAATGCAACTTGGCACAAATAGAATGAGATAGTTTCATTTCCAAACAAACAATAAATGCCATTATTATCCAGCTTTTTAGGCCGATTTGCTGGGCTCTTGCCACTCACAGTATTCATGGTTCCTAGCTCCAAAGTCAGGGCTTTGAACCAGGTGATTCTTGTATATAGTAAATTTTGAGAACCACTGCTCTGCTAGTCCCTGATCACCAGTCTCAGAATTGGTCCTAAACAGCAGCGTTAGCATCAGCTGGGAACTTGTAAGAAACACAAATTATTAGCAGGCATTTGAACCAGAACAAACCAGGTCAAAGCCCTACTAATTTTTTTTTTTTTAATTGTACTTTAGATGAAGGTTTACAGAGCAAAGTAGTTTCTCATTAAACAATTAATACATGTTTTGTGTGTGACATTGGTTGCCAAACCCATGACATGTCAACACTCTCCCTTCTCGACCTTGGGTTCTCCATTTCCAGCTTTCCTGTCCCCTCCTGCCTTCTTGTCCTTGCCCCTGAGCTAGTGTGCTCAGTTAGACTCATTTTGTTTTATGGGTCTGTCTAATCTTTGGGTGAAGGGTGGACCTCAGGAGCGACTTTAATACTCAGTTAAAAGGGGATCCAGGGGCCATACTCTCAAGGTTTGCCTAGTCTCTGTCAGACCAGAAAGTCTGGTCTTATTTTGTGAGTTAGAATTTTGTTCTTGTAGGGTAATGCTATTCAGCTATATGCCTCCCCTCCTAATGGAGTCAGTTTTGCTCTTCCCCTAGGCATAAAAAAAAGCATGCTGGGGATAAATTCAGGATGGACTCGGGCTAAGGTACAAGGCCAGGAGTGGCATGACTGGACTGGTGGCCGAGGCCAAGGAACGCCTTCACAACAAGAAGAAAAACACCTGGGCCTAGATGTGAAGTCCCTGGGAATGCTGGTTGCCCAAGGACTTGGGAGAAAAACAATAAGCCTTAGTCCCAGCTGGAACGGTACATAAGCTTGTGTCCCCTGCTAGGCAGTTGCAGAGTGCTAAACTTGTCCTGTCACCACCCTGTAAGCCCCCCTAACAAACCATATGTCATGATCACTGGTTCCAGGGTCTTTCTTCAGTCTCTTAGAGATGTGGACAACCTTGGGTCCAGGTGCCGCTGGGTTGTTACACAACAGTTCTACATTTTTCTCCAGCTCTGTGGGGGACCCTCTATAGTGATCCTTGTCAGAGCAGTCAGTCGTGGTAGCTGAGCATTATCTAGTTATGCTGGACTCAGTCTAGTGGAGGCTGTGGTACTTGTGGTCCATTAGTCCTTTGGACTAATCTTTCTCTTGTATCTTTGGTTTTCTTCATTCTCCCTTGCTCCAGAAAGGGTGGGACCAGTGGAGTATCTTAGATGGTGGCTCACAAGCAAAGCCGTACTTTCTAATAACTTCCCCTGCCTCCTTTTTACAGCTGGGTTATTTCATATTTGGTCAAATTTATTGGATGACAGCTACATATAGTTTAAGACTGTTGATGCTCTCATTTGGTATGGCTAATCCGTTGCAAAAAAAAAACAAACAATTTTACTTACACTGTTTGGAAGACTTTGGAAGACTGTGACAGGTGTGGGCCCTGTGACCCAGTTGGCCACCCAGAAAGCTGCCATCCTCACTACTGCCATCATTAGTAACAGGTCCACAGGCTCTCTTATGTCTCAAACACCTTCTTGTTTGTTAAGTGCTTGTAGGGAAGAGATAGTATTTGTGAGAGGAATGAAGTGAGAAGCCAGTTTTCTCTCAAGAGGAGGGCCACATGAGACCCTCACCAGGGCCGATGTTCGGGCCTTTCACGTCAGAGTGGCCCCTGCAGAGTAGGCAGCCAGGGTAGCTTGTCTGGGCTGGGAACAATGCAGCCCAAGGAGTCATCTAACTGCTCCTTTGAGACTGCCCAATGTTGTTTTGACTTTAGAAGGAGCTGAAAAGGAAGCTACCTCTGAAATGTGATTTAGCAGTAGGAGTAAAGTTCTCATCCAAAAATATTTCAAAGACTACCTTTCACAGTGCCCAAATTCCAACGTTAAAGATTCATTTGGTGGGATTTTGAAGGCTTTTCTATTTTCAAGGACACCTTAATAAACATGAATATTCCTGGGAGACGTAATAGGGAGGCTAACACCTTGGAAGGGCTTAGATGGAACCAAAGGATAGTAAGAGATTTGCTGAAAGGTGGAAAGAAAGAGAAATAGGAGCCAAATTTCTGGGAAGGTGGTAGAGGGCCAGCCTTTGTATTTTGCACTGCTTAGATAAATAGGAGGCCTGTGTAGTCACTTGGTCATTCTGCATCTACTTCAGACATCCCTGACAAACTGTGATGTGTTAGCTTCCTGGCCTTGGGCGTCCTTCTCAACGCAGCTCCCCAAGGAGCCACTACCAGTGAGCTGGAGCAGGCTGGTGAGAGGAAGCCTTGGTATCAATGTAGATCAGGTCCAGAGACAGGCCTTGAGCATCCTGGACGAGCACTTCATGAGGTCATTTTAAGATGCAGGACAATAAGTGAGATTTTGGACCCCAGGGTCCAGTGTTATAATAATGTTAGCAACCACCTGAATGGTGTTTGTGATACAATATCATCTCATTGAGTCCTCACAGCACCCAGAGAATACTCCCATTATACAGACAGAGAAGAAAAGGCCTAGCTGGTACATAGTGGTATCAGGATCTTCACCTGGATCTTTTAACACTGAGGCCATATTTTTCCGCCACCCCCCAGAACCTTGCTAAGGCACAGCGGTCACAGATGTAATGTGGGTGTCAGGGCTTCGAATGAGTTCAAACAGGTTCAGTCGTGGTCACTGAAGCAAAACCAGAACAGACCTGAGTTTTTATAATTTAAGTGATTCGGAACAGATAACCAGAATGGGAAAAATTATGGGTCAAAGCCCTGGAATAAGGATCTTAGAAGAGGTGTAGCGAGCCCTTTCAGGAGCCTTTTGGGTGAGATTGCATTATTGGCAGGACTGTGAAGAGTGATACACATTCAAAGAAGCGTGGCCGGCCGCCATCTCTGATCGGAGCACCACTGTTCCCAACTCTGCTTAAAATCTACAGATAAGAGATTTGGTTGCTATGCCATGTGTACACTGTCTTGTTTTCTAAGAGGGGATTAGGTTTCTAGCAGGGTTTTGACCCATAATTTTTCCTGTTTGGGTTATCATTCTGGTTCACACAAATTTAAAAAAATTTAGGTCTATTCCGTTTCGCTTCTTTGGCTAGGACTGAACCAGGCAGAACAAGTTCAAAGCCCTGTTAATAATAAATAATGAAATAATAGTAAATAAATAAATAGGAAAATCTTTCCAATATGACTTCTACCCTCATTGTTCATCACTGAGACAGCCCTGGCTAAAATCACCACCAACAATACCATGTTTCTGAATCCCATGGGTATTAAATAAAACACAAAAATTTAAACAATTTACTAACATCTTTGTTTTAAAAGTGCAAACCATTTCAAAGTATACAGAGCAAAAGAGAGTCTTCCCTCATCCATCCTTATAAACCTAAACCACTTCGTGGGTTATCAGTGTTAACAGTCTGTTAGGTAGACTTCAAGACATTTTTCTATGCATTTATATACACATAAATCTAAATGTGCAAATATACAAGTTTCTAAATTTATACAAATAGGGTTTTACTGTACACATTGTTCTGCAATTTTTTCACTTTACAGTGTCTTGGGGAACTTTCCATTTAAGAGTATATAAACTGCTGCCCAGTTTTCAATAGAACGTGCTGTATTTTCTTCCTATCAAAAGACACTTATTAGCAGTTTTTCTGTTTTATAAACAATGCTGCAGTAAACAACCTTGTAACCGCAACTTCTTACACATAAGTATTTCCCTAGGATATATATCTAGAAGTAAAATTGCTGGGTTAAAGAGTGTATGTAGTTTATATTTTGATAGATGCCTCCAAAACAACCCAAAAAGTTGGTCCCCCACAGAATGTGAGAGTAATCCTTTCTCCTGTCTTTGACCTCTCTGGATATTATTCTTCTTGAAAGTCTTTACAGTCTGGTAGGTGAACACTGATTTCTTATTTTAATTTGTATTTCCCTGATTATTAGCAAGGTTAAGCAAAAGGCATTTTTTCGTTCCTCGCCTCACTTAACCTCTCAGCAATTGTCAACACTTTTCTCCCTAAAACACTCTTTTCTTGGCTTCTGTGATATCCACACCACACTCTCCTAGTTTTCCTTCTATGCCTCCGGCCATTCTCTCTCAACCTCCATTCCTGACTCCTCCTCTACCACTTACCTTTAATTATTCAACTGGTCTTAGTTGTCTCCCTCCCTAATACACCCATTTTCTGAATCTACACTCTTTCCCCAGATAATCTCATTTGGGCCCTTCAGGCTTCAAATACTGTCTGTGCACCAATGACTCCCAAATTTTATTTCCATGTAAACCTTTTCTCTTGCCCTAGACCTGTCTATTCCACATCTCTGCAAATTCACATCTCAAGGGCATGTTAAACTCACCGTTCCAAAATTGAACTCACGAGCTTACTCCCCAAACTAGTCTTTCTTCAAGTTTTCCAACTCAGTGACTGTCTCACCAACCTTCAGGTTGCCAACCAGAACCTGGTCTCTAATCCATTCCAAGTCCTTTGGGCTCTATGTCTTAAATATCTCTGGAAAGTGTCCATTTCTTTTCATCTCCACCAGCGCCATCTCTGCAGGACTTTTGCAATGGCCTCATAACAGGTTTCCCTGAATCCACACTTGGCTCTAGCCAATCTGTTCTCTGCAAAATAGCCAAAGGGATTTTTTGAAAAAAGAATCTGATAATGTTACTCCCCTGTACACAAACTTGTTAAGCACAAAATTGTTTATAATGATTCAAAAGAAGAAGCAGCAGAAGAGACAGAGAGAGAAAAAAGAAATAAACACTCAACAATAACAGATTGGTTAAACACACTTAGTACATACATTTGATGGGACAATATGTAGCTATAAAAAAACAAGTGTACTTCTAGCAAACATTAAGGATCAGATAATTCCAATTATTTAACATCTAAAGCAGCACTATCTGATAAAAATATAATGTGAGCCACATATATAATTTAAAAAATTCTAGTAGCCACATTAAAAGGTAAAAATAAACAGATGACACTAATTTTAACAATATATTTTATTTAACCTGATATATATAAAATATCATTTCAACATGAAATCAATATTGAAATTATTAATGGGATATTTTACATTCTTCATATTAAGTCTTCAGTGTATATTTTATACTTACAGCACATCTCAAAACAGACGCTAAATTTTCATCAGAAATACTGATCTGTGTTTAGATTTCGTAAAATTTAGAGTTGAAAAAGTAGGTTCATATAGGGCATAAAAGAAGATTTGAAAGTGGAGATGCACACTGCAGGATCCTAGAAGGAAAGACCAAATGTCAGTAAATATGTGAAGTTTTCTAAAATTAACCTATAATTTTAATGTAATTTCAATAAAAATACCAAGAGAGAATGTTTTGGGGCGTGACTAGTTAAATTAATTCCAAAGTTTATCTAGGAGAAAAAACAAATGAAGAATAGCCAAGAAAGTTTAAAAAAAAAAACAAAAAACTTGTTCTACCAGATATAAAAATGACTTATAAAACTATAGTGATTAAAACATTGTGGTGCTGGTGCAGAAAAAGACAGATCAATGACGACAGGCACATGGATAGAGGGGAATTTGTACGTAATAGAGATGATATTTCAACTTGATGGGGAAAGTATTATTTTTAAAAAAAGGTGCTAGTATTCCTAGGTCCCTGGGTGGCACAAACGATTTACTCTTGGCTACTAACCTAAAGGTTGACAATTCAAACCCACTGGTAGTGCCATGGAAGAAAGGCCTGGCGATCTGCTTCCATAAAAATTACAGCCAAGAAAACCCTATGGAGCTCAGTTCTACTCTGTAACATACGGGGTTGCCGTGAGTTGGAATCAACTCAATGGCAACAGATTTGGGATTTATGGTATCACTGAATATCTTTAGGAGGGGAAAATACAGTTATCTCAAACGACACTCAAAAATAAATTCCAGGTAGTTTAAAGATTTGGAAATTAACAAAACAAACAAAACACTTGAGAGTTCAAGAAGATAATACTGGATGGAGTACAGTATTTGAGGGGTGGGAAGGGCGTTGGTAACATGATACAAAGCCACAAACCATAGAGGAAAAGATTGACAGGTTAGACTGTTTCGGCAGACATTACCTACCCACCCACTGCCATTGGCAAACATTACTGGTTACTAATAAAATGTAAGTAAAAATCTGCTGGGGACTTCTGGGAGAAATTTTTCTCCTCAATGAAGTAACAGAGCTGTGAGATAAGAAAAAATATTTGTCCTTATCGTTTTCTTTTCTGACTGGAATTTGAGGATATAATGTTGGCGGTATAGCAGCCATTTTGTCTTATAAGGGGAGACACAACACATTGTGGTTGGCAAATCTCATAGATATAAAGCGACTGATGACATCACTGAACCACCAAACCAATCCTGGGACCACCTACCTCTGGATTTCAGGTTAAACAGAAAATATTTTATGGTTTAAGTTGCTGTTCCTTGATTTTCTGTAACCTAAGGCTTTTTTTTTTTTTTTTAAGGCTGCCCTGGTGGCATAGTGGTTAAGAGCTATGGCTGTTAACCAAAAGGCCAGCAGCTCAAATCCACTAGGCGCTCCTTGGAAACCCTATGGGGCAGTTCTACTCTGTCCTTATAAGGTCGCTATGAGTCGGAATTGACTCCTTGGCAATGGGGTTTTTTTTTTTTTTTTAAAGACTGATACAAATATTCAAAAATAAAAACTTTCTATGGCAAAAGATGGAGCCCTGGTGGCACAGTGGTTGTCTTAGTCATCTAGTGCTGCCATAACAGAAATACCACAAGGGGATCGCTTTAACAAAGAGAAATTTATTTTCTCACAGTCTAGTAGGTTACGAGTCCAAATTCAGGGCGTCAGCTCCAGGGGAAGGCTTTCTCTCTCTGTCAGCTCTGGAGGAAGGTCCTTGTCCTGTCTTCCCCTGGTTACGGAGCTTCTTAGGCGCAGGGACCCCATGTCCAAAAGACGCTCTCTGCTCCTGGTGCTGCTTTCCTGGTGGTATGAGGTCACCAACTCTCTGTTTGCTTTCCTTTCCTTTTTATCTCTTGAGAGATAAAAGGTGGTGCAGGCTACACCCCAGGAAAACTCCCTTTACGTTGGATCAGGGATATGACCTGGACAAGGGTGGTGTTAAAATCCCATGCTAAATTAATCCTTTTAAACATAAAATTACAATCACAAAATGGAGGACAACCACAGAATACTGGGAATCGTGGCCTAACCAAATCTATATGTACATTTTTGGGGGGACATTCCATGACAGCAGTTAAGAGCTACAGCTGCAAACCAAAATATCAGCGGTTCAAACTCACCAGCTACTCCTTGGAAGCCCTGTGGCAGTTCTACTCTGTCCTATGGGGTCACTGTGAGTCCGAATTGACTCAACAACAATGGGTTTGTTTTTTTTTTTTAAGGCAAAAGATAGAATAAACTTAGTGAGAAAAAATATTTTCAAGATACATGGTAAGGTTAATAACGTTAATATATAAAGGGCTTTTTATAAATCAATAAGATAAAAAGAATAATAAAATAAAATAGGCAATGGACATAAACAGATAATTCATAAATTAAATTCAACAGACCAATAAAGATATAACAACATATTAAACCTCACCGATAATCAAAGACTTACGAATTAAAACCACAATGAAATACATCATTTTTCAGCTAGCATACTAAAAGATGAAGAGCAATAATGGCTAATGCTGGAGAGGATATGGCAAATCAGTTTATATCACACATTGATATAAACTGTTGTTGAAACGTGAATTGCTGCAATTTAGTACAGGACAATTTGTTAATATAAACCAAAATTTAAAAGACATATCCTATTTTTCTCAGCAATGTTCCTTTTAGGAATTTTTTCTAAAAGAGTAATCAGACACATGGACAAAGATGCATATACACTGATGTTTAGTGCAGTATTACTTACAACTCAAATATTTCCAACAACAGGTCATTAAATAAATTATGGTACATTCATTCCATGGGATGGAATTCTATGTAGCCATTAAAAAGGATGATACATGTGTAGACATGGAAAGAAACTCAGGACCTAGGGATAAGTGGGAAAAAAGTTGGTTACAAAACACAATGAGTTATGACTCTATGTAAATATAGTTTACATCTGCATAAAAACTTGAAGGATTTTTTTTATAATAATGGTTATCTTTAGAAGGTAGGATGATGATAAAAGTTTCATTTCTCTGTAATACTTATATATTTTATACATCAGAAAAACAAAGTTGATTCCAGTTTAGAACATAAAATGTTTCCAGAATAATATGCAATGATGTTAAAAAAACATATGAAATATTGCAAAGTTAAAAAACAGGATACAAGTCAGTGTTATAGTAGGGTTATTTTTAGAGTGAGGTTAATTTTATTGAAAATTTCCTGGACGATTGTACACTGAAATGTTAACAGTAGTTATCTCTGGAGGTAGGGAGGAGTGCAGTGGGAATTTGAATGATTTTTATTTTATTGGCCGTACTTCTCTGTATGAAAAAAAATTTTTTTTGAAGATATTTACATTGCTTCTATAAAAAAATGCTACTCTTAAAAAATGAAAGGAAGGAAAGAAGAAAATCAAGTCCAACTTAGACCAAACCCTCTTGGAGAATGAGAAAGTCCTGCGAAACCTACAAGATATGTGTTGATTTGAGGACGTTAAATACAAGCCTTGTTATTTAATTTTTTTGGCGTGTGTGTCTTTTGCCCTGCCGCAAAGGATTTGAGGCAACTCAAAAGAAAACATATGAAAGAACAGAAAATTACAAAGAAAAAAAAAATCCACATCCTGGGAAATAGAGATGTACTAGAAAGACGAGACTGGGGAAAGCAAGGTCTTACACGCTTATGAAAGCTGAGCTACAAGGTGAGCTTCGTTTGTCCCTGGGGTCTGCTCGCTAGCTAGAGACCCGCGGTGTCTGGGCCTCTGCAGGGTAAGCCCATGAAGTGGATAATGTGGAAGATACTTTGTGGGGTGTCTGTCTGTCTGGCCCATAATGATCCCTTTTCTCCTGCCTCCAAAGGGAGCTTGTAGTATCACAGCTGACCGACCAGGTGAATCCTGGCCCAAGTGAGTCAGTCAGGGTCTGTCTCCTGGGTATTGGGCACTGGGCCTTGCTACTCAACGGGGCTGCATAGAGGAGACCACACCTCTTAGTCGGGGCCTGAGAGCTCCAGAAAGGCTTTGTCCACTTCCGTTTTGAGAGGCTCCTGGTGCATTAAGAAAGAAAGAAACGGGGTTACCAAAACGGTGGTATACTTTTAATGTTTATATTGAACAAATTAATGCTTTTAACACCGAAAATACAGTGCCACAAAAACGTTCCATTCACAAGATAATTATAGGATTTATTAAAAATATTAATTCATGATGCACTACAGGCGGTGTGGTCCAAAGCCAAAAGGGCTTGTGCCAGCCCCCTGCTCCCCTCCCGCCACATGCCCCCGAGGCTGTGAACTCAAGTGCAGCGAGCAGCAGGCAGACATGAGAAGTCAGTGTCCTGCTTCTGCACTGCTTTCCAGGGCTTGTTTCCAGGCCCTTCTAGGCCGGCAGCCTTGGACCCATGAGATGCCCTGATACCTTCCAACAAGGTCCCTCATTCACAAGCGCTCCCCTTCCCCACCCCCCAACACGTGGATTTCTACTACTGGCACCCAAAAAGAACTTGGCCTGAAACAACCTGCAGACATCCCAGATTCTGACGTTTCACGGGAGATGTGCTTTTCTACGAGCGAAAAATTCCCCTTTCCCAGTGAGAAAGGGAATTTTCAGCTTCCGTGGCCCTAGCCTGCAGTGAGTTCATGCATATTCTCTCAAGGTGGAGGAGGATTGTTTAAAAGATGCTGAGTGGCAGGGAGAAGAATGTCACCTCAACATCCCTCCGCCAAGCCCGGCGAGGTTTGGCTGAGTCTCAAGGACGCAGGTTCAGGCAAGGGCAGGCCTGACTGCCTTCCTGAGAGCTGGAGTCGTCTTCATGGAGCTGGAGAATGTCAGGGAGGGTTGGGGTCCTCCTTCAAGGCCTCTTTTAGAGTGGGATGGCCCTAAAACTGGTTTCTGAGGTGGGGGGAAGAAGGCGAAGTGAGGTGTTTGTCCTCCTAAGTGTTTACTGGCTGATTCTGCTCCCTGGAAAAACGGAGCAATAGTTACTGATTGTACTTGATGATCTTATTTCTTGTAAAGGCTGTACCTGGTATTTCTCAGTGGTTCCCCACAGTGCCTAGCAGTAAGCCTGAACTAAAGCAGACACGCAGTATCTGTTTGTGGTCCCCATTGCTGCTGGCAACATAAAAGCCTTTCTTGTTTGCTCTTTGCTCAGGTGACTCCAGGAGATTGTTCTGGAACTCTCCACAGCCCTCCTGTTGATAGCCAGAATTCATTCATTTAGTCTAAAATATTTCTTGAGCACCTACTTTGTGCTCGGCTCAGTCTGGGAATACAGGAGTGATGAATAAGACAGACTTATCCCTTTCTCTCTTGGAACTTCTTTCCATAACCTTCCACCACCCCCCCAAATATGCATATGTAAGGAAAACACAGAAACTCAAGAGAGGATCTTTTCCTTGACCCACCAAAGACGACCAAGTGCATCGTTTCCCAGAGAGACAGAAGCATTCACTAGAGAAAAAAAACTCCCAGCTTTGTGGTAGTCTGCCAGAACAAGGGACCCATTTTTGTCATTCCTTGTTCAAAAATCCCATGTCCCCCACTCATCACACACACACATACATATGTTACTCGCACAGTTTACATTCATAACATGTAGAGCTGGAGAGCTGGGAAGGCTGCCTCCCACATTATACAGAATGGATTGGCAGCTGGGACTGAAGGCGATAGAAATAAGCTATTGATCAAGGGTTATAAAAGTACTGCAACTGGGATCCTGTGATGCTTGCAAGCTGAGGGCAGCAGTAAAGTGCTACATAAATGCAATAACATTTATAACCCGAGGGCAAGTGCTTTTTACATGAAAATAAAAAGCTGATCCTCTGTTTAATTCTTTCTTCCTCCTTGGGCTGGGCTGGCCTTTGACAAGTCCACCTACAGGAGCCTAAGCAGGGCCATGCTGGCTGGGTTGGCCTCTTACTTTCTGGATGAACTGACTGGGTCTCATTTCCCCATGCGGTGCCTTCTGGTGGTCTGTGGAGTAACCTGTATTTTTTAAGCTTCTCTGGGAGCAGGAGAGGAACAGCTGTCCCCTGCCACCCTGAGAGGTCCAACAATGCTTGGCCCCGCGGGCCTTCTTGGTTTGCTTTGTGAATGTTGCCTGATACTGTTGGGAGCTGAACTATTCACTTGAATGGATGCTAGAAATCACTCCTTAAGAGTTTCATTTTGTGACATTTGTAAAACGGAGAAGTCCTGTTTCAGGGAGAAATAAACGGCTAAGAGAGAAAAGTTCTGAAGATACTACAAAATAGTAAATGCATCATGATGACCAGACCTGAGGAACCCAGAATTTTCTTCCAAAAGTCACCAGAAACCAGCGTTCCCAGGAACTCCAGTTACTATTAAGATGCTCCATCAAAATTGGCCAGGTAATCAAATAAATTGGAAATTGCTTCCTTTTGGAGATTCATATTGTATCTTTGCCATTTAAGAGCTCTAAGAAGTCCTGCAGTAAAGAAACAGGTTAACTTTGTTTAACAGCATCTCTCAGATTTACTTGGTTGCCACATTCCCTTAAAATTTCTGTCATTCTTCCCCATTTTATTACCTAATGCCTAATAACAACACACTTCAGGAAACGTGGTATAGGTACTTACACAAGGAAATAATATTTTTGCCTGCCATGTATTACATGCCTACTGTGTGCAAGACATTTTACACGGACTATTTCTAACCACCGAAACAACTCTGCAAGTCTTATTATACCTATTTTATTAAAAAAAATATAGATGAGAAAAACAAGGCTGAGTGGATAAGTAACCAGTCCAAGGGTGCTCAGCTAAGTAGTAACTTATTCAAGATTCTAACCCAGGCCTTTCTGACTCCCAAATCCACAACTTCCATCTTACCATGTGTCTTCCTACAAGGGATAGAATCTTCTCTTTTTGCCAAAGAGAAGGGGAGTTGCTCTTGGAGGCCCTTGCCTCAGGATCCACCCATCCTTCTCAAAGCCTTGCCTGATTCATCTCTCAGCCTGGTGCTGCCCCTTCACCTCCTTCCTTGTGGCTCACGGGAATTCGCATTGGAGAGCAGAACCTGAATCTAAGTAGCCATGGGCAGGAATCCCAGTTCCGCCATTTACTATTTATGTGACCTTAGGCAATTTACTTAACCCCTCTGTGCCTCAGTTTTCTTATCCATAAAATTTTAAAATATGTACAAAACATCTGGCCAGCATGCTTAGTAAATGGCAGCTGTTACTTTTGCTGTTAATAATTAACAGTAAGTCTTCACAGAAAAAAAAAAAAGACTCATCGGGAAAATTTTAGGGGCCCCCTCCTCTCAATCCCTCAACTGTCCTGGCATGATAAAATACGGGTGTTTTTGTGTTAAAGATGAAAAAACTGAAGCCTGATAAACCAATGACTTTTTCAAGTGCACCTAGCTCATCGCAGAACTTGGACCTGGATTCCAAGTTCACAGAAATTTAAGACACCCTGATGTGCCAAAAAGTTAAATGTACCTAAGAAGGCAGAGAAACGTAGATTTAAAGATTTGAGAGTTATTTTCAATGGGAATCCAATCAGCAATGAGGATAAAATTCCTCTGAAATTATAAGTCTGGCAAAACAATAAATAAGAAACTTTAAATTTTTAAAAATTAGATCTAAGCACATCTTCTTTTTGAGAACTCATTAACAAAAATCTGGCTCACTTATATTCCCCATTGTCACTTTTTTTGTTTGTTCCCTTTCACTAGTTATTCGCAATTACTCAGGCCCAAACCATGTTTCTTTATAACAACATTTTTGTAAATTGATTTAGGTTCCAATAAAAGATGAACATAAAATTTCTTTGTTAATGTTGTCATACTCTCAGTTGGTTTTGCTCGGTGATGTCTTTGGTTTTGCCTAAGCTGCTGAGGCGAGGACACTCCAGGATGAAATGAGCTGTCTTTAGGCACAGTTAGTCACAAAGCTTAGGTTCGAGCATTTCTGCTTGGAATGGGCCTGTTCCCATCAACCCACTGACGTTTATCAAAGGAAATGTAATATTCATCCAGATTGGGACTGGAATGAGTTTTTCTTTTCTATTAGATGAACAGCGACAACACAATGTACTTGGAAAAATCATAACTTTGTGCTTATGCTAATTGAGGAACTAGTATTAAAATCAAGTGTTTGTGGCTTTGAGACTTATAACACCTGCATTTTGGGGAGTCTAAAGTCCCCAAGTGGCTACTGGAAAATGTTTCTTGTTTTTTTCTTCTCATTCTCAGTAAGTTAGAACATATGGCAGTTTCAGGTCCCTACTTCTCTATGTTGTCTCCATATCTGCCAATACAATTCTCTGCCTAAAGATACCAACCCATCACTACCTCTAGTTTCATTCACCAAGTCTGATTGATGCTGGGATTGGGCAAAGTCGTGTTATTTTAAAATTTAAATTTACTAAATTCATCTTTCTTTTACTTACAGGGCCAGTTTTCAGTAAACTCAATCATTCGCAACTTCTATCTTACCAGTTCTCTGCAAGCAAAGAGAGGAAAATGAACGGTATGGCGTGCCCATTTTACAGATGAGGACAATGGGGACCATACTGAGATGCTGTAAACAACTTGCCACCCATCTCAGCAACATCCTAGTGCTGCAGGGACTTGGTTTATTTATGTGATAGTGTATAAAACACAAATGGTCAGCCTTTATTTTAGCAATGGGATAATGATGGCTTTCATCAAAGAGGGCTTATCTACAGAACTAATGCTTTGGCTCTAAAGTTCTGGAGTTCTCAGAGCCTTGAAAACATTTATTATTTTAATAGCTCTCCTAACATTGCTATCTTGTAAATAGGTGAAAATAATATCCCATTTTAGAGATGAAGAAAATGAGACTTAAGAGAAAGTAGATTGGCCTGGGCTTAAAAACAAGGAATAAAATCTAAGACTTCTGTTTTTCTGTTTCCACCACTTTGGGGTACAGTTCTCCCTATTTTCTAACTTGGATACACACAGCTGGTTAGTTTAACACTAATGGGTGTCAGGTTCATCCAGAGAGCATGACCTCAGTATGTAAATTATTCAGCAATGAGGTTGATGTGACTATTTATAGGTCATAAATCAGTTATGTACTCAGAAATATGAGAACAGGTCCTTAAATAGAGAGGCAATGGTTACCTATCTAGGGCTTAATTTAAATATACAGGGCCGAAGTCAGGCATAGTTTCATATCTGATACTTTTGCATTCATTGTGTATTGGGAGAAGTAGATAGGAAATAGGTGTGTTAAGTATAGCGAGGGATGAGGGCTAAGTCCAGGTATGACAAAATGAGTTTCTATCACAGGCAAGCTCCCAACAAATGGTTATGGCTGCCTGATGCACTGTGTTGAGAAAGATTCTGAGGCCAAGTTCAGGTTCAGTGGAAAACCCACAGGCCACAGATTTACTATCCCCAGCTTGATTATTTCATATCCTTTCTCCATCAATGATAGATGTTTCATGAAAGCGAGAACACTGGGTCACATTTATTCACCATAATTGTCCTGCTGAATCTTATGAGCTGATGCTTCTCCTGCAAACAATCAAGGAAAGAGAAACCAAATCGCCTCTTTTCCAAGAGCATTTACAAGATTGAGATCATGAAGAAGAAATAAGAGAGATCCCAAGGTCCAGCTGTGACACATCAGGTTGCTGGCTGGATTTGGGAAACTCCCTGCCACCATCATCCAGAGAGGGAGATTTCTCTGCCATAACTAGGTTCTGAGACCCAGCCTGCCCCGTATCCTTTTCTTCTTTGGTAGTATCTCTTTCTAATCGTTCAGCATCTAAGTTGATTTAAGTGTATAATTACATCTTATTTCAGTGTGAGGGAATGCCAGGCCTAACGATGTGCTTTTGAGGTTATTCATAAACTATAAAGTGCTCCAGTCCTTTGGCTTTGGTTACAGCCCTAAACAAGTCCTTGCAAGGAATCTCCACTGTCCTCCTCCTTCAGGCCCAGAGCCCTGGGGTTGTGATCCCTGTGGCTGCTGCTTTTCTTGTTCCTCTCTCCAGGCATACATCAAACAATCGCTCTTAGACCTTACTCTAGTCTCTGAAAAATCAGGCCATGTCCTGTTTGGATGCCAGGCATACCCTTGTGGCTTTCTGTTCAGAACTGCACTATCTTCATAGCCGCTTGGTTCACCACCCTGCATGCCACCTCCCTGGCACTGCCCTCCAGATACCCTGCTTTCTCCCAGGCTTCATTCTCTAGCCTTTACCACAGACTTACCCTTCCTGCTGGTTTGAGTCCTGACTTCTGGGTTTGTACCCTTTAACTATTCTGATTCAGCTTCCCTTCTGTGCAAAATTTCTTTTTTAACTAAAAAAATTATTAGATCTCCATAACTCCGTTCCCATCTTCCCTTGGAGCATCATCCTAAATGGATGAAAATAATTTACCTCTATTGACAGCTTATGTGCCAGATACTTGTCCAACCCTTTACATGTGTTATTTCAGTTAATTCTAACAATAATCCTATCATTATCCCCATTTAACAGGTGAGAAGAGTGAGCCACTTGAAATAAATTATTCAAGATCATGTCAAGTAATAGGTGGTGATATGACTGGCAATCTGATTCCAACTTATCATTTTGCAATATCTCCATTTGATAATGCAAAATTACATTTGCATATCGAAGGCAATTGCAATCTTGTCTACTTCCAAATTCATGACAACCCTTTCTGTCCCCCCAGTGATAAAATACAGGTTTATTACAGAATTCCCTAACCTTTAAAAACACCCCATGAATACATGAGCGTGTTCACTGTACTGAAATGTACAACTTGTGATTTTTGTACTTTTCTGTATGAATGTCATCCATTAATAAAGATTTATTCAAAAGCTACTCCCAGGCCCACTTATACTTCCTGTGTTCATTTTAGGAGTACAATGCCATTTGCCAACGCTTTTGGGGAAGGTGAATTTTGCAACAGCATCTCTCGTCAGATTTCAACGTTTAGGACTGAACAAACATTGCACTAGCTTGTCAAGCTGTGCCTGACCCCGTGTGCTTTATGTGATACGGAGGTTGTAAAAAACTTATTAGAACATTATTTCAGTAAGGGGAGGAGGACTTTCTGTTATCGCAACCAACTTGTGCCCTAACAGATTTAACTTGGAAGATAGAAGGCTGTAAACTACAGCTTAATGCTTTCACTTGTTTGGAATTTGGGATTTAACTCATATAGGTGTATTATTTAGCTCTTCAAGTTTCCACATTTCAATGCTCACAGGAAATAAATAATAACAGTAAGAGGATATGTATTTGTGCTTACCAAAGCACCAATTTATCAAGTAGGTATGACATGCGTTATCTCATCTAACCTCCACAACAACTCTGTGAAGTCAAGTGATTAGGTTTCTATTTTCCACAGAAGGAAACTGGGGCTTAGAATAATACTGCCTTATTCGCCCAAGATCAGCCCAAATCTGTGTTAAACCAATGTTCCTAACTCCTCAAGAATAAGTCCTGCTACTTCTTATTAACCGTTTGGACCCTCACAACATCCCAGTGGATTAAGTATTACTTTCCCCATTTTGGACAAGGAAATAGGCCGAGGGAAATAAAGTAATTGGCTCGACATCTGCAGAACCTGGACGCAAACTTGGGTTCTCAGACTCCAAATCTGGTAATGCCTTCCACTAGGTAAGGCCATGGCTCAGGCCCACGTACAATTTATTTATTTTGATAGTAGATAAACTAAAGGAGGAAGTAACTCAGCAAAATGATAAAATTGTTTAAACATCCCCAGTCTTGAAGGATCTCTCTGTGATACTTTTAGCGGCTCAGCGGCTTTAAGGCAGACATTTCTACAGCTCTAATTGCAAATATTTTAGTTTTTAACAACACGTCCACCTGCCCTCTGATCTTCACCGGTTTCTTTTGGGACAGTAACCAAGATCTGCTTCTGTGGAGGGCAGAGTCTCCTACACACAAATACAAATATAAATCCATCCATGATGTTTGGTCTAGTTCAGAGGTTTTCAACTGGGTGCAACTTAAACCGCTGCTCCCCACCCAAGGATGTCTGGAGACGTTTTTGGTTGTCACAAGTGGGAAGAGGTTGGTTTGCTGCTGGAGTCTAGTGGCTGGAGGCCTACATTGCAGAGGATGGCTTCCCACAACAAAGAATTATCCAGCCCCAAATGTCAATAGTTCCGAGAGTGGGCAGCCCTGGTCTAGTTAATACTATTAAACACACACACACCTGATATTGCTTAGGATTAAATTGACTTTGGAGATTATAGCAAAGTAATGAAATTGAAGGTATTCTCCAGAGAGTGGACTGCTTATTCACCAACATTTATTTATTTACGAGGTATAACCGACCCGTTTCTAATTATGACATTGGGTTACCATCAAAACCCATACAAGACAGTTAAAATGAAGATTTTAAAAAGATTAGAAACCATTGAGATAGTAGGGAGAAAGAATGTACAGTCAACTTCTGCTAGTCACTGGGGATTTTCTGTCATAATTCTTTAAAAATCACATTGATTGTCTCCTCTACTTATTTAAGCACTTTGTTGGTACAAGCCAAGCTTTCATTTGTTCCAGCCCAGAAAGAATTAGAAAAGAAGGCCTGATGAGTTCCAGTGGTTACCTCTCTGCCTTGGGGAAGAAGAGGATCCTCAGGTTTTCAGACAGAGTTCAAATTGTCTTTAGGCTGAACTTTGAAGAGATAATGGGGTTACTTCTCAGCATGGGGTAGAAAAAAGAATACAGGGGCTGAGAGAAGGGGTGTTGGGTGGGGAAGGTGTGCAATCAGTTCTTTACAAGGGTGTTTTCATACTTTGTTTTACCGTCAAATTCCAGAACCTCAGAGATAGTCATATTCCAATACAAGTATAAAAATACCTTAATATCCATGGGTACCAAAAGAAAACCAAACCCATTGCCATAGAGTTAATTCCAACTCATAGTGACCCTATAGGATGAGTAGAACTGCCCCATAGGGTTCCCAAGGAGCTGCTGGTGGATTCGAACTGCTGACTTTTTGGTTAGCAGCCTAGCTCCTAATCACTGCACCACCAGGGCTCCATCCATGGGCATGGGTATGGGTGTGTAATATTCTACCATAAAATTGTAAAATAAGAAAACTTAAACCCTTTCTTCATTCATTGTTTATTATAATATATAATGCCTCCATTACATTTTTTCTATATTTACAGTATCTTTGCATTACTGATGGTCTTTATAGGGAGCTAGCCATTTCATAATTTTGAATGACATTTTGCATTATTCAACAAGAACCAGTTGTTATTGAGTCAACTCTGACTTATGGTGACCCCACCTATATCAGGATAGAACTGTAGGCTCCGTAGGGTTTTCAGTGGCTGATTTTTCAGAAGTAGATTGCCAGGCCTTTCTTCCAAGGTGCCTCTGGGTGGACTTGAACCTCCAACATTTTGTTAGCAGCTGAGTACATTAACCCTTTATACCACCCAGGTACTCCACATTTCCAACAGAGTCCAAATATTAATTAT
The DNA here is from genome assembly GCF_024166365.1 of Elephas maximus indicus. Classification (NCBI taxonomy): domain Eukaryota; kingdom Metazoa; phylum Chordata; class Mammalia; order Proboscidea; family Elephantidae; genus Elephas; species Elephas maximus. The sequence continues at coordinate 101,630,631 of NC_064825.1, read as the reverse complement.
TATCTGTCAAATAAAAGTTATCCTAAACCCGTTGCCGTCAAGTCAAATTCTGACTCATAGCGACCCTACAGGACAGAGTCCCATAGTGTTTCCAAGGAGCAGCTGGTGGATTCGGGCTGCTGACCTTTTGGTTAGCAGCCAAGCTCTTAACCACTGAGCCTCCAGGACTCCGCCTACCTCCTATCCTACACCAAAAGAAATTACAAGTAATAACAAGGTAAATGTGACCCTACAGGACAGGGCAGAACTGTCCCATAGGGTTTCCAAGGAATGGCTGGTGGATTTGATTTGCTGACCTTTGGGTTAGCAGCCAAGCTCTTAACCACTGAACCACCAAGACTCCACCTACCTCCTGTCCTACACTAAAAGAAATTATAAATAGTAACAAGGTAAATGTGAAAAAAGAGAAATCATAAAAATACAAGAAGAAAATCATAGGTATTTTTCCAGTTTTGGAGTTTGGATGACCTCTTAAATCAAGGAACAAAAGGTGGGAATATACATGAAAACCAGAAGATTTGATTACTTTTATAAAAATTAAAAACTGCAGATCTGATGTTTAATAACATTCAAAATTTGAGTGTTCACCTTTGTTCAACAGGTTTTGATGGCTTCCATTAAATTATTTTTTTTGGAGTAACTAAGTGGTAACCTAGACCTATTACCGTTGAGATGACTCCAACTCATAGTGACTCTATAGGACATGATAGAACTGCCCATAGGGTTTCTAAGGCTGTAAATCGTTACAGAAGCAGACTGCCACATCTTTCTCCACAGAGTGGCCGGTGGATTCCAACTGCTGATCTTTTGGTTAGCAGTCAAGCGCTTAATCACTACAGCACCAGGGCTCCTTAACTAGGTGGTACCCAAAAAACCAAACCAAACCCAGTGCTGTCGAGTCAATTCTGACTCATAGTGACCCTATAGGACAGAGTAGAACTGCCCCATAGAGTTTCCAAGGAGCGCCTGGCGGATTTGAACTGCCGACCCTTGTGGTCAGCAGCTGTAGCACTTAACCACTACGCCGCCAGGGTTTCCAACTAGGTGGTAGGAGAGCAAATTCTAACTCATTGTGCAGCTGCTAATATTTATGACGTCATTCATGTTTAAAAGTTGAGCTTATTTACCTGAAAGGAACTTTTAATAGTAAACTTTCAATTTTCAGCTTACTTCTGGGATTTTCACTAACTTATACTAATTATGATTTTTACTTATTTATTTTGAGCACCTATGCCATAGAGCCCTCACAACAATCATGCAAGGTATTATCTTTACATATGAGAAATGCTGGGGTTTAAAAAGCCTAAGTGTTTTGTCTAAGGCCACACAGCTGCTGTGTGCCTACTGAGTGCCCTGTGACAGGCATATAAAGATGGTTCGAACCTGAGAACCACACCAATTGCCGATTCATGGAGACCCTGTGTGTGTCAGAGTAGAACTGTGCTCTATAGGGTTTTCAATGGCTAACTTTTCAGAAGTAGATCATCAGACCTTTTTTCCAAGGTGCCTCTGAGTAGACTCAAACCTCCAACCTTTTGGTTAGTAGCCAAGTGCGTTAACTGCACTATCAGTATAGAGCCTGAGAAGACCTGCCGACATTTACAATACCAATCTCACCACCTCAATCAACCAAAGTCCCCTCGAGCCCCACATGACACATCCGCACCATTAAGATATTGGGATGCCACCTGTTCACCTTCTCCAGATGTTTGTCAACTCAGAAAATGAATGTGAGGGCCCAGGCAAAGATGTATGATGCAGCCCTATGTGCCAGACACCATGTGAAGCACTTGACATGAATTATTTCATTCAGTCCTCTCAATAGCCCTACCCGTAATACCCGTTTCCGTAGAGTCCATTCCAACTCCTAATGCCGCTATAGAACAGAGCAGAACTGCCCCATACGGTTTCCAAGGAGTGTTTGGTCTATTCGAACTGCCAACCTTCTAGTTAGCAGTCAAGCTCTTAACCACTGTGCCACCAGGGCCCCACCTCAATAGCCCTAGGAAGTAGGTATTAATAGTTGCATTTTATGAGCTAGAGAAACTGAGGCTCTGAGAGGTTAAACAACTTATCCAAAGGTGCCTTATTTGAAAAGGAACAATACTTCTTAAGTATCAGAGTCCAAGTTGCTTGGTTCCACTCCTCTGTACCACCTTAGAGTAAGGAAGGGTATTCAAATAAAAACATGACTTATGAATTAATTACGAGTCGATTCCAAGTCATAGGAACCCTAAAGGACAGAGTAGAACTGCCCCATAGAGTTTAATCACAAGCTAGAGTACCATATTCTTTTCCTTAAAGTTTGGTGGTTATAGGAGGGTCACATGATTCTTCAGTTATTTTAATTAATGGGTAAATATTTGCAACATGACTTTGTATGACAACTGATTTTTGATTGCTATGCTGTGTGCCATCAGGTCGATTCCGACTTACAGTGGTCCTATAGGACAGAGCAGAACTGCCCCCATAGGGTTTCCAAGGAGCGGCTGGTGGGTTCGAACTGCCGACCTTTTGGTCAGCAGCCTGAGCTCTTAACCACTTTGCCGCCAGGGCTCCTTAATTGTTATACGAACATCTAAATAAACATGCATCCTCCTGTCCAAGAAGTTCAGCAGCTAGTCAACTTCAGTCTTCTATAGAAAAGACCAGCAAAGGACACTGGCCCAATCCAGACCACGGCCTGGTTTTGTGAGGCCCATGATCCAAAAATGGTGTTTACCTTTTTAATGGTTGGAAAAAAACAAAAGAAAAATATTTCATGACATGTGAAAATTACACGAAATTCAAATGTCACTGCCCAAGTAAAATTTGTACTGGAATACAGCCACACATTGATTTACGTGAGACAACAGCAGAACCGAGAAGCTGCGATGGAGATTGTATGGCCAAAAAAGTCTACTCTATATTTCTATCCGGATCTTCACGGAAAGTTTGCTGACCTCTGCTCTAGAGCATTTACACATTCAGGCACAATGTGAGCTTCTGAATTTTTTTTTTATGAAATTCTGAAAGATATTAACTTCTTTTCCAGGAAGAGGACTTAGACAGTCTCCCTCTGAAGAATTCTGACAGCCTGTGCTAAGTTGAAATGACACCATTAGGTTATGGTTCTAGTGGCTAGCCAGTCCAGCTTTAAAGACCCTCTCCCTACCCCCCCATCTGTTAAATACACAAAAATTATCTCTAGATGGTAAAGCCAGGTCTTACTACCCAACCTGGCCTTCTGTTATTCATCTTGACTCTGTTATGGGTTCAGTTTCACAACATTATGAGTTCACCCAGGCTTCTTGAATCATTTATAGGGATTTTCATTTTCGATCTCAAACTCATACACTTTCTCTAATGTGGATTTTTTTTAGCTCAGAGTACTAAATTGCCTACACTTGTAAAATAAAGCCCATACTTTTTTTTTTTTAACTTTAAGAAATTAAAATTGAAAAAAAAAATCCTTTTTATTGAGAAACTAAACTTAATTTTGCAAGTCAGAGTAAGAAAATACCTTCATACCCAATGATCTCAAAGCACCTCTAGGGAAAATACATAACAAGGTAAAGAACGTGTTTATTTTTTAAATACTGATTATTTCTTGGAGGAAATACTATTTAATGGAAAAGATGTGACTAGTAACAAATAAGAGTCCTAGGCTATTTCTGGTTCTGCCAATGACTCACTTTGACTTTGGGCAGATACCTCACCACTGTTGCTCTTTATCTGCAAAAACTGGACTTCATGCCTACGGGAGTTGCACGGCTAATCAATGCTTGGAAAATGCGTAGTGGCAGATGCTACAAAAGTGCTGAGCCTTAAAAACAAAACCACCCCCACCCCCCATTTGTATTCAGTTGAGGTTGGGGTTTATTGTTATTTAACATTCGAAGGCCAACACTATGTTAAGTCCAGCGTGCTGCACAGAACAGATATCACCGACCAGAAGGGATTTTTTAAAAATCTAGGATTTTGGACTTTGTTCTTTATTGGGGTTGGGGGTTATTTTAGAATCCAGTATTACACTCGTACAAAAATATTAAGCTTTAAGTTGAAAACTATCGATTTAGAAATCTAAATAAACCCCCTCCAAAAAAAGAAAAGAGGCCCACCCCCGCCCCGCCAAGAAACCTCTGAAAACAAGAATTCTTCTGATGTTTTTTTTCCTTCCTGCAGTTCTCCATGTTACAGTCCTTGGAGGTAGAATAGGCATAAAATACTTTCACTAATAAAATATGACAAACCGCCGGATTATACGTGGCCGATTCCCAGTGATTGCCCTGCTACACAAAGCAGAAAAGTAAATGCCATCATCCCCCTTAGAACAAAAGAACTTAGGAATAAAAAACATGGGGGGGGTGGGGGGGAAGCAGCAATAAATAAAGGTGAGCGAAGGACTCGGTCCCCTGCCCCTCCCCGCAGCGAGTGTGGGACTAAGTACGGTTAATAAAGTGGTTCAAGGGTAGTTATTTGGAAAGGGGGCGGGGTGGCGAGGGGAGGGAGCGGGCGAGCGGCGGCCGGGGATTGCATGTTGCATTCGACTTGAGGTTGCATCTTTCTCCTGTTGCCTGGACCACGGTCCCCCATTGCAGTGCTTCCCCATTGCTTCTCCTCGTTCCTGCCCTCGCGGCTTTTTCTCCCCTTAAAACTGCTGTTGCACTGGAGGGAGTTGGGGCCGCTCCGGAGCCCCTTTGCAGCTCCTGCCGACGGGAGGGGGAGTTGGGCTCGGGTCGCGGAGTTGGGGGGGCCCCAGCGGGCTCCGGCCTCGCCTTGGCTGCGGTTGCATGGGAGCCGGGCTGCAGCGCTGCACGGGCCCATCATTGCGGCGGCACCGGAGTTTGGCCGCCGCCGCTCCTTGCTCAGCCCCATCACCGCCGCCGCCGCTGCACTGGAGTTTGGCTGCTGCTGCCCTACTTCACTCTAGTTTAGTTTCACTCACTTTACATCCGGGTTTTTTCCCTAGGCAATGGGGGCCGCAGCACACCCCGTTCCTTAGGCAAAGTGAAATAAATTCGCCGCACCGACACGTCAAGTAGTCCGCCCGTCCGAACGCCGCCGCGGGCCCCCGCCGCCCCCCCAGCCGCCGCCTCTTCGCCTCCGGGGGGGCCCGTGCGTCCCGGCAGCCGGGGGCAGAGGCGCGGGGGCCCGGGCCGGCCGCCGTACAACTCCGCCCGGCGGCCCCCCCCCTCCCCGCCGTGCCCCTCTACCCCGGCGCCTCCTCTTCCCCCCTCCCTAGTCCCCGCTTTCCCAGCCCCAGTCCCTCTCGCCCGGCTCTCGGGAGCGGCGGGGGCGCGCACGGCGGCAGCGGCGGCGGGCCGGCGAGGCCGCGCGGCGGGCTCCCGCGCGGGCGAGTGTGTCTGGGCCTGGGCGGAGGGATCCCCGGGCTGAGGCGGCGGAGGTGCTGCGGCCCGGGGCCGGGTGGTGAATGGGCTGGTGGTGCTCGCTGCTGCTGCTGAGAGGAGGAGGAGGAGGATGAAGAGTTGGGCTTGTTTGTCTCCCACAGTTTCTCTCCTGCTGCTCTGATTCCCCCCCCCCCATTCCGGCCCGGGGCCTGTGTGTGTCTCTCCAGAAGGAGGAGGAGGATCCAGTTCCTCCCCCCACCCCCCTCCTCCCCACCCCCCCTTGCCTGGGGAAGAGGAGGAAAGAAACAGTCCAGAGAGAGAGAGTGAGTGAGTGAGTGAGAGAGAGAGGGAGAGGAAAGGAGGAGGAGGAGGAGGAGGGAGAAGGGAACAACCTACCATCTTAACACACTAATATCTAAAAAGTGCGAGAGGCCCAGAGCAGCAGCAGAAGCAGCAGCAGCAGCTCCAGCTTCTTCCCTCCCTCCCCATGAAGAAGAGTTCCCTCCTCCTCCTCCTCCTGCTTCTCCTGCTCAGAGTTCCTGCCTCCAGCTGCCAGGGGGGACAGCCAGCCAGCAGCAGGAGGGTGCAGTATCCCAGCTTTTCCATTCTCTCTTCTCCTCACTCTCCTCTCTCTCTCGTTTTTTTCTTGAGTAGCTCTATTTCCCCTCCCTCCCTCCCCCTCCCCCCTCACCTTCTCTCCTTCTCTCTGTCTTGTCTCTGGTGTTTGTCTCTGGGAGGAGCAGGGGCTGCTTGCTCGGAGTTTGTTGTGGGGGGGAAGTAGGGGGAGGGGAGGGGTGTGTGGGAGGGAGGAGGGAAAGGGGGTGTTCTCGCCAGGACCCCTCAGTCAACTTGAGATTTGAGCAATAACTTCCCCTTCGGGGCGCCCCCCTGCGTGCCCTTCCTATTCCTCCCCCCCTAAAAAAAGACAATGGAAAAACCTGTCTCCCCCCTTCCTCCCTTCTGCCCTCCACCCCTCCCCAGGATAAATTGGAAGTAAGTTTATGAGCAGCCTCGGGAGCCTGGGCGCAGAGTGCAGGGCCGGAGCGGGTGACAGAGGCGGCGCGTTGGGGGTGGCGGGGAGGGGGCGTCACATTGTCCCGGCGGGGGGCCGGGGAGGGGGCCGTAGGCGGGGGCGGGGGGCCGGAGCCTCGTCCGTCCCCCTCGCCTCTCCCTCGGCCCGGGGATGGTCGCCTGGGCTCTTTCTCCAGCACCCCCCCACCCCCCGGGATGCTGTCGGGGGGAAGTTTTTATTATGGTTATTATTTAATTATTATGGTGATTTTTTTTTTGGGGAAAACCATCTTGTTTGGCGACTGAGAGATCTGGTTAAAAAAATAAAAAAGCTGCGGCTGCTGACGCTGCCGGGCCCAAGTGTGTGTCTGTGTGTGTGTGTTGGTGCATTTGTCTTGGGTGGCCGGAGCAGCGTTGGGGAAATTCCGCTTATTCTTCTTCTTCTGCAACTTGTTATTCCGGAGAGTCTGCCTGCACCCCTCACCCCGGGGCCGGCCCTCCTGCACTCGCCGCCGCCGGCCGCGGGGCGCCCCCGGGACCCCGAGCGATCCGGGGCCGACCGGCCGCTCCGAGAGGGGCCGCGGCCGCCCCTCCCCCGCCCGCGCCCCCGCCGGGGGGAGGGGCGCGCGGAGTGGGACTCTTTCCGTTTGGTCCAGCCCCGTCGTGCACGCAGTTCCCAACACTTCTCGTCATCCTCTCTTTGGTCTCTTTATTCTGCTGAGCGGTGCTGTTAGGATTTCTTTTTTTTTCCCTGACCACGTACGCGATGGTGGGTAGCAGCAAGGTGGCCCTGGTAGGGGAGGGGCTGATATCGAGATTGGGCACCGGGGGAGAATGTCTCCTTTCAACTTTGTCTGTGGCTTGCACCCCCGGAGAAGGCCACACGCCGGTTGTGGGGTGCAGATGTGCCGAGAGTGATTTCTAAGTAGTTGAGTTGTTGAGATGAGGATAGGACTGCTAATGGTAGGCAGGTTTTGTTTTCATTGGTGAATCGGGTGTCATCATATTCCGGTCATATGTTGAAATATTCTTTGTTTAGGTCTTGAAGTAGAGGATCTCACTTGCACGTCCACATTGTGTTGTTTTTTAATGATGTCTCTGGAAGTATGGCTTTCTAGAATTTCAAATGTGACTTAAGGTCGGGGCGTGTGTGGGCCTCAGCACTGGCCTTGACAGTGAACTTTGTGGCTGTGTTTTGGATTTCAAAGATTTGCCAGATAGCTGGGATGCGAGTTGTGATTTTTCTTAATTGTAGGTGTCAGGAATGTAGATGCTTGAGCTGGGGGAAGTTAGAAGAACATTTATGTATTAATAATTGATAGCAGAATATTAGACTCAGGTTAATTTGGCTGATGAAAGTTTTTTTTTTTTTTTTTAAGGAGTTGTGCACTCTAGGAAGGAAGCCTTTTCATAGGCACACTTTTTATAGGTGTTCTAAAGGGAGGGAAGCTGGAATATCTCCTTTTAGAGAGAAGATACTCATCAGCCTCTGTGGTTTTAATGAGGGCTTGATGAACAGACTGAAATTGGGATTAAGACATTTAAGAGTATTTTTCAGTGTTTATGTTGTTTGTTTACATCTGGTGTGCACTCATGTTTGGACAGTAGGAATAAATAGGTCAGCTTTTGTTTTAGTTTTTGAAGACTAGTCCCAGTTTTTTTTTTTAAAGTTTCACAGTTTTGTAGGAAACTTAACTACATTTTTATTGGAAACACTATTATTCATTTTAAATTTGGTAAATTCCTTCTTATCCCTTCTTCTGTTTCCACTTATGTATGGAATCTACCTTATGGGCTTAAAACTAGTATATTAGGGGCCATTTAAAATGTCTGAAGAATGCATTTTAAAATTCCAGGACACATCTATTGATGGCAGAGAGGAAATTTTTGTGTGCAGTTATGTTCATGTTTATCAAGAACATCTCTGTCCTTAATTAAAACTTCTGTAGACGTAAAGCTGTCCTTAAACAGAGAGCATAGTATTAGTGCAAAAAAGTCTCAAAACACACTTCAGACTAATATGTTAAAAATATGTCAGGTGCTTTAATTAAGTCAGACATAATAGTGTTTACAGTTTCACTGTCATTGCTCAGCTGGCCTCATAATAAAGTCTTTTACATGAGTGCTTTTGAAGTCAAATTTTTAACTTAGTTTTTAGGAAAATTTGCAAGCTTTTTTAAGCATGTTGCATTTTGGACTCAGGCAAGTCTTTATGAGACTGGAATAGTCATAGATTGGAAAAGTCACCTACGTATGCCAAATTTTATTTTTAAGAGGTGTAAGTGATGGACGGGGCCCTGTTTCTTTTAGTTTTGAAGGGTCCGTCCTTTTCCCTATTCAATCATCCGGAAGGAGCTGCTTCAGAAATACTCTTCTTCTGCTTACATGAAGAGCTCTAAATGGTGTCCAGCAGGAGGTGCTACAGCAAGAAAAAGCAAATCAGACTTTTGAGGGCTTTGCCACTTATTACAGCTCTGCTTAGGTTCAACTAAGCAAGAGGATTAACACCTTAAAGTTCCAGAAAGATTTTGAGTAAGTCTGTTTAAAAATTGCTTTAATAAGTTACACTTGCTATTTGAAACTGAAATCTTTGACAGCCCTTTACCTGTGTATAATACTATACAAAGTAGTTATTGTAGGTTGCTTAAGGATGTTCCCTTTAGGTACAGAGTGCTGTTAGGATTATTTTCTTTTGAGGGGAGCTAGTCTTACATTGGTGAATGGGGTGTGTCGAGTGCAGATTTTTGAAAATTATATGTGATGTCCGTAAACAGTAATAGTTGATAGACTTTGGGAGCTTTAAACTTTGTGATAATCCCTGTAATATTAATACAAGTAAGATATAGAATACTTGATGTTTTAGAAGGGGAGATATTGTGCGGTAAAAATTTTAGACTTTTTGTGTCTCCTTCCCTCCCCTCATCTGTGGTCCTAATAATTCTAATAGTTGCATTCTAAGGAGCTCAGTTTTGTAAATTTATATGGTTGATGTATTTAAGTTGACCTCTAAAGACTGAAATTATTGATTTTTTAAGTAAAATTACATTGGTGGGTATGGGTCGTTGTTGATACACCTATTAGCAAACAACAACTGCGTAAAGATGAAAGTAGCTACTTTAACAGTTCTGTAGTATTTACAGCACATGGTTCTTTGAAACTGTTAGTGTTAGGTGAGTTGATTATCACTGGAAATACCATGCTACTGTGGTTGCTTGTAAAGTTTAATATCAAAGTTTTAAAAACTTAGGAATGTGTAGAAAATTTGATGAACGTGCTTTTTGTCTATTTTCTAGACTTATTATCGTATTTTTTTCTCAGTAGGATCAAATGAGATAATACACATGAAGGTTCTTAGTATAGAATGCCATGTAGATGTTAAGTTGTTGAGATAGGTAACTAATTAATACATGGGCAGAATATTCTGTCCTTAAAATCTTTCTCCATGTCAGTTGGGAAATGAAGGCAATAAAAGTGTTCCCTGAACATTTTATGAAATTTTTTTTTTTTTTTAAATACTGCTGTGGTTACCAAAAAGCTCTTTGTTACAGTTTTGAACCTTTGTTTAAAAAATGCTGCCTAGGCAGTTTTTCATAATTCAGAAAAAGATCATTTTTCCTTTTGAAGATCTTGTGAAATGCACATACTCTGTTAAAGTTTTTCTTCATTTCTCCATTGATGTGATAGCTTTAGTAGTTGATTTTAGTAGATATTTAAGTTTCCCGACTCTTCTATAGACTTTTATTAACACAGTAACAGATGTCATGGTTAGGGTTTTTATTGTTTTGATTAACTCTGTAACTCTGAGAAATTCTCATTAAAATTTGCAAACTTATTTCAAAGTGAAAAAGATATATATCTATATATATGCATTGGTATTAGGAACATATGTGTATCATTTTTGTTTTTCTATTTTAGAAGAATGCATGAGGAAATGACTACTCAAATCTAGAGGAGTGCACTTAGATATTTTTGTGCAAAAATAACCCAAAAGTTTAAAACTCAAAGCTGTGGCTTTCTTAATATATTCTCACAAATTTGCAATAAAAAATGAAATGAAAATATGGATAATTGGGAGTCCCTATGTTTATGAATATATCAAAAGGAGTAGTATCTTAAATTTTTGAAGTGACTGTTCTTTATGAAGCAGTTCAATTAGCAAGTCAGTATAGAAACTTGCCTCTGTGGAGGGTGAGAAAAACATTTACCTCTATAGATAAAAATGAAACCTCCTAGGGTAGTATTAAGTGTTTCACCCACAGACAGTGTATACTAAAGCTCCTCGTCAGGAAATACCAAAGCTAAGCTTATATTAATGTGCTCTCAGTTTTGTAGCCTTAGTATTTTATTGCTGAAGGTTTTTGTGTTTAATTACTATTCAAAGGGAGTAAAGTTTTATGTCTCCAGCCTTTGACAAAATTCCATTATATCTATATTCATAGATGATTTCTTGAAGAATGTTTGACTTCATATTAATTTGCGCGGGGAAATATTAATGATTTATGTTGACTTCTCAGGAACTTTGATACATGGAATTTTTTGTGGGATTAAAATATTTTTTGGGAGCAGGGCAGTGTATTTCGATCATGTATTTTACCAGGTGTGTTTTTGCTGCTTTGACTTTTTTTTTTTTTTTTTAAGGTAATATGTTAACAGTGCATTAAATTTATTGTAGGTAATTATTAAATAGTATATGCTTTCTCCTTTGTATGTTTGTGTGGCCATACTATTTTATAGGTTTTCATGTAATTCTTATTTGTGTATTAAATTTTTGAAGAGTTATCTTTTGTGAGAATGTTGAAATAGACTTTTAAGAGTAACTTTTATATTATCCATCAGTCCAGTCTTAAATGGGGGTGGGTGGTGACCTCTACCTTTCTGGAGGTGATATATGCAAGTCTGTCATCCTTTGGGTTTTCCTAAAGCAACTTTTTTACACCAGACTGTTGTCTGGTAGTTTGAATACCCCTTGACTTCTCTCTCTCCAGTACTTTTAAAGGCCTCCCCACCTTTTTTAAAATAAAAAATGGTTAGTGAGCAGGTATTGGCAGAAGGACACCCCTCCCTTTTTCCTGTATTTCAGAATCAGCTAGGGAAATGTTTTCTGCTTACAGTTTTTGAAGTAGAAAAGACAGCGAAAGGGTAATGTGGAGATAGGAAGGGCATGGGGCCTAACAGGTTGATGATCTAGGCTTTATTTTGACTCTGTTTGTGGGCCTAGGGGAAAAAATAACTTAAACACGGAAGCCAAAAAGATGGGTTTTGTTTTATTGTTTTGGCTGCATTGAGAATACAAACTGTCAGTACTTGAGGAGAAGGAGCAGCAGAAAGGAATCGATTTTTTTTCTGCTGCAGACCCAAGTATTGTTAACCATGTGCCTGTCTGAAGCAGCACACTTGCAAATCAAACAGTAGTTGATTCTTCCAACTCAATTAGTAGTCAGAAACCTAAACTGTTTTTTTCTTTTTAAAGAAGTACCCAAAACTTCAGGATAATGACAATCATTTCCTGATAAAAGTGGGTGATAGTAACCATGGCAACTGCTATCTCTGGCCTTATGGACAGTACGTTGTATCGATGAAGCTTCAGATCCTTTAGTAGCCTACCACTTTTATGGTGTGATGTAGTAGCATGTGTTGCAGGTGATTTTTAGCTGGATTGTGTTAAATTTGTGTGCCAGCATATCTTTCCTTGTTAGGAATTTCTTGGACTGTGTTCCACAGCATGTTTGTGAAGGTGCTGTTGCCTGAAAATAACCCACCACCTGTGTTAGGCCTCCTGATGCAGATTGCACTTAGTTCTTTCCCAGCCTCCTTCCTCAGTCTTGCAGAAAATAGGGGTGTGTGTAGAAACTGTGGGTACATAAATTAGAGCTCAAATTTACCAGCTTGGATTTGGACATGTTATTGATAGCTTTAAAAAAAAACCAAAAACTTCTGTGCTTTCACAGGAGGTTAATGGATGATGGGAATGTGCCCGTCTTTGGAATTTTTTCCTTTAAGTGTTCTGTCCAGAAACGTATGTGTATATGTGTTTGTGTGTAGGGAATAAGGGGTGAAGAGTGGAGCTGTAAAAATTGAGTAAGGACATGGCAAAAGATGAATTTAAGTATTTTTTGTGTTTGTGATGCTATTGTGTGTATGTATGACTAAAGGAATAAGAATATATTTCCAGTGGTTAGTGCTAGAGTAATGGAAAATGTTTTATGAGAATTTCCTCTAAGAAAAATTATTTACGAAGTATAACTTGAGAATGATCTTTCAGGGAAAACCTGGTAGAAGGGTTTTTTGGATAGAGAGCTTTGAAACAGGGCCAGCCAAACGTGAAAAAATTGCTTTAAAAACTGTATTTCCATCATAGCAAATCTTTTTGCTTTAATCTTTTATTATGCTTATTATACATAAGGATTTTCCTGTGTGAAAATGTTGATCTGAATATTAACTGGTACTTTTCCCAGTGTGTGCTAAATTGTGTGCTGGAGCAGAGACCAAATTAGGTCTGAATTTGCATAGACCCTGATAATCAGATCTAGTCAAATTGTGCAAGATAGTTCAGACTTTCTTGAAACTTACTGTGATAGGGCAAAGTGGCTTGCTTACTACGAGTACCAGGATGCATTGCAGCTTTTGCTTAACTTCAGATTAGAGCATTGCATGCTGGGACCTGTAGTTGCTTTAAACAGCACAAGTAACTCTTCCCTCTTGTCTACTCCATTTTATACACAGCTTCCCAAGCCACCAAGAACTTTCTGCTGAGTAAAGTTTGATTGCTAGTATCATGCTTATTAAGCTGCTGAAATTCTAGTGAGTCTGCAGAAACAACCTAATGCTTTAATTTACCTTAGATTAGTTTATTTTTATATCATTCACTATATGATTTACATGTAAAATAATAGCACACTGTGTACATATACATACATATATATTTTTATATGTATATACTTAGCACTGGTAAGTTATTTTTATGTCTGTGGTGATGTAGGTTTCTTTATAATTATCACATTATGGTTGCTAGAATGGGCATTAGAAGCTTATTACTGTTTATATAGTAATATCATTGTCGGGCCTGATATATATACCATTGCCTTTTTGGAGGGGGGAGGATGGGACAGTTCAGTAACTTCATTTGAATGGAAGGTTTTTTTTTTTTTAAACCAGTATTTGAATTCAGAGTTCTGTAATTCTTCTGTAGTAATTGTTAACATCTTGAATATCAGTACTCTAATTGGGAACCAGATTCCTGAAAATAAGCCTTGTTTTAATGTAAATTTAATACCCAAAGATGTAGTCTGAAAGGTAGAGGAAGAGGTAAGATTTCTTTACTAATTTGTTAATGTTTTCATTTGTGTAAAGTTTAAATTTCTGTTCTTTCGAGGGTTCTAACACTCTTATTTTTTGCTTTTTAACTAATATCTGAGAGTTGATGCCGGGATTAAATGTTAACATCTGTGAAAGTGCCTAGCACAGTGCCTGGCACATAAGGGCTCAGTATATGTTTGGAATTAGCAGCAGCTGTGGTAGTAGTGGTTGCTGTTATTAAAAAATAGCATACTTGACATTTTTTCCTCTCTTTTTACGTTAGAAGTTGTTCAGAAGCCCAGGCTGTTAATAACAAGAGTTTGAGATTTTGGGCTTATGGTAATGATGCTGCAATTCCTTATATTTTTTTGCTCTACATAAAATGTCTTTGTACCTCAGTTTCTCCCTAAGTGATATATTGCCCCCGGGGTCAGACAGCCATTCAGGAGCTGAATTTTCAGTAGGATCCAGCTCTTTGTCACTGCATTTGGTTATCTTCAGAAAGTTCAAAAGATGATGAAGATCTTTTTTGTTCAGAATGTTTACACTGGCAAAATTTCCAAACTAGTTGATTCATAAAAGTAAGATGCTGCAAAAATGTTCCCTGTAACACAGTGTGTGTAACCTTGGAAAAATCCTTTCGTGTTTAGAAGCATGTACCAATCTATCACTGCAGTTCATAGTGTTAAAGGGTTGATGTATTCGAGGCCTGAGCAGCCCCAGAAATAAAATGTAGTTTCAAACCTGTGAGTTGTACTTCACACATTAGATTCAAAAAAACTTATATTTATTTTCTCTTTTAGGACATTGTAGCTTTTGAACTTGTTGGATATTTTTCTTGCATGGCTGGTCACTTTTAGCTTTTTGAGATGGGAATAGGATGCCTGGGATATTGAAAAATGTAAACGTAAATTGTGATGTTTGTGCCTTAGTTTCGTTGTATGCAGAATCAAAGTATCTTTTTTACCTGCTTGGCTAGTGTCTATTCCAGCCTTTTCCCTTGTGGGGCGTTCCTGGAATATTATTTATTGCTGAGGACTATTGTGTTTACTTAAGAGAACTCTGCCTTTAGTAGTAATTATTTAAGTACTTGTTTACACAACAAACCCACTGTAAGAATAGTAACCCTTTTCCCTCAAAAATGTGTTTAAAATATTTTTAATGTGTATGTATTAGACATTGAGTAGATTCTTTAGAAGCGTTGAAAATGTATGGAATCTCATCCAGTGTTTCTACGTTATTAATTATTTTATATCAACTTGGCTTTTCTAGACCTATACTAAATGAAAGAAATTCAACGGTTACCAAGAAGTTAAATACAAAGGGCTAATTATAAGGGGGCGAATAGTCTTCTGGTATTAATTGACCAATGCAGGAAATATCAGGCTTAGATGAATTCTCCCCTATATTTTATAGTCACACACACTCTTGTAATTTCTCAAATACTGAATTTGGAAATAAGGAGAAGAAATAAAAGAGAAGAAAACTGAGCAGCCATGTGTAATTCTGCATAGGTCCTCCCTCTGACACACGTAAATTGTTGAGCACAGTTTTCTGTCTTTTTTTAATGGAGTGTCCCAGGCTGATGTAAATGAAACAGTTGTAATGGTATCAGAAAACCTGGCTTCAAGTCCAGCCCTGTCACTTAACTGTGCACTTGAGAAATTCTGCCTTGCTCAGCTTTAGTTTCCCTGGGCAGCAAAATGGGATAACAGAAATGAGCCCACTTCACAATGCTGGTACAAGGATTGGATAATACTCATGAATGTACTTCATAGACTGTAAAGTAGTATATATAAATTAGATGTTGTTACTAATAAATGGCTAGATTTTAAGGTATTTGATTATGTTAATATTTAAAAATTTTAAGTGTGTAGGAATCAAAATCAAAATTGGTGACCCTCCCCACCAACAGAGAAATTCTTGACACGTGTTCACAGATTTGTTCTTGACACATTTGTGTGTATAATACAAATATCATAAATGTATTGAATGTGTTAAGTTGTTACGGGCATGAAGAGGTGTTTTTTTAAATTTTATTTGTTTTGTTATTGAGAATATACACAGCAAAATAAATACCAATTCACCTGTTTCTGCATGTACCGTTTAGCGACATTGATTATCTTCAAGTTGTACAACCATTTTCACTCTCCTTTTCTGAATTGTTCTTCCCCCATTAACATACATTCACTGTCCTCTAAGGTTCCTGTCTATTGTTTCCAGTTGCTGTTGTCAGTTTGATCCTGTGTAGGTAGTTCTTAAAAGAGCCTAAGGCTGAAGGCAGACATTTTTTAACTAGTTAAGTTAAACGGTTGTTTGATTTTAAGAAGACTTCAGAGGATATTTTTGGCTTAAAGTTTAAAGATTATCTCAGGGCAGTAGTTTCAGGGGTTCATCCAACCTTCTTTGCTCCAGGAAGTCTGGAGTTTATGAGAATTTTAAATTCTGTTGTACATTTCCCCCCTTTTGATCAGTACTCTTCTATAGAATCTTTGATCAAAACGTTCAATAATGATCACTGGGCACCATCTAGGTCTTTTGGTCTCATGATAAAGGAGGCAGTTGTTAATGGAGGCAAGTTGCCATACATTTCATATTCTCCTCCTGTTTCTGGCTCTCCTTATTGCTATGTTGCTTCAGGTGAATAGAGACCAATTGTGCCTTGAATGGCTGCTTGCAAGCTTTTAAGGCCCCACGCACTATGCAATGAACTAGGAGATTGGACAGAAGCACTAAACATGTTATTAGGCCAGCTAACCGGGATATCCCATGAAATCATGACCCTAAACCTCCAAACCAAGAAACCAAATCCTATGAGGTTTATGGTTGTACATAAGTGGCCTCAGCAGCCCGTCTTTGTTGTTGTTGTAAATATATCTGTCACACAGCTTTTGCCAACTCAACTTTTTACAGGCGTACAACTTATTGACAACAGTTAAAATAATCGGCTGTTTGACCCTACCCTTAATCAATGTGATATTTCCATCACCATTAACCCCCTTCTCCCCCTCTCTCTTACCCCTGGTAACCACCAATATACTTTTTTCTCTATACATTTTCCTTTCCTTGTCTTTTTGTATAAGTGAGGTTAAACAATACTTGTCCTTTTGCGATTGGCTTATTTCACTCAGCGTTAAATCTAATAGCTCCATCCATATTGTAGCATGTATCAAGACTTCATGTCTCCTTTGACTGAGAGTATTTCATTGTGTGTATGTACCACATTTTATTCATATGTTGGGGAATGAAAAGTTTTAATTATGAGCTTTTATGTTTAAAAATATTTTTATGTATTAATATACAGACTTACAGTGATTACATAAATATATATATTTATTCTTAGAGAAATGGTATAGATTGAGATTTTAAATGTTTGGCAAGTTACGTGAACAGTTTCTGTACCTTAGACCTATCTGTTGTTATCAATAGTAATAATAATACGAGTGTAATATTTATTTGAGTGCTCATCATGTTCATTGCCAAGCCTATCATGTTCATTGCCAAGCCTTTTGACGTACAGGGTCTCACTTTTATTTTAACCCTCCCAGCAATATTATGAGGATCCATTTTCATCTTACAGATGAGGAAATGGAGGCTTCCCTAGGATCGTGTAGGTAGCAGATGATACAGCCTGGATTCGAGACCAGGTTTGATTCTAGAGCGCCAGATCTCATGTCTCACATGCTGTACTGAGCTATGTAATTCCCAAAGGAAAGTAGAAAATGGAGAGTTTTCAACTAAAGTTTTCAGTTCACTGAAATGGCCATGGTTATGATGTATTATTTTGAGAATGTTTCATGTTGATTTCGGTTGGGTTAGGCTGAATATTTTGGAAATAGTAAGCACTGGAATGGAAGAGAAGTGAAGGTGATTCGGACAGTGCCTGTCTTGTTCATCGTATGACCGTCACCAAGCATAGTGCCTAGCCAGCGTGGAGTGGAGACTAGTAACTGTTTCTTAAGGGTTGGAAGTTGGGTGTTTTCGTATGGTAGGTTATTTTATACATTTCCTCAGTAGGGGCAAATAGTTTACATTCACTCTTCAGTCAGTCCTTACGTAATAACATTTTAGAGGGTTAGGTAAGTGTGCTTTCGTTTAAGAAATATTACGAAAACATTGCATCTGAGTTATGAAAGTAATTGCAGCAATAGAGATATATATACAGTAGAAAATGAAAGGTATCCCATTCCTATCCTACTTTAAAAATTTTCCTGTGCATTTAAATATGTATAATATTTATACGTTTTAGTTAAAAATAGAATTTTATCATAATGTTCTTACAGTTTACTTTTTTGGTGGCTATTTAGAAAATTCACTTGTTTTTGAAAATAGAATTCATACGGGAAGTGGGAGTGAGGTTTATACTAAAATTAAGGTTGTAAACTTGATGCCGTAGTCTAATTATTACCTATGGGGCAAAAATTATTTTAAGTTCTTTTACTTGTACCTCATACCTTAGACATTGTTGTTTTCAAAACTTTATAAAATGCTGAGTAAAAAAAGACAACATTGTCATCTATCCTGCATAAGTTATTTAGGAGACATCATTTCAGAATTAAATTCTCCTAGTTCTTTCTTGTAGCTACTTGAAGAGAATAATTGTGATTTCAGATATATGTGTATATTTTTAATGGTAGTTCTTAGTTGGCATTCATTTAACATTTACAGAGTAAAGTGGAGTTTTAAAACCAAGAAAATAGTTATAATATTTTAATTAATAGAAACTCAAGCCCCTGCTACCTGCTGCCGTTGAGTCTATTCCGACTCATAGGGACTCTGTACGACAGAGTAGAACTGCTCCATAGAGTTTCCAAGGAGTACCTGACGGATTCACACTGCCAACACTTTGGTTAGTAGCCGTAGCACTTTAACCACTACGCCACCAGGGCTTCCTGAAACTCAAGCCAGTACTGCTTAACTGGCGTATAGATACCCTGCGTAGGAATTAGTCCTGGAACTCACGTCTTTATTCTGTCATGTTGGCTGACTGCACCCACTTCCCCATACTTACTCCCTCTCTCAACCCAGGATTTTTTAAGGCGGTAATAAAGTATTTTTTATAGGAGTAAAAAAAAAAAAAAAAATTACTTGAGTGCTATCGGTTTTTCTGTTACTATATTAAAAAAACATATACTCAAGGCTTTATAATCCACATTAAATATAATCTTGACTCTGATTTTGAGAGTTTTAACTTGTTGCTAAAGTTATTAGTCATAATTCACCTTTGTAATTTTTAAAAAAAAATTTTTTATTACGTAAGTAATAAAACTTTTTCCATTATAGAACTTTTTTTCCAAAAGCATTTCTAATCCTAGAGTGTACTCCTAGATTTTAAGGTGCTATATGCTTGTTCATGAAGTGTCGAAGTTTGGCCTTAAAATTCTAAGAATTGGATCTGATAGGATGTAGCAATTTAAACTATAGTCAAAGCTTTACCAAACCAGGTTAAGAATATTTCTCACTGGTAACATTTATATGTGCTTTTCATTTTGAGTGGCTCACAGCATGTCCTAGAGTATTTTTTTTATTCCTTATAATAGTCTTAAAAGTGTAAAAGGCTTAGTTAATGTCATGAATGGTGAAACTGAGGCAGAGGCAAGAATTTGTAAGTTAATGGCAGAGCCTGATTTTCTTGTCTGTCTTAATTCTGGCCTCAGTCCTCTGATCCATAGTCTCCAAACTTCCCTTTTAAAAATGATAGCCACTGGTAAATGTGTATTTATGTATAATATTCTAAACTAGTATTTTATGTAATAAAACAGAGGAAGGTTGAAATTTAAAAAAGGACGAGATTGAAAAATTTAAGGTGTAATATTTTCTTCCCATAGCCCCTCCCGGGGGTGCACGCACCCATTTGGAGACTAGTGCTCTAGATAGGCCTTGCTGCCTGCAGAAGTGGCAGCCATGGGGACACCTGGAGGATGATTGGTACAAGGTGTAGGGCTTTAAGTTGAAGCGGTCTTTTGCAGCTTTTTAATTTTAAAGATACAGCCTTTCTTTCTGTGAAAGGCTGGAAGATTGAGGATAAAGGCCTTGAGAGAGTCGGGCTTAAAAGACAGAAATATAAGCTTTATTTGTTTTCTTCAAGGTTGACCAAAGGGAAAATGCTGCCTACCCCGGCAGCTCTTATTCCCAACGAGGTGGCAGCGCCTTTTTCTGTTGTTGTTAGGCAGTTCATGGAACGCAGGATAGCTTGGTAAGCGTCTTCTCTGTGCCTGATGTGACGTAACAGTGTAGAGTATGCAGCATGCATGTTAAGTACAAGTGGTTGTATTTGGCTTGTTGCTGCAGCATTTTTGAGGATGTCTTAAAAAGCAATTATCACTAGATAGAGTTGGATATGTACAAATTCTTGAAATCATCATTTCATGGAGCCTAAACTTTGTAACTTGAATTATTCTATTTAGTATTTGTTTACTTCTAGCCCCCCCACCCCCAACACCTCAAAGCAGAATTCTTTTTCTGAAAGGAACAGATGCCGTTAACTTATCAGGAGTTGATACTAAAAAGCCTACAAAAATCTTTGTGCCGTTTATTTTCTTTATTTAATCTATATGCAAAGCATGTTGTAATTATTGTTGGAGGGTTTTAAGATGATGGCTCCTTCCCCCACCGTCTTTGTGCTCAGGGGACATAGATTAGGAATGCCAAATTGGCAACTTGGTATAAAGAAATAATGACCAGTGAAGTAAAACGGGAGTTCAAATAAAAAGCAAACCAGATACAAATGTAGAATGAGAATATCTTAGTAAAATGTTAGCATGCTGTACTTGGAACAGATGCCACATTAATTCAAAAGAGAGCCCAGAAAATGTGGCAACTTTACGATGTCAATGGAGGGAGCTGCAGTAGTTCTGTTCTCATTGTGTCAAGTTCTCAGTACCTTCAGGGCCAGTCCTGTTCTCCTGGATACTTATTTTTTTGTTTATATTATATGTTAATATATAAATGTTAAATCCATTCCTAATTTTTCATTTATGGAATTAAATGTATTGTCTTACTAATAGATAGGTATCAGGGTAAAAAGCCCACTAACTTGTAATGCAACAGTAGTGATTCTTGTTTTAAATATGTGTATCATGAGAGGCAGAATCGGAGGCATAAGTTGACTTTTCTCTGCACCCTTCAAGGTGCATTTATGGTACTTAAAGGTAATCTAAGATTTGAGTCTGAAAGAGGCCTAGTGCTTTTTGAATGTACGATTTGGAGAAGTTACAAAACCATGAGAATTTTGCATTTATTTTTTTCTCATTTAAATTTATAGTCATCATTGGACATTTGTTAGGATTTTTAAGTAGGTTAAATTCATTCATCTCTTTTATGGTGTTTTTTATGATGATTAGAAGAAGAAGGGGTGATGGAAGGGTACTATACACACTTGGACAGTTCCAGAGTGACACTCGTTTTACAGAAGATTGCACCAGGGTCTCTCTGAATTGCCTGTTTCTTGCATGGCATGGTTAGTGTGGACCTGAGTGTGGAGAGAGGTGGGCTGGGGGCTCTTAACCAGATTTTACAGTGTGCTACTTCCTGAGCGTGAGATGATCTAATCACCAGGAGCATATCCTGTGTGCCTGTAAAGAAGCCTGGTATACATGCTTAGTAAAGCCCTACTAGTTTTCTCTCAGTTGGCCTAGGCATGAAGGCTTATAATTTAGTAATTTTGTAGAAGAGGTGAGAACAGTTTTGTTCTCGTGCATTTCAGGTGAAGGGAAGTTTTAGTACGGCAGTAGAGTACACCAGTTGAGTATCAGTGAACCAACTTGTATGGGCTCAAATCCTGACTCTACCATGTATTAGTTCTGTGACCATGGCGAAGTCACATCACCCTGTGTGCCTCTGTGCCTCAGTTTCCTCATCTGTAAAATGTAAATTAGTGATAGAAACCATCTGTGGTTGCTATGAGGGGTAAATGAATTAACGTGTAAACTGCCAGATGGCGCCTGAAACAAAGGAAATGCTAAATAAACAGAGCTCTTAGTAGAGATTATTATTAACATTAGCTCTCTTCTTTGTTCCTTTCTCAAGGGTTGAAATAAATGTTGCATAGTGGGAAAAGAGCCAGAGCTTTAGGGTCTGACACCTGATTTGGAATCTCACTTAGTACAGCCACTTAAAGTTGTATGAAATTGAACTAATTATTTATGGCTGCTAACCAAAAGGTTGAGAGTTCGAATCCACCAGCCGCTCCTTGGAAACCCTGTGGCGCAGTTCTACTGGAAACCTAATGGAGCAGTTCTACTCTGTCCTGTAGGGTCGCTATGAGTCGGAATCCACTCAGCGGCAACGGGTCCTTCAACAAAGATTTAGTACGTACATGCTGTATACCAAGGCCTGTGCTGGTCAGTTGGACTTCACTTTCTTTGTCTCTGATACAGGGATAATACCAACATCCTAAGGCTGATGTGAGGATAAAGTCAGGCACTCTTAAGATATTTGATAAATGATAGCTGCTGTTACCGTTATATTATCATTATCATGATTGCTAAATTTCCGATAAACGTTTATGGGAAAAGAATGGATGTGGAACAGTTTAGCTGGAAAGAACAGTTTTCTTTTCCTGAAATATCGTGGGGAGGAAGGGTATGGACAGAAGTGTATCTAATGAGTTCTTATTTGTGAATACCTTGGGAGAAATAGAAAATCATAGGAATATGTCAGTTTTAACAGAGCCTTTTAAAAATATTTCAGGGTACTTTATATTAAAACCCTTGTTAACGTAAGCTTTTTTTTTTTTTTTTTCTTCTCCAACAACTGATGAATCCAACATCAAGATATTTATGCAGGTTACAGTAAGTCATTTAGCATCAACTCAGTAGACTAGGCATCATAACTCAAAACTGCAAAATACTAATCAGCTGGTCAGTCTGTTACATCTGCTCTAGAGTGTATGTTTAACTCTTGAGAGTGTAAGAACTAATGGAAACGATTGTAAAACACCAGAGGTATAAATGTGGCACAGAAATGCTTTCTGGTAATGATGGGCACAGTTGGTTTGCTTTCTGATTTTGGGCTTTTTGCTTTGGTGAAATTTCCTCTCCTAGTCTTTTCTTATGGTAATTCATATTTTCTTTCTATATTTAATCATCATACGCTACCTATATTGAGCTGAAAAACTGGGCCTGACAACAAATGGATTGTGAAAAAAGTCATTCTAAGTCTCTGCCTTAAGTGATTTCTTCAGAATTTTTTATTTTGGAGTTTTTATTATATCTGTATCTAGTATGTATGTATCTGTCCGTTTGTCTATCTGTCTGTCTAATCTTGTCTATCTGTGTGAAACCAGTAAACGAGGAAAGGGGAAAGATCATTAAGTGTGTCATATAATTAATTTTATCCATTTATTATGAATTTGAAGATGAAACTCCTCTCATTTTTGATCAGTGGATTTTTATTTTTTCTGGGACTCAGCAAATGCGTTTGTAATAGATTACCAGACATCCTGAATATGGTATGTTACCACGAACAGCCATTTGAGTTAAAGTAGTACAATAGCTTCCTTTGACTTCTTGTTCTTATTTATACAACTGAACCATTTGATAAAGGCCTAGTAGGGGGATAGATGTATTTACTTTGTTTGATTTTGTCTGTGTCTCTAAAACGATGTTTCTGCTTTCTGAGCAGAAATTCCAACAAGTTTTGTTTTGATGAAGTGCTGTACTTTAGCTTAACTGATATTTTAAAAAATCAAGTAATTTTATAGCAGGCTGTATTGTTTACTTTTAGTTAAAAAAATTGTAATGTTACTTTACAATAGGTAGAGTAGCCAGTAGTAAAGCTTTGTAGCTTTTAAATTAACATAGCACATAAAACCAAACCCATTGCTGTCGTCGACTCTGACTCATAGCAACCATATAGGACAGAGTAGGTCTGCCCCGTAGGGTTTCCAGTGAGCAGCTGGTGGACTTGAACTGCTCACCCTCTGGTTTGCAGCTATAGCTCTTAACCCCTGTATAATGTTAAGCTTTCTTTACTTTAGAACATATGCAGGGCCTGTAAAAATTACTGAAAGTTTAGAAATGTATTTCATTTTAATAAATATCTGGGTTAGGAAGAGACCCTGTTGGGATCTTTTGAGTTGATTTAAAGAATTGTACAATTTTGAAAAGTCAGTTTATACCTAGCTAATTTTTAAAAGGTGGTACCACTTCTGACAGGAGTAAACGCCTGCTATACATGTGCACAGGAACCCATCAAGTTTGTTGGTGCAGCAGTTACTTTACGAGAGGTGAGCATACTCCCTCCCTTGCCTTTCCTCTCCGCTTTACTGTCTCTTATTTTATTATCTCTTCTTTGCTTTTACCACCACCTGTCTGCTGTTCATCACTCCCCCCAAAACCATCTTCTTCTGTTTCCCTTCAGTAAAATCATTGTAATTACCAGTTTCTAAATGGGGAGAGCTGTTATCAAGACCTTAAGGGTTTAACAGTTTGTAGATCCCTGCCCTGCATTTTGGGCCTTTGGCCAGGAGTTGGATAATAAAGATAGCGTAAAATCACTTGGGAAGTAACTGAGTATTTGTGAAAACATTTTTTATTTGGCCTAAGGAAGAAAATAGAAAAAGACCTTTTTACCTCAGAAGGTTGCTAGAGTTTTCCTGGGGATGAGATGGGAGTGTAGTGGGGAAAGGGGCAGGCTTGTTACTGAACTTAGATAGGGGAAATAGGGACCATTACTTTATTAGATTGCCCTCAGCAGTGCTGTGAACCTAATCAGAGAAGAAAATGGAAACGATGTTGCTGATTCTGGTAGTATTTTAACTAATAGAGAGGGCTAGAATTTCTTTAAGTTTGTAACATATAAAATATGGCTATGATGCCTTGTTATTATGTGTTGATCTTTTATATTTCAACTATGATTAGTTGATATTTGCAAACTAGCAGGGCTTTCCTTTCCAGATTTCTCCAGTTGGTTTTGAACTGTTAACTTACTGTTTTGGTAAGAAGCTTAAAACTCGGAAATTAGCTGTGGTTACATGTTGAGTTAGTCCCTGGGTGGTGCACAGGGTTAAATGCTTGACAACTAGCCAGAAGGTTGGGAGTTTGAACCCACTCAGAGGTACCTTGGGAGACAGGCCTAGAGATCTCCTGAAAGATCACAGCCTTGAAAACCCTGTGGAGCAGATCTACTCTGCACACAAGGGGTCGCTACGAGATGGAATCAACTTTACAGCAGCTAAGAACAACACGTGTTAAGTTAATGACTCTGTTGGATTTAAATTCAGTAGCTTCTAAGCTCTATATACCAGACATTTAATCTGTTGTTATAGCTAGAGAAAAAAACGTATTTTAGACAAAAGCCTTAACTTTATAGGATTTTTAAAAACTTCTTATTGTGGACATTTAAAAACATGCACAAAAATAGAGTACTATAATAAATGCCATGTACTTACTACCCAACTTAAACAGTTACCAGCTTTTTTGTCAATCTTTTATCTATAATGTGTAAAACATACCGGGAAAATAATGTTTTCATAACATGCAGTACAAATAGGTAACATTGCTATACTCAAAGAAAAAGTGTGTGTAAGAATGTTAATTCTTTTTATACGTTGTATATTTAATATTGGTCATCACCTTTTGGGATAATACTGTTTTCATTTACCCTTTAACTTGTTGAAGATGTCTGAGTCACCACTAACTTAATGAAGAACCACATCTGCTGAAAAGATTTTACCGTTACTCCTTTTGTGTTTAGAAACTCTAAGATTATTAGTTTTGAATTTACTGTTTTTATAAATTGCATTTTATTTTACGTATGCTTGCCTACCTGTAACTTCTTTATGGACCACCGATAACAGTCATTCCTAACATGCGTAGGGCAATATTTAAGCCAGCTTGAAGTTGCAGATCACTGGATATTGTCCTCAACTTCCTCCTTCTGCATATTCTGTTTCTGTTTAACTGACGTGTATGCATTGTTTGACTAAGGAATACGTGTTATAACTCCTAAAATGGCTTGTTGAGGAGGGACTTTTGAACTACCTGCAGTCCTTAGACCTGGTAACAGTGATTAGGTACTTAAGCCATTTGCTCCCTTGTATGCTTCTCTTTGGAAGAGTAAGTAGTAAGTTGTACGAGTGCCCGCAGTCATGGGGCCTGTTGATTACTTGTCACTACAAGGTGACAGTAGCCTTATTGTGAATTTTCTCGCTTTTATTAGTTTAAATTAGACCCATAGGGGTGATTATTCCATCCCAATGCATGAGGAAACATAGTCAGTGGAAACTGTAGATCTAAACCCCTGTGCAGTGCGTTGAAAATGTATCTTCAGTGTTACAATACTGTTTGGCGTGTTTAGTTTAGTGCAAGGAGTGTACTTATTTAACAGGACCTTTAATAAGCTCCCTCTACACCAAAGATATATTTTTAAAAATTATACTTAAGAAGACTATGTAGTATTCCCCAGTAGAGTTCATCTAGAGCAGCAAAACCTTTCTAAAATAAAACTTATTCCTTTAACCGGTATTCATTTAAGTGGGTTTCTCTGTACTTGGTTTCCATGGAAATAGCGAATAGCTAACGTTATTTATAAGGTGGAAGTAAAATAGGGTGCCTAATGGGACCCCATGCTGCTCTGATGAAGAGACTTAGGAAAAAAATCCATGCTCATGGGATTTTTTTTTTTTTAAGCAAGGTTAATGGAAGCCTTGATTTCAGTCTTCTGTAACAGAACATATTTTTGGTTTTAAAGGCTAGCATTAATATAAAGCAAACAACTTCTTTTTAAGGTCTCTATTGCTTTCACTTTCAAGTTTTAGGGCCACTTGCTTATCAGCGTAATTGAGGCTTTATGCCTCAGACTTCTGTTTCTTTGTGGGTTTTGTTTCAAAAGTTAAAGCCCCAGCATATTGTAGCTGTTTCAATTTCCCACTGACATTTCAGTATACAGATAAAAAGATAAATGTTCATTAATGATAGCGATGATAATAAAGAATCAATATGTTGGACTACATAGGTCCCCCCCTCCACCCGTGAATATTATGGAACCATATTTAGTTCTCAGGCCTTAAGTCAGAGTCCTTTTTTATTTGTGTTGTGGAACTAAACCTGTGTAGTCAGAGAGAAAAGATTCTAATTTTCTTTTGCAGATGGGAGGGGGACTTGATTTTTCCTTCTTTTTTAAAAAATGGGTTGTTACCAGCTCCTTGTAATTGAAATAAATGTTAACTCTTCTAGTCTTTGAAATGTGGATTTAGGAAAAACCTTGTCTTTTTCCTCACTTCTTTGGTAAGGCCTGCTCTTAGTTTTGTAGGCCTAAAGCAAAGCCTTGCATTTCTTAAGCCCCTTTAAGTGAAAGAAAGAACATCATTGCCTTTGTGTTTGTGTCTCAGTGTATGCGTGTGTGTGTGTGTGTGTCACTAATTTTTCTATAGCCTGAGAGGCACCTGCTCGTTTTCCAGCCTGGTTAAGTACAGCAGTGCTATATTGAGAAGTGAGGCAGGATGAAACACAATAAGGTGCTATAATTTTTTATTTAGTTAGTTTTGGTCGTCCTTGGCAGCTTGTGATCATTATCCGTTTGTCTGGAAGTACTCTGTGATTATTCCTGGCTATCAGTGCAGCAGGAATTTTCATCTGTGTTTTAAAAGCAAGGATTGTAGTGTACTCAGGGCTCCTTCTGGGGAGGAGTTTTTGACATGTTGTGTGTCTTTGGACAAGCTTCTGGCTACAGTTGGGTTTACCATGCTGTAATTTTTAAAAATTTGTTTGTCGTAATCCTGTTGAATTAATTTTTCTGTGAGATACCTTCTTTCCACTAGTTTCTTCTGTGCATAGTAATGTTATTTTATAAACTTTCCTTAGTGTGTTAATTGTTATTTTACTTTAGCTTTTTCTTGTATTTTTTTTTTTTTTTTTATCTGGTGTTTACCTGTGACCTTCCTTAGTGACTTTTATTTGAATTATCTTTGTGCTTTAGAGACATAGGAATTTGGGTCTATTATCCCATTTCTGAGAGAACAACTCCCAGTAGTTGCAGTTAGTGCAGTAGAAAGGGTTTTCACAGATGCAGTGCTGGGTGTTGATCTTCCTCCTTTGTGCCCATGGTTTCCACCCAGAACTCCCATTAGTGTTAACAGGAGGCACTTGCTTAAATCCCCGTACTCCAAGAGAAGCCCAGACCCCAAGAGAAGCCCAGACCCCTTTGTAATGCCTTATAGATACCTGACTTGTTTTTTTTATTGTTGTTGCTGATGGCAAAAGTTTTGGTCCTGAGGTTAACTGATCATTATTAAGGTAGAGTTTGAGTTGTCTTGGGATATGGGTGATTTACTAAGTCTGATCTGTAATTATGAGGTTTACATTATGATGATTAGACTCAGAAAACATTTACAGCTTTGTGAGCTGTGGAAGCTTGTGACTAAGGATTTTTGCATTTTATAGCGTGATGAAGCAAGATTTCTTTCCATTCTCTTACTACTTCTCAACCACAAAATAAATTATTTTACAAGCTTTTGTACGTATTGTATAAGAACTTAGTGAAAATTCCCACAATTGCTCTCTGACCTCTGAGTCTTTCGTCAGTGAGTTTGACTCACATTTCTCAAGCATGTAGAAGTCAGTGTGCACTGTTTTAGAGCTCGGACACTGCAATCACTGATCAGGTATTAGATAATTATACTATCTATATTTTTTGGTTTATCCGAATTGTAGATTTTTATTAATTTGATTTATTTATGCACAGTCCAGTGGGAGGATTCCTAGATTGAGAGCAGTTAATCTGGGATTTAGGCTGGGCTTTCAACTTACCTTTGTAGCTTTGGGCTTGTCATTTACCTCCTTGGGACTCTACGTTTAGAGTTGGGCACTCTCAGGCATCCATTCGAAGTTATATCTGAGGCCTGCTTTCCTAGGAGGAGACAGTAGTGTTTCTCTGGTAGAATTCTATCTGGGAGACCCAGGAGATCTGAGCTTTAGGCTGGGCTTTGCCACAGATCTTTGCAGCTTTGAGCTAGTTATCTACCTCCTTGGGCCTCTAGGTTCTTGGTCAGTGTACCTCAAGGGCAGCCACCACGCATTTGTCACTGGAGGCTTGTGTGTTGGCTATGATACTGATCAGGTTTCAGCAGAGCTTCCAGACTTAGATGGACTAGGAAGAAAGGTCTGGCAATCTACTTATGAAATAACAGCCAGTGAAAACCCTGTGGATCACAATGGTCCGTTCCTGTTGTACATGGGGTCGCTGTGAGTCAGGGGCCAACTCAAAAGCAGCTAACAGTAACAACTTCCCTAGATACCAAAGGACGTAGGGGACTATAAGGCAGTGGGTCCTAATTCTGGCTACCATCCGAATCTTCTGGAGAACTTTAGAGAAAAAAAAAAAAAACAGATACCTGGGCTCCAAATCAGACCTAATGAACTGAGAACCTTCAAGGGTGGGGCCTGTGAATCTATATTTTAAAAAGTTGTACAGGTTTTCCTGATCTAGGCTTGAGAACTACTTGTACAAGGATTATTTCTACTCTACTCTTCATGTGTATATGCATGTGTGTGTGTGTATAGTCAGGGAGATAAAACATTAGCCATATGAGGCAGTATGTGGTTAAATTCTAAAATGGGTGAGAGGGATGATAAACATTCCAGGAGTTCAGAAGAGGGCTTGGGAGTTAGGATGGTTAGGGAAGGAGAGTCTGCGTTAATCAGTAGATCTTTACTTGAACCGTAATTGTTGGATGAGATTTGGATAGGCAGAGAGAAAGTGAAAAGGGTATTCTAGGTGTTAGAAAGATCATGAGTAAAAGTTGGGGGAGGGGTACAGTTGGGACAGTATTAGTCTTTATTTCAGTTTTCTCCTATACTTACAACTGCAATAGATTTCCTAAACATTTTGAGGGAGTGAGCCATGAAGATACTTGGAGAAAGAGAACATTCAGGTTTTTTTTCAGAGGGAAAAAGCAGGTACAACTTGCTTGGTGTGCTTGAGGTACAGAAAAGAGGCCAGTGTGGCTGGTGCCGCGTGAGCAGTGGGAAGAGGGGAGAAGATGAGGTCGGAGAATAGGAGGTGCCCCAAATCATTGGGAACCTTGTAGGCCATTATAAGGTACTTCAGCCTTTTCTCTGAATATGATAGGAAGCCACTGGAGGATTTTGAGCAGAAGAGTAACAAGATCTGTTTTAAATTTAAAATGATCACTCTGGTTGCTGAGAGAATAGGGGCAAGAGTAGAAGTGGGGAGACCAGGTAGGAGGCTATTGCAATGACCTAGGTGAAGGATAATGGTAACTTGGACCAAAGTGGTGGTAGTGGAGTTGAGAGAAGTGCTCAAAGTCAGTGTATTTTGAAGGTAGAGTCAACATTGTCTGCTATTGAATGGGTTGTGGGTAGTGGAAAAAAGAGGAGTTAATGATTATTTCAAGGTTTTTGGCCTGAAGGGATGGAGTTGCCATTTACTGAGATGAGGATGACTATGAGAAGGAGGTTGGGGGTTAATCAGGAGTTTAGTTTTAGACATGAACTTGAAATGCCTATTTGACAACAATGTTGAAGTGTTTAGTGAGCAGTTGGGTATATGAATGAGTTTGGAATTCAAGGGGAAAGGTCTGGGCTGGAGATAAAAATTTGGAAGCCAACAGTATATAGATCTTTTTATAACCACAAAACTGGGTGAGATCACCTAACTGAGCCATGGCAACCTAACGTTTTGAAGTCTTGGAGATGAGGAGGAACCAGCAAAAGAAACTGAGAGTAGTGGCCAGAAAGAGGAAGAGGAAAATCAATCAAGAATTGTGTCCTGGGAGTCAGGAGAAGAAAGGGTTTCAAGAAGGAGGGAATGATCAACTTGGGTCAAATAATGCTGAACAAAGAAGTGAAGGCTGAGGCCTTACTATCAGATTTAGCAACATGGAGGTTATTGGTGATCTTGACAAGAATGGGCTAGACCCTAATGGAGTGGGTTTGGGTTCGATAGAGAATGAGAGAACCAAAACTAGAGACAGTGAATATGATTAACTCTTTCAGGGAGTTATACATGGGAGCAGAGATGTGAATAATGACTAGAGGAGGATACGGAGTTAAGGAAATTTTTTTTTTTTCTTTTTTAAGATGGGAAAAATGAAGTGACCCAATAATGGGGGAAAAATTGATACTTCATGAGATTGGGGGTTGGGGGGAGTGCTGAAGGGATGTCCTCTAGAGGCTAAGAGGGATGGGGCAAGAAGGGTAACTGTGATATTGGGCCCGGGAAAGCTAAATCTCAGTAAGCAGTATCCTGCTTTTTCTTCTAAACTTTTATCTACATTTAAATTTATTTCAAACTTACTATGCTTTCTGTTGGAAGTTAGGAAGAACAGATAAAAAGCAGTAAAACTTTGTGCTTAAAACTTAGTGTATTAGGCTACTATCTGCTTGCTTTAGTAGGGGAAAAGAAGACATTGAATCTTCTGGGTAAGGTGACATTTTAAAGTGTCTTTGAATGACAATTATCTGTGCTATTCTAGTCCCTTATCAAAATTTATGATTGAGCACAGGCTATAAACTTAATCGTTTAAAATTTGTAGTGGGGCGACTTAAATTTTAGCCTATTTTAAATCATGATCTAGTATTGAGCTTTTTCTCTGCAAAACTTGTTTATTGCATATTCTTCATATGCAAAGGCTTTAGATATTTTATAAAAGGTACTTAGGAAGTAGTTGTTAATCACCTGTGGCTTACTTATAACATTGAAAATTTTACAACCGTTTGAGAAATCTGATTTGTTTTTTTACCAGCTCTAATTAAAGCAACTACCGGTGAAGTTCTAGAGAGGTGAACAACCTCCAGTTTGTAAAAAATCATGTGAAGCTATGTTTGCAAAATATTCATCTCTGAGGGCAAAAATAATTTCATTTACTCTGACTTAAGTGCTTTGAACGTATTTTTAAGGACTAATCTATATTTTTAAAATTCAAGGAAATATGGTTAAAGTTCTTAACTACCTTAGCTACAAGTGTGAAATGTACGTGAGAAACAAATTTAAATGGACTTTCAACCAGCTTAACATGAGGAAATAAACCTGCATTTCAGACTCAAATCCTTTTTATATGTGAATAATGTAAAAAGTATAAACTTATATAAATCTTACTTTTTTCTGTTAACTCAGTATTACTAAATAAACGATTTGCTTTTCTTTTTTTATCAGTTTCCAAACGATAGTTAATAATCACTGTCTTTAGAAGAAACACTTGGTAGTTCTGATGCACATTATTTAAGAATCACCCTGGTGGCACAGTAGTTAAGCCCTCTGGGCTAACTGAAAAATCTGTGGTTCAAACCCACTAGCCACTCTGAGGGAGAAAGATGTGGCAGTCTGCTTTCGTAAAGGTTGTTATTGTTAGGTGCCATCGAGTTGGTTAGCGACCCTATAAACAGAGTAGAACTGCCCCGTAGGGTTTCCAGGGAGTGGCTGGTGGATTCAAACTGCCGACCTTTTGGTTAACAGCCATAGCTGTTAACAACTGTGCCACCAGCGCTCTTTTGTAAAGATTACAGCTTGGAAACAGACCCTGTGGGGCAGTTCTACTCTGTCTTACATGGCCACCATGAGTCGGAATCGAGTTGGCGGCACTGGGTTTGATTGTGGTGATCTAAAAGTAATTTACTGTTCCTTGGGTGTCTGAACCGCTCTGGGAATCTGATGAAAGCAGTGGACCCTTTTCCCAGAAAATTCTACCTGTGCCCATGCTAGAGACTTTAGCATACAGCATCCTGGCATTTACAGGTCCTTCGGAAGCCTATTCATTGGGGTCTTTTAGATATAAAGGATCTCAAGTTTTAAAACTTACTCTAAACAGCTCACTTATGATTTTTTAGAAAAACTTTGAGGACTCCTTCAAAAATATTTCACCAGTATTTATTATAATTTAGTTCATAGAGAAGTAACTGCCACAGCTGGTTAAGAGGAGGAAGTGAGGGCTAGTGGAAAGCTGAGCTCAGTCAAAGGTCAGTGAGCTCTCTTCCAGCTTCACCACCAACGAGCTGTGTGGCCTCTGGAAAAGTCACTAAACCTCTCAGACTTTGATTCCCTATGTGATTTCAACAGTCACTGCAAGCAGGTTTATAAGCAGTTTCATGATATCATTCAGCAATCGTGGTAAAATTTATCATCATTTTGGGATTGGCTCCGCTGCTGATTTTTTTTAAGAAAATGCCCTGGAGATAAGGTATATGCCCGTGGTGCTGTCTTTTTACTAGATATGACTTTTCAGAAGAATTTACACTGTATAAGTAGAAGTTAAAATCCCAGCCTCATCCTGATTGCTTTGAGTTTCAACATATTTTATATATTCTGGGTACAGGCCTTTGTTGATTATATGTGTCAAAATTATCTTCTCCAATTCTGTGGCTGGCTTTGTCACTCTTAACGCTTGTTTTTGTGTTTAATGAACAGAAGTTCTTATTTTTAATTTAGTCTAATTTATCAGTCTTTCCCTTTTCATTATATTTTAAAAAACAGTAATATTTTACTTCCTAATCAACAATTTGTATAAAAACAGTTTTAGAAAAACATTCATCTAATAAATACTGCTGTGGGAGATCGATGCGTAAGAAATTATCCCCAGCCTGAAAGAGCTGACCAGAAAGGCCTAATAGGGAGATAAGCCTGGAACTGACAGTTTTAGGGTCCATCCAGTCAATTCACTCATTTAACAAACATTTATTGAGCATTTCCTCTGTGCCTGGCAGTGTTCTGGGCATTTTCTATAGTGGTACTGAGTCCTGTAGGTATTTGTAATGTTAAGAATCCGCTTTTTAATAACCACATCATCCTACAGATTGTTGCATGATTTTTCCTTTCGTTGGGAGTCATTCTAACCTTGGTAATTAAAATTGTCATTTATATGGACCTGAGAACTTTAAAAAGGACTGCTGCTAAAGAAAAGACAGGATATAACAGCAAATTGAATTTCTTTTGGAAATGAATGTTAACTACGTGAACTGCATTTCTTTTAAATTATTTTACTGTGTGCTTGATATGACTATACATGATAAAAGAAAGTCTTATAATCTGGGTGACATGGAGATCTTTTGAAATATCCCCAGGGGAAATGAGACAGTATTGGAGTAGCATCAGTCAACAAACGTGCTATGTTTAAGGCCTAAGGAGGACTCTGCTTACTTACTACACGTGCCATGCTCTCAAAATTACAGTTTTAGGGCATGGCACATGAAATTTAAATAATTTGAAGCTAAATTATTGGGGAAAGATTTTAATTCTTGTTTCTTGAATTTTGTTTATTTTTGTTAATACGTTTGGGGTAGGGAATGTTACAAATGTAAAATGTTAAAAATAAACATGATAGCTTGATTTGACTTTTCTGACCTTGAAGTCAACTTAATGGAGTTTAGTTAATCTTTATAGTACTAAGAAAAACCCACAAATAATAAAAGGATTACTGAGTGTTGGATCCTGGACCCCAAAACCTTTTCTTTCTGGCCTCGTCATTGATTACATAACGTGGCATAGTGAAAGTCACTCCTGTGTGTGTAGCTTACACTCGAAAGTAGTGAGACTTTAAGAATGTGAGTGAAGAGTTTCATTTAAAATTCTGACTATACATTATTATAAAATGCTATGAATTTTTAAATTCTACGTAAGGCAAATCCATTTTAAGGTTAATTGGAAAAAGGCCCTTTAAGTGGACCAAATCTCCGGCTCCTGATGTTACATCGTTAATGTAAAGCAACAGACAGCGGTGGTCACTTGGTGGGGGTGAGAGTATATTTGTGTGTTGTCATTCAGAGGAGGGACATTTCATTTCTGTGTGTCTCTTAAGAAAGGGAAACCATCAACTGCTTTACTTTGTCTTGAAAGAACTGTGGGATAGTGGAGATTTAACTGCCCTTAAGTTCTTTCCTTGCTGTAAACACTACCTGTCTCTTCCCTTTTTTCTTCTGGGTTTAGAACTTCAGAGACTTTATATATTTTGATTTTTCCTTCTTAAAATCAGATAGAAATCTTTTAAGTCTTCAGTTTTTGATGACTTGTACATCTGTGTTTGTAGTCTAATTCCATTTCCCCTTCTTCTGTTATAGGAGGATAGAGAGCTGAAGGAGAGCAAGTTTCCCCAAAACTGGTAAGTATTTTAACAAGGCAGACGTAGTGTGCCTGATGCTAGTTGGATAATAGTTCAAAGCTCTCTCCCAGCAATGAGGCTTTGCTGTTTGCGCTGAGTGAAAGAGAAATTTTTGTCTAATTTCACATAGCCGTATCTCAAATACATTTGTGTTTCTAATAATACTGCTAGGCTTGCATGTTCCTACCTTCGATGACCTGTTAAAACGTAAAAGCCCCTTTTGCCAAAAATGTTCTAAATGCAGCGATTAGGGCTGAGAATTGAAAAGTCAGGAAATTTAAAAGTTAAGGTTCCCATTGTGTTATGTATTAACACACTACTAAATTTGATGGCCGCAGTATATGTGCAAAATAGCTAGGTTAATATAACTGTGGGACTCTTGACTTTGAAATTTGAGGCTCTTAAGCATTTATATTCTTAAACTTAACGTTGGAGTGGCTTCATGTATGACACTACATTTTTAGTGTGTTGTTTTTTTATTTAAAGGGAAAAAACGAAAAAGAGAAGTGTAACAGTGTGCAGGTCATATAAGTAAATACATTTTTTCCCTAATATCTACTTTTATAGATTTTTTTTTAGTGGCTTGTAAATCAACACACTTAATCATTTCTTTAAATGTCTAATTCAAGATCACAGATTGCATAGGGCAGTCTAGTGATGAGGCATTAAGCAAATATTAACCTTAATCGGTGTATATTATGATAAAAAATATTAAACTTGCAGGTAACTGGAATAGGGTAGTATCCTAACACAAGGCTACTCCTTTTGAAAAATTTCTCTCTCTCAAATAGTAATTAACTTGGTGGGCAGAGTAGACATATGCTTCTTTTTGATAACTTCTGGTCCTCGAGGTATCTCTTGTTACCTTTTAGGGATTGGGCTTTAGACATGAAGGGAGGCATTTGAACTGGTTAACTTTGCTTTTTACTACCATGTTACTCTACTTGCCTTTCTCTCATGGAACCTTTTTAAATAAATAATGAAGACCCTAGTAGCCCTTTAGTTTGAGATGTGATAAAAATCACAGAGTCTTAGAATTAGAAAGGACCTTCTCTTTCAGCCTTTTACCATGTGTGGCAATTTCTTATACTATATTCCTGGCAGGTTGTTATTCAGGTACATATTGAATACTACATTTTTAAAAAATGTAGCTCATTGTTTTTTGTATTCTGAGGAACTCTGGTTCCACAGAGATGGAGTAAATATTATTGTGTTAGGGTGGGGGTGGGAAAAGGGCTCTGTGATCGAATACTTTGGGAAATGCTGGGTTAAACAAAGTTAAACAGGTTTCTTTACTGCAGGACTTCTCAGAACCTTTAATATGCTAATGTGCATTGTGAATCTCCAAGAGGGGGATATGATATGCAGCATTCTTGAATACTTCTAATGACAGGGAGCCCACTACCTCATAAGGTAACCCATTCCTTTTTTTGTACAGCTCTAATCCTTAGTTCTTCCTTACACTGATCTGAAATCTATCTCCCATAACTTTGACTTCTTTCTGTTAAGTACTTACTGGTTATGCTGAGACCACTACATCCTCTTATGTTATCCTTTGTGTGATAAATATTTAGAAGATTTTGGCCAGGCATCTCTGGGTAGTCTTTTATCTTTAAATAGTGTCCTGGTACATGTGGCAACCAATTTTAAAATCTTGGTCTCATTGTCACTATGCTCTGATACACTGCTCCCCAGCTTCCTTCATTTTGAATTTCTGTAAATTTCTAAATGTACTTAATGGCCCTGTTGTTGGGTGTAGTTGGGATGGTTTTAGTAGGCATGCTTGATTTCTTTAAAGAAAGGTAGGCAATAGAAGGCTATGTGTTACAGCATAGATCTGGCACCAGGAAGCTGAGGTAGAAACTGTGCATTGTGATGAGTGTGGATGGTAGGGAGTGGTGCAGGACATGGGCAGACCTGTGGAGGGGAGGGTGCTGTGGGGAAACCCTAGCTTGCCCCAAAATATCACAGAAGCCCTTTGCTGCAGTGGTATGCAGTGGTAGGATCTGTGTAGGTATTCTGTGTGTGTGTGTGTTTTTTTTTTTTTAAATAAAGCCCCCCCCCCAAAAAAAAATTAAAGACAGAAATAAGATACATATTTTATAGACACTTTCAAACATTCAGATATCATAAAGCTAATTTTGTATGTGTGTGTACACATATATATATTTTTAATTTAATAGTTAAGAAACATCAGTCTAACTAGCTAAGATGATTTTTGTCAGCAGCTGTAATAGCTGGGTTTGAGCATAGTAACTTTGCTAGATTCGAAGAAAAAAAAAATTTTTTTTTTTTCTCTTCTGGGTAGCCTCTAAAATCAGGGTTGTCAACCTTTTGTGTAATAGCATTTTCTGTTGTCCTGTGGCGCTTTAACAAAGAAATAACACTATGAAGATAAATCAGAATTTATTGAAAATTTGTTAAATGCTAAGAAAACAAACATTACATTGAGTTTTTTTATGTTGTCATTTTAATAAGTGTTAAAACTTTCAGTAACAATACTATGAAAAGAATTGTATTATTTTTAGTATCTTGGGTTATTTTTAAGACTATTAATTCAGTTACAAGTTAAGGATATTATTTTGAGTTATTTCTCAGGATTATTATCGCTACATAACTGAAACCAAACCCACCGCTGTCAAGTCAATTCCGTCTCATAGCAACCCTGTGGGACAGAGTAGAACTGCCCTATAGGGTTTCCAAGGCTGTGATCTTGATGGAAGCAGAGTGGCTGGTGGGTTCGAACCACCAACCTCTCAGTTAGCAGCCAGACACTTTAATCACAGCACCACCAGGGCTGCTCTGCATACATAGAAGGAAATAAGTATTTTACACAAGTGGAAACCTGATACTTGGGTATTAAACATGTGACAAGAAGTTAGGATGCATGAATCTGCCAAGACTTTTTATATTGGCCCTTATTTTAAATAATTAATTAAACCTACTCTATTAATTAATTTTAAAAGTTTAAGGATATTATTTTAAGTTATCTCTCAGCGTTATCTCCTCTCCGAGCAAATAATCTGAAAAGCTGGACTACATGAAGAAAAACTCGGCATCAGGATTAGAGGAAGACTCATTAACAACCTCTGATGTGCAGATGACACAACCTTGTTTGCTGAAGATAAAGAGGACTTGAAGCACTTACTGATGAAGATCAAAGACTACAGCCTTCAATATATATTACACCTCAACATAAAGAAAAAAAAAAAAAATCCTCACAACTGGACCAGTAAGCAACATCATGATAAATGGGGAGAAGATTGAAGTTGTCAAGGATTTCATTTTACTTGGATCCACAGTCACCGCCCATGGAAGCAGTAGTCAAGAAATCAAACGACGTATTGCATTGGGCAAATCTGCTTCAAAAGTTCTCCTTAAAGTGTTGAAAAGTGAAGATGTCACTCTGTGGAATAAGGTACACCTGACCCAAGTTATGGTATTTTCAGTTGCCTCATATGCATGCAAAAGCTGAACAATGAATAAGGAAGACTGAAGAAGAATCAATACATTTGAGTTATGGTGTCGGCAAAGAATATTGAATATACCATGAAATGCCAGAAGAGCAAACATACCTGTCTTGGAAGAAGTACAGCCAGAATGCTCCTTAGAAGCGAGGATGGGGAGGACCGTCTCACATACTTTGGACGTGTTATCAGAAGGAATGAGCCCCTGGAGAAGAACATCATACTTGGTAAAGTAGTAGTTGTTGTTAGGTGCTGTTGAGTTTAAGTAGAGGGTTGGTGAAAAAGAAGAAGACCCTCTATGAGATGGATTGACATAGTAACTGCAACAATGGATTCAAATATGGTGGCAATTGTGAGGCTGACACAGGATAGGGCAGTGTTCCGTTCTGTGGTACGTAGGGTCGCTATGAGTCAGTACAGACTCAACAGCACCTAACAATAACTCTAAACACTAAGTCTGAGAATACAGATCTAAAGAGGAGGGAGGAGTCTTACACCAACTAAATACAAATAGTGAAACGAAGCTTTCTGTTTACAGGGAGTTCAGTCTGAGGGCACAGTGTGTCAGGGACTAAACTGTTGGTTAAAACAACTGTTGGTTGATGAGTAGAGTTCTGGTTGGAAAAAGGCTTATGTCAACTCAGGAACAGAGCAAAGTGTTTGTTAGCAGTAAATTCAGAACTACAGCTTTACTACAAGTTATTAGGGATCATAATAAAAGACCTAGAGGTCACGTATCTCCAAGCAGAACTATACACAGAAAAATATTTAGAAGTCTCTTTCTTAGAGAGTTTGGAAGTAGGAAAGCGTAGAGGCTTCTCAGCAATGTACTATTCTGAGAAATTTTACAGTTTGTATGAGTAAAAGAGTTACCGGTAACTATATAAAGGACGGCAGAGTACTTTATAATTTATGAAGGGCTTTTCGTATCGTTTTACCTTATTTAAACCTCATAACAATCCTATGAAGTAGGTGATGTTGTTCCCATTTTCCTGATTTGTAAACAAGTAAGCAAACAAAAAATCCCCGGGACCAAGAGTGGTTACTCAGTGAGTGCGTGGATTCTGATCAGGTTTTTTGGCACAGTGAATGTTCTTTCCAGACACCACAGCTGTCTTTTTAGGTGAGATTTGATTATTTTTGTTTGTTTGGTTTGTGGGTTTATTATTTGTTTGTGTGTTTGTGTTTTTGTTATTTGAAGGTGAAAGGCCTTTAGGATTAACATGTGCGACTTTGAAGATTCCAGACATTGGTATTTTGTGCTAGGCAGTTGCCCTCTCTGATGGTATTATTTAGAGCTGTTGGGTGGTGAAAGGCATTGTACCTGAATAAATATTATTATTCACCTTGCAGCAACTGATTTGTTTTTAATAACTTACTAGAACTGTTCAGAGTATGATAAATTATTCTTTACAAATTTAGTAACTAATGCCTTCTCTATGATGCTATGTACTGTCCCAAACAGTCTTCAGATGATGGCGACGTGAGTTGCCTAATGCCCCCAAAATATTCAACTTGTGCTTGTCTTGTTTTTGTAAGCTGTAAATATATGTATATAATTCGTTCATTTAGAGAGAGACCAGTCCCTCAAAATTACTACCCAGAATATGTTTTTGAAGAAAGTTTTCAAATGGATCTTCTTATCCTTATAAGTTTCTCTAAAACTAGTTATTACTTTTTTTAACCCTTCAGTTTTATTGTGAAATAAAATGAGTAATTGGCATTTAGAGTCCTTACCAAACAAACTTCACTCCTTTGTGTATCTCTAATACGCAGACAACAATCTGACGGAGGAAGTAAAAGCTGTCAGCTCCTCCTTGAGTTGCAGACTTCTTATCATGCAAGGCACTCTTTGACATTTGGAGCTCCAGGTTAAACCCTGGTTTTACTTTTTATTTTCCTGAGCATTTTGTTTAATCAGTATGAAATTTTTTGATGCTTCATCTATCAATTCTCAGTTAATATTCTTTTCCAGGGTTAGATACAATTGCAGTTAATTTTTTCATTTAAAAATAAGTGTATAACTTCCGTGGAAAATTCTGAAGATATTGATATCCCTAAAAGAAGAAAA
Source organism: Elephas maximus indicus (assembly GCF_024166365.1). NCBI lineage: Eukaryota > Metazoa > Chordata > Mammalia > Proboscidea > Elephantidae > Elephas > Elephas maximus. The sequence continues at coordinate 101,590,404 of NC_064825.1, read as the reverse complement.
TAAATAATCTTAGTGCTACCACCCGTAGGTAACCATTAGCAAATTAGGAAAGTCACCTGACCCAAACTCAAGGCAGCACAGAGTATTATTATTGTGACAAGTTTTTTGTCAGTTTCGTAGATAAAACTTCTTAAATTTACATTTTTATGACTCTAACAGGGATGAATATTTTTCATGTTCGTTGGCTATTCTTATTTCTTCTTCTGTGAATTGCCTTTTCACAGTATTTTTTTTTATTTGCGAGTGCTCAATATAAACTATATTAACCCTTTTTCATGTATGTTGTAAGTTCTCCTGCTGTTTATTTCAGAGTCTATGTGAGCTGAGTTGAGCTATGGTGTTACATGTTACTTCTGTAAAATAAAATATGGCCTTTCTGTTCTCGAAAATACCCCTTCAGCTTTAAAGTGATTCTTAATTTGACAAAAATTATAAGGAATTACTTTTGGACACATTTTCTGATAGAACCTTGTAACTGATTTTAGGAGAATTAAAATTCAAATACTGTTTTCAAGAAGAACTCTTAATACATAAGTCAAGAATATGAATAGGGAGATTTTTTTCGTATTGCCCTGGTGGCATAGTGGTTAAGAGCTTGGCTGCTTACCAAAAGGTTGAATCCACCAGGTGCTCCTTGAAAACCCTGTGGGGCAGTTGTACTCTGTCCTATAGGGTCATATTGAGTTGGAATTGACTTGATGTTAACGGGTTTGGTGTTGTTTTTTTATTTGGTTGAAGTGTAAAGTGATTGTATAGTTTTAAATTTGCTGTTGTATTTAGAGTAAGCTTATTATAACAACAAAATTCAGTAATTTAATAATTTTACTATTTATTTTATAATAGCTCCATAAACTTCTAAGCTAATAAGTTTAAAAAAAAAGTTTGTTTCTTGTCACTTATTCTCTTCTGTGAAGGATTCCACTTTCTTCATCAAAATATGTCTCCTTTTCCAAGTTATCTCCCTTAAACTTATTCCCTTTGTAAAAGTATTCCATTGACGATATCGTTGTACAGTAATTCTTCCTGTTTATATTGTATTGTTACGTGCTATTGAGTTGATTCCAACTCATAGCGACTCTGTAAGACAGAGTAGAACAACCCTCATAGGATTTCCTAGGTTGTAACCTTTATGGGAAATCCTGGCAGCGTAGTGGTTAAGAGTTTGGCTGCTAACCAAAAGGTCAGCAGTTCGAATCCACCAGCCACTCCTTGGGAACCCTGTGGGGCAGTTCTAATCTGTCCTTTAGGGTCGCTATGAGTTGCAATCGACTGGACGGCAACGGGTTTTTTTTTTTTAATCTTTACGGAAGCAGATCACCAAATCTTTTCTCCCTCGGCGTCGCTGGTGGGGTCAAACCAATGACCTTTCTGTTAGCAGCCAAGCGCTTGACTGTTGGCCTACCAGGACTCCTATAATCCTTTCCTAGCCTTCATTTTAGCATTTGAAAAAAAAATTTTTTTTTAGATTAGAATGTTTTGATATTACATAACATAGTATGTAAGCCCTGGGGGAGAGATTGCTACTGATATGTTAAGCCTAGTAAGATTAAGCAAAATAATGAAAACTAATATTCACTAATATAGTTAATGATTCCAGTATAACTGTTAAATCAGCCTTCAAAGAACTTTTAGAAAATTAGGTTAAAATGCGAACTTTATCCACAGGCGAATAATTTTTAGAAAGTGTGAAGATCAAGGTCAGTTTATAAGAATGCTGAAAAGCTGCTCTAAGTTTTATAAATGCAAAGAAGAAAAGAGGTTTGAAGGAAAGTTTAAATTAGTTCAGGCAAAAACAGACATTTGCTTTGGGAGAGTACCTAAAATCATGTCTTAGGCCACATTCAAGAAAAAAATTAAAGGGGAAATTAGCCACTGAGTTAATTAAATTGCAGTAGTGATGAGGGGAGGTCCCTGGGTGGTACAGACGGTTTGCTCTCAACTATATAGGGTCGCTATGAGTCGGAATCGACTCGATGGCACTGGGTTTGGTTTGTCTGGGTTACTAACCTAAAGGTTAGCAGTTCGAACCCACTCAGTGGTGTCATGGAAGAAAGGCCTGGTGGTCTCCTTCCATAAAGTTATAGCCAAGAAAACACTGTGTAACACATGGAGTCACCATGAGTCAAGTGATGAGAGGAGGAGGTGGGAAGGTCAGGCCAAGTGCTACATTCGCAGAGGACGTCAGATTCAGACTTTTACAGTTACCTCCAAGTGCAGTTGTATGCACAATCGGAGAGGTGCATAGCCAGGCTTGAAAGAAGGTTCTGTTCGTTGTAAAGCTGGAAACGTGTGCCATTGCTAGACTGTTTCACCTGTTGTGCACAATGTATTTTTTAATATCCCCGTCATAACTTTGCAGATAGCATAGTCCCGTTGCATTGTATTTATCTGTTTAAAGTGTTAATTTTATCTCTGTAAAGTGTTAATTTGTTAAATGTAAGCCTTTAAATTATGCCAGAATTTCCCTGTTTTAAGTTTCTTCATTTTGAAAATAAGGTAGGAACCTGTATTAAGGAAAGTGCCTCAGCCCCTTTTAACCTCTGAGAGACCCTGAACTCTCCAGTTTACTCTGTGTGATGTTTAAAAATGTATGACCATGTTTTTATGTGTCTCTCTCTAAGGACAGCGTGTCCTGGGTGGTTATAGTCTCCGCTGCTGGACTCTGAACTCACCTAGGGCAGAAGTGGGGACTTGTCAGCTCTGTATGCTCACTCTGTAACATGGTGCTGAGAGGTAGTGGTTGTTTAGATGTTTTCATGACTGGACTCAGCCCATTTTTTCCCCATTTCTTTCGTTATCTGAAGTGTTCTGTAGAGGAGTGCTCAAAGAATAAAACCCAGAAGTTTGGGTATTGAATTGTTTTAAAAAAAAAAATCTGTTGGGAAATTTCTTGCACTGTGTTAGAGAGCCAAATATTTTTATTCATGTAATTTATTTTATTTAACAAGAGTATTTTCTTTATGCCCAACGTAATGATCTAACATTTTATGATCTCTACAGCTGCAGTGAGAAGAGGAGTTTGTTATTTTAAACAGAGGCTGAAGAAACTATAGAATTAACAGACACAAGAAAAAGTGGAGAAGGTAGAGGATGGAGTTGCAGACTCTACAGGAGGCTCTTAAAGTGGAAATTCAGGTTCACCAGGTATTTTGTATTATATGCTTCTCCCACACTGTGTTATTAATGTAATGGCTAACATTAGTAAACGGGCCCATCTCAGCTTTTCACTTAGATTTTAATAGCCAGGCAGTTGTCCAAGAGTCATTTGCTTTTTTTATTGTTAGTCAACAAATGCATTGATAGTATATATTTACTTATTACTTTTAAGAGTTTTAATAAAATATTAATGGACTTTTCCAGAGAAAAGAACTGAATTTTTTTTTTTTTTTAATATTACAAAGATGTTAAAAGAAACAGCCTCTTTTTTTCTATACCTTTTGGTTCATCTGAGAGACTTAGTTCATGCAAATTAACTGGCATGTTTTAAATAACAGGACATGCAGTATACTGAAGTTTTTTACTCATCATATGACTCAGTTTTATGCCTTGATCCCAACCTTTAGTAAAGAAAATATGATTGTTTCATAGATGTTTAAATTTCACAGTTCTTAAACATTTTAACTCAGGTACCAAGGCTGAATAAACCTTTAAAACATACATACACACATACAAACACGTATATATGAAACTGTAATCAATACAAGAAGTTATCCTTAAGTATCTTAAATAATTAGCATTTAGTATAGAAACAGAATATCACTGTTTTATGTCTGTTTTCTAGGCATTAGCTAAAGTATGGTCTTAGACTAAGTACACACACACACACACAAACACACACAAAAGGGATAAATTATGGTGAATGGACTACTTTTGAATGTGTTAAATTGTGGGCATGGAGAATAGAAGAAGGAAACTATTTCTTAAAGATGAAATAGTCCAGTATAAGATTAGTTTCTGAAATTGTTGAAAGAATATCTTGGGTTTCTTATAACTACTGGATTTGCAAATTTCCCAGAATTAGGGTGGATGCAAATTAAAGGAATGCTTCAAGGGCCTTTACTTTTTTTTATATTAAATCTTTATAGATGATATTCAGAATTATTTTTAAGTATGGCATTGAAATATGAAACTGCCAGAGACTTCACTTTTTTAAGTAACAAATATTTAGTATACAGTGCTGTCTTTTTAATCATAAAGATAAAAATGATTGACAGGTAACAGCTCCCTAATTTGCCCCCTTTTTTTGTTATATGTTGCAAGAGCCTTTGGTCCCTATGCTAAATCCCTGCTGCTGCTTTGGATCTTGTTAAACTTTCTCAGTAGCAGCCTTACAGTTTGCCTTGTACAGGTGGGCTTCTTTATGTGAACATTTTGTTTTCATAGTAACTTCAAAAAGTTTAGTATATAATAAGTTATGCACATTTTATTTATTTGGCCTTGCTTCTGGTACTAATTAAGAGAAAGTAAAAATTCGTAAACACCACCCTGTCTTTTTTTCTGGACGAAAGTATTTTAACATAGACGTGTGTTCAATACCCAATTTGACTGAGTGGCAAATGACAGAATTAAATTCACTGTTTGTTCAGATCCAAAAATCACCTCATGCAATGAATTTCTGGGGTGTAATAATCAATCTGAAATTTGTGTGGATAAGTGATGATTTAATGGATGTTGAATCTGATTTTTGGAGTTTTCCCTCCTCTCAAGAAATGGCAGAGTTGACAATCGGCGTTTACTTTATCCTCACAAGTGAACAAGTCTCTAAGACTTTCTTGAAAGACGGGTGGCCTAAAAAGTGTGTTATGGAGCTACCTGGTATTGCTGTGGTAGAGGTATATTTTTGTTCATTACGTGTCTTTATGGATGAGGAGGTGGTTAAGAATGTACAATGTACACATGGTTGATGTTTAATAAATGTTTAAATAATGGTGGCTTGTGATGCGCATCCCATCTTTCTGGGAAAATCACCTTTTTTCCTCCCATATTTGGTTATTCTTATGGAAATTTGGTGGAAGCTGTATTAAAACTTTCAGAGGTTGATGAGCTTTTTCTGTAAAGGACCAGATAATAAAATATTTTGTGTTTTATAGTTTCTGTCACATCTACTTGGCTCTGCTGTGATAGGGCCGAAGCAACCATAAAAAAAACAAAAACAAAAACCTGTTGCTGTCCAGTTGATTCCGACTCACAGTGAACCCAATAGGACAGGTAGAACTACCCCATAGGGTTTCCAAGGAGCAGTTGATGGATTTGAACTGCCAACCTTTTGGTTAGCAGCTGTAGCTCTTAACTGCTGCTCCACCATTACCCCAAAAGTAACCACAGGCAACATGTAATAAATGGGTGTGCTGTGTTCCAGTGGATTTTATTTACAAAAACATGTGGCAAGCTGGATTTGGCTTATGGGCACTAACTTGCTGACCCTCGGTATAAAGTCTGTCCTCTTGAAAATTTACTATATCTTTGCAATAGAAAGTAACATAACTTTGGTAACACAATGTCAGCTTAAAGTCCCTAGGGATTTGGATGGTCTTGTAAGTTGCCCAGCTTGTCCTGTCCTACCTCTGATTGTCTAAAATGCAACTTGACTGCTTATGGATAGATAAGTCAGTTCATGTATTTATTCCAGAGGTGGAGATTTAGCGTGGTTATCAATCCATTTTTAAATTCTAGTGTCATGGAAGAAAACCCTTTTCAGCTTTAAAAAGGTAACCTTAGTATAGTATCCAGCTCTCTCTGGTAATCAAGTCAAAAAGAAAAACCAAGGGGCTTTTTTTTTTACTGAACGTGGCTAACTAGTCTTTAGGCTGTATTAGTAGACGTATACATGTATAAAACCTTGTATCTCAATTCCGTTGAACTGTTGGAATGTGTATTGTTACTATTTTATAGATTAAAACCAGGGCATAGAAGAGCCACTACTATCAAATATGAAGTAGAATTATAGTCACACACACCTCATGTATTAGGAGATCACATGGTTGGCAACCTTAGCTATCCAGAATGCATCTTAGCACCAGGAAATAAGGTTTTCGATTAGTCAGAATAAATGTCATAAGTCATTCACTAAAGATTACACATTTTACTCAGGGGATATCTTAGGCTATTTCTCACAACCTATTCACGCATCTTGGAATTAGCCCACTAAGCCTATCACAGAGCAGATCAGAAGCAGAAAATTTGAGTTGGGGTTCAAGGGCTATTAGGGGAGGCTGAATAGTAGTAGCAAGATTTGTTAGCTGATTGCTTGGCAGTAGACTGAAAAACTAAAATGCACACGGAAGAACTTTCTAAAACCTAGCAGTTTTAGGCTTTTGTATTATAAGGACTTTATTGTGTTATATTAATTGATGGTAATAATGTGTCTTAAGTATTAATAGAACTTGACTTTTTTTCTACTTAAGTAGAAATATTTAAGTATATATTTTTAAAGAATTTTATCCAATATGATTTAAAATTTTACAAGTGCTTTGTCACCCAAAGGGAGTGACAGATTTTTGAGTTATATGAAAAAATTCACTTGGGAAACAGCTCATTCCCAGATACCTTTAGGAATCAGCCTTCTGATATATTTTTATCCTTCAAGTTTTTCTGCTCATGGTTGTTACATTTGGGCAGCAATGATTTTAGAAGTTGAGCTGAGTCAAACAATATTTTTCTTTGTTTGGGCTTCTGTTTTCCCTACTAGAGGCATATCTCATTAAGTATTCAGTAGCACTCTTCTTCCCAGTGGAACCCAGGTAGGTAGAGTTTCCATTGTTGTCCTCCACTTCCTCACTCTCGAATACTAAACATCACTGCTTCTCTGAGTACATCCTTCCTTCCCTCCCTTCTGCCTCCAGAGAAGACAGTGGCAAAGTCAAATCTGGCACTAGCCTCCTTCTGTGGTAAGAACCAAACCAACAGGCTTGCCAAATCTGTACTTTGTTGTATACAAACAGGCCTGTTTGTATGTGAGCAGCTTCTTTCAAGGCCTTGTCTGGGACTCCAGGCAAATGACAACATTTTAAAGGGATGTTTGGCTTTTGGAACATCCAGCTTACTTAAATTGCCCTTGAAAAGCCCCCATCCCCCAGATTTATTTAAAAGCAAATACTCTTTCATTTCAAATATTAAGCGACAGTTTATTTTTCTTTTTGTATGAAGAGGAGTATCTCATTAGCCTTATATAGATCATAGAAACTTTTGGCCTATTCTGATTACTGTGTTGCTCATCTTCTCTGTGGATTTAAAATCTTGGATATTTGGGGCCAAACCTGCCAGACAGGTTGATGTGTAAGACTGATGTCTCTTTTTCTCTCTTTATTACCAGAAACTGGTTGCTCAAATGAAGCAGGATCCACAGGTAATAGAATATTTTTGTTTATTTTTTAAATTAAAATAATTAAAATGATGATAAAATACTGAAATATTTATACTTAAGTTAAAGAACTCTCTCATTCCTAACAATGATAATTTGTACCATGAAGACATTGGTCTTCATGTTTTAAGGGTTTAGAAAAAATTCAGTCATTCTATTACAATATAGCTATCATTTCATATTTTTTGCATTATTTTGCTTTTGTGTTAATTGCTTTGAGTGTTTTGGAAAAAACTGAGTTAGTATTCTTCACATAGCTTAAATTTCATTTCCATAAGTCCACTTATTCAAAATCAGAGTTTATCAAACTTTCTGTAGTCTCAAAATTATTGAAAGCTTCCCAGAACCATTCTTATTTACTCAGAATTTATAGCACAGATGTAGTACAGATCATTTAAATATGGAATCCCACTACGTTCGGAGTAAGAATTTTAGATGTTTTAAAAAGCGTTTTAGAAAATTCAATTTTTGAAAGAACCTTTCAAAAGAGTATAAAAATACTTTATATAACAGTCCCCCTACGTGTCTGTCAGTTTGTGGTACTGTGGGGTCTTGTGTGTTGCCGTGATGCTGGAAGCTATGCCACCGGTATTCAGATACTAGCAGGGTCACCTATGGAGAACAGGTTTCAGCTGAGCTTCCAGACTAAGACAGACTAGGAAGGAGGACCAGGCAGTCTACTTCTGAAAAGCATTAACCAGTAAAAACCTTATGAATAGCACCAGAACATTGTCTGACATAGTGCTGGAAGATGAGCCCCCCAGGTTGGAAGGCGCTCAAAAGATGACTGGGAAAGAGCTGCCTCCTCAAAGTAGAGTCGACCTTAACAATGTGGATGGAGTAAAGCTTTCGGGATCTTCATTTGCTGACGTGGCACGACTCAAAATGAGAAGAAACAGCTGCAAACATCCATTAATAATCAGAACCTGGAATGTACGAAGTATGAATCTAGGAAAATTGGAAATCGTAAAAAATGGAATGGAATGCATAAACATCGATACCCTAGGCATTAGTGAGCTGAAATGGACTGGTGTTGGCCATTTTGAATGGGACAATCATATAGTCTACTATGCTGGGAATGACAACTCGAAGAGGAGTGGCGTTGCATTCATTGTCAAAAAAGAACGTCTTAAGATCTATCCTGACGTACAGTGCTGTCAGTGATAGGATAATACCCATACGTCTACAAGGAAGACCAGTTAATACGACTAGTACTCATATTTACGCACCAACCACTAGGGCCAAAGATAAATAGAAGATTTTTCTCAGCTACTACAGTCTGAAATTGATCGAACATGCAATCAAGATGCATTGATAATTACTGGTGATTGGAATGCGAAAGTTGGAAACAAAGAAGAAGGATCAGTAGTTGGAAAATATGGCCTTGGTGATAGAAACAATGCTGGAGATCGAATGTTAGAATTTTGCAAGACCAACGACTTCTTCATTGCAAATACCTTCTTTCACCAACATAAATGGTGACTGTACACATGGACCTCACCAGATGGAACACACAGAAATCAAATTGACTGCATCTGTGGAAAGAGACGATGGAAAAGCTCAATATCATCAGTCAGAACAAGGCCAGGGGGGCTGACTGTGAACAGACCATCAATTGCTCAAATGCAAGTTCAAGCTGAAACTGAAGAAAATCAGAGCAAGTCCACGAGAGCCAAAATATGACCTTGAGTATATCCCCCCTGAATTTAGAGACCATTTGAAGAATAGATTTGACGCATTGAACACTAGTGACCGCAGACCAGATGAGTTGTGGAATGACACCAAGGACATCATCCATGAAGAAAGCAAGAGATCACTGAAAAGACAGGAAAGAAAGAAAAGGCCAAGATGGTTGTCAGAGGAGACTCTGAAACTTGCTCTTGAGCATCAAGCAGCTAAAGCAAAAGGAAGAATTGGTGAAGTAAAAGAACTGAACAGAAGATTTCAAAGGGCCTCTCGAGAAGACAAAGTAAAGTATTACAATGACGTGTGCAAAGAGCTAGAGCTGGAAAACCAAAAGGGAAGAACACGCTCGGCGTTTCTCAAGCTGAAAGAACTGAAGAAAAAATTCAAGCCTCGAGTTGCAATAGTGAAGGATTCCATGGGGAAAATATTAAACGGTGCAGGAAGCATCAAAAGAAGATGGAAGGAATACACAAAGTCATTATACCAAAAAGAATCAGTCGATGTTCGACCATTTCCTGAGGTGGCATATGATCAGGAACCGATGGTACTGAAGGAAGAAGTCCAAGCTGCTCTGAAGGCATTGGTGAAAAACAAGGCTCCAGAAATTGATGAAATATCAATTGAGATGTTTCAGCAAACAGATGCAGCGCTGGAGGTGCTCACTCGCCTATGCCAAGAAATACGGAAGACAGCTTCCTGGCCAACTGACTGGAAGAGATCCATATTTATGCCTATTCCCAAGAAAGGTGATCCAACCGAATGTGGAAATTAAAGAACAATATCATTAATATCACATGCAAGCAAAATTTTGCTGGAGATCATTCAAAAACGGCTGTAGCAGTATATTGACAGGGAACTGCCAGAAATTCAGGCTGGTTTCAGAAGAGGAGGTGGAACCAGGGATATCATTGCTGATGTCAGATGGATCCTGGCTGAAAGCAGAGAATACCAGAAGGATGTTTACCTGTGTTTTACTGACTGTGCAAAGGCATTTGACTGCGTGGTTCATAACAAACTATGGATAACATTGTGAAGAATGGGAATTCCAGAACACTTAATTGTGCTCGTGAGGAACCTTTACATGGATGAAGAGGCAGTTGTTCAGACAGAACAAGGGGATACTGATTGGTTTAAAGTCAGGAAAGGTGTGCGTCGGGGTTGTATTCTTTCACCGTACCTATTTAATCTTTATGCTGAACAAATAATCCAAGAAGCTGGACTATATGAAGAAGAACGGGGCATCAGGATTGGAGGAAGACTCATTAACAACCTGTGTTATGCAGATGACACAACCTTGCTTGCTGGAAGTGAAGAGGACTTGAAGCACTTACTAATGAAGATCAAAGACCACAGCCTTCAGTATGGATTGCACCTCAAAATAAAGAAAACAAAAATCCTCACAACTGGACCAATGAGCAACATCATGATAAACGGAGAAAAGATTGAAGTTGTCAAGGATTTCGTTTTGCTTGGATCCACAATCAACACCTACGGAAGCAGCAGTCAAGAAATCAAAAGACGCATTTCGTTGGGCAAATCTGCTGCAAAGGACCTCTTCAAAGTGTAGAAGAGCAAACTTTGTTAGGTGCACCTGATCCAAGCCATGGTATTTTCAGTCACATCATATGCACGTGAAAGCTGGACAACGAATAAGGAAGACCAAAGAAGAGTTGACGCCTTTGAATTGTGGTGTTGGCGAAGAATATTGAGTATACCATGGACTGCCAAAAGAACGAACAAATCTGTCTTGGAAGAAGTGTGGCCACAATGCTCCTTAAAAGCAAGGATGGTGAGACTGCGTCTTACATACTTTGGACGTGTTGTCAGGAGGGTTGAGTCCCTGGAGAAGGACATCATGCTTGGCAGAGTACAGGGTCAGCGGAAAAGAGGAAGACCCTCAATGAGGTGGATTGATACAGTGGCTGCAACAATAAGCTCAAGCATAACAACGATTGTAAGGATGGCTCAGGACCGGGCAGGGCGCAGTGTTTCGTTCGGTTGTGCATAGGGTCGCTGTAAGTCGGAACCGACTTGACGGCACCTGACAAGCACAAGAACATAACAGTCCAGCAAATGCTAAATATTCTTTAAATTCTCCTAGGAGTTTTGACTTAGGTATTTTATTCTCTATCTCTGAATAGAAATCTTTCTAAAAAATTACCTTGTCTTTGGATGATTGTATTTACTGTCTAGGCAGTTATCCCCTTTGTAACCATTAGACAATGGCACGTAAGTGTGAAAAGTATTTATCAAAGTTGTTTAGATTTTTCTCTTGTGTTTATCTATCTATAAGCTGTTCACTGAACCCCTAGATTCATAGGTGGGTACCCAGAAATGAACATGTAAATAAGTAAATGTATGTATGTATATGTATGTGTTGTGTATGTATGTATATGTATCTGTCCTTGGTGCCAAGTGGTTAACCGCCCAACTACTGACTGAAAGGTTGGTGGTTTAAACCCCCCCCAAGGTGCCTTGAAAGAAAAGCCTGGCAGTCTGCTTCTGAAAGATTACAGTTTTAAAAACCCTCTGGAACACAGTTCTACACTGCAACACGTGGAGTTGCCATGAGTCAGAACTGACTCGATGACAACTGTTTTTTTTTTTTTTTTCTTCTGTTGCCGTTGAGTTGATTCCAACTCATAGCGACCCTATGGAACAGACTAGAGCTGCCCGATAGGGTTTCCAAGGAGCGGCTGGTAAATTTGAACTGCCAACCTTTTGGTTAGTAGCCAAGCTCTTAACCTCTGTGCCACCAGGGCTCCGGCAACTGGTTAGTTATATGTATATGTACGTATTTTTTAAAACATGCATGCCTCATTGTGAAGGGTAAAATAAGATAAATTCTTGGATCGTGGAATGGTACTAAGGCAGACTAATTTTTGGAAGTGGGCAATAATATTCATCCCTACAGAGTCAGAGCCCAGTGGTCTAACTGTTGTGTTTTTGACTCTGCGTTGGTACCTTGCCCCTACTCCTGTTTGACAGTCCAGGTTCCATGAGGAGCTTTTCCTGTTTTGATTTTTTTTTTTTAATTATAGATTTAAGTCGAATTTAGGGAACTAAAAGTCAGTCGGCTTAGATTAATAGACCCTTTCACATCTAATGTGGTAACCCACATTTTTGCCAACTAAAATACTATTAGCAAACTTCAGCATTTCTGATGTGCTGGTGATCATGTAACAGAACAGCCCTGACCCTAAGAATCTGAGGGGCGATATGTAATTGGACAACCTTATGGGTGATCTCAGTTGTTTTTGTTGTGTAATGTGTGCCATTGAGTTGACTCTGACTCATAATGTCCCTATAGGGTAAAGTAGAACTGCCCCATAGACTTCCCTAGGCTGTAATCTTTGTGGAACAGATTGCCAAGTCTTTTCTCCCCTGGAGCAACTGGTAGGTTCAGACTTGCCGACCTTTCGGTTAGGAGCCAAGCATTTAACCATTGCACCAGCAGGGCTCCTTGGAGATCTCATTAAAAAATTAGAGAGGCATATATCAAATACACTTATAAAAAGGACCAATGGAGACCCTGGGACCCAGTAAGCATGAAATTCAGTAGAGGGGGCGGAAGTGTGGCCCAGTCCTAGCAGAGGACCAGGCAGGGAGAATTGAAAGAACGATATGTGAAACGATGAGGTGAAAGCAGTCTCTCATCGGAGATGGCGTTCAGCCTGCTGGTAGGGTGTCCTGCTACATTAAGCATTTGAAAATTTAGATGTTGGATTTTTTTTTTCCCCCGCTTGAATAAAAGGCAAGCATGCTCAGTGTATCTCATCTAAAATAGTATTCTTTTTTTGATTCCTAGAATTTTAGAACTGAGAAAATGTCCTGGTAGTCAGTGTGCTAATGTGACTGATGTAGTGTTAAGGCAGTTGCAGCACTGACAGCTTTTCAAATCTAGGCTAAAATAACAAATGTACTCTACTAAACAACGGAGAGGCCAAGTGGAGAAAAACCTCTTATTTTTGTTGTTAATACCGTTAAGCATGCAGTGTATGCGTGCTTATAACCTCCATTGTCCTGCTTAGTGTAGTGGAGCTTTAGGTTTTCTGTCAACTGAAACTTTCTATAAAGAGTAACAGTATTTTGGTAGAAAGGTATTATTACAATGCAAAATCCTAAAATACAAAACTTATAATTTAAAGCAATTGCAGAGATCCTGTCCCTGTTCTTATAGTGGTGGTGGTGTGTGCTGTTGAGTCGATCCCCACTCATAGTGACCCTGTAGGACAGAGGAGAACTGCCCCGTAGGGTTTCCTAGGCTGAAATCTTTACAGGAGCAGATCAGCAGGTGTTTTCTCCGTGGAGTCCCCGAGCTGAGTGTTAACTACCAACCTTTCGATGAGCAGCTGAGCTTTTTAACCATTGTGCCACCAGGGCTCCTTATTCTAGTGTTAGCCTACATTTAGGATCCATACAGTAGATGCTGATATGACTATATGGTTTAAAGCATGGCAGATTTGTTGGCTAAATGCTTAAGGTTGCTTCGTCATTTTTAATACAGTATACATAAAGTCTTCGTGCTACTATTCTGTTAACAAATGAAATATCTTTCTCACAGATATTTTTTCTTTCCAATCAGAATGCTGATTTAAAGAAACAGCTTCATGAACTCCAAGCCAAAATCACAGCTTTGAGTGAGAAACAGGTAGGAGAAGGGGGGGGGGGCATATTTTTAACATTGTGTTCTAAAGATATGTCTGCTCGAGGCTTCTAAGAGAACTGTTATTTTTTTCTTATGTGTGAAAATAAGTGTGGGCAGCTAGACTCAGTTTTAATTTTGTTTGAGCTCTGTTTATCTATTTTTATTTTTGGTTGAAATCAGTCTCTAGAGTATCCCACGGGTATACGTTACTGGCAAATATCTAAAAGCAATGTGGCAGTCTGCCGTTAACTGTGTTAATTAAACTGTAGTTTACCCATAGGGGGAAAGGGTAAAGAAAGTTAGTGGGAGTATGTAATAGAGATTCTCGTAGCTACTGTAAGTGCCTTGTTACCTGTTTGTTTGAAAAGCTTGAGATGACGTTTAACTTACTGTAGAGAGAATGATTGTAAGTAGATTGCTCTAAATGTAGGTCTTCACACCTTTATGTTAATGTTTATTAGATATTGACCTTCAGTCGTATGAGAAAATGTTCATGGGACCTTGTTAGACTTATTCCATATAGGGCAAGAGAAGGGCATCTTGCGTTTTTTCAAGGACATCTGGAAAGTCTTCTTTGAAATTTCCTGTGTAATGACTAATTCAGGCATCTCCTGCCACCAGGTGGAGTGTGGCAGTTGAGAAAGCTATAAGGAAATGTCTATGGTAATGTGAGGAAGCATTTGTTTTTCTTGTTCCTTCGCCATCCGTCTCTATGGATTACCCTGGAGTAGATGAATGTATGAACCAAAAGGATAAAATGATTTGCAGTTGATAGTTCATGCTAGTGACATCTTATTGAAGATTTTTTAGTAAATATTTCTCAGTAATTGATTTTTAGGTTGTTTTTAAACTTTAATTATTTAGTGAAATAATAACATTGAGAGCAGTTTATTTCTGGAGATTTCTAATTTTGTGCATGTTATGTATTGTGTTTTCATTTAACTAAGTGAAGAAGTAAACTTCGATAACTATGTGGAATAGATTCACATTGTTTCAGGATAGAATCTTTTTGTAAGCTGAGTGTACAACTGCTCCTTCCGTTCCCCGCCCCCCCCCCCCATTCTTATGCCTCTGTGCTTCTCCATCTTGTCTTCTTCACAGATAGGAGGTATTTTAGATTAGTGAATTGCCAGACTAAAATTGGGAGGGGGTGGGATGGTGGAGAACAATTTGTGAGGAAAAATATAAACAGTTTGTTAGTATGTATTGGCTCTGAAAGTGATTCATTTCTCTAAAGTCAAAATGATGTCTGTTAGTGAAAGTGTTCTAGCTTTAGAATTCTGTTAGCGCCGAGCCTCCTTATAGTTTCGGGGTTAGTTTGACAAGATGCCAATGAATGAGTCACTTTTGCTGAAAAATTCACGTGTTCCAGCGGGAGAGAAGGTGAGAACTGACTAGCGGAGTGGGG